>NC_065446.1:44141035-45341035 GCF_917563875.1 Diabrotica virgifera virgifera
GAATACTAGGACCTGTGAGGGAAAACGGAATCTTCAGAAGTCGATACAATACCTAACGAACTTTATCAACTTTAGAAGGAAGCACCCTTGTCAGACTTTATTAGAATACACAGATTGCAATGGGCGGGACATGTGATAAGAATGGGAGAGGATAGGCTACCAAAAAGAGCACTGAATGCTAGAATGCAGGGAAAGAGACCGGTTGGAAAGCCAAGAAAACGCTGGGAAGACACAGTAAACAGCGACGCATAAGCCTTTTAGGAGTCCGTGTACGGAGAAGAGCAGCCACAGACAAGCAAGGGTGGAGGCAAAAAATAAAGGAGGCCAAGGCTCAATTTGGGCTGTAGTGCCTTAGAAGAAGAAGAAGTATATCATTGGCACACTACGTAACAAACACGGAAATATTAAAAAAGTTAAAAAAATAAAAAAAATACTGAACACTATGAAGTAAAGAAAAAGCTAGTTTGATCACATACCAAGAAATGGACAATATGAGTTCATGCGATTGGTAATACAAGGGAAAGTGGGATGAAAAAGAGGACCGGGCGTGCCCTTGTTGAAAAACAGTGCGGGCGGTTACAGTTTTCCATTGCACTGTAGGTTAAAGCAGTGGAGTGGAAAAACAACAATAACACTCTTTTAAACTGCTGCAGAGTAAAATGAGCCGTGATGATCGCCCATGTCCTTAAAAGATGAGTCATACGAAGAAAAAGAATATGTCTAATCTTTTAGAGACAACCAAAAATCTTTGCGACTTATGCCTATCTATTTATTTAAAGCCTTCTTATATTCAATTTTGGATATAGGCCTCCACCTACGCCTACCATTTTTCTTTGTCCTTTGCGATTTTCATCCATCCTGGACCCATCTCCTTAAATTATCTACCCACCTTATTTGTGGTATTTCTTTGGATCGTTTTCCCTTGGGTTCCTTAATGTTATAGTTTTCCATGCTAATCTTTTATCTCCACTGTCCTATTTTCATTGTTAAATTTTATAATTAATCTCCAATAGGTATAGCTTGAGACTTTTGTTTTATCTTATTATTTCGTATCTAATTTCGGTATTCTCTGAGGTGTTAATAATTTTGTTTGTTACTGTTTCATTTATATTATTAATAGTTGCAAGATGATTGCTTCTATTTACATAAAAAATATTCTCAAAACAACCAAATATAAGCAAGCAACCACGTGCGTAATATGTTTATTAGTAGTAGGCAACATTTCCCGAATAACAGGAATTTTGAGGTTTGGAATTCACTAACTGGAGTAACGTGAGAGAAAAACTCGCTTCTACAAAGGCATACAGGAAGCACTCAAACATAACATTTCAAGTTTATAAATAGTTTATACGCCATGCTGTGGGTAAAAAAACGTGATATAATTCAGGAATTTTTGAAACCTATCAGTTGTTGTAAAGGACGATGGCAGGAATAACTTATACTAAAATGTAACCAAAAATTTCATGAGCTTTTTTATTTATGACGTATTACATTTGTTAAATTTGCAATGTTTAAAGGTTTTTAATTTAGCACCTTAGGATATTTATTTTAGAGAAAAACTTTTAAATAGAAAATTGTAGTCAGTTAAAAAACCTACAATTTCTGCTATAACAAGTTTAATTTTGTTAATACGTTATTGCAAAACAGCCTGCGAAAGGTCCAAAATGGCCCATTTTGCAATTGCATTATTTATTGTAAAAATAACTTTTATTTATTTTTTAAGGCTTTAAAATGAAGACCTTTCAATACCAAACATAAAAAAATTATAGAGCCCGATTGGTAAACTTGTTGCTTAGATATTATAACTTGTTTATCCCAAGGGGTCAAATGTTGAAGACTGTAATATTTTGAAAAAAAAATCGTAGAGAGTTAATTCAAGATCCACTCTCCTCCTAAAGACTTATATTTTCATATTTTGATTTCAACCCCTTATTTCGGGTTTGAAAATAAGGGGGCAAATTTCGTTATAAACATTTAGAATTGAAGCCGCTCCTGTACATTCTATGAGTTTATAACTTGCAGATTATTGTCGTTAAAGACAAAATAAAGATTCAAAACAAAATAAAAATTTTATACGACCAATTGAAGACGAGATAATTGCTATTTTTTTCTTAAATCGTAGTGACTTTATTTTTAACAATTAAGAAATAATTTCACAGTCATCAACTAAAGAAAGACTTATATTATCTTAAAATAAAAATTATTTTAAACGAAAATAACGTTTAATTATTAAAAATGATTTTTAAAATGCAGTGGAGATTTATTTTTCTGTACGAATGTGATTTATTCTATCGCTTGCCCTTAGCAACGGTTAGCAACTTATAGTACATGAATCACGGTTTTTGCTCCAAATTTTAAACCACCGCACCGCTTGTATTGACTTGAAATTTAGCAAAACATAGATAACATGTCAAAAAATAAAAATTGTATTGGGCTTCTGTGTGCATTTGCCATGGGGGTGACCTTCACCCCTTAGAAGGGGTAAAAAAATATACGTACAAAATAAGTTAGGAAATAAGTAAAACATCTAATTCTAATTAACTTTTGTTCTACGACATTTTCTCATTTAGTTAATACTTTTCAAGTTATTTGCGAGTAAATACGTTAATTTTTCAACAAGAAAAAAACCCGTTTTTATGCGGATTTTGACAAATAAGTAACTCAAAATGTAAGTATTTTATTGAAAAAACATTATTAGGAAAAATATAGCCCATTAAAAATTAAAAGAAAATGGTACGTATGAACTCACTAGACCCAGCAGAAGCAAACTTATAGCTAATGAAAAATAGGTTCATATCCGTCAAATTTCAAATTTTTTATTTTGTTTTGAATCTTTAATTTGTCTTCAGCAACAATAATCTGCAAGTTAGAAACTCATAGGATGTATAGGGGCGGCTTCAGTTCTAAATGTTTATAACGAAATTTGCCCCCTTATTTTCAAACCCGAAATAAGAGGTTGAAAAATGTTTTACGCATTTATTTACATCAGAATATGAAAATATAAGTCTATAGAAGGAGAGTGGATCTTGGATTAACTCTCTACGATTTTTTTTTCAAAAAGTTATAGCCTTCGACATTTGACCCCTTGGGATAAACAAATTATAATATCTAAGCAACAAGTTTACCAATCGGGCTCTATAAATTTTTTTTATGTTTGGTATTGAAAAATCTTTATTATAAAGCCTTAAAAAATAAATAAAAGTTATTTTTACAATAAATAATGCAATTGAAAAATGGCCATTTTGGACTTTTCGTAGGCTGTTTTGTATTAATTTATTAACAAAATTAAACTTGTTATAGCTCAAATTGTAGTTTTTTAATTCTCTACAATTTTCTATTTAAAAGTTTTTCTCTAAAATTAATATCGTAAGCTGCAAAATTAAAAATCTTTATAAATTGCAAATTTAACAATTGAAAAACGTCATAAATAAAAAAGCTCCTGAAATTTTTGGTTACACTTTAGTATAAGTTATTCCTGCCATCGTTCTTTACAACACCTGATAGGTTTCAAAAATTCCTGAATTATATCCTGAAATCGACCTATTTTTCACCCACAGCTTGGACTATTAATATTGTAAAAGAGTAAAGTGATTTCTGATTTTTTACTTAAATGCAACTAAAAATATGAACAAAGTGGACAGGGGCTATACTGCTTACTCAATGTATCGCTGAAAGTAATCGAATTTTAAGTTTAAAAAATTGCATATAGTTCAATAGTCAGGGATTTGATCTCTAAAAATCATACGAACAAGCTGAATTTTTTACTGATAATGTCAATTATAGAATATTATGAATATTATGAATAGATTCAAGAAAAAGCGTTAGAATACAACAAACCGGCATAATTATGTTTCGTGGACCTTAAGAAGGCATTTGACAAGGTCAAATTAAAAGACGTTATCCATTTATTGTACGCAAGAGAGGTACATCTAGGAATAATTGAAACGATCGAAAATATCTACCAGAACAACACAGTAAAAGTAGATGAAGAACTAACTGACCCAACTGAAGCTGGCAATGGGATAAGACGGTTAGATTCCCTGAGTCCTCTGTTGTTCAACCTGATCATGGACGAAATAATAAAAAAAGTAAGAACAGAAAAAGGATACCAAATGGGAGAAAAACAACTTAAAATAATTTGCTATGCAGACGACGCAATACTAATCTCTCAAAGTGAAGATGATTTACAACGTATGCTGCACGAATTTAATATAACTGCTAGAAAATTTAACATGTTAATTTCCCCAAAAAAGACTAAATGCATGGTTATAACAGCAGATCTAATAAGGTGTAAATTAGAGCTGGAGGGTCAAATAATAGAAAAAGTCATGGAGTTTAAATATCTAGGCATCACACTATGCAGCTACGGAAAGCTCGAAACAGAAGTGGAAGATTAGGTGAATAAAGCAAACAGAGCCGCAGGTTGCCTGAATGAAACAATATGGAGGAATAAAAACATCGGAAAAGAAGTGACAGGCAGAATTTACAAAACAGTCATCAGACCAATAATGACATACGCGGCAGAAACACGACCTGATACAGAAAGGACAAAAAGAATGCTAGAAACAGCAGAGATGAAACATTGCGAAACATCGATGGTAAGACGATGTGGGATAGAGCTAGAAGTGCAGATATACGAAGGAGATGCAAGGTGGACAACATTAATATCTGGCTGAAAAGCAGAAGAGTAGAATGGAACGACCACATAAGCCGAAAGACAACAAATAGAGTAGTAAAGACGGCGAGAGACGGTTCCCTAATAGGAAAACGATCAGTGGGAAGACCACGAAAAAGATGGAATGACAACTTACTGGAGGCACATTGAAAAACAGACAGAGTAATGTCTATATAAAAAGAAGAAGAAGAATGTCAATTACCTGAGACCCCAAAAATGTTTCTATCCTCGAACTTCCGACTTCCTCTAAAACCACACTGGTAGGGGGGGGGGGGTTTCGAAACGATTTATTTTACCAAGAATCTATACGAAGTAGAAAAAATATTTTAAATCAGATATGTAGCTGAGATAATTTTTAACAAAAAATGTTTATTATCACTTTTTGTGTAAAATGAACTGTTCGCTCAGAAATAACGCTTTAAGCACCTGGCAATTTTGAATGTCAGTTTTGCGCGTGATATCAATTTTTCAAATAAAGTTTGTACCTATCAATTTGACTGTAAAAGCTCGTTATCTTTTGATCAGAGTATCCCATCGACAAAAATCACAAGACATTTTTATAACTGAAGAGTGCCGCTTTTGTGTAAACTTGATTTTGCCGCAAATTAACTCAGTTTATAACTTCCAATGATTAGTTGCTGTGGAATTTCCATTACTAGAGCTTAGTTTTTAAAATCTATAATATGAAATTTCGATTTTAAGTTTTGGCAACAAATATTATTGTAGGAAACAGAGGTTGAACCTGGCAAAATGGACACAAGTCCTGTTTTATTTTTTTTTTCTGGTATATCAAGGGGTGCATATTATGAGACTAACTTTTTCTCAAAAAATTTGGCCCCGGAACCCCCCTTTTCATCCCTTTAAAGGGGGTAATTTGTGGTTTTTGCGAAACGTAGCCCTTCCTGTACGTTTTGCAAAAAATTTACTTAATAATGACATGAAGAGGACTATATTTCCTACTATTTATTTTGCAACAGCATATGTCTGTCACCCACCGTTTAGCGGGGGTGGCGCCCCAAAGTTGACAAATTATTAAAAAAGATGTTTAAAATAGTATATTGTGCAACAAGTGCAGAAAGGTACTAATTTCTCACGAGTTTGAAAAGTTGCGGTACGAGCGCAAGCGAGTGCCGCAATTCAAACGAGTGAGAAATTACCTTTCTGCGCGTGTTTCACACTATACTTTTTCTACAAGCACAGTTTTTCCTAAAAATAAAAATCACAATTTCCAAACGACGATTAATTATAATAGGTACCTATGTGATAAATTTTAAGCTGTATTTAATTAATACCTACTAATCAATTTAAATTCCTTATACCTAAATAAATTGCACAGAAATCAGTTAAAAAATTGATGCACTGCCTTAATTTGTTTAAATTTAAACAATTATTACACATTATTGACATTATATTTATGCAGTCACGGATTTACACAAAACCTACTTCATTCGACGTCTCTTGCACAGGTTGCTAAATCCTTATTGGTTATTTGATAATTATAAAATGTTTAATAAGAATAAAATTGTAAAATAAAACAGTTGTAATACATCCATAATTTAGTTTCTATGCTATAGTTAAATATAATAATTGTCTTATAGGTTATATATTTGTCTAAAGTTTAACCACGGATGTAAACAGAATATAACGTTACTCAGAATGCGGTAGTCCACGGATGTAAACAGAATATAACATTACTCAGAATGAGGTAGTCAACTGTGCAGAAAAGAACTTTGCGGCACAGAAACGTCACTTTGCGGCACAGAAACGTCACTTTTCTGCACACTAATGTCAAATATCTTATACTGTGAGAAAATATCAAGTTTGCTAACATAAAACCGTGCAGAAAAGTGCACTTTGAATAGTGGTTGTAGAAAAAAATATTTTCCCTACCTGTAATGAAAATTAAGAAGACACCCTGCGGCAATTAATCACAAATAAGTGGCTGATTTTTGGTATAGGTTTCATTTAAGGGCAATTGCAAATTTTTCAATTACAAGGTGTTACATTTTAACAAACCTCTTTTTATACCATCTAAACCGCTTATGCTAGAGTAAAAAAACTTTTAGCGATTATCCATGTAATAGTGTTATTTAAAATTTTGTATAATGCACCCCCATATTTTCTCCGGAACCACCCCAAAAAATAGGAGAATTAATAAAGAAAATAATCAAAAATTGATTTTGGGCCACCACTGTGGCTTTAGGGTGCAAAGAAATTAATATATTCATAGGTCATAACATGTAGCAGACAGTGTGTTCTTTTATTTTCCATAAGTACGTTATCCATAAAACGAATAGGTGACGAAAAAAAAAACAAAATATTTTAATATTGTCAACATTTGGTTCTTATTTGTTACATAGTGATTGTTTTATGCTTTAAGATATACTATCATAATATTTGAACCTTTAAAACCACCCTTGTTGGAGCTATATATAAAAAATTACTTATCCTAAAAGAATAATTTCGGCTTGCATCGATTTACATTAAAATTTGGGATTAGGATCATCTCACCCTGTACTTCATATCCTATAACATGCTTAAGGGCGTCGATTACTTTTAGGGGTGTAAACTACCCCTTATTGTCAAAAATTATATAAAAACATTGTAAACTTTAATATGGGTAAAATTTGGTTTTGATTGGCTAAAAATAATGATTGTTTTATGCTTTAGGATATAATATCATAATATTTCAACCCTTAAAAACCACCCTTAAGAACATTATAATTTTTATAAGTAGATAATTTAATAGATCTATACAAAAAAAAAAGTAGAATTAAAGAATTAGAAAAACATTTATTTACACAAAAATACGAATTTACAAATATGTAGAAGTACAAATACACATTGTTTTTAAGTCATCTTCCAGTATACGAACCAGTTCTGTGGTATTATACGTGCATTGAAAATGTTCCACAAGCGGACTATTCGAATATTTCGAAAAAAACGCGTTTTATAAACATAGCTCTTTCATTTTTGGCGACAAAAAGTTTTTTCAAAAATGGTTTTGTATGATTTTTGAAGAACTATAAGACTGTGTAAATTAAATTCCGTTAGATCCCTTACTTTTTAATTGGGGTGGGCTTAAAAGGCTCGAATAAGGGGGTGTTTGCTCGTAAATAGAGGTTTTAAACAGCTATATCTCGTTAACTATTTACTGTAATGACAATCTATGTACAATATAGTTTTATTTGTTAAAAAAGCTATAATTTAGTAATCTATCATTTTTTTCGTATCTTCAGTATTTTCGGAGATATTTGGAAGTAAAACGTGAAAAATACGTAAGTGCAAAAAATTAATTTTTCTTTAAACTCCAATTTTTCTAAAATTTGGCCTCTTAAATAGGTGAAACTTCTTGGATGTATTGACAATACAAATATACAAGGAATTACAGAAAGTTGAAGACCAATTTTTAATTAGGAGGGTAGTTAGGAGGTTATTTTCACTGATTTTTTCGTAGAGAAAAGCAGGTACCGACTTTTTTTGATCATAATTCGCTATATTGTCACGTTAGAAATGTTTTATGATTATTATTTGAAAGGTTTAATTGTATACTTGAAAAAAAAATTTAAATTTTCCTCTAAAATGCAAAGTTTTCTCGTTATTTGGCTTTGAATATTTCAAATTATGCATTTGACGAGAAAAGCTAACCTTTAACATGCCGTATCTCGGTTTGTATTAGTCTTAAAGATATTATAGATAAAGAAAAAGAATTTAGTTTAAGCTACTAAAAGATACAATTTTGTTATCTGCAGTTTTTTTGATTAAATGCATATTTTTCGAGGTATTCTCAAAAAACCCTCTAAGAAGTCGATTTTTTCGACGAAAAACCGTTACTTTCAAGCGCGAATAACTCGAAAAATATTAGTTTTATGAAGAAAATGTAAAAAACATTTTTTTCTTAGAATTACTTTTTACATCGATTTACATGGCTAAAATGTAATAAAAAATTCCCACCCCCGAGATGGGGTGGCAACCACCCCCAAGGTTTTAGCGTACAGCGGCATGATATAGAAAATGATCCTTGGACTATTCCCTACCTTCTGTGAAAATTTCAAGTAAATCCATGCTGGACGAAAAAATTGCGAGCCAAAATGCTTCATTTCCTCGACTATAATGGGAAAGTTTAAATTCAGTGTTTTTTTAGACATATTTTAATGCCTCATATTTCTTAAAAAAAAACTCAAAAACGAAATTTTATGTTATAGGTTTTAAAAATTAGGCTTCGAAAATGGAAATTCCATAGCGACAGGTCAATGGAAGTATTAAATTTTATTGATCTTATGAGAATCGTAAAAATAGCAATAATAGCGCAACGGTTATTTACTTAAGAACTAGAGAAACTGACTTTATTTACGGCAAAGGGCAAACATTCCAATATGAAAGCTGCATTCTTTATTAGTGCCGTCACTAAAGGTTTTCACCTCCGATTTCGTGGAAATTTCATCGATTTTCATGAAAATTGGTGAGCAGTTAGATAATACCTCAAGGAACAAAGGTGACATGATGCCAACTTGCGCTTTGACCCTGGGAGTGGATGCCACCCCTTTTCGGGGGTGAAAATTTTTTTTTTAAAAATAATATCATAAATCGATAGACGGACCAATTCTAAGCAAAATTTGTTATATAAAGTCATTAACATTAATCAACACTTTTTGAGTTATTTAAGATCAAAGATTTTATTTTTTTCGTAAAAGAATGCATGTGTTATAGCCGTTTTTCACGTATAACTCAAAAACTATGAGCTTTTACAAAAAAGTTATTATTATCAAAATTAAAGGTCATAAAAAATTTAAAGAA
Organism: Diabrotica virgifera virgifera; assembly: GCF_917563875.1. Taxonomy (NCBI): domain Eukaryota; kingdom Metazoa; phylum Arthropoda; class Insecta; order Coleoptera; family Chrysomelidae; genus Diabrotica; species Diabrotica virgifera. Next base: position 44,150,508 of record NC_065446.1, read on the forward strand.
CTAAACTAACGTTAATTCAAAACGAGTTATGGGTAATTGTATATTTTTTCTATGAATACTCAAATTTCAGTATTCAAGCTTAAATAACGGGAAAACGATGCATTTTATAAAATATACCTGCTTAACACTTGTCAAAGTACTTCAGAATACCAATTAAATGAGCTCCAGAAGAAGTTAATACCATCCAAATTAAGCAAGTTATGATGAAAATAAGAAAACCCTTTCGAATTTTGTAGGAAAAAGTGAAAAATAAAACATACGCCAATTCCACAAAAATTAAAATTTAAAGTAATTTATAGTACTCCTTACAAAAATTTCTTTGTATTAGCCTAAGTAATGATTTCAACAATTTTCACCGCTTTAGAATGCATATTTTTGAAAACAAAGATGTAATTTAAAAAATATCAGCATTTTTAAAATTATCGTCATTTTCATTTTCTTTTGATAATAATTCCAAAAATACTCAATATAGGTAAAAAATGATATATATCCAAATTTTGGGTTCTTCTATGCCAAATATTTTACCTTTTTTACTATTTTTGTAGGGTGAAAACTAAGCGAGATAGAAACGTATAAAGCTTAAATTTTGCTGCGAGAACCATTTAACCGTGGCCATTTAACCTTTGATTTTTAAAAAAGTAAGGGGCTTAAAAGATTAAATTCAACGTGATTAAATTCGTGTTTCAATAGCCTTTGGATTTTTGTTTCATATCGTTTTTAGGTAAACCTCATATCTTGAAATTAATCGAGCTATTAAAAAAAACGGTAACATGTTTTGGAAAAATTTCTAAAAGATAAAGTTTAAAAAATTTTTGGAGCATAAATTTTAAAGCTATCAACTTGTTAGGGATTTCTAAGTACTTTTACAAATGTTTAATAAGTTTATGTTATAAAATGCATCATTTTACCGTAATTTAATCTTGAATACTTAGATTTGGGTACGCGCCGAAAAAATATACATTCAAGTACCTATAACTCACTTTTAGTTAACATTTAAAGGTTTTTTAGTAAAGAGTTTATTTAACTTTTTATTAACTTTAATTTAATTTTAATAAACTTATAGTTTTTGAGTTATTTATGAAAAATCGGTTAAAACATGCATTTTTCTCACGTAAAATTAAAATTTTTGATCTTTAATAACTCAAAAAGTTTTGATTTATTTTAATAACTTTATATAACAAACTTTGCTTATAATTTGTCTTCCTATTTAATTATGGGGATATTTTTAATAAAATAATTTTCACCCAGAGAAGGGGTGGCATCCACCCCCAGGGTAAAAGCGCTAGTTGGCACCATATCACCTTTATTTCTTGAGATATCCTCTAACCACTCACCAATTTTCATGCAAATCGATGGAGGTTGAACGAAATAGGAGGTAATAGCTCATATCCGTCTTCAATCTTCAGTGACTGCACGATATCTTTAAAACGTATTTTGATTTTTGCCGATAGGACACTCTGATCAAAAGATATCGAAGTTTTACTGTCGACTTGGTACAAATTTAAAAAATTGATGTCGCGCGCTGAAATGACATTCAAGATCGCTGTTTTTTTCTGCGAGAACGTTTTTTCTGAGAGAACGGTTCACTCTATACAAAAGTGCTACTAAACATTTTTGTTCAAAATTCTCTCAGCCTCATTTCTTGTTTAAAACGTTCTTTTCCACGGCGTACAGATTCTTGGTATATCAACGTTTTCCACCCTCTCCCTACGAAGGGGGTTTTAGGGGGAAGTCTGAGAGTAGGAGTGACAAACTTCTTTGGATAATTTTTGCAGCCCTAAAATTAACATTCTCAGCAAAATTCTACCCGTTCAATTATGATTTTTAGAGATTAAGTGGCATTGCCCAAACATCATTCGTGAAGTCAACCAATTAAGAGTTCGACGCTATATTGTCGACCTATTCTTGACTGATCTCACTTTTATGCCAAAAGAGACATTTGCTTTTAAAAAATTTTAATTTTTTTTCACATTCCGATTTTCAATCCAGAGGTCGTTTTCAAAAACACCGTTAAAACAAAATAATATTTAAATGTAATTGTCAATTATGATAAAGATTTTAACCTTAACATTGATTATAACATGACCAAGCCTCTTATGGTGTTGCAGATTATTTTAAGTTTGTTTTTTGATTAGAATTACGCAATGCCACAATATATTTAACATATGTTGTGACAAATATGTTTAAATATAACAAACACTTCCTCTAATATTTGTAACATGGAATCCCCTTATACGTTATACGATTTCTGAAAATCAGAATTTGAGGAAAATTGAATCAGTAGGTATATTTTGGGTACTGATATACGATTAACTTTAGATAAATAATGGTAGGGGAGCAAAGTATGCTAAATGTGCAGTCACTCAAGCGCTTTGGGGACCTATTGGGTTGTGAAGAGTAGGTCCTAAAACCAAAAAAAGTTAAGTAAAGTTTTCCATTTTAGTGGGCGCTTGCCATTTTTTAATTTAATTTTCCATTTCCAACAATCGTTTTTTCCGATTATAACGCCATCTATCCATAATTCGAAAAAATGTTTCGAATAAAAGTTACTTATTTTTACGTAAGGAATCCAAATCGGCAATAAAAAATGAAAGCTCCTATTTAAGATTTTAAAGTAACCCCCCACCCCACATCCATGGGGGGTCGTGTTTAGTACCATTCGATAGATTTTTCAAAAATATTGAATAAGTGTATTTTACATTTTTTCGATCTGATGTTCATTTCGCGAAATATCGCGGGATTCGTATTTAAAATATTAAATTTACCCCCCACCCCTCTCCGTGGGAAGTCGTGTTTGGTATCATTCGATAGATTTTTAAAAAATATTGGGCACATATTTTTTAATTTTTCGATCTGTCATTCATTTCGCGAAATATTCGCTTTTTTCTTGTGAAACTTTGGGACTCACCCATTTCCTTACGCCCGGCTCAAATCGTCAGATTTTTGAAATATACACTCTTTTGCATGTACTTAACTTACCTTATCTTAATCTGACAATTTCGAGTTTTTTTAAGGATAGATTTTTTTTTTCGGGCCCCCCTTAACGAACTCCCCTGTGTTAAGAGCCAATATATGGTAGAGGAACATCTGCAGGGTACCAGGTTTCCCCCATATGCTAATCTGACGCGCTCGAGTAACTGCAAAAATCCCCGCTTGGGCTCCCCTACCATAAATGGAAGTAGTAGAAAACGATTTTATTATTAATAAATAGATATTTATAAAAATAAACCAAAATGGGTGAAAATTTTATGTTAAGATAGATATTTTGAAAGGTATTTGCATGAAATATCTAATAATAAAACAATAATAAATAATCATTTTTTGTTGTGAAGCGAAACAAATTTTGATTTTCGCATAATTTTGGCACGGTTTTTAATGGACTTTTTCTTGGAAGGTTTCATTTTATTGTTCGTTTGATTTACTTTTTCCATTTTGTTAAACTATTGATAATATTTTTAGAATAAAAAATCCCCCTAAAACTTTATATACTCTACTTTATATACTTACTAGGGTGGTGCGAAAAAAGTCAAGTTGATAATTGCGTATCGCTATAGTGCGGAAAAGTTGCGATTGGTAATTACAAGAAAAACAAAAAAATAATTATTCAAATCGGACTTTATCTTCCGATCCCGCAAGAGACCTAAAGATTATGAAAAAAATGAAATTTTACCTTTTTTCAAAAAATGTTTATTTATCCTTCGTGTACGTTTTATTTATCGCTATAGTAAACTTTATTTACAGTTTGTATGGCAGAGTAATAAAAAAAAATAGATTTACGCATTTAATGAATATCTTCCGATCCCGCAAGGTCAATCAAAATCTATAAAAATTTGAAATTTTTGATGAATTTGAAAAATTAAAAACATTAATTTATCTCATTTTTTTGTTACATTGTGAAGCTCTTCGCTTGTTTAGATATTGTATGATAATATTTAAACATCCCAGATCTCAAAACGAGGTGGTGTTGAACTTCTAGCTCCACACGCACCCTTCTCTCCAACCAACCAATGAGTGTGTTTTTAACATTATTTACATATATATTATACCTCGTCCAATTTACTTACCGTTGCACGTCATTCGCGCCATTGCCTGTGACACGATACCAACACGAAATATCTAGGCGGTAGGTGTGTTCCCCTTTAGAATCATTTTGATTCTAAAAAAGAACACACCCACCGCCTAAATATTTCGTGTTGGTATCGTGTCACAGGCTATGGCGCGGATGACGTGCAACGGTAAGTAAATTGGACGAGGTATACATTTCTTTTTCATCTGTTTGTGACCAGCTCTCAAATACCAACTTTGCATTGTGATTTCTTGGTAAAATCTGGCAGCATGGACCTTGATTTAAGTGTTATCCTGATGCATCTATCTCTTGATTGAGGCCCACATACATTAGAATTAGACGATGCTTCCGTGGCCAACTTTAGACACCGCTCATCAGCTGGCTTGTGGCAGGGATAGTTTTGTACATTCCAGTCTGACATGTCGCTCGATATAATACAAGGAGTTATTTCTTCATTTGAAACTCTTCGAGGAAGTGGTGGAGAAGATAGTTTTGCAACATTCCAGTCTATTATTTTAGTTTAGTCCTGTGCTTTAAAATTTCAAGTAGTAGGGAGAAAGGAAACACATTAGAGAGCTAGGACCAAGGAGAGTGTTAAAAGCCGGACAGACTAAAGCCAAGGGCAAAAGTATTAGAAATTTCATCCCTCCTACTTTAAATTTTCAAGCACAGGACTACACTGAAATAATAGACTGGAATGTTACAAAACTATCTTCTCCACCAGTTCTTCGAAGAGTTTCAAATAAAGATATAACTTCTTGCATTACATCGGGAGACATGCCAGACTGGAATGTACAAAACTATCCCTGCCACATGCAAGCCGACGAGCGGTGTCTAAATTTGCCCACGGAAGCATCGTCTAATGCTAATGTATGTGGGCCCCAATCAACAGATGGATTCAACAGGAAAACCACTTAAATCAAGGTCCATGCTGCCAGATTTTACCAAGAAATCACAATACAAAGGTGATGTTTAAGAGCTGGACACAAACAGATTAAAAAGAAATGTACATATTATGTAAATAATGTAAAACACACACACTCATTGGTTGGTTGGAAAGAGCGGTGCGTGTGGAACTTGAACTGCCTGCTACCACCCCCTCTTTTTGAGTTCTGGGTTGTTTAAATATTGTCATACAATATCTAAACAAGCGAAGAGCTTCACAATGTAACAGAAAAATGAGATAACTAACTGTTTTTTAATTTATCAAAATCATCAAAAATTTCAAATTTTTATAGATTTTGATTGACCTTGCGGGATCGGAAGATATTCATTAAATGCGTAAATCTATTTTTTTTATTACTTTACCATGCAAACTGTAAATGAATTTTACTATAGCGATAAATAAAAAGTACACGAAGGATAAATAAAAATTTTTTGAAAAAAGGTAAAATTTCATTTTTTTCATAATTCTTAGGCCTGTTGCGGGATCGGAAGATAAAGTCCGATTTGAATAATTCTTTTTTTGTTTTTCTTGTAATTACCAATCGCAACTTTTCCGCACTATAGCGACACGGAATTATCAACTTGACTTTTTTCGCACCACCCTACTACTTACCTACCTACATATAACTAAAACTCACAATTAACAACAATCTATTCTTTCAAAGAGGCCAACAACTTAAACAACAACAAATATACAGGGTGTCCCGAAAAGATTGGTCGTAAATTATACCACACATTCTGGGGTCAAAAATAGATCGATTGAACCTAACTTACCTCAGTACAAATGTGCTCATAAAAAAAGTTACAGCCCTTTGAAGTTACAAAATGAAAATCGATTTTTTTCAATATATCGAAAACCATTAGAGATATTTTAATGAAAATGGACATATATCATTCTTATGGCAGGAACATCTTAAAACAAAATTATAGTGAAATTTGTCCACCCTATAAAACTTTTATGGGGGTTTTGTTTCCTTAAACCCCCCAAACTTTTGTGTACGTTCCAATTAATTTATTATCGTGGTACCATTAGTTAAACACAGTGTTTTTAAAACTTTTTTGCCTCTTAGTATTTTTTCGATAAGCCAGTTTTTATCGAGATGTGCCTTCTTTTTTAATATGTTTACATAAAAATTTTATGGAGGTTTTGCTCCTTTAAACCCCCAAATATTTGTGTACGTTCCAATTAAACTATTATTGTGGTACCATTAGTTAAAAACAGTATTTTGAAAACTTTTTTGCCTCTTAGTCTTTTTTTGATAAGTCACGTTTTATCGAGATGTGGCTTCTTTTTCAAAATATAACTAAAAATATAAATTATAAATAAATTTTCAGATTATTAACAGGTTTCTATAATCGTACTTAACCATATACTTATATGTGGTGGATTTGACAAGTATTCAAAATATCTCGATAAACACTGCCTTATCGAAAAAGTACTAAGAGGCAAAAAAGTTTTAAAAACATTGTGTTTAGCTAATGGTGCCACAATAATAAGTTAATTGGAACGTACACAAAAGTTTGGGGGGATTTAAGGGAACAAAACCCCCATAAAATTTTTATGGGGCGCACAAATTTCACTTTAATTTTTTTTTAAGATGTTGCTGCCATAAGAATGCCACATGTCAATTTTCAATAAAAAATCTCTAAGAGTTTTCGGTATATGAAAATAAAACCATTTTCATTTTGTAACTTCAAAGGGTTGTAACTTTTTTTGTGTGCACTATTGTATATAGGTAAGTCAGGTTAAATCAACCTATTTTTGACCCCAGAATCTGTGGTATAATTTATGACCAATCTTTTCGGGACACCCTGTATAATGGTCCAAGAGCTGTGAGACATTTTTGAGTAGGTATTTTAGGCAAGCTGAAAATTTTTCAGGTGACTCTTCCATAATAGCCTAATACAAAAATGCCGGTCTGGCTGGAGGGTAGCGGTTATTTTCCCCAAAAATCCCCCCCAAAGTTTAAAAAAGGGTAAAAATTGTTATTACAAAAAATATCATTGACGTGACTTTAAAGTAAATTTAAATATTCAAATATTAGGAAAATAAACAAGCCAGGCGATTTGAGGGCGATTTTAGCTCTGCAAGATACTTGCATGGGCGTCCCAGGATTATTTTCAGGGGATGCATATTAACTTCAGAAGATTTTATCTGAATCTGTACATACTATTAACATGTATAAAATATACAACTATACATGCATAGCTATGTATATTCCTTCTGGACAGGGAGGTACAATTGTTATTTTGACAGGGTATTTTTTAATATTAAAAATAAATATTCTAAAAAAGGCAGCTTTTTGGTGAAATTTTCCAACTGCCATGTGATCAAACAAATTACGGGTTCATATAAATGAAAAGCGCTATAGGTAAGCAGCAGTGTGAGAAAGAGCGTATACCGATAGCTGTTTGCGTCCTCTGTTCTAGCGAAGTGAGTCCGTTCGCTCGAGAAAAATCACGTGACCTGGTGATACCCATGTTGTTGTGCCTCGAAACGTTAGAGTAATTGTTATATATTATAGTTTTTTAAGTAACTTTTCCTTAATTAAAGGAAAATAATACGTACTATACAATAGATTTTGCAAATATGATAGGAAATGACAAATTTATTATTATAAATATATAGGTAGAAAATTATAAAACTATAAACTAAATAAATTCTGTGTCCGAATCTTGTACTTCTTCTTCAAACTCCTCATCTGAGCTTAAATATTCATTCTTTTCTTCTTCGTCAGACTCCCCTCGAGACTCAGATTATTCTTCTACATGAACTGTAGATAGTTGTAATATGCATTTAGAATTTATTAAAAATTAATTACTGATTAATTAATTGATTTGCTACGTATTCTCTGTCATTTTGTACGGAGTCGAAGCCTGCACAACCACGGGCGCATCTGAAGAAAGACTTGCCATTGTTGAGATGTGGTGTTATCGAATAATGTAAAAAAATAATGTACACAACACGTAACAAACGCGGAAACATTAAGAAAGATGAAAATTAGACAAGAAATACTCAACACTATGAAGGAAAAAAATGAGCTACTTTGGTCATATACTAAGAAATAAAAAACCTGATGTGATTGGTTATATAAGGAAAAGTATTAAGTATTGGTTTTAAAAGAAAGAATACGTAGCAACTCAATTAATTAATCACTAATAATCTTTTAATTAACTCTAAATACATATTATAACTATTTACAGATTAGGTAGAAGACGAATCTGAGTCTTGAGGGGAGTCTAACAAAGAAAAAGAGAATGAATATTTAAGCTCAGATGAGGAGTTTGAAGAAGAAGTACAAGACACAGAATTAATTTAGTCTATAGTTTAATACTTTTCTACCTATATATTTATAATAATACATTTGTTTTTTTTTCTATCATATTTGCAAAATCTACAGTGATGAGCGCGCTAATAACCGGCAAAACAGCTCAAAAGATGGAAAACATAATACATCTCGAAACAAAAAGAGATGAAACTCTTTTTGTTTCGCAATGTGTTATGTTTTCAACCTTTTGAGCTATTTTGCCGGTTATTAGCTTGCTCATCACTGTATTGTATAGTACGTATTATTTTCCTTTAATTAAGAAAAAGTTACAACAACATGGTTATCGCTAGGTCACGTGATTTTTCTCGAGCGAACGGACTCGCTCAGTTAGAACAGAGGACGCAAACAGCTATCGGTATACGCTCTTTCTCACACTGGTGCTTACCTATAGCGCTTTTCATTTATATGCACCCGTAATTTGTTTGATCACATGGCAGTTGGAAAATTTCACCAAAAAAAACCTGTCTTTTTTAGAATATTTATTTTTAATATTAAAAAATACCCTGTCAAAATAACAATTGCACCTCCCTGCCCGGAAGGAGTGTACATAGCTATGCATGTATAGTTGTATATTTTATACTCGTTAATAGTATGTACAGATTCAGATGAAATCTTGTGAAGTTCAGATGCATCCCCTGAAAATAATCCTGGGACGCCCATGCAAGTATCTTGCAGAGTTAAAATCGCCCTCAAATCGCCTGGTCTGTTTATTTTCTTTATATTTGAATATTTAAATTTACTTTAAAGTCACGTCAATGGTATTTTTTGTAATATCAATTTTTGCCCTTTTTTTAACTTTGGGGTGGATTTTTGGGGAAAATAACCGCTACCCTCCAGCCAGACCGGCATTTTTGTATTAGGCTATCATAGAAAAGTCACCTGAAAAATTTTCAGGTTGCCTAAAATACCTACTCAAAAATGTCTCACAGCTCTTATACTATAATAAATTAACTACCAATAAACATAGTACTTTACTATGAAACAACAATAACAAATTCTTAAATTATCACACTACTGCACTGAATAGATCGATAAAGATGACAGAACAGATTAGAGAAAATCTGACGCAGTTTTGTCAAAATGACAGTGATAATTTCTCTATGTTGCCTAATTAGTTATTTAGTTATAATATGTTCGATCTCTTGTTAGAAATAAAAAAAATTAGTAGTTCCAAGATTACACAAAATCTAGGCATGGAATAAAAAAGTTTATTTGAAGAAAGTTTTTTTCTTCTTAATGGCGGTACAGGCTCCTTTTCTCAATATTTTATTTAGTTATAGAGTAATTTCCACGTACTTACATATTTCTGAAATTGGGCTCTGTACCGCCATTCTTTATTATATTACGAATATGTGTGCCAAATATCTCGACAAAATATTCAAAATTAGAGCCGCAATCTTGGAACGCGTTTGTTGCTACATGTTGATCGCTACTGTAGCCTCTTAATATTAATGTTAATAAATGAAATATAAATATTTTGACGTTACACAATTTTACAATTCACTTTGAACTGCAGTGCCTTAAAATTTTTAAAGCACTAGTGCTTTAAAGTAGCATTTTTAACGCTCCTATGGAGTGCTAAAATAGTTATTTATGAAACAGTTCGTGACGTATGCTTTTTGCGAACGCACGCGATATTTAGAGCACGAGCGACAACGGAGCGAGTGCTATACATCGCGTAAGTTCGCAAAAAGTACTTCACGCACAGTTTCATACAATATTTTATCTACTCTTCGATAAACAAATAAAAAAACTGTAACTCTTCGTCACTGGAATTTATTTCTATTCTACAATTTTTAGAACTTTGACATTTAAAAATCCTAACTACTTTCAAACCATAAAACTGTCAAAAATTTTGTTGTAAGTAATTGCTCATATTGTCATCACCATGACAACGCGAAAGTTAAGGATATTTGATTATATGAAAGTGTGCCAAAAAACCCATTGAAAGTGTGCGAAAAAGTAAATCCCATTTAAAATACATTGTTACTTCAAGCACACTTTAAACCCTTTTAAAATTTGGCCAAATCCACTTATATTATACACGTTTTATATTTTTGCACATTCGTCTTTTTGAATATATGTATAGACGTTTGATTTCTATAATTTTTTTTCTTTAATCTGTCTAGCTGTCTGTTGTAATAGTTTTTTTAAATATTTTAATTTTAGTGTGATATGCATTGTTTTTTAAATATCTCTATAAAAAGGTAGGAAGAGTGGCAAATTTGATAATAAGTTGGTAGAATCTTTTGAAATCGACAAAGTTGTGGTTATACCTATATTATTTTAAGGAAGTTTATGGTTTTATATAAAGACCGATTTCCTTATTTAATGAAAAACAGGTGTATCTCGGTTGAAATTAATTTTATCGCCAACCGTCACCAAAGTAATTCATTATTGTACTCTTTTGCCCTCATTTGCGGCAGTAAGGTAACACTTTATTGTACTGAAAGAAGAATTTTACTTTACCTGCCGCGATTAATCGGAATTGAATGAAAGTGGTCGATGGCAGTAATCGATTATTTATTTGAGTTAACTTACAATTTATTTACTTTAATTATTAAAAATATTGTACAAAATGTACGACATTGTTAATTAAATTGATGTCGAAAAGTAAAATTCTGTCGTATTTTGTAATTATATTCACATAAAATAAATCAACACTTTACCGATTTAGAATTATTTAATAGGTATTGATAACGATAACTATAGATTAAAAATCGAAAGCGGCCATCATGCAGAAGTCACCTGTTATCACTGTCATGCAATTTTGATTACGTCTAAAATTTAAAAAAATTCTTAAATTGTAAATTGTAAGTAAGTATTAAAGCCAATATCAAATTGCTGGCGATAAAATTTTGTATGCACCATGTCAGTAAAGACTCTTTATCGAACTCGTCTGTTATTCGCTTCGCTCGCTAGGCTCACTCTGCTCATAATATCAGACTCGTTCGATAAAGAATATAACTTTACTGACTTGGTACATAAATAGCTATTATCTTAATATTTTAGTTAAATAAAAGAAATCATTAAATGCTTCAGAGGTTTTAAAAAGAGCTATTCAGTTTGTTAAAGTCCGGTATTAAATTATATGTAAATATATTCAGCTAGAAGAAACCTCTAATGAGACCAAGTTTCTTGTTATGCCTATTCGTGGTTTCTATTACTTGCAAACCAAGCGAATGATGAATAAAAGAAGACACGGGGAGGTCTAAAAATTGAATCTTGCTACAGCTTGTCAAAATATACGGTGATACTTGGCGATTTGTGGGAACGAATTCAGTGAACTGTGTTTATGTTGACTGCGCATCGTACAGTCCGTCCAATCTACTTACCGTTGCACGTCATTATTTACGTCAGAGATCTAAGTTGACATTGTTGCCCAATTACAAAAAATTCTTGAATTCATTTTCAATCAAATATATCACATAATTTTTGCGGAAGTGGATTATACATACAACAAAACAAATTAATATTCAATGTAAATAAATAAAAACTTTAGAAATAGAAATCAAGAATTAAGTTATAATTTTACGTGAAAGTAAATCATAAAAACAAAAAATATGATAAAATAAATACTTCTTCTTCTTCTTTACGTGCCATCTCCGCAACGGAGGTTGACAATCATCATGGCTATTCTGATCTTAGATGCTGCTGCTCTGAAAAGTTCGGTTGATGTGCATCCGTACCATTCCCTCAAGTTAGGCAACCATGAGATTCTTCTTCTTCTTACACTTCTCCTGGCCTGAATTTTATCTCTCATTACGGATAACTAGCCCTAGGTATTGCAGCTTTCGTGTCTTGATGGTTTCCAATATTTCCAGTCTTTTGTTTACTCTTCTCATGACTTCGTTGTTTGTTACATGCTCGGTCCATGATATCTTCAGTATTATTCTATACACCCACAGTTCTAATGCTTCCTACTTTTTAGTAGTCAACGCGTTAAGTGTCCATGCTTCTACCCCGTAACGCAGTGTCAAGAAAATATAACACCTTGCCACCCTAACTCTCAAGTCTAATTTCAGTTCTCTTGCACAAGGTACCTTTCTCATTTTATTGAAGTTTGTTCTTGTTTTCTCGATTCGAACTTTGGTTTCTTTGCAATCGTTTGTGTGATTAATTATTGTGATAGTTGTAGTGTTCAACTTGTTCTAAAGTTTTACCTTTAATTGTCAGGCTTTTATCAATAAATACTTATAGTAAAGAATAGAAACAAATATGAAGTGTCATCACCGCAACTATCAAATAACTGTTACCAGTTTACCAAAATGTTACCTTTGTTCGATCGCAGTTAGAGTGTAATCAGAACAAGTGTTCTTTTTAAAAACGCTATATATTCCACTTATACAAATTAAATGAAACAAATTAGGGTACGCTTTTTTAACTGTACATTAACAGAAATCTTCTCATATTATTTACGCGTATATAATAAAATATGTCTAGTGGCTGTAATTCCACTGTACTCGGCTAAATGATTCTAAAAAGGAACATACCTACCACCTAAATATTTCGTGTTGGTATCATGTGACATCACGGCGTATGACGCGGATGACGTGCAACGGTAAGTATATTGGACGGACTGTAGGCGGAGCCTAACATCAATACGGCGAAGTATCATGGTATATTTGAAAAACTGTACCTGTCTATTCGTCATGGCCAGATTCCAACGAAAATTTGTTTCCGCTACTCAGTTAGGAGTAACACAAATAAAAAAATAATTCGCTGTAGAACGAAATTAAGAGACGTCTTATATTTCAGTTCGTTCAGAGAGGGCCAAAACCCTAAAAATAAGGGCGTTTATGGCTCTCTCTGAACGAACTGAAATATAAGACGTCCCTTAATTTCGTTTTACAACGAATTATTTTTAGCTAATACATATTAGACTATGAAATTTACACTGCTGGTCAGAGAAAACCCACAAAATTAGTCATTTTTAATGTCTCAAATTTCCTAAACCTGTTGTCCGATATAAGTGATTTTTTTAATATGTTATAGCATTATTATTTAACCTGTAATAATACTGTCGCTAAACAGGTAAATTTTTATTTTATACTGAGTGGACTAATGAAACTGTGTTTTTTCTCAAAGTTCGCAACACCCTGTGGAATAGGCATGGGAAAAACCTACCGGTTTAAACGTAAAACCGGTTTTTTTACTTCGCAATAACCGGTTTTACCGGTTGTTTTTTTGTCCCGGTTATAACCGGTTTTTTCTTTTTAAAGTAAAAACCGATTATTAGGTTTTTACGGTGATTAGGATTAGGTTAGGTATTATTTTGGATCCCAATCATAATTATTATTATCACGTAATTATTCCAAACAAAACCATAATTCAAATTTTATTTTATAAATACAGAAGCAAACTGAAAGTGCAAACTCACATCAGCCAGAAACAATCAAGTTTTATTATAATATTTCGTTGAAAAGGTATTTGTAATCATAATATTTACATAAGAAGTGATCTGGTCGAAGTAGACGCAAGCATCATCTATTTTTCACACTTGACTCTTGACATTGAAAGTGGGTGAATGACTTTTTCTGATTACCAAAATAATGTTCTGACTAAGGATTTCCCTACGTTTTCAAAACGATACACCCATACAGTAAGTATTAAATGAGTTAAAATGTACCTATTCTTTACAAATATACAAACGTGTTAAAAGATATAGATGATAATTTTTTTTATGGTAGTAAAAATAAAAGAAGTTGAAATGGTTGGGCTAAATTGTATATTATTGCAATATGTATATATAATTATATAATGCTATATTATATTTAATAATAATCAATAAATATATAATAATAATAAATAAACATAATAATTAATAGAATAAATGGTTTTATTAAAAATTGTGTTTTATTTATATTGATATTGATGTTCTTTCGATAGTACTAATTTTGATCACATTTATATCGAGTATCGAGTCGAGTGGAGTATCGCAAACTAAAGTGCATTGTAAATGTAAAGGCGGAAATACATATCCGCGCCGCGAACTCCGCGCCGTGTGTGCGCCGCGCGTTCGTGGCTCGGTTATTGTTCGTTAAAATTTTTCATTTTGACGATCCAGAGGAAACTTACGAACGTTTAGTAATTGTAGATAATCATGTCTCTGTCCTGTACTTCTACTACATCTTATTTTGGTATTGTTCTGAAACTATTTTCTTGTGTCATCTTATGCAATTTACTATTTTATGTGGAATAAGCCGCAGTTTGGGAACATTTCGGGAAGTACCTTTTTCGCTTCCTGGCAACACAAATATAATGGTAGGGGAGCCCAAGCGGGGATTTTTGCAGTTACTCGAGCGCGTCAGATTATCATATGGGGAGAAACGTGGTACCCTGCAGATGTACCTCCACCATATATTGGCTCTTAACACAGGGGAGTTCGTTCAAGGGGGCCCGAAAAAAAAATCTATCCTTAAAATATTCGAAATAATTGTCAGATTAAGATAAGGTAAGTTAAGTACATGCAAAAGAGTCTATATTTCAAAAATATGACGATTTGAGCGGGGCGTACGGAAATGGGTGAGTCAAAAAGCTTCACAAAAAAAGCGAATATTTCGCGAAATGAACGTCAGATTGAAAAACTAAAAACTACGTGTTCAATATTTTTCAAAAATCTATCGAAAAATACCAAACTTGACCCCCCACGGAGAGGGGTGGGGGGTAAATTTAAAATTTTAAATACAAATCCCGCGATCTTTCGCAAAATAAACATCATATCGAAAAACTGCAAAATATACTTTATCAATGTTTTTGAAAAATCTATCGAATGGTTCCAAACACGACCCCCCACGGAGGTGAGGTGGGGGGTTACTTTAAAATCTTAAATGGTAGACCCCGTTTCTTATTGCAGATTTGGATTGTTTGTATAAAAATAAACAACTTTTATTCGAAACATTTTTTTGAATTATGGATAGATGGCGCTATAATCGGAAAAAAATTGTTGGAAATGGAAAATTAAATTAAAAAATGGGAAGTCCCCACTAAAATGGAAAATTTTACTTAACTTTTTTGGTTTTAGGACCTAATAATCACAACCCATTAGGTCCCCAAAGCGCTCGAGTGACTGCACATTTAGCATACTTTGCTCCCCTACCATAATATATCTGCTTGTTCCTACAACCAGAAACAAAATTAGAGAACTATAGGTACTTCCAAGTCATGCGATACCTTTTTCGTTTTCCGGTGACACCATTGTAATGTATCTGCTTGTTTCAACTGCGTAGCTTCGTTTCAACGAAATTAGAGAACTATAGGTTCTTCCAAGCCCTGTGTTAACTTTTTCGCTTTCCGGTGACCCAATTATAATATATCTGCTTGTTCCAACTCAGTTGCTTCACCAGAAGCGAAGTTAGGAAACTATAGGCTCTTCCAAGATGTGTGTTACCTTTTTCTCTTTCCGACGACACAATTATAACATATCTACTTGTTCCAACTCCGTTGCTTCACCAGAAGCGAAGTTAGGAAACTATAGGCTCTTCCAAGTTGTGCGTTACCTTTTTCGTTTTCCGGTGACCCAATTATAATATATATGCTTATTCCAACTACGTTGCTTCACCAGAAGCGAAGTTAGAAAACTATTGGGTCTTCCAAGTTGTGCGTTACCTTTTTGGCTTTCCGGTGACCCAATTATAATATATCTGCTTGTTCCAACTCCGTTGCTTCACCAGAAGCGAAATTAGAAAACTATTGGGTCTTCCAAGTTGTGCGTTACCTTTTTGGCTTTCCGGTGACCCAATTATAATATATCTGCTTGTTCCAACTCAGTTGCTTCACCAGAAGCGAAGTTAGGAAACTATAGGCTCTTCCAAGATGTGCGTTACCTTTTTCGTTTTCCGGTGACATAATTATAATATATCTGCTTGTTCCAACTCAGTTGCTTCACCAGAAGCGAAGTTAGAAAACTATTGGGTCTTCCAAGTTGTGCGTTACCTTTTTGGCTTTCCGGTGACCCAATTATAATATATCTGCTTGTTCCAACTCCGTTGCTTCACCAGAAGCGAAGTTAGAAAACTACTGGGTCTTCCAAGTTGTGCGTTACCTTTTTGGCTTTCCGGTGACCCAATTATAATATATCTGCTTGTTCCAACTCCGTTGCTTCACCAGAAGCGAAGTTAAAAAACTATTGGGTCTTCCAAGTTGTGCGTTACCTCTTTCGTTTTCCGGTGACCCAATTATAATATATCTGCTTGTTCCAACTCCGTTGCTTCACCAGAAGCGAAGTAAGAAAACTATTGGGTCTTCCAAGTTGTGTCTTACCTTTTTCGCTTTCCGGTGACACAATTATAATATATCCGCTTGTTTCAACTGCGTTGCTTCACCAGACACGAAGTTAGAAAACTATAGGTTCTCCAAGTCGTGTGTTACCTATTTCGCTTTCCGGTGATATATATCTGCTTATGAATGTTTTTTTGATATTGATAACTATTTCCGAAGTGAAAGTCGAAAGGTCAAGTAAACTTGATTTCAAACTCGAATTGTGGCTTATGCCCAAATAAAATAGTAAATCTTATTTTTAATACATGTTATTTTTAGTACAACAATGAACTAACATTTTTTAAAAAGGTCCGCATGTACATTTTTTTATTTCAGCTTCTATTTCCGTTCAGATCGGATTTAAGTTGTTTCTTTAAATTAAATGGTTCTTTATTGAGGATCCCACAATAATCATTTTCCACGGTAAACATCAATTTCCTTCCGACAATTCCGACCATTCCATTACTAACAACTATTCAACTCATGCGCGCCAAAACCAACAAACCACTCGCAAACCCGTCCAAATACGTATTGCGAACCATCAAAGCGTTTGTTGAAAAACCGACAGAATTTAGATCGTGGTGCGCCGTGTGCGTGCCGTTTGTGCGTCACTTGAAAACACGTACTAATCTGACGAATACGCTGCGCGCGAGCGGCTCGCACACCGAGCAGAGCGCATATGTATCTCCGCCTTAACATTGTAACTTATTGGATTAAAAAAACCAAAAACCGGTTTTTGGAAAAACCGGTTTTTGTTGGCTGGTTATAACCGCCAGGTTAAACCATAAGCAAAAAAAACCGGTCTAACTGAAAACCGCTGTTTTGTCAAAAACCGCCAGCGCTACTGTGGAATACTCTAGCGCTTATAAAATATTGAAATTAAAACCATAGCCTCAGGTTTTCTTAACGTTCCGTTTGTGATTCATTCGCTAATGTTGGATAATAAAAAAGTTAGTTACATTAAAAACTAGCCATGTTCTTCATCAGTAGGTACAGGGTATTTCTAAATAAGTACCTACGACAAACTTTAAAGGGTAATTCTGCATGAAAATATAATGACGGTTTGCTTTATAAATATATGTCAACAAATGCTTCGTTTCCGAGATACGGGATGTTGAATTTTTTCTTACAAACTGACGATTTATTGCTCCAAAATCGGTTGAGATATGCAAATGAAATTTGGTAGGTTTTAAGAGGGAGTTGCGCATTTTTTAACATACAATTAACAATTTTATATTCTCCATTGGCGTGTATACGGGTAATAAGATCGTATCCTATTTGAACCATGCACTTTCTATTGACTAGGTAGGACGAGAGAATGCATGGCATTGCCTTGGTGTATCCAAGTTGGATCATTTTGTGACTAAGCCCTTCATGCCACACTTTGTCAAATGCTTTATTTACGTCTAAGAACACAGTACCAGTGTATTTATTAAAATATACGATTTTTCCTGCTTTACGAAGTATTATGACTTGTGCTTCTTTCCATTTCTTAGAAAATCTTAGTGTGAGCATCGCATTCATGATTTGGGTGATGTACACGATTACTTTCCTTTGCAGTTTTTTTAGTACCCTGTTCGTGACACTTTCTGGTCCTGGTGCTTTGACATACTTATGTACATATATTATTGTATATCAATTTTGGAGGCAATAATTTAAATAATATAGTGTAAAAATATCTTTAACCAAACATTCGATTTTAAGTTCCTCGAATAGACAACATATACCTATGTCTAGGTAAATAACCATGTTTAAATTATGGTTATTGTGCGGGTAAAAAATGATACTGTGGGTTTAACTAACGCCATCGCAAATTATGAATGGTCAAGAGGTCGCATAGAACGGAAGACGAAGCGGTGAATAATATTTTAGTGAATCATGTTAACCTGATTTTGTTATCTAAAATCCAAAGCAATATGAAAATGACCATTTCCTTCCTTTCTCGAAATCAGCCTGAATTTCCAAGAATATTAATCTGACGTGTATCAAGCATAGTGCTTATTTTATTGTCAACTTTATTATAATATAAGCAAATTACCAGAGAACGGTAGTTCTCGCCAGTGGGGCACACCAACACCCCCTACACGCGAAACTATACCGGGTGGTGAAGAAAACGGGCCATATTAAACTCAATGTAAAATTCTAAACTGTTGAATTCCTGCTTCCCTAATTATTTTACATCAAAAGTAATACGAAACTATTTGTAGAGGATTGAAATTTGTATTGAAAACAACTGTTAAAATTGTTCTACGAATTAAACATATTCCAAAATTTTGTAAAAATGTAATTCATTTTTAGAATATAAAGCCACAGTTAGGCCACACACAGTGCAATGATGTATGTAACGGTTGCCTTCGGTCACAATGAAATTATTATAATTAACCATATTTGAACTGTCAAAATTTTTATTTTATCATTTATTGTTTAAAATACAGTAAATTTGATAAGATACCCTCAGCTGAGGAAAAAGTATTAATAATAAAGATAATTTATTCAGTCAATAGTGAGCGCACTGTCAGTTAAATGGTAACGTGTGGCACACTTTTACACACATACCTACTGTGGCAAATGTATTCTATTTTTCAAAATTTTGGAATGTGTTTAAATCGTAGAAAAATTTTAACTTTTGTTTTTAATACAGATTTCAATCCTCTGCAAATAGTTCCTCATGACTTTTGATGTAAAATAATTAGGGAAACAGGAATTCAACAGTTTAGAATTTTACATTTAGTTTTCTATGGGTCTAGGACGTTTCATCGCCGCCGTTTCGGTGCCGCCAGTTTGATGCCGATGCCGGCCGATTCATCGCCAGTCAATTAATCGCTATCTGATATATTTCCGAATTTTCGACAGTTACAATTATTAGTTATTTTTAGTATTAATTAGGAATTCTAGGAAATGCGAGATATGACGGCGATGAAATGGACTGGCGATGAACCGGCGGCATCGAAACGTCCCATTCCGTTTTCTATGGCCCGCTTGACGATTCACCACCCGGTATATACGCTCTGAGCTTCGCTGGTGGCGTTCCTAGCGGATTACTAATTCAACTTTCACCGGTAATTTTTAAATTTATTATTTAATTGTTATCGCTTAATATTTACAACGCAAAAAAGTAATTAAATTGTAATCGATTTTTTTAAGATTTTGCTAATCATTTTGACGTTCTATTGATAAAATATGAATTTCTTACTTCGGATACTTTCACAATTATCGTGTAGATGGCGCTAAGATTATTAGAATAATTTATAATTACATATTACGGAACAGAAAAAAAACTTAAATTCAGTATTTAAAACGTAAGTATATTTAAGGTAAAAATATATACCACAGCTTTGACCAACTAATATTTTTTATAATTAATGTTTTTAATTTTAATTTTAAATTAATCACTTTGACATTTATGTCAAATTTCCGGTAAAGGTTTACAGACCTGTCACTACTGGCGCTGGCGAATTTGTAAATATCCCCTCTACGTGCGAGCTCACAACGTATACACAAAATTTTCGATTTTTTAAATCTGACTGATTTGAAACATGGGCCTAGTCCCATCTTAAAGTTCAGGAAAAGACTCACCCATTCATATGCCAACCATCCATTTTGGTCCAAGGGTGTGGATTTTACGGCCCTTTCTATTTAGGGTCTGTTTTTCGTTCTCTTTCGAAACTAACAAGAAGAGACAGGAGAATCTCAAATACAACAAATTAATAGTGTTGAGTTAAGCTTTCAAATGGTGTTTAAGCCGTCAGTATCAGACATACACACGGCTCAGTATAGCCGAAAAACTGAAAAAATATACTTTAAAAATTTTGGTTTTTCGACAATTACTCAAAATTTCAACCTACAAATTGCGCCAATAACTGAGCGTTTGTAGAAGGACTCTAGACAAATCTAACGGTGTATACGTCATATCCAAGAAAATTCTAATTTTTAAGTTATAGGCTTCATAAGTATGATCAAATCTATTTCCTACGGGAAAAACGGTTTCTCAAGCTCAATAATTCCTGTAGTAGCTTCAGTTATCATACTTGACCTTAGATCCATCAGATACTACTGGTAAATACGTTTCAAACTCATGTTTACTGATCAAAATCGGTTAAGCCTTTTAGAAGTTATTAAGATACAAAAGTATAATCGAATTAACGATTATTCCCGAAATGGTTTATGTAGTTGTAGTGATTACGACGCTAAATTTGATCTGGCAACGGACACTCCAACTTCGTTTACCGGTCATCTCAATATTATTTTTCAATCTATTTCGAATAGAAAAAAATCTAGTGTACATTCGATGGACACTAGATCATTTGGGAGATAATGCAACAAAAGTGACCATTTATAAAGCTTAACGAGTAATAGAGGAACATTGCATTCAACTTCATACATTCAATTTATAAATAACTTTGAAAAACTCCTGATACAAGAATAAAAAACCGCTAAACGCCTTAAAAATGAGTGGCGCATACAATATTCCAGCTACAAAAGGTCTGATATGAATATTGCGTGGCGCGAAAATGTATTTTCATTTTGATGCAAAACAAAATTCTAGTTTTATTTTAAAAGATTTTTCCATAATATTTGCTAAATTTGAAGTAAACGCGCCACAAAAGAGTTTCAAAATTCAAACTGTATCAAAGTTACTCTTTTGTGGCGCGTTTACTTCAAATTTAGCAAATATTATGGAAAAATCTTTTAAAATAAAACTAGAATTTTGTTTTGCATCAAAATGGAATAGCTATTTGTATAACAAGGGAGGAAAGTGCTACTTTTCCTCCTGAGAATGAAGTTTACAGCCCGACGCGTAGCGGAGGGCAGTAATCATTCAAGGGAGGAAAAGGCACTTTACTCCCATGTTATACATATGGTTTTTCCACCTTCCTCAAATAACAAGTCATTTTTTCATTTTTACTTAATTTATTTATGTAACTAACCAACAGAATTTATTAGAACTAAAACTAACAAGTAGGTACAATATAACTGTCAACTGTCAAATATAAGTCAAATTATTAATGCAAACATTGTTAAATCAGTATAACAATTTACTGTTTTTTACCATTCTGCAAAATACAGAGTGTTTTTAAATAAACGTTAAAATGTATAGATACTTACGTAATAGAAAATAGCTATTGTACAGGGCTTAATAAGTTATATTTCATGAATGAAATACCATGACGTCACTTTTACTTTTCCTCCCTAGGGAGAAAAAATATTTTCCTCCCTATGGAGGAAAAGTACAACTTTGCTCCCTACAATCAGGTCCGGAGAAGTATACTTTCGGTAGAGGTAGGTGGAAAATACATTTTCGGGCCACGTAGTATTCATATCAGATCTTTTGTAGCTGGAATATTGTATGCGCCACTCATGTTTAAGGCGTTTAGCCGTTTTTTATTCTTGTATTATTTATTACACTAATATAGTCATAGAGTCCCCTACTAATTTTAAATAAATTACTAAAATCAAGGGAGTACTGTTAGACCAAGGCATTTAGCACTTAAAACACCGAAATATATCAATTTTTTCCGAAAGTTAATAATAAAAAGCTGATTAAAAAGAACTTGAAACACACGATATCAAAAACATGATCCTAAAGTATCGCACAATCAAAACCATCATTTCTTTAACAAATATTATAAATTCAATAGCTAAAAGCTCTGATAGCTAAAACGAAACAGGATTCGATAAAATCGGTTTTTCTTCTAGCTTTACAGCTTTAGCCCAACATCATATTCCGACAGGTCACAAAATGGATTTCGAAAAAGCAAAAACAATCGCTCTTGTGCCCTCCTTAAAATCGAGAATTATCCGTGAAGCTATCTAAATCGAAAAACGTCCTAACAGCTTAAACAGGTGCGATGACGCTAAAAGACTCCTTAAGGCGACCGCTTCTTAAGCGACCACGCGTGATAACTGATCCCGCTCAGACTTCTCCCGCTCATACTGAGAGTATAAAAGGAGCTACAAAAAAAAAGCTTAACTTAGCATACTGCTTTTCTAACTTGGTTATACCGTACTGATGATGACCAACTAGTCTGATATACCTATATATACGGTTCTAATAATAAAACACTGAAAACGTTTGAGTGCCTTTCTCAAGTGATTTAGTTTACTATGGGTTTGCCTTTTTAAAGTCTTTAACTGAAGAGGTTGAGGAGTGGAGAGCTGTTTGTCTCGAGTTGGTCATTCAGAATTATATCTGTATTTTTTAATTTATTAATTTCCATAGATTCTAATAAAGATAGCTTTAGGCCTTTATTTTGAATATGCAGAATTTTAAACTCTTCATTAAAAGAATGACTATGATCTAGAAGGTGAAGTGCGTATGTATAAGTGTCTGTTTTTCTATTGTTGAAAGCCCTTTTTGTGTTCTGCTATCCGTTTGTCAAAGGTTCTGCCAGTTTGACCGATGTAAGTTTTCGGACAGTCACCACAAGTTAGTTTGTAGACATTGTTCTTAATATATTTGCTTAAGTTGTTGTTAGTTCTGAAAGCTGGTGTTATTCCTTTCTTTTTTATGTATCTGGCTATTTTTGTTGTTATCTTGCCAGTATATGTGATAGAGCAGAAGGTACTGGATTCTTTCTGTGGTGGTGGATAGACTAATTTCAGGGATTTCTTATGGAGTTTTTGGTTTAACATTTTAATTGTTTGTTCGTTATAGCCATTGTTTACTGCTATTTGTTTATTGATGTTCAGTTCTATTTCGAAGTTATTTTTTGACATGGGAATTTCTATCAGTCTATACAGGGTGTAACAAAAATACAGGTCATAAATTAAACCACATACTCTGGGACCAAAAATAGTTCGAGCGAACCTAACTTACCTCAGTACAAATATGCATATAAAAAAAGTTACAGCCCTTTGAAGTTACAAAATAAAAATCGATTTTTTCGAATATATCAAAAACTCTTCGAGATTTTTTATTGAAAATAGACATGTGGCATTATCATGGCAGGAGTATCTTAAAGAAAAATTATAGTGAAATTTGTGCACCCCATAAAAATTTTAAGGGGGTTTTGTTCCCTTAAATCCCCCCAAACTTTTGTGTACGTTCCAATTAAATTATTATTGTGATACCATTAGTTAAATTCAATATTTTTAAAAAATTTTTGGCTCTTGGTATTTTTTCGATAAGGCAGTTTTTATCGATTTGCGGCTACTTTTTTAATATGTTTACATAAAGATTTTATGGGGGTGTTGTTCCTTTAAACCCCCCAAATGGTTGTGTCCGTTCCAATTTAACTATTAATGGGATACCATTAGTTAAACACAGTGTTTTTAAAACTTTTTTGCTTCTTTGTATTTTTTCTACAAGGCACCTTTTATCGAGATGTGGCTTCTTTTTTAATATGGTTCAAAATATACCTAAAAATGTAAATCATAAATAAATTTTTCTATTATTACTGTCTCCATCATCGTACTTAACCATAAACAAATATGTGGTGGATTTGACAAATATTCAAAATATCTCGATAAAAACTGACTTTTCCAAAAAGCACTAAGAAGCAAAAAAGTTTTTAAAACAGTGTGTTTAACTAATGGTACTACAATAATAATTAAATTGGAACGTACACAAAAGTTTGGGGGGGTTTAAAGGAACAAAACCCCCATAAAATTTTTATGGGGTGTCTAAATTTCACTATAATTTTTTCTTAAGATACTAATGCCATAAGAATGCCACATGTCCATTTTCAATAAAAAATCTCTAATACTTTTCGACATATTCGAAAAAATCGATTTTCATTTTGTAATTGCAAAGGGCT
The DNA here is from genome assembly GCF_917563875.1 of Diabrotica virgifera virgifera. NCBI lineage: Eukaryota > Metazoa > Arthropoda > Insecta > Coleoptera > Chrysomelidae > Diabrotica > Diabrotica virgifera. The sequence goes on from NC_065446.1 coordinate 44,174,864, forward strand.
GTAACTTTTTTTATGTGCAAATTTGTACTAAGGTAAGTTAGGTCCAATCGAACTATTTTTGGCCCCAGAATATGTGATTAAATTTATGACCTGTATTTTCGTTACACCCTGTATATCATGCTATGGTAGGCTGCTAATTTGTGTTGTGTAGGATGGGATGATGAATTGTGTATAGTTGTGTCAGTATAGGTAGGTTTATGATATAAGAAGAACTCATGTTTGTTATGTAGTCTGATCTCCGTATATCATAAACATACCCATACTGACACAACTATACACAATTCATCATCCCATCCTACACAACAAAAATTAGCAGCCTACTATAGCATGATACATAGACTGACCGAAATTCCCATGTCAAAAAATCTTCGAAATAGAACTGAACATAATTAAACAAATAGCAGAAAACAATGGCTATAACGAACAAACAATTAATAAAATTTTAAACCAAAAATTCCATAAGAAAGCCCTGAAATTAGTCTATCCACCACCACAGGAAGAACCCAGTACCTTCTGCTCTATCACATATACTGGCAAGATAGCCACAAAAATAGCCAGATACATAAAAAAGAAAGGAATAACACCAGCTTTCAGAACTAACAACAACTAAAGCAAATATATTAAGAACAATAAGAGCCGAAAGAGAAAACAATTACAGAGTCGTGTCTACAAACTAACTTGTGGTGACTGTCCGAAAACTTACATCGGTCAAACTGGCAGAACCTTTGACAAACGGATAGCAGAACACAAAAAGGGCTTTCAACAATAGAAAAGCAGACACTTCTACATACGCACTTCACCTTCTAAATCATAATCATTCTTTTAATGAAGAGTTTCAAATTCTGCATATTCAAAATAAAGGCTTTAAGCTATCTTTATTAAAATCTATGGAAATTAATAAATTAAAAAATACAGATATAATTCTGAATGACTAACTCGAGACAAACAGCTCCCCACTCCTCAACCTCTTCAGTTAAAGACTTTAAAAAGGCAAACCCATGGTAAACTAAATCACTTGCGAAAGGCACTCTGCGAAACAGCTGTAGTCACATAATTATAATAAATTTTGTGGAAGTATAGAAAACAAACGTTTTCAGTGTTTTATTGTTAGATAAAATGAACTTCCCTCAAGTAACGGTCGAATCCATCAATATATACTTTTGACTTTCACCTTTTTATGTAAAAAAAAAGAAGAGATGAAAAGTACCAGATGCAAAATTCGTTATTAAAATAATAAATAATAAATTATATCTGAAACTTTTTATCGAACCGCTTTCTGGTAACATCCTTAATCGCTGACATTTACAATTTATAAGACAAGAGACGACGAAGAAAGCGAAAAGAACTCTACAATATGCAGTCACAGTCCGCCTTACACGTCTATGAAAAGGTCCAAAAGGTAGTTCTGAGTACTCAAAATCTGAGTAAAGATAACAGTGAAAGACTGTTTATGTTTCTTTTCGATTCAGAGGTGGTACACCATCTCCAGACAGCTGTTTCTGTTTCTCACGTTTTCAGTGGGGCTAAATAAACACCTCTGAATCAAAACGAAACAAACTGTGTATTTAAACTGAGATGTCGCTACATCTTTTCTTTAAGGGATGTCGCTAAAGTGTCCTAAAAGTGGATCATAATGTTATTTTTATAACTCTAATGTTGAGTAAGCGGGTCCAACTATAGTTCATACCAAACCATTCTTTCAGTTCATCACAGTTTGTCGAATTCTCTCTGTTCTGATTATTATACATAGAATTCAGAAAATGATGTATTTGTTGAGGAATAGTTGCATAGGTTAGTATATTTCGACATTTTATCGTTGATACACTGAAAGAAGGGTTTGGGATGAACTATGTATATAAACAGAATAGGAAAATTATTGGCAAAAAACTCGCAATGTGAATGTGTGTATACAAAAGAAAATACAAAAAAAGGTGGAAGGCAACGGTCTATATACGTATTTCAGACTAGTTGGTCATCATTAGTATAGTGTAGCTAAGTTCTATATTCATGAAATTATTGCCTTTATCAAATAATATGATGCGTTTTATAAAAGTTTTAATTATTCAGTTGGGATATCCGCGACTAACGTCATCATCATATTAAAAAACAGGAACATATGGTTGCAATTATTCAATAAATCTATTAAGCAACAGATCTTTTTCAATTTTCCGTAAATGATTTGCGGTTTTTATGCGTTTCTTCGTAAATTAAAACCACATGATACATTTTACATACTATTCAAAAAGGAACTCTATTCTAAAAGAAATCAACCAGAAAATGAAGTCTAAATTAATAAAGTTCAAAAAAATTGTTTTTCAGAAAATATGCATTAATCATTTTTTGTTGCTGGTATCTACAAAGTGTTTGAGACTTCTCGTTAAATATCATCATACAGATAAATGGAAATTTTAAATTCTTCAATACTTTTAACTTGTATGTGTAGTTAATCAAAACTGTAATGATCTGAATCTATAAATTAATCTTCTCCATTTTCCAAACAGATATTCTAAAACTTTTTTGAAAAACGTTTTCTAAATTCTTTTAACCTTTCGGTTCAATGTTCATATTTTAAGTTTTAAGGGGATGGGTACGTATTTTCGGCTGCAATGCTATTCAAATGAGGATTCATTTTTTTCGAAACCTGAGAAAACTAATAAGTATTTTTGAAAAATTTAAACGCAGAATGAAAGATTACGGTATTAGCGAGGGCCGAAAGTCCCTGAGAACTTCTATAATGTTTATTTTAATATGTTACAGGGTTGAAATCTAAGAGAAAATTTAGTGTGATTTTTAATTTCAAATGTCTCATTCAAAATAAGCTTTTTTTTATTCTAAGGGACTTTCGGCCCTCGGTAATAATTTAGTCTTTCATTCTGCGTTTAAATTTTTCAAAAATATTTTTTTTCAGCATTCGAAAAAAACACAATGTCCGTGGTAATATTTTCCAAATCTATCTTTATCTTACAACGCACTCAGTCGAATAGAATATTGTCAGCATATTGTCAGACAGACAGTGACAATCAGTGACAATTTTAAATAGTTGACATGGCATCGGGAATATTTTAAGTTGTTGATTAAATAAAATTGATACCTATATAGTGTATTTGATAAAAATAATTGATTTAAGACGTGAACTTAATATAAAGCTATTAATTGTGTATTATTTGTGGAAGATCCAAGCAGATAATACATCAGGATAATATATTCTGTGATCCAAGTATTTTGTTGTTAAAGATGTTTAAAATTGTAAGCGTTCCATAGTAACAATATATTATTAAAAAATCACTTTAACACTTTTCCTCTTCTCTCGATTGAGTATTAGTTTTTGTTGACATATAAATTATTACAATCACTAAATACATAGTTAGTGAAAAAATTATCACATTTATTAACTGAATTAATAATTTGCAATTACACAAATAACAGTTACCCAAGAACATTCAAAAGCCATCTGTTTAAGTTAATGATGACATTTCCAAGTAGAATGACATTCTAGTAATGTTTACATATCCATACCAGCGTGAATTTTACTACACGTAATTTGCCGTGTAAAGACAGAAAAAGTAGGGATAGCCGTAAAATATTTGCGAATCATGTACCGATGGCCTTAAATCAAGTTCCATTTATATAGAGTGGGCCAAAGAAAAGAATCCACCTCGATATTTGGCAGTATTTATCCGATTTAAGGAAAATAAAAAAATAGCTCAATTTTTTATCTAAGGGGGACACATTTTAATGGTACACATATCTGTCATTTGTCAACCCCTCCCTTCCACTTCCCCCACCCCTTATTTTTAAATAGGGAATAGGGGTCGTGTGCTAGCTCATTTGAAAGGTTATTTAATTATCTATTCAGTAATATTAACATTGACATAATCATTTACACAGGGTGTCCAAGAAAAATAATTTTGAATTAAATTAATTGACAAAAAAAGAAGAATGTATCTAATTTATTTAGCTCAGAATACATTCTACTGCGGACAGAAAACAGAAAAAATGTTTATTTGATAAATAAACATTGATTATTGCTTAAATTCAATATTCAACCTACCAAGGGGCAGATGGGTGGCAGCTTGAACATTGAAATTAAGCGAAAAGCAATGTCTATTTATCAAAAAAGATTTTTTCTGTTTTGTGACAGCAGTAGAATGTATTTTGAATTAAATAAATTACATACATTCTTCTTTTTGTGTCAATTAATTTAATTAAAATATTTTTTTCTTGGACACTCTATATAAATAATTATGTTTATGTTGATACCTCTGAATAGAGAATTGAATAACCTTTTAAATGAGCTAGCACATGACACATTTTCCCTATTTAAAAATAATGGGTGGGGGAAGTGGAAGGGAAGGGGTTACGAAATGACAGATGTATGTACCGTAAAAATGTGTCCCCCTTAGATAAAAAATTGACCTGTTTTTTTATTTTCTTAAAATCTAATAAATACTGCCAAATATCGAGGTAGACTCTTTTGTTTGGCCCACTCTGTATATTTATTCAATTAAAATCTGAATATAGTAGGTTACTTAGGGCATAGTGAGATTGTGTTAACCGTCAAGTATATAACTAAATATAATAGACATGATAAGAATTGACATGGTGTCTGGAGCAAAATAGTGAAACGCGGAGGACTCGATTAGGTGGTTTCTCTTTCTCTCTACCACGTGATTCCCACAAAGATCACTTCAAAATAAATATTGGCATTTCACCTCTATTCACAGAGCGGCCCCTACCGTAAACATACCATAGCTAGAACATTTTTATTATGTCTATGCTAAATACCAGATTGGAAGCATGACAGAAAGATCAAAATAAGCACAAAATGTCTTCTTTTTCTTGACTGGTTTTACAAATAAAGGTGAGTCTTCGCCGCATCTACCACATCCATCTATATTTTACAATCTTCCGCTTCGATTTCCCATTGTTGTAGCCCAATTCCAGCTAAATCAGTTTCAACATCATCCTTCTACCTTTTTCTGGCACGTTCGACTGATCTTCTACCGTCTGGTCTCTAAAAAAATACTGTCTTTAACACTCTGTCTTCCTCTGATCTTACCAAATGACTTATCCATCTTCGACGGTTAAATTTTTATGTCTGACGATGTTTTCAGTACCATACCTACATAGTCACCAATTCAGCATTCAGCGGCGCCTTCTCCACTCTTCGTCAATTCATCTCTTTGAGGGCCAAATATTATTCTAAGAATCTTCCTTTCAAATACCAGCAGATTATTTATTTTCCGCTGATACAGTCCATGTTTGACTTCTATATGTAACAACTCGGCGAATAATTGACATGTAGGGTCTTAATTTAGATTGCCTTTTAAGCAGCTTAGATCTTAACAATGATGGTGGAGAGTATAATGCTATATTCTCCGCAGCTATCCTTGCTGATACCTCGTTTCTATGTGTTTGTCGTCTGTAATTAAAGCCCCCACATATTTAAACTCTTTTACTACTTCGAAGTTTTGGTCATTAATAGTTACGTTTTGCCTAACTCTTCGTCTTGGATTTTTGGTAACTAGCATATATTTTGTCTCCTCTTCATTTATTCGAAGACTCAGACTACCTGTTTCCTCCTTGAGTTTTGGAAACACCTCGCTTATGTCTCTTGTAGAATGGTTGAATGCATCTAGATCATCAGCAAAGGCCAGCAATAGTTTTGATCTTCGATTCGCAAATTCCCTTGTCAGCTCAGGATATGATTTATTGCATAAGGCCATATTGAATAGCAACGGTGATAAGGCGTCTCCTTGGATAAGTCCTGATGTTATATTAAATGGTATCGAAGCACAAAACTTGGCAAAAATAAAAATAATTACAAAATAAGCAAATTTTATTAAAAATATTGCTATATCCTATAAGAAAAAATCGATGTAAATCTGAATAAAGCACATTTAGTCCAGGGTAATAAGGTTTTTTCTATGACACTTCAACAGCCAGGGTACTGAAGCGCTTTTTCGACAGGTAATACCTATAAGAGCAAATTGTAACTATTTCCTGCGTAGGATCTGGCGGCAATTTTTGTTTATAAACAATTAACTGTCAAAAAATGGCATTTTTTCTTTTTCAAATCAATGGAAAACTGTGAAACTTATGGCTTTTTTAGTACACACATCTTCGAGGGCACGGAAAAGCTTTAAAACGACATATTACACAGTTTGATACACTCATTTATTCTTAATATAATTGCGAAAAAAGGTCGAAATTGCAAAAAAAATTAATTTCTCAATAACTATTGCAAAAATGAGTGTACAGCTTTAAAATTTTTGTCAAGTGAGGGTTCATTCAATTGTTTAAATTTTATTCAAATTGTTTGTAACAAATAATATAAGTCAGAAAAAACTGATGTTAGGACCATGTCACAGGTGTCAAATGAAAGAGCATGAACTATATTTTCAAATTGGTTTAAAAAAAGTGAATAAAAAATGCAATTATTAGTAATAAATAATTATGCAAGAGTATCGTCAATCTTTCCTTATAAACTTTTTATTTTTTTATATAATAAATTATATATAGGGTGTCCCAAAAGTAGTGGAACGGTCGAATATTTCGCGAACTAAACATCAGATCGAAAAACTGAAAAATATGTGTTCAATCATTTTCAAAAATCTATCCAATGAGACCAAACACCAACCCCCACTACACCCCCTGGAGGTGGGGTGGGGGGTAACTTTAAAATCTCAAATGGAAACCTATAATTTTTCTTACAGATTTGGATTCGTTACGTAAAAGTAAGCAACTTTTATTGAAGACATTTTTTCGAACTGTGGATAGATGGCGCTATAATTGGGAAAAACGATTTATCCTGATACCATAGGTAAATTATAGAAACGGTCTAATATCTCGAGAAATACACTTCCAAATGAGAAACCAAAAAACAGGTTTTAAATATATTTCGAAAACCTATCGACATACATCAAAAATGACCCTCCAACCCACCCCCTGGAGACGGGGTGGGGGGTAAATTTAAAATCTTAAATAGCAACCCCCACTTTTTATTGCAGATTCGGTTTCGTCATGAAAAATTAAGCTACATTTATTCGAAAATGGTAGATGGCGCTAATAAATCATATTTTTCCAATTAAAACGCTATCTATCAACAATTCTAAAAAATGTTTCGAATAAATGTTGCTTAATTTTTCATGACGAATCCGAATTTGTAATAAAAAATGGGGGTTGCTATTTAAGATTTTAAAGTTACCCCCCACCCCACCTCCAGGGGGTGGGTCGGAGTATCATCTTTAGCGTTATTCGATAGGTTTTCGAAAAGTATTAAAAACCTTTTTTTTGGTTTCTCATTTGGAAGTGTATTTCTCGAGATATTAGACCGTTTCTATAATTTACCTATGGTATCAGGATAAATCGTTTTTCTCAATTATAGCGCCATCTATCCACAGTTCGAAAAAATGTCTTGAATAAAAGTTGCTTACTTTTACGTAACGAATTAAAATCTGCAAGAAAAACTAGAGGTTTCCATTTGAGATTTTAAAGTTACCCTCCACCCCACCTCCAGGGGGTGTAGTGGGGGTTGGTGTTTGGTGTCATTGGATAGATTTTTGAAAATGGTTGAACACGTATTTTTCAGTTTTTTGATCCGATGTTTAGTTCGCGAAATATTCGACCGTTCCACTACTTTTGGGACACCCTGTATATTTATTGCAATTTGTTATCAATTACTACATAATAAATAACACTACTTGGTAGTTGTGCACCTAAAACAGGGTAGAAAAATAGATTTTTTTGAAAAAAAATTATTAAAAAGTTTATAAGGAAAAATTGACGATACTTTTGCATACTTATTTCTTACTAATAGGTAACTGCATTTTTTATTTACTTTTTTTAATCCAATTTGAAGGTTTAGCTGATGCTGTTTCATTTGACACCTGTAGAATGGTTCTAAAATCATTTTTTTCTGACTTATGTTATTGCAAACAAAAGCTCTCTGGGATAAACAATTTGAATAAAATTTAAACAATAGAGTAAATCGCCTTGAAATTTTTATCACATATTAAGCACCAAAGAACCCTCATTTGACAAAAATTTTGAAGCTGTACACTAATTTTTACAATACTTACTTACTTAAGCCGTCCTCTTGCACCTTACGGTGTCGAGGTATAATTTTTTTTTACAATTTTTACAATAGTTATTGCAAAATAATTTTTTTTTGCAATTTCGACTTTTTTCGAAATTATATTAACAATAAATGAGTACCGTAAAACGGGGTTACTTTGCACTGAGCAGGGTAACTTTGCACCGAACGTGTAAAAGTATATTTTGTGTAAATCTACGCTCAATTTTCTTTAGATATTTGTACTACCTTTAGAACACATAGGCAACATCGCAATACATCAGTAAGACGCGCGCGATTGTCCCTGCGGTCGTCAGTTATTCATCAGCAACGATTCGAATATCAACCTTAAAAATTTATTATTTTCTGGCTTTGCAAAATCATACAGTACAGACAGTCATAGCGGTCAAAAATTGGTAAGTACACATCTAATGATATATACCATAACCAATTGCGATTTTTAGTTGTTAAAATAACGGTTTTAAACCAGGATAGCACTAACAAAAAAAAACATTGTTGACATGTGCACTTAGACATGAAATTGGGTATACTTTGCACCGCCAACTTGCAAGTGGTGCAAAGTATCCCCAGGAGTAAAAGTTAAATATAAAAATTGTTTCAGGAACTGCCCAGACATTATAAAAGGAAACTGGGATCTCGCAAATATGCAGACTACACAGAAGAAGATCTGAAGGCATGTTTGTCAGCCATAAAAGATGGCATGAGCACAAGAGTTGCAGCTGAAACCTTTAAAATCCCAAGGAGTTTATAAATTAAAAGGACTACACGCTGGAAAACCAGGATACCCAACAATATTCTCGTACGAAGAGGAAAGGTGCTTCGTACAATATATTCAGAGCCTTAGTGATGCTGGTTTTCCTGTTACTGGGATGGAATTACGGCAAATAATAAAGAGCTATTTAAATCGTCAAGAAAAAAATATTACTCGCTTTAAGGATAATACTCCAGGTATCGATTGGGTCAAATCATTTTTAAGTCGTCATAAGGACCTTATTGCAAGGATAGCCTCAAACATTAAACGAAGCAGAGCAGCGCTCAATGACTGAATACATTGAAAATTTAAGACAAACCATAACTGGTGTGGAGCCACATGCTATTTTTAATTATGATGAGACTAACTGAACAGATGATCCCGGAAAAAAAAGGTATTAACTAAACGTGGGGTTAAATATCCTGAACGAATTTGTAACTCTTCAAAAAGTAGCATTTCTCTTATGATGTGTGGAAATGCAGCTGGTGAGCTATTACCTCCTTATGTGGTGTACAAATCCAAGCATTTGTGGGACAACTGGACTGAAAATGGCCCCCCTGGTACACGTTATGCAAATACTGCCTCTGGTTGGTTCGAATCACAGACATTTGCAAATTGGTTTAACGCTATTCTATTGCCCAGGCTTAAAAAAGTTTAGGGAAAGAAGGTCGTTTTAGGAGGCAATTTGTCTTCTCATATTAATGTTGAAGTCCTGGATTTGTGTCGAAAACACGACATTCATTTTATATGTTTGCCTCCGAATAGCACCCCCGTTACACAACCGTTAGATGTTGCATTCTTTGCTCCAATGAAAAAGGCCTGGAGGGAAATTTTATCTCAATATAAGGAAACTCATGTAGGCAGTAGATCAAATGTACTTGAGAAACAGCATTTTCCAACGCTTTTACGGTCATTAATCGAAAAAATACAAAAGAATGGCGATCAGATATTAAAGTCCGGATTTAAGAAATGTGGTATCCTTCCTTGTGATGTAACACCGCTCTTGGAGCGGTTAAAAACAACTAAGCGATCTAATGTGATAACCGATAGTGATTCAACAAATAATAAATCAAGTTCGTCGGATATCGAAAACACTTTCATTCAGTATTTAGAAGATAAAAGAAAGGAAGCCACAAAGTTTAAGACACGTGGGAAGAAAAAGAAAATAACTGTTCCGGCAGGACAAAGTATTGCCCATTCTGAAATTACTTTAAAAGATCTAACTGAAGCATCTACTTCCACACCTCATAAAGCTGTTGAGCCAGAAATCGTAGATGATTCAGAGGAGGGCAATGTTTTGGACGACCACTTTCCACTAGGCAGGGATTCATCAGACGATGAAATAAATGAGGTACAAGAGATGGAAGAAGAAAGCGAATTTAATGAAAAACTCGCCTCTGGTTCGCTTGGAAGGAATATTGCTGAAAAAGTTAAAAACTCTGAATTAGATGTTGTTAAAAAAATATTGGTGAGTACGTTTTATTTTTCTATGAAGATCATGTTTATCCCGGCGTAATAACAGCAATAGAAAATGATGGAGCGATGATCAATGACATGGCAAAATCGTTAAAGTCTTGGAAACGGCCAGAAAGGCTCGACGAAATATGGTATTCGTGGGACAATGTGATTGGTGCCATAAAACCTCCCAAAAAAAATTTCTAGACGAGGATTGTACATTGTTCCAGAATGCGACAAATTGCGGTGGGATTAGTTTCAAACTTTGTATTTTCACTACTGTCGTTATAATAAAGGTTATTCATTTAAAATGTAGCAATGTTTTTTCCTTTTATGTTTCTTTTATAAATGTAGGTAGGTTTAAATTCAAAAAATTGGCAAATAAACATTTTTTTGCATTTAATTGGTGCAAAGTTTAAAACTCTGTAGGATTACTATGCACCAGCAAGCATCTTGTAGCCAAATATTATTAAAATATCGAATGGTGCAAAGTATGACTCTTCTAGGGTATACTTTGCACCACTAGTTAAACTAGGTTTTTCTTTTAATTATGCAATATACCTAAAAAGTAGCTAAAATAAAAGCTATATTACGACCTGTTCAATAGATATGTATATAATAAAAAGTTCAGATCTTCTTTCAAGTAACTTTATATCCACGCTAAGAAAAAAAATAATAATAAATGATGCAAAGTAACCCCGCCTTACGGTATATCAAAATTTTTAATATGCCATTTTAAAGCTTTTTCCATGATATCGAAAATGTTTGTACTAAAAAAGCAATAAGTTTCACTCTTTTCCATTGATTTGAAAAAAAAAAACTGGAAAAAAGGCCATTTTTTGACACTAAATTGTTTATAAATAAAAATGGCCGCCAGATCCTAGGCAGGAAATAGTTACAATTTGTTCTTGTAGGTATTACCTGTCGATAAAATGCTTCTGTACCCTGGCTGTTGAAGTGTCACGAACAGGGTATATTTTTTTCTTATTACCGTAGGCTAATTATAACATATATCATCTTTCGGGGGAATTTAACAAGTCGAAATGTCAGCTTGGTCTGGAAAGTAGCCCCTTAGACCATCCTCCGATTAGACGATTACCTATCTGAATTAGATAGGCTTGTGAGTTGTGTTTTCTGCTAAGTCGTTATTGACATCTTTATTCCATTTTTTCTAAGTTTTAATGCCATTTCTTGGCGTTTCTCAGGTTTGAGATTTCATATCTTGTTTCTTACATCATTTGTAGGGAAGTAGGTAGTAATAACACAGTATTTGAAGTATAAAATTAGAGAACTGCAGCACAGAATTCTAAGTTAGGACAAGGGTGTCCGTAAAGAAGGGCCACATGGCCGCCACGGCGTAGGCCGAAGCCCACTAGAGGCACGTACGGTGCTCGTCGAGACTAGAGAGTCAGAGAGAGCTTCGGTATATAGATTTGTTGTTTATACCCCGTTTAGGCTTAAGCCTCTTCAGGGTGAAGGAACCTCCTTTTCAGGAGTGTGGGGATGATAGAGTGAGCTTGTTGTGAATGTTAGGTGAATGGTGGAGAGGCAAAGCTGCCAGTGAATCAGGGGTTCAGAAGGTGGTTTTAGCACCGAAGCTGTAGAGGTGAAGGAGAGAAGTTGCCTTAGCCCAGTGAAGCGTCCAGTCAGTCAAGGAAGGTCCAAATCTGTCACCAAAAAAGGAACGGCTCTTGGATCAGCGTGTGGGGATGCAGCTTGGTTATCTGCGATACATTAGGGGAGTTTGTTCTAAAATTCCGTAGTACTCATCGGGTAGTTCGTTTCTGGCCAATTGTAGAAGGTTGGCCGGAGGGAATGGAACTTTGTTTTTGGGGATCCCGGTGAGTATGTGACCTTGCCGATTGCAAGGTGTGGTTAGAACATATTTCGCTCTGTGGTTATTTCCACTAATCGTACGCATAACGTATTTGTTGCTGAGAGAACGTATTCTCTCATTGATGGGGGGTATTTTTGCGAGTGGGTGTACCAATACCGACGGATACCTCCCGTGCTTCCTAAGGCACTTTCTGGGTATTCTGCGTTCGCAACCGAGGATATTGTTGGTATATTTTCGGTTAAGTGAGGCATAGAGGACCGCCGTGTAGTCGATAATGGGTCTTATGTATGTTTTGTAGGTGTGTAGGAGAGTCTTGCTTGATGAGCTTCGGTAGAGATTCGCCGCCTTTTATGGTTTAGAATCGCTACCGAAACAAAGAGATCTGTGGGTGGAGCCTAAGCCGTGAACAATTGCGTGCCATTGGCGACACATACATACACACCACCAAACTTATATGGAATCATCTGATACTTTTCATTATTTTAAGCAAATTAATGCTAAAATAAATTTTCTTCAGCGAACCCATATATGTGTATAGGTACTTCTTTATTCGTTAAACATTAGTAATAAAACAATTTTTCATTATTTTTGGCAGTAGCCTAATGCTTAACAATAACAGGTTTTTCAAAATTTTCTATAAGAAATTACGTGTCCTATATTATTCTTCTTTTTCCTTTTATGTAGGCATACCTCTCTCTGTTTTTCATTATGCCTCCAATAAGCTACCATTCTATCGTTTTCGTGCTATTCCCACTTCCCACAGATCGTCTTCCTATTGGGAAACTGTCTCTCGCCGTGTTTACTATACTTATTGACATTCGGCGATACGATCGTTACATTCTAGACTTCTCTTTTTTACCAAGTCTTGGATATTCTCCACTTCGCATCTTCGTCGTTCATCTCTACGTTTCGCTTTGTCCCATAGAGTTCTAACATACATTTTTCTATGGGTTTTCATCTCTGCTGTTTCTAGCATTCTTTTTGTTCTCTCTGTTTTGGGATGCGTTTCTGCCGCGTATTTTAATTTAAATTAAAGCTAAAACAATCTTTTGACAATCTAGTACGTTCTGTAAATTACATGATTTACATGCACCATCAAACTTATTTCTAGAATTTTCGTATATTTAGCAGTAAACAGAATTATATCGTTTATTGCTTTCTTAGTAAACTATTAAGAGTCGAAAAGAACTTAAATCAACGCACATTTAATAAATAGCTAGTTACTACAATTGCTGCAAACGTTGAATATTAATAACAATGTCGGAAGTACGGAAGTCAGTTCCATGTTCTATTCATCGCGTTAGCAATTTTAATGGAAGTCTCTCATCTTATTATCTATTCTGAATAAGTATAATTGTTGTTATTGGCAATTTTTATTGCAAATTATTGAAGGACGATATTTATCAGGCATTTTTGATTTATTAAGTATATTTACTTTTAAGTAGTATTAGTAAAGGTTGAGGGGATGACACAATACTTTGTAAAAATAGTACAAGGAGAGGAGACTGTTGAGGATAAATCTAACAAGCAGTTGGAATTCTAGGTTTTTAGGTTTCTGAAGTCCTAGGTTTTTACCTAACGTGACCGGAAGTAGAACTGGAAGCCTTTATTTGAACTCTTTGGGTAACTTTGCGTGGAGTGAACAATTTCACTAATTTTGAGTCATTTTTGCCAAACTTCCATAAATTGTTAACCGGAAATGACATCAACATCGAATTCGAGCTCGACTTTTGAATAAGCGATGTTTAATAAATATGTTAACAATTGAGGGGTATAGAATAAAAACTTGCTTTCTCCAAAATTTTCGTTTGTCACAAATCGCTAAAAACTTGTAAAAAACAAGTCGTTACAGTTGTCACATGGATTAAAGGTTCATATTTATCCATAGAAATTGATATTACATAATGAGTGAAATCCAAATTTCGTCAATAATTAAATAATTTTTGGAGAAAGCATGTTTTGAAACATTCCCTTTTTTGGAGATGGAATTTTACAAATTTTGTTTTTTGCCAATTTTAATAGAATAAAAGTAATTAGCTTAATAGTGGTACACCAGATCTTATCGGTTCTAATCAAGGGCGCCCATATAAAAATTTTTAGGGGGGGGCCAAACGTGAAGATGTTGCACATTACATTTTGTATATTTCGGATGACAATATATACAGTAGACTCTCTCTATAACGAACACGGATATAACGAGGTTTCGCTTATAACGAAGTACATTAGGTGTCCCATGAAATTGCTATTGAACTATAACGCTCTATAACGAGGCATATTTGGTTACAACGAGGAAAATTGAAATCAACGAATAAGTATCTTTACCTGTTTTTAGCGTTGTAATGGTCATAAATAAATAAATGCCTTAACTGCCTGTACATAGAAATGCCCGTCTTATTATCGAGGCCAGTGCTGTAATAAACTTGGCCACCTGTAATAAACTTCTGCCTGTTTATCGACCGATATTGAATATTATAGGAAATTTACAATTTATGACGGCGAAGTCTCATTGTTTACTGTTCAGGTTGACCATCGACACCTAATAAACTACGTAAGAGGCATCAAAACAAGGCATCATATTATTGTTGTTTGATATAACGAGATCCGCTTATAACGAGATAATTACTCCACCATTTCAGTTCTCGTTATAGAGGGAGTCTACTGTAGTTTAAACCACCTAAAAACCTAGTTTGAACCCTGTTGTGAGAAATTATTCATACATTTAAATACCGGACCAAGTTTTTAAATGGAAATTTCATGGGTACCACAAAAGTTGCGCCTCTCTTTAAAACCCGTTTGAAAAGAATACAATGCTTGCAAAGCCCTGCCTTCAACTTTGGCGAGTAGACTAACCATGAGTATGTGTCGAACCAAGTTTTTACTTTAAAATCTTAAAAAGGAGCCCCCTTTATTTTTGCAAATTTAGAATCCTTTTGAAAAATAAGTCACATATATTCCAAACATTTTTAGAATCGTTTAGAGTTGACGCAAAAAAATCGCATTTTCCGATTATAGCGCCATCCGTCAACAATTCTAAAAAAAAGTTTCGAATAAGTGTTACTTATTTTTTGAGGAGGAAACTCAATCTGCAATAAAAAACGGGGTTCCTATTTAAGATTTTAAAGTTAACTCTCACCCCCACCTCCAGAGTGTGGAATGAAAAATCCTGTTTGGTGTCATTCTATAGATTTTTGAAAAATATTAAACACGTGTTTTTTAGTTTTTCAACAAATTTCGCGAATTATTCGACCTTTCCGCTACTTTTGGGACACCCTGTATATAACACTCCTTCGTCATGAAAGATCACCTATTTTTCACTTAAATAAAATTGTTCTGTTCATCATAATGTACACTTTAAAATAATCTACTTACTAAAAAAATACTTTTGCAATAATCAATTTTAAAAATTATTTTTCAATATGAATTTATTTCTGCTTATGAAGATGGTTCTATTCGGTGTACACAAAACTTAATATAGAAAATAAATATGTATAATCACTTCATAGATTTTACACTTTATCTTTATAGTGCCAGTTCTTAAAGACAAATGGCTCATTAGTGATTATCGATCAGAGATCGGATTTCTTGCTGATATGATTTTCTTTGCAGTATGATAAATGATTCATTTAATTTGTAATTTTGGATATCGATTACAGTATATATTATGTTCCCACGTTTCTAATCTCTTTCAATGTTTTCGTTAATAGCATACCGTGACTGTGCGAAATGTGTATTATGCACATTCCATATAGACCGCTGTCGGAGACAACCTCTCAAAATTATCCAATAATTTTTTGATAAAAATACGTTTATGTAATATAAATTTAATTTTTGTTCTTTCTCGAAAAGCTAGGGGGGCCACGGCCCCCCCTGCCCGTGTGTATGGGCGCCTATGGTTCTAATGACGGTATAGTTCATGGAAGATCATACCTATAATCAGTAATTTTCTCAACTTACAGGTTTTTTTCTTCATAGTTTTTGCCCATTTATTTTGCATCGGTGTTCTTTTCCTTGCCTTTTTTTCAGGTCCTTAAGGAGTCACTAGAACATCCATTACGAATAGAAGAAAAATATTACTGTAATACTACTTGTTTTAAAAGGAAAAAGCTATGTAAATAGTTACATAGTATTAAAAGTTGATAGCTGATAAAAGTAGTAAACAAACACTGACGTTGCACCAGACAAATAGAGTGATTTAAATCTGTGTGAGTTCCCTCCACTCACTTTACACGCCTCCTATTAGTCAGTTGGAGAAAGACGGGTTTCACGCAGAACTGTCATAGAATAAAGTCCGGTTTGATTCAAAAGCCTTCTTTTAACATTGAATTTATATTGGATAAATATAATTTTGCGTCAAACTAGTTCTGGATTCGTGTACGGTTCAACAAACAGATTCAGAAAATATAAATAACTTAATTTCGGCCACGGATGGAGAAAGCTAGTTTTGATTCTATACCCTTCAATTAATATATCTTCAACTAAGCTCTGGAACACATAATCAAAAGTGCTTCTACTTCTTCTAGTGCCGACTCTGCTAACATCTAATATCTGTCAAAAAATCATAATTAAAAAATCGAATAACTTTTGTATTTTACATTTTTTTCTAATTCTGTAAGTAAAGCAGTTTACAAGAGAGTCAAGGGCACGGGGAGGAGATGGGCCGCGCTGATCATGTTTGATGTCAAAAACGCATTTAATTCGGCAAATTGGGGGCACATCATAAATAGGATGGAGGCCCTCAATTTGTCGGATTATTTGGTCAACATAGTCAAGAGCTCTCTGTCTCACAGGTCCCTAATAATTAATAAAAACAATAATACCAAGCTCACTGCCGGCGTTCCCCAGGGGTCAGTCCTCGGACCGACCCTCTGGAATATACTATACAACGGCGTACTGAATCTGTGGCACGGGCGCTACTGTGAGGCTGTGGCTTACGCGGACGATCTTGCCATCTTCGTCAGCCACGACTGTCACTGGGAGTTAGTTGAGATTGCTCAAGGATGTTTCAGCAGGGTGAACGCTTGGATGATCGAGAATGATCTTGAACTTGCAAGCGCAAAGACAGAGGTGGTGATTCTAAAGAAACCTAGAAACGGACCAGACCTGCTGTTCCATTTTGGAAACAACGAGGTCAAACCTTCCTTCTGCGCCAAATACCTGGGTATAGACCTCGAACGTGGACTTGGGTTTTCCAAACACTAAATGAGAGTGGTAAGGAAAGCCGAGGCACAAACCGCAGCCCTCCGAAGAATAACACCAAATAATGGAGGGCCAGGTAGTGCCAAAAGAAGTACCTCAACACTATACAGTCCACCCTTCTCTACAGAGCCCCGGTCTGGGTCGAGGCTCTACGGCACAAGAAGTACAGAGAATTGTTAAATAAGGCGCAGAGGCAACCTCTGTTGAACGTAGTCAGTGCCTACAAGACTACATCTACCACGGCCCTACAAGTGATAGCGGGCGCCCCTCCTATCTACCTGCTAGCCAGGGAAAGAAAATCTCTATATGAGCAACAAAACGGCCACTTACCGGAAGTAAGAGCGGCTGCCAGAGAGCGGCTACTCATGGACTGGCAGGTAGAATGGGAGGCGGAAATAAGTAAAGCCCAATGGACCAAGCAGCTTATACCGAATGTGGGGACGTGGTACGCTTGCAAGTTAAAGCGGGTTAATTTTTATTTAACCCAATTTTTAACCGGGCACGGGTTCTTCCGGGCGTTCACTTACAGAATCGGTAAGGCAAACGATGACCTGTGCCGGACCTGCCACGTGAGGGAAGACACAGAACACTGCGTTTTCCGGTGTAGCGTCTTCGCTTGCGAGCAGGCCAGGCTCAGGAACAGATTCGGCGATATAGGCCCCAATAACATAATTAACGTCGCGGTCGAGAATATGTCCAATTTTGAATTTATTATAGACGTAGTCACGGGTATTGTAAAGCGCAGAGCGGTTCTAGAACGAGCGGAACAAGATGGGTGAGATTGGCTACACGTAGTTGATAAAAAATAAAATAAAATAAAAAAAATAAAAATAAATAAAAAATAGTAAAAAAAAATTAAAAAAAACCAGAAAAAAGACAAAAAATAAGAAAAAAACTCCCACAACAGATATAAACATTCACAGGCACATTACCCTAAATTTTTTTCAAGGCCTACCTATTTATATTCATCTTTAAGTCTCCCTACACCTTAATCAATTACGTTCTTTCTACCATTTGTAGGCAGGCTCACTGGGCCGATTGTCAATTAAGTAATACCCACCTTCAGTCGTAAACTCCCCCTATCCGCGTGTCATTTTCAGACAGGCGAGAATATCATAGCTAATACTATACTACTATTTAGCTCACTATCCACAGACCTCCCCTGTTCGTCTGCTGATCTTAGGTAGGCGAACCTGTCCTTTCTTTTTATGAGTTTATCCTCAAAGACCTCCTCCCTATCCGCCTCTCCGTTTCTAGGAAGGCGAGAATAGTATAGAAGGGCTTATGCCAATCTTCTCCTTTAGCCCTACTTACATAGACTGCGCGGGATATCCCCATGTATCGTTCACTAATGAACACGTCCAGGGATATTCCGGGTCGGAAGAGGGGGTGGTTTTAATTGGTAGGCGGCTGGTTATGGGGGGCACGCGGGACGCATGGACCTACTCTGGTCTGTAGGCCCTAGCGTGTTCTCCTCTCCTGTCCGAGTTCAACAGTACTAGGGTCACCTTCCCTAGTCTGCTAAGAGCGTTCCACCTCAATCAAAAAAAAAGTTTACAAGGGGGTCAAATTATAGTGAATAACCCTGTAAGGCCTGATAACCCTGTAACCCTGAATAACCCTAATGAATAGTAAGGCTGGTGTGGCAGGAAGTCCCAACTGGAAGAAGACCACGCGGACACCCTCGACTTCGGTGGCGAGATAATACAGCAGGAGACCTAAAAGCTATGGGCGTGGAGAATTGGATAGAGATTGATCAAGACAGAGAACAGTGAAGGCATGTTGTAACGCCACAGAGTAAGTAAATATAGAAGATGATTAATATATCATAATATGTACCATGTACTATTTCTACGAATATAATATGGCACTTCCGATTACAGCTTTTAAACATTGTTAAATCAGAATAACAATTTACTGTTTTTTACCATTCTGCAAAATACAGAATGTTTTTAAATAAACGTTAAAATGTATAGATACTTACGTAATAGAAAATAGATATTGTACAGGGCGTCAATAAGTTATATTTCATGAATGAATTACCATGACGTCACTTTTACTTTTCCTCCCTAGGGAGGAAAAGTACAGTTTTGCTCCCTACAATCAGCTCCGGAAAAGTATACTTTCGGTAGAGGTAGGTGGAAAAATAAATTTCAACTATTTTCATAACGAATTTCCATATAACTTCAGGAGACGACTTAGATATCGGGCACCAGCTTCGCCGACAGGATATTCCTGTACAGCGACCTCAATAATCCTCGAGTATGAAAATTGAACTCATTTCCATGATTATTTTCCAAGTTGTGAATTTTTATTCTTTTGAATACTTTGAGATGTACTTTGGAAAATGCGTTTTTCGCCTAAAACAATGCAATTTTCATTTGTCCCTCATGCTAATAGGTCAACTTTTTCCTGAACCTCTCACGAATCAAATGCAGAAGGTTTCATAACGATCTCTCTCACTTTAAAAAAGTCAGAGGTGTATAATGATTTATTTCCTAGTCCAAAACAACATTTCTGTGCATACATAGAAATCAGTCAATATTTCACTGCACTGGGCACACTGTAGTTGTAGTTAAAGAATATCATAACACTAAATTAAAAAAAATAATATTAAAAGGTTTTTTTGATGCGTTAATTTTGATAACGAGGTTATTCTATCTAGACTGATTGTCTCTTAAACCACAGATTTGGGTTTAAGAAATTAATTTCCCAACCAAAATACGTAATATTGTGAACATCCTTGACATTTATCACCAGTGAATTCGTAAAATTTTTACAATCTTGTTTGATGTTTACAATAGAATCCGAAATTTATGTAAAGAAGCTTTTAAAAACATAAAATGAAGCTCACGTTTCATGAAACTACTAGAGAAAGTTAAAAATAAACTAGACCTTATGTTAGAAGATCTTTATCTATCTTAGAAACTTTATGAATTAATAATATAAAGAAACAGATTTAGACTAAAGAAAAGCCATTGAAAATGAATTACCTATTTATTAAGCTCAACATGCCTTGAAGAACGTTTACATTTCTAATTACATTTTATGTTAATCTTATACATTTTGTTTTATTTCACTTCTGTCTTTTTATACACTTTTTTACCACTTTCCTCCATATCCTTCTGTCCAAGGCTAGTTCTCTTAACAACCACTCAATGTTACTGTCCTTCAGGACCGTAACTACCATTGGGGCAACCGGGGCAGTGCCCCCCGGTCAAGCGGGCCCCGCAGAGGCCCTCTTTTGGTTGGCCATGCA
Source organism: Diabrotica virgifera virgifera (assembly GCF_917563875.1). Lineage (NCBI taxonomy): Eukaryota > Metazoa > Arthropoda > Insecta > Coleoptera > Chrysomelidae > Diabrotica > Diabrotica virgifera. Next base: position 44,195,457 of record NC_065446.1, read on the forward strand.
TAGATGTTAACGATGAAAATAAAAATATGTAATTTAAAAGCCGATATCAACGAAATATTTTCAAATGACACAATTTTAAAAAGACAGCAACATAAAGTCTTAATTTTTCACTGGGGAAATTAGTCTTTTCGACTAAAATGCAATTGGAATAGAACAGGGGCCCTGGCCCTGAGGATTGAGCTAAGCTGGGTCCCCCGAGATCTTAACATAAACATTTAAATTATTAGTTAGGAAATTAGTTATTTCGGCGTAATAAAACCTAAAATGGCATTATGCCATTGGAAGAGGGGACCCGGGCTAAGCTGGGGTCCCCGAGACCTTTCGTAAAGATATAAATTGTGAGGAAATTAGTTACTTTGGCGAAATAAAAATTAAAATGCAACCGGAATAGAGGTCCCAAGCCCAGCTACTTTGTCTTAACCAATTTTCCCAGACCACATCTTGGTATGTGAAAGGAACCACATGGTACCACATTTTGAAAAGAAAGGTAAGGGTAAGATAGAATTAGCACATTAGAATCAGTCCCACCAGTACACTGACCAACTTCACTGAGTGTGTTTGGCTCACACTGCAGTTGCTTATGGCACCTTAAGGTGCAGTTACGTTTGCTTGGTAATTCGCTTGGTTATTCGTTCGCTACAAAGTAAGACCATTTACATTGTACCGAACGAACGCATTCGTTGATGATCCGTCCACAATGTCAGATACAGATGAAGATGTATTCATTAGCGCTGCTAATTTTATAATTATTGCAGGTCATGCTGAAAAAAAAAAGAAAGAAGAGTGTGGTGTTCACACAGGAAGGAAAATGCGTTTTCAAGGGGTTAAATATCAAACATTTTTCTGGACCCCCCTTGCGCTGGGGGAAGGGGGCCCCCAGATTACGTTTGCCCCGGGGCCCCCAACATCGTAGTTACGGCCCTGCTCTTCTTTAGGTCTTCGTCCACACTGTCCTTCCATATATTTCTTGGTCTGCTTTTCCTTCTCTTTTTTATTCGTCTTCGTGAGAGTACAATTTTTCGAATTTTTTCATTAAGGGTATGGGCGCAAATATTTTACGGCTATCCCTACTTTTTCAGTCTTTACACGGAAAATTACGTATAGTAAAATTCTCACTGGTATGGATATGTAAACATTACTTGACAAATGTCATCATTAATTTTAAAGAGATGGCTTTTGAATGTTCTTGCATAACTGTTACTTGTAAAATAACTGTTACTTGCATCATTAATTCAGTTAATTAATATGATCATTTTTTTTCTAACTATGTATTCAGTGATTGTAATAATTTATATACTGTACAACAAAAACTAATACTCAATCGAGAAAAGAGGAAAAGTGATAAAGTGATTTTTTAATAATATATTGTTACTATGGAACGCTTACAATTTTGGACATTTTTAACAACAAAATACTTGGATCCCAAAATATATCCTGCTGTATTCTCTTCTTGGATCTTCCATAAATAATAAACAATAAATAACTTTTTATTAAGAGGAAACAGTAGCGATCAACAGGTAGCAAAAACGCGTTCCAAAATTGCGGCTGTAATTCTCGAAAAAATATTCAAAAATACAGCCGCAATCTTGGAACGCGTTTTCGCTACCTGTTGATCGCTACTGTTTCACCTTCTGAAAATACTCCCAATGCCACGTCAGATATTTAAAATTGTCAGTATATTCTATTCGACTCAGTGCGTTGTATAACAAAAATAGCGAATTTTTTGGATTTGGAAAATATCACCACGGACATTCAAATCCCGAAAAAACTAAAAAATATTTAACAAAAAATTGAACGCAAAATGGAAGACTAAATTATTATCGAGGGCCAAAAGTCCCTTAGAATAAATAAAAAGTTTCTTTTGAATGAGATATTTGAAATTAAAAATCACACTACATTTTCTCTTAGTTTTTCACCCCTGTAAGTTATTAAAATAAATATTACAGAAGTTTTTAGGGACTTTCAGCCCTCGGTAAGAATGTAATCTTTCATCCTGCGTTTAAATTTTTCAAAAATACTTATTAGTTTTCTCGGGATTCGAAAAAAATGAATCCCGATTAAATAGCATTGGAGCCGAAACTACGTACCCATCCCCTTAAGGTTCGTTATAGTCCATACTTTTTATTTCCTTTAGCTATTCTTGCCTTTATCTCCTGCTTTTTATGACCATTTTCATCTATTTTGACTCCAAGGTAATTAATTTCTTTGGCTCTTTTGAACGAGTATGTTCTTTCTCCATTTATTTGTAATATGATGTTATTTTATTTCTCTTTTTTCATCTCTCCCATTATCATATACTTTGTCTTCTCTTCATTTACTTTGTCTAAATTTGTTGTCTTCTTTAATTATTGATGGATTCGACCGTTACTTGATGGAAGTTCATTTTATCTAACAATAAAACGCTGAGAACGTTTGTTTTCTATACTTCCACATAATTTATTATAACTATGTGACTACAGCGGTTTCGGCAAAGTGTCTTTCTCAAGTGATTTAGTTTACTATGGGTTTGCCTTTTTAAAGTATTTAACTGAAGAGGTTGAAGAGTGACCAACTCGAGACAAACAGCTCCCAACTCCTCAACCTCTTCAGTTACAGACTTTAAAAAGACAAACCCATAGTAAACTAAATCACTTGAGAAGGGCACTCTGCCGAAACAGATGTAGTCACATAGTTATAATAAATTTTGTGGAAGTATAGAAAACAAACGTTTTCAATGTTTTCTTTAATTATGTTTTTCATTTTGAAGAACTTTTGCAGTTATTTCCTGCTTGTTGCTAATAAGTGTCAGATCATCTGCAAATGGTATGCATTGGTTACCATTGGTGGCCGTTTTTAATATCGTTTGTTGCATGTTTAGTCTGATTTTCCTGATTATTCCATCCAATGTCAGATTGAATGCATTTGTTTTAGTGGGTCTTCTTGTCCCAATCCCTCCTTGGTTTCAAACTTTTTGTTTATTGTTTTTTCCATCGTCATCTTTACCATCCTGAAAATTTTATTTGTGTTGTTCTGAAGCTATTTTCTTGTGGCATTTTTATACTCAACTATTTTCAATGGGAAATAAGCCACAATTTTAAGAAAAAAATAGATTTATTAACGTTTCGATGCCCAAGTCGGGTGTCGTTGTCAAAATACAAAATAATACTAAATAAACAAAAATGTTGTTGCTTAGTAAAAAATTCTTCTAATAATTTATTTAATCTGACTCATTTATATCGGCAATTCAGGCATGTACTTATTTTATATCGACATGAAATCAACCCCAACTCAAGAATATCCGCCACAAAAAATCATAGCATGTAATCTGTCTTTAAAAAGACAATCAAATGCAACGATAGCACTAAAATTCTCGCGCTAAAGATTCCATAGTAAATCACGAGGGAAAACCAGGAAAATACCTCGTGATACTATCCCGACGTCGAAAGTATTTGGGCTTTCATTTAGTTTACTCTCAAAACTAATACCAAATTCTGACTTTAATGTATATATGCTATTTTAAATTATAAATAATATTAATAATACATGGATATTATATAAATAACACTAAAATATAAAATATGTACTAACTCGATATGTTAATGACTTACTAATCGTGGTATTTTATTTCTAATGACTTCCTCTTTTAGTATGGGTAACCACATCCTACTGCATTCTACCGAGGAATTTGCGACACAATTGTTTTCATTTAGCATAATTAGAGCCGCTTTTTTGATTTTTCTCTTTTCACTATCTGTTTCTTTTAGGACTATATTTGAATCTCTCCACTGAACTCTATGTTCATTATCCCATGCATGTTGACATATTTGAGATCTATCAAATTCTCTATTTTTAATATAAGATTGATGTTCACTTATTCTAACGTCTAATGGTCTTGATGTTTCACCTAAATAAAATTGTTCGCATTCACAAGGTATTTTATAAATACAATTCTTTGTTCTTTCTTGTTCATTGTTAGGTTTAGTTTTAGATAGAATAGATCTCAATGTGTTTGTTGTTTTGAATCTTGTTGAAATGTTGAATTTATTTCCTATTGTTTTAAGTTTCTCGGATAGTCCTTTTATATATGATATTGATATTTTCCTCGTATTATTTATTGTGGATGTTATAGGATCCCGTTATACGTTGTTCTGTTCCAAACAGTTAGTAAAAAGAGAAAAATCAAAGAAGCGGCTCTAATTATGCTAAATGAAAACCATTGTGTCACAAATTCCTCGGTAGAATGCAGTAGGATGTGGTTACCCATACCACAGTATAAAGAGGGACAGTAGAACCACTCTCCGAAAAATTGGAAGTAAAATCTGTAGTCGCGCATGGCGACCGCGCAATGTTCTTAGTCGCTTTTGCCCCACTCTCGCGTTGCTAGTCGCATAGAAACGTAAAGATTTTAACAGGGAAAACCCGCATCCACCACTGGTGAACTACCAATTGCGTACTGCCGGTATTACTTCTTGAGATCAAAGCGCCGACAGAGGAGTGGTTTTACTGTGGAACCTCTATATGCTGTGCCCATACTAAAAGAAGAAGTCAATAGAAAGAAAATACCACGATTAGTAAGTCATTATCATATCGAGTTAGTACATATTATATATTTTAGTATTATTTATATAATATCTATGTATTATTAATATTATTTATAATTTAAAATAGCATATATACATTAGTCAGAATTTGGTATTAGTTTTGAGAGTAAACTAAGGTAAAATGAGGTTTTTTCCTGGTTTTCCCTCGTGATTTACTATGGAATCTCTAGCGCGAGAATTTTACTACCATCGTTGCATTTGGTTGTCTTTTTAAAGACAGATCACATGCTATGATTTTTTGTGGCGGAAATTCTTGAGTTGGGGCTGATTTCATGTAATCGAATGAACTATCTTTTAGTAAAGTCGTCCCAGGAACGCATCTCATCAATATTGGCAATATCATTTTAAAGTCTTCTACTTTAAAATGTATAATACATGCCTGAATTGCCGATATAAATGAGTCAGATTAAATAATTTATTAGAAGAATTTTTTACTAAGCAACAACATTTTTGTTTATTTAGTATTATTTTGTATTTTCACAACGACACCCGACTTGGGCGTTCGAAACGTTAATAAATTCATTTTTTTGGTAAAATTGTGGCTTAGTTCCCATCGAAAATACTTAATTTTATTTGTATGCATACATGATTATTGGTCTTACATTGGCATTATAAATTCTTGACTTCATCTCAGTGTTACTGTCAGTATCGCCATATAGTGTTATTAGGGTCTCCTGGCAGTCTATTTGCTATTTTTGCTCTTGATTCCTCATTCTTTTCCAGGTCTTCATAGCTTGACAGTGTGATTCTAAGGTATTTTATTTCCATTATTTGTTCAATACCTACTTATTATAGTTATCAATTTCTATTTTACATCTGATTGGTTCTTTACTGACTACTATTGTTTAGTTTTCTGAGACGAAATTGTCATATTGAATACTTTTCCTTTTATGTTAAGTTCGTGAACTAATCTTTGCAGACTATCTTTATCTTGGGCTATCAATAGTGCGTCGTCTGCTTAACAGAGTAATTGTAATTATTTGTTTCCCATTCTGTATCCTATTCCTTTGTTGTCGCTTTTGATGATTTCATCCATGATTAAGGGATATGGCGAAGAGCATATGGCTCGATGAGAGTCCTGTCTTATTCCGCTACCTATGTCTATAGGTTCAGTAAGTTGTCCATCTATTCTGACTTCCATTTTGTTGTTTTGGTAGAGGTTATCTATATGTGATTATCATATGTAGCTATAAAATGTCTGTTTGAATGGAAAATAAAATGTAAAAGTAATAAGATTGAGTAAGTTATCGGTGGTAGTTTAAGGCCATCGGTACATAATTCGCAAATATTTTACGGGTATCCCTACTTTTTCTGTCACGGCAAATTACGTGTGGTAAAATTCACACTGGTACGGATATGTAAACATTACTAGAATGTCATTCTACTTGAAAATGTCATCAATAATTTAAAGAGATGGCTTTTGCATGTTCTTGGATAACTGTTATTTTTATAATTGCAAGTTATTAATTCAGTTAATAAATGTGATAATTTTTTCACTAACTATGTATTCAGTGATTGTAATAATTTATATGTACAACAAAAGCTAATAATCAAGAAAAGAGGAAAAGTGTTTTTTAATAATATATTGTTACTATGGAACGCTTACAATTTTGAACATCTTTAACAACAAAATACTTGGATCACAGAATATATTATCCTGATGTATTCTCTGCTTGGATCTTCCACAAATAATTCACAATAAATAACTTTTTATTAAGTTCACGTCTTAAATCAATTATTTATCAAAAACACCATATATCAATATTATTTAATCAAAAACTCAAAATATTCCCGATGCCATGTCAAATATTTAAAATTGTCACTGATTGTCACTGTCTGACTGACAGTATGCTGACAATATTCTATTCGACTGAGTGCGTTGTATGACAAAGATAGATTTGGAAATATTACCACGGACATTGTGTTCATTTTTTTCGAATCCTGAAAAAACCAATAAATATTTTTGAAAAATTTAAATGCAGAATGAAAGACTATATTATTACCGAGGGCCGAAAGTCCCTTAGAATAAATAAAAAGTTTATTTTGAATGAGATATTTTAAATTAAATATCACACTAAATTTTCTCTTAGTTTTTCACCCCTGTAACTTATTAAAATAAAAATTATAGAAGTTCTCAGGGATTTTCGGCCCTCGCCAATAACGTAATCTTTCATTCTGCGTTTAAATTTTTAAAAAATACTTATTAGTATTTTCAGGATTCGAAAAAAATGAATCCCATCTGAATAGCATTGCAGCCGAAAATACGTACCCATCCTCTTAATATGATTTTCATATATTAATATTTACTATTATTTGCGTTTACTACTTTATATTCTAGCTGTTATAGAATTATTTTAAAATATTAAATACGGATAACACTAAGATTTTACCGGATTTTTGTATATTACATTTTAATAGTCTCTAATATATCAAAATATATTTAGATATAATCAATTACATTATACCGTAATCCATCACAACGCAGGTACACTTTATAATATTGATGGGTATTTGAATAATTGTTATTCAACCTGCTATGCAGAAATCGGAGACCGTGCCCATATTATGGGCCATTGATCTTCTATTAACAATGAATAAATGGAGAATAAATCATTTTTGTAACATTTCGTTACGTATACCAAAATTTTTGCTTTTAGACAGTGTATAATGATTTTTATGTACATGATATTTGCCCTATTATTGATAAAATAATTTGTTTGATATAAAAAGGTAAAAAACTGTTGGTTGCACCAACAGATCTTAAGCTCCAGGTTAGCCCAGCTCAATTTATAGATAGGGCTGCCTTAAGTATCTCTTATGTTGCCGTAATTTATATCTAATTAGTAATTATAGCAATTATATCTAATTAGTAAATTATTCAACGAGAATGTTATGATGGCTATTACTCACGATGATGAAGTTCGCTGATCATATTGAATAATAGCCATTACATGCGAGTAGAATACTCTACTTTTTCTACTACCTTTTTATTTTAATTAGTAAAAAATATAATCAACCACTCGAGATTAAAATTATCATTTACAAAAATAAATTTTGTTTACCAGTAGTACACTGCTGAAAAATTGGTTGCTTACTATTAGCGAATGCTGTCTTATATACCTATTGCAAAAAATACTGCAAGAAATAGTCAATTCAAGTTATATTCGTTTCCGAAAAATTATAAGCACAAATTCGTACGTACTCTCAATGTACCTAATAAATAGGAAATGGCTATTATCGGTGGGCGTACACTCAACGAAAAAGGTACGTAATATCAATAAAAATGTTAATTCAGACAACAAACGCAATACTTAAAATTTGTCCAATTCTTGGTTTTATCGGGACAACAAAACGATGTTCATCAATTCATTATTTTCATTCGTTGAGCCAATGTATTACGTTTATTGAACGGATGAACATTCATTATGTATACCATAATATCACTTTATTGGTATTACGAACTCTGTTCACTGAGTCAACGAACACTATTTATTGATATTACGAACTCTGTTCACTGAGTCAACGAACACTATTTATTGAAACAACAACGTCGTTAATTGACCGACGAAGACTATTCGTTGTGTCAATAACAGTGTTATTTCTCCTAACGTATTTCGTTTATTTCTATAATTATCTCCGTTTATTGTTACAAATAATTCCGTTCATTCCCACAATAAATACGGTTTTTCTTACAATCAATTCTATTCATTCTTACAATCAGTTTCGTTCATTCCTACTATGAACGAATTTTACATTAATAATTACTGAATGCAATAGCCCAATGTATGATATTAATTGATTAATAATAATTTTTTAAATCCCCCTTTTTTGTCCTTAACCTAAAGGACTTTACACTGTGTGATTTTTCATATGATTTCACTTATACAGTGTACTGAAATAAGTGTTACACTCCCCCCTCCCCCTTATTAACTTATTTATTTTTAACACATAGGCAAAACGCTCAGACAGGTCGATTCTTAAAATAATCAAAGTATATTATAACATCAATGTTTCGAACTTTACACGACCCCTCTTCAGGTGACAGGCGCGGCGTAACTTTGATTTTTTTTAATGGGAAAGTACGTCATGTGACAGCTTATTTAAAATCGTTTGAAATAGTGGTTCCAAAAATGTATGACACTTTAATCCTTTTTGAGAGCGCAGGTGCAAAATTTCGATCGAGTTCTTTTTAAACGCATTCATTTTTTTTGGGATTCTAAGAAAACATAAGTATTTTTGAAAAATTTAAACGCAGAATAAAATATTACATTATTACCGAGGGCATAAAGTCCTTTAGAATAAACAAAAAGTTTCTGTTAAATGGTATGCCTATTTGAAATTAAAAATCATACTAAATTTTCTCTTTTTCACCCCTGTGACTTATTAAAATAATCATTATAGAGGTTCTCAGGGACTTCAGACCCTCGATAATACTATAATATTTTATTTTGCATTTAAATTTTCAAAAATAATAATTAGTTTTCTCAGGATTCGAAAAAAATGAATACATTTAAAAAGAATTCGACCGAAATTTCACGATAGTAGACACACAAAAACAGCCTTCTAATACGGACTACACTTGAAAACGAAATGCAATTATTATTCGGCACTTCGGTAACACAGAGATGCTAGGGGTATCACGATAAGGAAAAGCCGTTAACTTTCAAATGGTCAAGCAAAACATTTATTGTTTCAACAACTACGATTATTGTCACAATAACGCATTGATTGTGGGGATTAAATGCAGTAGTAGATTGATTAATGCATTCGTTGTCACAACAATCAATTTACATCTATTCAATAATCATATATTACTCTATATTAACAACATTTGTACATTGTTTTAATGAAATCTGTACGTTGTCACGATAAACCAAGGTAATTGCTTGTCATCTACGAAGTCAAGAACGTGAGTTACTGCCAGAATTAACAGTATTTAATAAATATACGAAACTAAGTTATTGGCTGAATAAATTGAGTGTCATTGATTAATGTACTCTAGTTATTCTCACAATTATTATTCAATCATTGTGAAAATAACCAAATACATTCGTCAATGTCTAAAAGTTCGTTGAAACAACAAATTAAATTATACCTAAGTATACCCAAATATGTACGGCTGAGATTGTCGCAATTAATCATGCCCTCCAAATTATTTTGAAAAATGGGATTAAAAAAGCAATCATCTGCTCGGACTCTAAAAGTGCCTTACAGAAAATAGGCAGATCAACCTATTCTATGGAAACAGAACATTCATCGTTCATGACCAAGAGAGGCATCATTGAAGTGAAATAAAATAACGTTAATATTAGTCTGGCATGGATTCCAGGACACTCGAATATTAAAGGGAACATGGTGGCTGATAAACTAGCTAATATAGGTAGAACCTTAAATGTAGCTGCTGGTATCACTCTTCACTATTCCAACTTTCTACCAGACATCAAGCATTCCATCTGGAATCGGTGGAAGCAAGAATGGCAGGGGAAAAATCGAAATAATTCATTTTACTCTAAAATTGTAGGTCAGATAGATAAACTCCCCTGGTACCACAATTTTGCATACCAAGACAGAAGACATATAACCACCATTATTAGAATGAGGACAGGTCATTGTGCTACTCCAGTTCACCTATTCAGGATAGGAGTAAAAGACAACCCATATTGTGACTGTGGCCAAGTTGGGTCCACCAAGTATATAACCACCATTATTAGAATGAGGACAGGTCATTGTGCTACTCCAGTTCACCTATTCAGGATAGGAGTAAAAGACGACCCATATTGTGACTGTGGCCAAGTTGGGTCCTTGAATCATCTGATTTTTGAGTGCCCTGTAAATATGTCACCCAATTTTGACCTATATAAAGAATTAGCCAAAACAAATATCCCTACTCCCATTGAAATTTGCCTACTTATGTCCAACCTTAATCCACGTAGGATTAACCTGATCCTTAAATTCCTTAACTTAGCCAAACTTAATTTATAAATTAATCAATTCCCAAATTTGAATCAAAAAAATTAAGAAGATAAAGATATAAAAAGATACTAGACCTTAAAACTATAAAAGTTGTAACCCTTATGTTTTAATATTGCCTTTTCTGTAGGGACTGTCTGGCCCTATAAGAAGATGTTACTACTAATATATATTAAAAAAAAAATTGATACTTTAGCATATATATTTGGAAATATTCGATTGCCCAGAGCAAGACAAGAGTATTTCCCTGGTGTTAGCTGGGCGAATTATCCCGAGGGATATAACCCAATAAAGGAAGAAGAAGAAGAAGAACAAATTAAATTGTTGTGACAACGAAATACTATTCAGTAATCACTGTTAATCAATATTACGAACTAAATATTTTTGAGTGTATTACTTATATAAAGTTATAATGTACATTAATATTTTAACAACTATATATAATATGTTATAATATATTTAACACAATATAACTTTATAAAATAAACACAAAACACAATATAAGTTATAAATAAATTCCAATAAACACAGCAAATACGCTAATTTCACTGTCACTGAAAATGATAAAACGTTATATAATAATTATTGTATAAAATAGACAAGTTTAAGTAACTTAATTTATTAAAAGGGGCATTCACAACTTGAACCTAACTTCAGCCCGTGAGTAATGAACTATTACTCACGGGGAAAGTAATGGGTGTTGTTATCTATTAAAAAATACTGAATAATTAGCATGGTAGAAAAATATAGTTATATTATAATATTCTTATTGTATTATACATAATTATATTATATTAATTCTTATCTTATTTTCCCCTTAAACTTAAGATCTGTTGGTGCAACCAGGCATTAATAACATTCCAGTTTTTTTAAAACTTGTTCATTTTATGTAAAGTCAATGAATCTTTGTGGTAAGGAAAATGTAATAATAATATTACAAGCATTATTTACGATACGACCCAAGCAATAACAATAAATATACACCAGGGAAATAAGGCAAAAATATACCATGTTCGGGAAATTTGAGCAGCCAGGTTGCAAATGGGTTTTTTGGGTACTACTAATACATTATAAATACAAAAATGCCCGTCACAGTGAGGACGAGAATTTTAGTTATTAACAAATAAGGGTCAAAAATGGCAGTTTTTTCGTTTAAGTCGCTACGGGAAAAATAGGGTAATTAAATATCTTATTTATAGTATTCTTCTTGTAGTAGATGAGCAAAGGTTTAAAATGGCAGTTTTTGAATTTTGGTCCGATCATTTGTTGCTTCGGAAATTTCAAAATAAAACTAAAATTTAGAACTTAAAAAATTTGCTATACCTTTTGCGAAAATCACCTTAAGACTTTCATATTGCATGAAAAGTTGAGTCAAACAGTTCATAATATATTGCACAAAATTTTTTAAGGAGATTCGTCAATTAGTTTAAATTTTATTCAATTTGTTTATCCCAAAGAGCTTCACACATTTCCAAAAGAAATCAACACACAACGCAAGCGAAATACAAAAGTCGAAGATAAATTAAACATAGAAAGCTTAGAAGACGAAGAGACACAAAACTTGTATAGAAACAGACTAACAGAAAACATTAACAGCCATAACTGAGAGACTAAAAAGGATATGGAAGAAACCTGGAAAATTTTTAGAAAAAGTATCCTACATGCAACAGAAGATTTAGGCAAAAGAAAAGTCAACAGAAATAAACGGGAATACAAAACTCCATGGTACGACGAAAAGGTAAAAGCACTAGCAAATCAAAAGAAACAAGCTTTCCTAATATACAAATGAGTAAAGGCATCAGAGGCACGAGATGGCTACGTGAGAATCAGGAATAGAGTAAACCAAGATATCGATAACATCAAAAAAGAACACTGGGAGAAATTTACCAAAGATATGTGGACAACCTCTGGATCCCAGAAAAAGGTGTGGAAGATGATAAGGAGACAAAAAACAGAAATTAATGAATTTATACGGATAGATAACATTACGGAGACAAAATGGACTGAGCGTTTCACGAAATTATACGGAGAAGGAGAAGAAGAGAACAGAGAAAGGATATTGATGAAACCCACGATAGAGTACTAATATCAGAAGAAGAGCTATAAGACCGAATAAGAAAATAAAAAAATGGAAAAGCACCTGGTTCTAATAAGATAAATATAATGAACTGCTAAAATATGGAGGAGGAACACTACGCAAATGGCTCCTAAAATTATTTGTCGATATAATAAATATCGGAGTAGTACCAGCGGAATGGAAGGAAAGTCTCCTGCTACCGATACTCAAAAAGGGAGACTCGAAAAATCCTGAAAATTATAGAGGCATTAGTCTGATGAACAGCAAATTAAAATTGTTGACGGCAGTCATAAAAGATAAAATTGAGGAAAAGCGAACACGGCAGATGAACAACAAGGCTTCCGGAAGAACCGCAGCACAATAGATGCAATTTTTATTACCAGAAAAATAGTAGAAAAGTCTATTGAATATGGAAAACCAGCATACATGTGCTTTGTAGATTTAAAAAGTGCTTTTGACAGGGTGACATTTTAAATATATTACAAGCTATTACAAGCATATAATAAGGCTAATTAATGAATTTAACAAGAACAACAAGACCAGAGTTATAATGCCAACAGGAGAAACAAAACGCATAGAACTAAAAGGAGGAATCCGTCAAGGAGTCTCGCTCAGCCCATTGTTATTCAATATGATGATGAATCAAATAATTCACGAAGTAAGAAAACGACATGGATATCACATGGGAGTGCATAAAATCATGCTATACCGGTGATGCAGTACTAATTGTTGATAACGAGGATGAGCTACAAAGGCAGCTCCACACTTTCAATATCACAGCAAATAAACTTAATATGAACAGTAGAAAAAACTAAATGTATAGTGATAAGTAAAGAGTCGCGTAGATGCAAGTTAGAAAAAGACGGCAAAATTGTAGAACAAGTAATAAAATTCAATTACCTAGGAGTAGAGATCACTAGTGACAGGAATATAAGAACAGAGACCACAACACAAGCAACAAAAGTGGCAAGAGTAAGTGGTTGCCTCCGAGAAACCATATGGAGAAACAAATATCGGACCACGGAGAGCAAAATAAAAGTGTACAAGACAACAGTAAGACTTATCCTAACATATGTAGCGGAGACAAGGACCGATACAAGAAAGACGAAACAACAAATCAACAATATCGAAATGGAAGTATTAAGATCAATAGTGGGCATATCATTAAGAGACAGACAAATCAACAGAAGTATACGAGAACGATGCAAAATTCAAAATATTAACAGGTGGATAAAAACAAGAAAGAAAAACTGGAACGAACATGTAAACCGAATAGAACCAGATAGATTAGCGAACATCTGTAAAAACAACAAGCCATATAGCAGAAAACCCGTTGGAAGGCCGCCGAAAAGGTGAAAATATAATGTACAGTCAACAATAACTGAAACAAAATAAGAGGCAGACAAACAGGAGTAATCCTAGTCGCACGAAGAAGAAGAAGAAGAAACAAAGAGCTTTTTTTGCAATGTTATTGTTCAGAAAATAATAAAGATATAGCAATTCCGTGGAAACCACATGAAAGAGGAATAATTATCTTTTCCACGTATTTTAAAAATCATTAAAAAGCCATTTTTATCATTCTGAAAACATTTTTCTTAAGTAGAGTCATTTTTGGCTTATAAACAATTTGCATAACTTTGTTAATATTCGCTGTAGACTAAAACTACTTTAGGATTTGAAAATCTGGTATTTTTACACGAATTAAAAAAACTTTTCGCCTAGGTTTCGTTAAGGTCAAAGTTAGCCACTTTTGTTTAATTTAATTCACATCTATTTTTTTTTAATTAGGCAACCTACCTAGCGCCATTTTGAAGTTCAAGGTATATAGTTTATGTGGAAAAGTTTCAAGTAAACTTTTAACTTCAATAGAGTGGTTAATGAAGCTTTAAAAATGGCGTCCTAACGGAATCGATTCGTCGTCGGTGGAGGGAAATTATTAAAATCCGTTTAAAAAAAATGAAATTGATTCTTTAAAAATATGCTGCGATTAATATCTCCGGAACTTGTTGACAGATTTTGATCATATTTTTTTTAATTTGTATGTACTCGTAGTCTTGTAGACTACGTTATGTACAAGTACACATATCCCCACCTAACATTAAAAAATGTTTGGGTGAACCCCCCTTATCACTAAGGGCTATGAAAAATAGATTACGATCTATTCTAAGACCTACCGAATATACATATTTATATAATTTTATAAAAATCGGTCAAGCGGTCTCGGAGAAATATGGCAACTAACACTGTGACAGGAGAATTTTATAGATGTATATATATATATATATATATATATATATATATATATATATATATATATATATATATATATATATAACAAGGTTGAAATATTGGGGTAGCAGCAATCTCAAAGAAAACTCTTTATAATAGTTCCAAGCTTTCGAAAATGTTTATTTTCATCATCAGGGAAACTACAATCATAAATAGACAGTATTTAACAAATAGGCTAACTGAAATCAATAATAATTGCTATCTTTGTGTTACCAAAAATCCAGAACACCATAGTTTCCTCTCACTAAACCAGGTGTCGAGGATCCCCAAAAACACAAAAACAACAAAAAATTGTTCTGAGAAATGCAGAGTCAATACTTTCACTAAAAACACTGCACATCACAAAACAATCTTACTAAAGAGTTACTTATATGTTTGTACTTACATTATTTGAGGATGTTGAGCCTAGTTGTTAAACACTGACATATAAAACCAAATTTTGTCCTGGTACAAATCGTAAATAAAAATTAAAATTAAAAACTATATATAAAAAATTGTTCTAAAAATCGAGTATAAATTGAAAAATGGTAAAATATTTTAAAAAATGATGTATGTCAAATGGCATTTTTGAAAATGTCTAACAAATGTTATATCGATTTTTATTAAATTTATTTATTTATTAAATTTAGTGAGAGGAAACTATGGTGTTCTGGATTTTTGGTAACACAAAGATAGCAATTATTATTGATTTCAGTTAGCCTATTTGTTAAATACTGTCTATTTATGATTGTAGTTTCCCTGATGATGAAAATAAACATTTTCGAAAGCTTGGAACTATTATAAAGAGTTTTCTTTGAGATTACTGCTACCCCAATATTTCAACCTTGTTACCTAACTGTTCAGCAAATATTATATACCTGTTATATATATATATATATATATATATATATATATATATATATATATATATATATATATATATGCCTATTAAAAAATAGGTGTTGGTGGTAGAAGAGTGAAAATTAAATTTTGTCCAAAAAATAAAAAAAAAATGTCCGGGGGCAACCTCTCTTAAACTTATGAGTATAAAAAATAAAGTACAACCTATTCAGTCCTAGAGGATATACGTGTAAAATTTCATAAAAATCGCAAAAGCCGTTTCGGAGGAGTGTGGTAATTAACACTGTTACAGGAGAATTTTATGTATATAGAAGTAACCGTGAATTAAATAATAAAAGTGGCTAACTTTGACCGTAGTTAACCTAGGCGCCAAGTTTTTTTAATTCGTGTAAAAATATCGGCTTTACAAATCCCATAGTAGATTTACTCTACAGTAAATATTAACAAAGCTATTCAAATTGTTTATAAGCCAAAAATGACACTACTTTAGTATAAAATATTTTCGGAATGATAAAAATGACTTTTAATTGATTATCTTAACACTTTGAAAACGTAAGTACTCGTATTTCATGTGGTTTCCAAAGAATTCCTGTATCATTATTATTTTCTGAACAATAACATTGCAAAAACGACCTCTTTGGGATAAACAAATTAAATAAAATTTAAACTAATTGACGAATCGTCTTGAAATTTTTGTGTATTATATGTACCTACTGGTTGACTTAACTTTTCATGCAATATCAAAGTCTTAAGTACATTTTCGCAACAGTTATAGCAAATTTTTTATTTTCGAAATTTTATCTTATTTTGCACTTTCCGAAACAAAAAAGGATCGGACCAAAATTCAAAAAGTGCCATTTTAAACCTTTGTTCATCTATTAAAAGATGAATACTCTAAATTAGATATTTAATTACCCTATTTTTACCCGTAGCGATTTAAACGAAAAAACTGCAATTTTTGACACTTATTTGTTAATAACTAAAATTCTCGTCCGAACTGTGACGGGCAATTTTGTATTTATAATGTATTAGGTATATAGTACCCAAAAAATCCATTTGCAACCTGGCTGCTCAAGTGTCTCGACAAAAACCTTATTTCTCTGGACTATTTTTAATTAGACCGGTATTAGTATCTATTCTACATAAAATTTAAAAGGTATTTTGGATTAATGCAAAAGTACAGGTAACATTGCTAGGGATTTCCAAGAATTGTATTATCTAAGAAGTGATATCAAACTTGGTTTTTTGAGTAGTTTTAAAAATAAATTTTATAAGATCTGAACGAAATGGAATTAACTGTAAAAATTCCGTTCAAAACCATGTCTTATGTAAAAATGTTATAATATATAAAACTAAAGCGTACTCATTCGTTTCCTGAGGTTTCAATTATTATGAGGTTTCATTATCATATTTCCCGAAACTTAATAATGCGAAAATTATGTTAAGAAAATTTACGCCAGTCAATGAGAGCAAAAACAGGAAATTACCTCCGAATTCTATCCTCTTCTTAACGTGCCCTATCAAGTCCCCTTGACGTTGGCGATTAACATGGCGAAACTGTCTCTGTCTCGAGCTATTGTAAACAGTTGCTCTGCTTTCTTTATTCCTGTCCACTCCCGGATATTCTGCAACCAAGGGGCCTGCTTTCTACCAATTCCACTGCGTCCTTCGATTTTACCCATCATAATAAGTTGAAGAATATTATACCGGTCTCCCCTTACTACGTGTCCAAAATAGGCCATCTTTCTATATTTGATGTTATCAAGCAACTCGCGGGCAGCATTTGTTCTCTTAAGGACTGCCACATTTGTCAGGATAGTCGTCCATGATATTTTCAGTGTACGTCTGTGCAGCCACATTTCGAAGGCCTCCAAACGATTAATGGTGGATATTTTTAATATCCATGCTTCGACACAATACAAGAGGACTGACCAAATGTAACATTTAATCATGCGCTTTCGAAGTTGAAGTTGCAAGTTATCATTACAGAAGAATGACCTCGTTTTAAAAAATGTCGTGCCGGCTATCTCTATTCTACATTTTATCTCTTTATCTGGATCTAGTTGGTCAGTAATATGGCAACCAAGATATTTAAAACTGGGTACTCTTTGAATTATATGACCATCAACATATAACCGTGAACTTGATAGGCCAAACAGCTAAATACCATGTATTTTGTTTTTGAACAGTATATGTTTAGGCCAAACTTTGACAGACAGCCTGTGGAGTTAACGGAGACAGTAACAGCAATGGTTACCAGAATAACAAACGAGGAAGTGGCTCAAGCGCTTCAAAAAATAAAGAAAGGAAAAGCAGTCGGACCAGATGATATTCCTGGGGAAGTATGGAGAGCATTGGGAGAGACAGGAATAAGTTGGCTAGCAGGTATATTTAATAGAATTATGGAAGTTGGACAAATGCCAGACGAATGGAGAAGCAGTATATTAGTACCTGTCTACAAAAACAAGGGAGACATACAACAATGCACAAACTACAGGGCTATAATACTACTTAGCCACACCATGAAAATATGGGAGAGAGTAATTGATAGACGGATACGTGAAGAAACCGATATATCCGATAATCAATTTGGCATTATGCAGGGCAGATCAACAACAGATGCAATTTTCATTGTAAGGCAACTGATGGAAAAATACAGGAATAAAGAGACCAACGCTCATATTATGGTATTCATTGATCTTGAGAATGCATACGATAGAGTTCCTCGAGGGATTTTGTGGTGGGCACTCAATAAGAAAGGAGTCCCTGGCGAATATGTAAAGATTGTGAGAGATGTGTATGAGGGAATAACGACTAGTGTTAGAACAGGTGTGGGAGAGACTGATAAATTTCAGGTGAAAGTAGGATTGCACCAAGGCTCGGTGCTTAGTCCTTATTTATTGTCATTAGTTTTGGACCAGATAATAGCGAAACTACAGGGTAGTATTCCATGGTGCCTAATGTATGCTGATGATATAGTGTTAATAGGAAATAGTGAAAGAGACTTAGAACAAAAACTGGGACAGTGGAGACAAGTTTTGGAGGAAAAAGGTTTAAAACTTAGTAGGACAAAAACAGAGTATTTGGAATGTTCATTTAAAGATGGAGTTACCACAAATAAAATGGTATCTTTGGATGGTGAAATGATTGTGAAAAGCAATAGCTTTAAGTACCTAGGATCGGTATTATAGAGTAATAGAGAAATAGATGGAGATGCATGCAGTAGAAGTACGGCTGGATGGATGAAGTGGAAAGAAGTGAGTGGTGTGTTGTGTGACAGAAAAATTCCAATGAAGCTGAAGGGAAAATTCCATAAAACAGCCATAAGACCGGCTATGATGCACGGAACTGAATGTTGGGCAGTGAAAAAGAAAGAGGAACAACGAATGCATGTGGCGGAAATGAGAATGCTTAGATGGATGAGTGGAGTGACAAAGAAGGATAAAATTAGAAATGAGTATATTAGGAAAGTCTAGGTGTGGCACCAATTGATGCCAAAATGAGAGAGCATAGGTTAAGATGGTTTGGTCATGTTCAACGTCGAGACGTTAATCACCCAATACGAAGAATAGCTGAAGTGCAGATGCCTGGAAGGAGTAGGAGAGGAAGACCAAAGAAGACCTGGTGGGAGACGATAAGGCAGGAAATGTTGGTAAAGGGGATAACATTGATATGACCCAAGATAGAATTGTGTGGAGAAATGCAATTAGGGAAGCCGACCCCGCATAGATATAAAGGCAAAGAGAATGATGATGATGATGTTTAGGCCAAACTTTCTTCCCACTATGTCAATGGCATTTAAAAGGTGTTGTAATCCATTCATATCATCACTTAAAATAACTGTATCGTCTGCATATCTGATTGTATTTATCAGGATTCCATTAACTTTCACACCCCATTTTAAATTATGCAGCGCTTCCTTAAATATTCTATCTGAATACAAATTAAATAACAGTCGGGACAGTATACAACCCTGTCTAACACCTCTTTGTATTTTGCATATTTCTGTTCATTTTCCATTTATGCAAGCTGTCGCTATTTGACGCCAGTATAATTTTTCTATGATTCGTATATCTTGACTATCAAATCCTTTATCCTTTAATATTTTAATTAATTTGTGATGTTGTACTTGATCAAAGGCCTTCTCATAGTCAATAAATACAGCATGAATTACACTAGGTCTATCCTACTGCATGAATTTTAATGAAGTTTTGGGAAGAGTCTCTACTTATCTCCTAATTTAAAGTCTACCCTATGCTCATTTGCGCTTTTATCTTGTGGGTGGTTCTCACCCCTTCTCTAAACAACAACAAAAAAATGGAAGATGTACCTAAGCACAAAACACCCGGAAGGTTACAAGGCATATAAAAAAAGGAAAGAGGTTAAAATAGCGGTGAATCAGAAAAGGAAAGGTCATGGGAGAGCTTTGTACAAAAAAGTATAAAAAATTATAGGGAAAACCAAAAACTATTCTTCGGCGCATTAAAGCAACTAAGACAAAAGAAAGAGCACAACGATGAAAATGTTAAAACACAAGAATGGAAATGTACGAATAGAAGAAAAACAAATAATCGAAAGATGGAGAGAACATTTTAAAGAGCTAACACATGTATGAAAAATATTGTGGAGATACAAGAAATGAATGAAGAACACAAGTGGAATACATAACAAGAGAGGAATTAGAGAAAGCAATAGAAGGAGTAAAACTAGGCAAATCACCAAGCAAGGATCACATTATTCACATCACCCCGGAAATGATAAAATTCATAGAAATAGAGGGAATGGACAGCATGAAAGAACTAATGAATGATATTATAATCATCATTCTCTTTACCTTATCCCTATGCGGGGCCGGCTTCCCTAATTGCATTTCTCCACACAATTCTATCTTGGGTCATATCAATGTTAATCCCCCTTACCAACATGTCCTGCCTTATCGTCTCCCTCAGGCCTTCCTTGGTCTTCCTCTCCTACTCCTTCCAGGAATCTGCACTTCAGCTATTCTTTGTATTGGGTGATTACCGTCTCGACGTTGAACATGACCAGACCATCTAAACCTATGCTTTCTCATTTTGGCATCAATTGGTGCCACACCTAGACTTCCCCTAATATACTTATTTCTAATTTTATCTTTCTTTGTCACTCCACTCATCCATCTAAGCATTCTCATTTCCGCCACATGCATTCATTGTTCCTCTTTCTTTTTCACTGCCCAACGTTCAGTTCCGTACATCATTGCCGGTCTTATGGCTGTTTTATAGAATTTTCCCTTCAGCTTCATTGGAATTTTTCTGTCACACAACACACCACTCGCTTCTTTCCACTTCATCCATCCAGCCCTAATTCTACTGCATGCATCTCCATCTATTTCTCCATAACTCTGTAATACCGATCCTAGTTACTCAAAACTATTGGTTTTCAAAATCATTTCACCATCCAAAGATACCATTTTATTTGTAGTAACTCCATCTTTAAAAGAACATTCCAAATACTCTGTTTTTGTCCTACTAAGTTTTAAACCTTTTTCCTCCAGAGCTTGTCTCCACCGTTCCAGTTTTTGCTCTAAGTATCTTTCACTATTTCCTACTAACACTACATCATCAGGATCCATTAGGCACCACGGAAAGCTACCCTGTTGTTTCGCTGTTATCTGGTCCAAAACTAATGAGAATAAATAAGGACTAAGCACCGAGCCTTGGTGCAATCCTACTTTCACCTGAAATTTATCAATATCTCCCACACCTGTCCTAACACTAGTTGTTACTCCCTCAAACATATCTCACAATCTTTACATATTCGCCAGGGACTCCTTTCTTATTGAGTGACCACCACAGAATCTGCCGAGTAACTCTATCATATGCTTTCTCAAGATCAACGAATACCATATGAGCGTTGGTCTCTTTACTCCTGTATTTTTCAATCAGTTGCTTTACAATAAAAATTGCATCTGTTGTTGATCTGCCCTGCATAAAGCCAAATTGATTATCGGATATTTCGGTTTCTTCACGTATCCGTCTATGAATTACTCTCTCCTATATTTTCATGGTGTGGCTAAGTAGTTTTATTGCCCTGTAGTTTGTACATTGTTGTATGTCTCCCTTGTTTTTGTAGACAGGTACTAATATACTGCTTCTCCATTCGTCTGGCATTTGTCCAACTGCCATAATTCTATTGAATAGACCTAATATCCAACTTATTCCTGTCTCTCCCAATGCTCTCCATACTTCCCCAGGAATATCATCTGGTCCGACAGCTTTCCTTGCTTTATTTTTTGAAGCGCTTGAGCCACTTACTCGTTTGTTATTCTGTTTACCATTGCTGTTACTGTCTCCGTTAACTCCAAAGGCTCTTTGTCAAATTCTTCATTTAATATACTGTCAAAATACTTTCTCTATCTCTTTTTGACCTCCTTTTCTTAAATTAGTATTTAGGTATTTTCATCTCGGATACATCTAATCTAATTAAAATCTCTTGCTTTCTTTGCTCTCTGTTTGGCTATTTTATATATCTTTGCTTCGCCTTCCCTGGTTGATCGTATAGGTTTGAATACGCTTCTGCTTTAGCTTTTCCTACTGCTACTTTCGCTTCCTTTTTGGCGACCATATGGTTTTGAAGATCTATGTACGGTCTGGTTTCTTGCCACTTTTTATATAATTTTCCCTTCTCTTTTATTTTTCCTTGTACTTCCTGTCTCTTTATCCTCAAACTTCTGTCCTGACGTTTTCCAAAGTATTTCAATAGCCGTCTCTCTAATAATATTGGCCATTTTTCTCCAAATTCTCTTAGCCAATAATAGAAATCACCTCCTATTATAACTTTCTCCTCTGCTGGAATATCACTCAGTACATCTCCTAATTGGTCATAGAAAGCTCTTCTTTCATTCTCACCCAGACCTGTTTGAGGAGCATACACACACAACATTTAATACCTCTTTATCAATTACTAATTTCCCTGACATTATTCTGTCACTCGTTCTTACAACTTCTACTACGTTATCTTCTATTTCACTATCAGCAATTATACCAACTCCATTTCTAGTGTTACTACTCCCTACATACCACAATTTGTATCCTTCACCTAGTTCTGTCGCCCTTTGTCCTTTCCACCTAGTTTCTTGAATAAAAGCAATTTAAACTCTTCTTCATTTGAGCGCATACACTAACTCCAGACTCTTACCTGTAAGACTACCATGATTCCAAGACCCTATCCTGATTTTTCTAACCTGTAATGGTGTTCCCCCTGAGATAGTCCTCACCCAGAGATCCGAACGGAGGCTCATTTTACTTCCGGAATATTTTACCTCAGGAGATGCCATTATTTTAGTATAAGTTTTTATTGCGTTGGAGAAGATCTTTTCATTATTATGGCCTGAAATTTTTTTTTTTGGAAATTTGATGCCTGAATTCCTTTTCTATCAGCACTATACCCTGCCCTGCACGTTTAGCCAATACACCACCAATGCAACCAAAGTGCAGTAGTATTACCCCATACCCACCTGCATTTTTCTGTATAGGCCAGGATCCCTACTGTAAGGGCTGCCCTATAAGCCAATGAATTGTTGCCCGTATCCCGCCACTAGGAGGCACGTACTTTATTCGGGATACTATATATTTATGTAATGAATAATATTATAAATAGAACAAAAATACCAAAGGACTGGAAGAAACACCATTATATTAGCAATACACAAAAAGGAAGACAAGAGACACTGTAATAATTACCGAGGCATCACCGTATCAAGTATCCCTGGGAAGGTATTCGCCAGAATAAAGAGAAGAATAAAAACCCAAATAGAAACAACTATGGAAGATACACAGTGCGGATTCAGGAAGGACAGAATCACGCAAAACCTAATATTCACAATAAGACAAGTAAGTGAGCAGGTAATAATAAGAAAAAAGAGATACATATATACTTCATCGACCTGGAAAAGGTGTTTGACAGAATCCGAAGAAAGGACGTATGGAAGACACTAAAAGAAAGGGGAGTCGACAGGATAATGGAAGTAATACAAGATATGTACAAAAATAATACAAATATAGTAAGAACCAAGTCAAGGCGTCAAACAGGGATGCGTGTTGAGTCCACTGCTATTGTCAGTGATACTGGATGAAGCAATAAAGAAAGCCAAGAGAAGAATGAGAAAACTAACCTTAGGATACTGACAAATGAGACAGACTCAAACATCGGAGCTACTAAGTATTTGCAGATGACATGGTATTGGTAGCAGAAAACAGAGAAGACTTACAGAACAATCTTGAAATCCTAGAGGAAGAACTATCAAACATAAATATTAAAATTATTACAGAGAAAACAAAAACAATGATAATTTCAAATTAAAGTAAGGCACACGCAATATAATTAAACGAGAAACAACAAACTAGAGCAAGTGGAATATTTTAAATACCTAGGAGTAATAATTGAATCAAACGGTAAACAAGATATGGAAATAAACGAGAGAATGGGACGAACAGGAAGCTTATTTGAAAACAACATTTTTGGGGAAAAAAGAAATACCGGAAGCAATACCATTGCAGCTCCACAATGTTTCAGTAATTTGTTTGGTATTCCAAATTCCATCAATCACTTTGTCTGTACCTATATATTTTTCTCCTGTAATGCATATAGGATAAGTACTTCTTTTGTTGTAAGGAAAAACTATGAGGGCAATGATTATCAAGAAAATAAAAATCCTGAAAACAAAATCTCAAAGTAAGACAATTTTATTCCAACCAACAACAAAAATGAAAATAATATGATATAAATAATGCCGGAAGTCATGTCGAAAAATGATGAAATGATGGTAGAAATAAGAACCATACCTAAAGACCAAAAGAAAGCGATGGAAAATATTAAGGAGCTGAAAGAAAAAAATTGGAAGAAGGTTTAAAAATGGCAAACGAAAAAATAGAACAATTGGAAGAAGATAGACGGAGAAATAATATAGTATTGAAAGGCCTAACATTGGATCCTAACGACGCCAAGCCGGTAAAGAAGTCAGTAGAACATTTCATAGTACTCCGGTCAACTTACACATCCGAGATTACAAATATTACCATCAAGCTGAAAATTGGTAGAATTGTTCAAAATACAATTATAAATGAAATCTAAAAGGTACGCGAGGTCAAATGTCACCAAATATAGTTTTTAGCGATTTTCAGCAAAACGGTAACTTTTATCATAAAATTAGTTCAAACAAAAACTGTAGATTAGATAATTATCTACAAAAAATGTCTTATTACTTTTTTTCCTAAGAGCCACCGTTTTTGAGATTCAAAAAGTTGTACTTGAGGCGCACCTTTGAGGTAGTGTACTTAACTAAAACTCTTACTAAAAACACCCTTTTTAACGGGGTTTCCCCAGTAGGCCCATTCCAAAGATCTGTTATGATTCTGTTTAATTTGAAGCTATTGAATAATTGATATTGGCCAGTGTTAAAACTGATAAAAGTTATAAAAAGCGGTATAAATTAAAAAAAAAGGGAAATTTATCCAACTGGTTCATAATTTTCTAATACTTCTGCTTCCTCTTCTCCTTGTTCTTCTTCTTCTTCTTCACCTTCTAGTTCTTCTTCTTCATCTTCTTGTTCTTCTTTCTCTTGTTCTTCGTCTTTTTGTTCTTCTTCTTCTTGTTCATCCTGGGTGCAAATAAATTGCCCCAATAATGACACATCGCATGACTCCTCGATAGAATCAAATAGGTCTGGATCCCGCGTATGAAAAAAAAGTTGATTAATAGCAAGCTGAAAATTTGTTAATAACTTAAGGGTGTCTAGTCGGATAAACTTTGATATATGGGAACACTGAAACAGGGGCAGTTTTAATTGTGGAACAGGTTAAAAATTTGGAACGGTCACACCACGAAAACGGCACATTTATTTTGTCCAACAGAACAGACTTAAACTCTTCGAACAGAGATTAAACTCTCATGAAAAAATTAGACTGCTATTTATCACCAAATGGGCGTTTTAATGAGTGGAACATGTAGAATATGTCAAATGACAGAAATTATAACAGGTGATAAATAGCAGTCTGATTTTTGCATGAGAGTTTATTCTCTGTTCGGAGAGTTTAAGTCTGTTCTGTCGGACAAAATAAATGTACCGTTTTCGTGGTGTGACCGTTCCAAATTTTTAACCTGTTCCCGAATTGTTCCAGTGTTCTCATATATCAAAGTTTATCCGACTAGACTCCCTTAAGCTATTAACAAATTTTCAGCTTGCTATTAATCAACTTTTTTTCCATACGCGGGATCCAGTCCTAAAATGAATTCTCATTTGTTGGTGATTCAACATTGGAGCACGACCGGTTTTGACAATTAGTGCATGCTACCGAACAAACACTCCAACTTTTTTGCAACCACGTTTAGCGCTACATCCCTTTTTACAGTTGCAAGAAATTGTGCTCAGGAGCTTTTCCGACGCAGGTGGGAGTAAAGTTTGAATTGGTTTTAATGAACTGTCGACTAATTTTCATCCCCAGTCTTTTGGATCTAGCTGATAACCAAGCCACACTTGAACTTGGTAATATTCCCAAAAAAGGTGTTGATGAGGTTGGAGGAAGACAAGATAATTGCACTTGTATTTTATTTTGAGTATTTTTAAAGAAACATGCATATCGAAAATTATCTAAGCACGTAGTTTTTTAGGCGCTACTAAAATTAAAATTAAAATAGAAAATAATGAGACCGGACCCTTAAAAATGACGACCAGGGCAATGAATATAGGGAACAAAAGTAAAAAAAGTAAAAAGCAAAAGTAAACAAGGATGAAAATAAGAAGAATAAGAATGAAAATAATTACATCAAAGAAGCAACTGTAAATATTGAAATCGAAGGGCAAAAAATTGAGCAAGTAGACCTCTTTAAGTATTTGCGAATAATGTTAAACAACAAAGGTACACAAAAAGATTAAATTGGAAACAGAATAAAATTGGCAACGAGAACTTATTATTCACTGTATAAAAATTTTCTAAACAAAAAAGAAATATCGAGAAAAACCAAAATGACAGTATATAAAACCATATACATATATGCCAATTACAATATATGGGGCAGAAAATTGGGTACTCAATGACAGACAAAGAAAAAGATTACAAGCTACAGAAATGAGATATTTAAGAAAAGTGGTGGGAGCAAGAAGATTAGACAAAAGAAGAAACGAAGATATAAGACATGAACTACAGGTAAAATCGCTCAACGAAAAAGTTGAAGAAAAGAAGTTAAAATGGGCTGGACACATGATAAGAATGAGTGGCGACAGACAAGTGAAAGTTACATGGGAGGCCAATGCAGTGGGTAAAAGCACGAGGGGCAGACCAAGGAAAAGCTGGAACACTAGTGTAAACGAAATACTTAAGAAAAGAGGAACATCGTGGCAAGAAACAAAAGTTTTAGCAGCAGATAGGAAGAAGTGGCGTAAATTTGCAGAGAGTATTAAATAAAGGAGGAATCCTCGACACCTAATGGTATAAGAGGCAATCGATTATGTATGTATGTATGTATAATTCCATCAATCACCCTGTATATATTTTTATCGTATAAAGCATATAGGATACTTATTGTTGTAAGGAAAATCTGTGAGGTCAATAATTAACAAGAAAATAAAAATACTGAAAACAAAATCATAAAGGAAGACAATAATTTTATTCCAAACCACAATTAAAAAAACAAAAACTCAAGTTGTCTTTCGCGTAAGAATCCTTGCGGTAGGTTGTGCTTCGAGCTTACTAATATAAACACGCAGTGAAACCGCGAAAACTTCAGTGATCTCCAATCCGCCGAAGGAGTGACTGTCCGGTCAGCCCATCGCACAAACCGCGGGTCCAAAACCATCGTTTCCAATACGCGATTGATGAATTTTGGTCCCTATTTTTTTTAAGTTAGATTAGCGCACATAGTTGATGCTACCTCTTATCTTAATTTTATCTTTGTAACGACTGATAACACTTTTGGTTCAATTAATAATTTTTAGTATCCCCGTTCGGTTCGAGAAATCAAGATGCAGATTATTGTGATTTTTTCTGTAATTCTGTGTTCGTTAAAATACACCTACACTGCCCCAAGTGACAGCAATGCATTGGTAAGTCTTTATTTGAAACTTTTATAATTATTACAAAAATAATGCTCCATTGATAGTTATACAACAATATAAAAGTATGTTCCTATGTATGTAATACTTAAAATGGGTTCTGTTTCAGCCTTCATGATTGTAGAATTTAAATTAATTCCTCATTTCCGTGGAAATTTAGTCTTTCGTTTATTTAATACTGTGTTCGTTTCTACAATCGTTGAATTCATGAATCTCTTCTTTTTTCTTTTATTCTCATTAATTGTTTTATTAGTTTTAATCAGAGATGTAACCATGATAATCCTAAAGGGGGGGTTGCATCTACTTGAAGGTGTCTGGGGGGTATGGAATAATAATGGTGTTAAGCGTATAGTGCTCAAAGTACACCCAAAAGGGGGGTTATATCCCCCAAAACCACCCCCTGGTTACGCCTATGGTTTTAATCTTTAGCCAGTTTGTTTTTCCTGCTATTTTCATCACTACTTCTTCTATATCTTTCCGATTTGTACTCTTCGGCTCTGATTTATTTACTTAAACTGGTGGTTCTACTCAACCACCTGATGTGTGTTTTTACCTACTACTAAAAACACTATCTAAGAGATATACAGAATGTCATATTATATTTAACTCACAATTTGTCTTGACACTTCCATTTTTAGTTGTATTTCAAGATCTACATATTTATCGATCTTATCATTGTATTTAACACGCAAATTGTTGTTGTTTGATATCGTCACAATAATAAGCGTTATTTGCATATTTAGTTTTAGTATATTAAATGGTATGAGATATGCTCAGACCACACCATGGATTGGTTTGAGGAGTCTAAGAGGACGAAATGTGCATAAACCAGGGGAGTTATTTGAAATATTGATTGGGGGCGGGCAAGCATTATATATACAATACATTACATTATACAATACTATAGTAATAAAATAGTGTATTTTTTGTAAATTTGAGTCATTTTCATGGTCAGGGGGGGGGGGGAGAAAATACCGCCCCTGGCATAAACAGATGGTGGTGATGTTCGTTTATTCCGGGGTCATTATCTGATGTGATAAATTGTCCTGAAAATATTCTTGCTGGTCGTGTCTTAACCTAATTAAAACTTTAATGATAGTGGATTTGAAATTGATATGATCAGTCTCCATAAGTACAGTTTTCTCGAATTAAGTGTTAAAGTATGTTCTTCTTCTTATGCAATTCACTAATTGATGTTCGCGATCACGTTTGACCATTTTTCTCTATCCCTTGCAGTATGTATTAGGTCTCCTATAGGTTTCTTAGTCTTGTTCATAAGAAACATAGGAGACCTAATACAGAGTAAGTTACCTGTGTGGAAATCGATATTTATTGACATACAGTTGAGTTTATGTGCTAAAACCATGCGGCAAAACACAAAAAATGGTTCTTTTTCGAATTTTGAGGATACACCAGTCAAAAGAACGGAAATTCACACAAATCTGCCAAATATTACCTACATAACCGATTTTTTTTGAACAATTCAAATATTCTTCTAGAGCTCAATTTTGACCCAAAAATCGCTCAGAATTTTTTTTTAAACACAATATTTGAGATAGGGGACCCCTAGGGTCAGCTAGGGAGATAAAAAACCTGTTTCGGGAATCATTATTTTTGTAGATATCAACAATAGTTCAACGCCGTATAGTTGACATATTACTGGCTGATTGATTTCATTGAGATGCTGACCAAACAGAAATTTCTAATCCATATTATGACTTTTTTCTTTCTTCGGTAGATAGTTTTCAATTTTACTATTAAATTGTGAAAATATAGTACCTATTTGCTTTATAATAGATATAAAAGTTTAAGGACTATAATCAACAATATTTTAAATCAAGTAAAGACAAGCTGAAAATGCGAGCAGTATCATAACGAAAACTTTGTTTATTTACGTATTTTAATTTACAATATGGAAAATTGCTATTATGAAAAGTTGTTTAGAATTAATAATTGTTTTATTGTGCAATTATATCATTCTAATTTAAATGTTATGAACTATAAAGGTACTTTACTCTTTATCCAAATTCATATTCTTTATATACCTCGTATAAAATATAAAATTTTATATATGATGGTTAGTTACATCATAAATCTTAGAACATGAAGATATTTTTATGAAGAATAACTTTTCTTCGTCAAATTAAAAATAAAATAGTTATAAATGAAAATGTTGTTGGTATCCATAATTTGAGAAAAATCTTCAAATATTTTTTTCCATTAGAAGGATGTAATTGCACATATCAGACCATAATTTTTTATTCCAAACAATATTATTTCATATAGTCGGTTCGCTAAACTCAGACACAACTGGCTAGTGATTTTAGTCAATAATTTTGCCAATTTGCAAAAAAAAAATTACTAAATAGTTAATAATTACTAAATTAGTAATTTTGCCAATTTTGGCAAAATTCGCAAAAAACAAAAAAAATTACCTACTAAAATCACTAGCCAGTTGTGTCGAGTTTAGCGAACCGACTATAATAACAATTTTCATTTCATAACAAATGGAACAGTCCATTTATCATTAGGTAGTCCCATTAAAGTGGAGGCCGTATACTCGTATAAACCTTTTTAAATCTGTTAATAAATTATTGCTTTTAAAATATACTCAAATTGTATTTTTGAACTTCTTATTTATTTCATATCATAATTTAATTCACTATCAAATGTCATTGATATTTTATTAATACTTAATTTAAAATTTAGTTTGACATTCACGAAGTGTCAAACTAAATCTAAATAACTGCTGTTTTGCTTAACAAATCGATATTAAAAAACTAGCCTACTTACTAGCAACGATTTCAGCTGACGTTTAGGGTGTCGGCAGAAAATAAAAGGATTGTGATGTCACATTTTAGATTTTGAGGTCGATTATCTCGAAGACGGTTAGAGATATTGAAATGCCGTTTTCAGATTTGGATTCAGACGAAAAAACTACATAAAAATACATCGATAAATCTGATCTTGGTATTGCAAGAGCAGCAACGCAATAACACACAGACTTTGCGAATTTATAAACGAAAAGTTTTCGTTGATTATCTGTATATTGTATAGATCAAAACCGGTCGTCGTAGTGACATTACATGATTGTGAGTATACGTCTGTTTTTCTTTACTTCATTTAAAATAAACTCATATATGTAACCCATTTAACATTTGAATAATATTTTAGTTTTAAAACTAACTATTATTGGGTCAAACATAAAAATGTCTAATATTTATTTATTATTTATTAGGTTAACCAATTAAAAAGAAATCGGTAATAAAACTATAATGAAAACTTTAAAAGGGTAAACCCTGTAGTTGGCTGTATACCTTTGTTAAGACCACGTAGAATGAAGTAAACACTTCTGTTGTATGTAGGTATATAATTTATTAAAAAATTCTTAAAATTTATCCACAAGGGAGTGGAAGTACAACAAAACGTTTTCGGTCAAAACTATAATGGGCTACACAACAAAAACAAACAAAAATATAAAAACATACCAAACAAACATTAAAAAACTTTTCTATTAGTTGCTTTAAAAAACTTTCATATTGTACTTATTGTTTGTTTCTTGATACAAATATCAATACCTGACTATCAGTATGATATCATTGTTTTCACGAGTACTATTGTACTTTCGTGAGTAATTTTCTACCCTATTTCACAACTTATATCTGAATATTGTTATTTACATTGTGTTTTGTTTTATTTAAAACTGGAATTTTGATGTGATTCAATTTTCATACTATCTAAGATTGCCAATATGTATATCAGTCCTTGGGCCCACCATTAAAAAAATATTACCTCCCCCATGAGACTTTTTTTATTGAGTTGTTCATGTTTTTTCTATTTCGGAAAATTTTCGGGAGTGGGGCAGTTTGTAAATATAGAGGTTTCTATACTTTGGTGCGTCTGACAACTATTACAACAATATTGTCCGACAAAGTTTTTAGGATACTCCATTTGTTGGACGCACCCAAGTTTAGAAACCTCTATATTTACAAAACGCCCCCCTTCCCGAAAATTTTCCGAAATAAAAACATTGTCCGACTCGACATGAATAACTGAATAAAAAATCTCATGAGGTAGGTAATAATTTTTATCGCCAACCGTCACTAAAGTCATTCATTATTGTACTCATTTGCGGCAGTAAATAACACTTTATTGTACTGAAAGAAGAATTTTAATTTACCTGCCGCGATTAATCGGAATTGAATCTAAGTGGTCGATGGCAGTAATCGATTATTTATTTGAGTTAACTTTCAATTTATTTACTTTAATTATTAAAAATATTGTACAACATTTAGGACATTGTTAATTAAATTGATGTCGAAAAGTGAAATTGTGTAGTATTTTGTAATTATATTCATATAAAATAAATCAACACTTTACCGATTTCACTGCCATGAAATTTTTATTACGTCTAAAATTTTAAAAAATTCTTAAATTGTAAATTTTTAAGTAAGTATTAAAACCAATATCAAATTGTTGGCGATAAAATTTTGTATGCACCACGTCATTAAAGACTCTTTATCGAACTCGTCTCTTATTTGCCTGGCTCGCTAGGCTCGCTCTGCTCATAATATCAGACTCGCTCGATAAAGAGTAACTTTAAGTCTCACGCACAAGGGGTGCTACTTTTGTATGTATATTAATAATATATATACAAGGTAGCTCAACTTCAGTGAGTTATTTATGTTTATTTAGGTAGTAATCATTATGCTTTTTATTTTTTGTAAATCTTTATTGTTATTCCTAAATAAATATTATTATCCAGATTTAGCCATACGGCTCACACTCCCTCTAAGGGGAAAATTGACTCATCCCAGATACCTACGGTATCAAAAGGATTGAGCTCTGGTGGGACTCTTTCCGTGTTATCGAGCCCTAGGTGACTTGGTATGCAGGTGTATCTCCCAAAAATTTTCGTACACATCTGGCCGTTGCGAGTAGTACTGCTTTCTGCATGGTCTTATAAAGATGTTCATTAAGACCCAGCTTTTTTATGCTTTCGAGGAGGGTCTTCGGAATGACTCCAGTAGTAGACATAATAATCGGTATCGTCTGGGTACTTTGCATTCTCCATTGTCTCCGTATTTGAATTTCCAGATCTCTGTACTTGGCGATCTTTTCAGTAAATTTAGTACGTAGATTATTGTTGTTAGGAATCGCCACATCAATGAGGGTTGTTTGTCTCGTTAATTTATTGACTAATACGAGATCTGGTCTATTATGCGCCACTGTTTGGTCTGTGAGCACAGTGCGGTCCCAGTATAGCTTGTAGTTGCCATCCTCAAGCATACTCTCAGGGACGTATTGATAATATGGGAGATGGTCGGTTTGGAGAAGTCCCAGCTTGATAGCTATCTCCTGATGAAGGATTTTTCCCACTGCGTCATGCCGTTCCTTGTACTCAGTTGCAGCAAATGCCTGGCAGCCCCCTGTAAGATGTTGGATGGTTTCTTGGGCTTGACATCCATATC
The DNA here is from genome assembly GCF_917563875.1 of Diabrotica virgifera virgifera. Lineage (NCBI taxonomy): Eukaryota > Metazoa > Arthropoda > Insecta > Coleoptera > Chrysomelidae > Diabrotica > Diabrotica virgifera. Next base: position 44,228,772 of record NC_065446.1, read on the forward strand.
GGCATCTGTCGTTTTGGACATGAGGGTCTTTGATGATATATTTCAGGTAATTTCTGGTTGGTATAACCTGATCCTGAATGGCCAGTAATGAACCCTCCGTTTCAGGGAACATCTTTCCTGATGTCAACCAGTAGTTCGGCGCTATATTGTCGACATAATCTTGGCTGACCTCATTGGGATGTCGCCCATGCAGAGGTTTACCCATCCAGGCGCGCACTTTTTAGTCCTTAGTAAGGTGGTTTATGCGAAGTTCTGCTTCCCTCAGTTTTATCGGTGTTGTGTCATCTACTGCGCAGATAGCGCGATGTAGAGTAGATGTTTCAGCCTGCATCTGAAAATAGGATCTTAAATTAGCAATTTGTTTGTCTAATTGCTCACCTATATCCATAAGTCCTCTTCCTCCTAAATTCCGTTGTAATGTCGTTCTTTCTACTGCACTTTTTGGATGGTGTTTTTGTGCCTTTGTGAGGTGCGTTCTTACTTTTCGCTGAAGATTTTCTATGTCCGTTTTTGTCCACTTAACAATGCCAAATGAATAGCTAAGCGCGGAACATGCGTAGGTGTTTAGTGCCTTAAACAAATTTCTACTATTAAGGTGTGAGCGAAGCAGCTGTTTTACCCTTCGTATAAACTCAGTAGTTATCTCTGTTTTCATTTGTTTATGGTCAATTCTCCGCGCTTGCTTTACTCCAAGATATTTATACATATCGTTTTCACCCATGGCCTCGATGTTCTGGCCATTTTGCATATCGAATCCTCCGGGCTGTACTTTTCCTCTGACTATATTTAAAATACGGCACTTGTCTAGTCCGAAGTGCATGCTAATATCATTAGAAAAAGTTTCTACAGTTTTTAGCATCTCATCGAGTTGGTTTCGAGTGGAAGCCATTAATTTCAAATCATCCATATACAATAAATGATTAAGCTTCGCCACCACATTGTTGTTATTTTTTATGCTAAAACCTGCGTCTGTGGAGTTCAATAGCTGAGATAATGGGTTCATAGCTAGACAGAACCACAGTGGACTCAACGAATCTCCTTGAAACAGGCCCCGGCTGATTGCGATATTTTCAGTTTCGATGTTATTTTCACCAGGTATTTGAAGGTGAATTCTAGTCTTCCACTCCGTAATTATATGCTCTAAAAAGGTCACTATATTATCATCGACTTTATATATTCTCAATATATCTATAAGCCATTCATGCGGCACTGAATCAAAGGCCTTCTTGTAATCAATGAAGGCAGTAAAAAGATTCCTCTTTTTGGAATATGCCTGGTTAGAAATGACCGAGTCGATGATGAGTTGTTCTTTGCAACCCATGGAACCCTTAGCGCATCCTTTCTGTTGAGGCTCTATGATATTGTTCAGAGCACAGTGTTGGTAGATACGCCGGGCTACACAGGATGTGACCAATTTGTACAAAGTTGGAAGACAAGTAATTGGGCGGTATTTGGCTGGATCTTGGGTGTTATTTTGATCCTTCGGAATTAAATAAGTGGTTCCCTGAGTTAGGAATGATGGTATATCCTGCGGATTAGAAATAACATGATTAATTAGTGTTGATAAGCATTCATGAACACTCCAAAACTTCTTGAGCCAAAAGTTTTGAACTCCGTCTGGTCCAGGAGATTTCCAGTTGTGAAGCTCTTTGATGGTATTTGAGACTTCTTCAGTAGTGAAGGGTTCGTAAAGGGTGGTAATGTAGTGTTGGCAGTTTTGTGTCGTTTCTTCTATCCATCCAGCATTGTTGTTAAGAGCAGCTGGCGTGGAAAGTTGATTTCCCCAAAACTCATGAATTTCTTCTTGGCTTGGGTAAGTCTTATCGACACGTTCTACAGTGGAATTGAGTTTTCGATAGAACGCCTTTTCAGAACTTTCAAAAAGAGCATTGTCGCTTTTGCGGTTGTTACTAACTTTGTACCTCCTTAGTCGTCCTGAATAAACGGAGAGTTTTGTTTTAATGTGTCCAGACACTGATGGGCTGTGTTGTTTTCTGGATCATATCTTGAGTGTCTTGCGGTAGTCAGCATTATATCTTCAGCTTTTCTGATGACTTTTCTACTTGTTACACCTCGTATGTATTCTGTGACTATACCAATATCCTTACGTAATAATTCGATCTTTCCGAGCAGTCTTTTTTCCCAGGGTGCAATTCTGTTACCAGTTCTTTCGTTATTAGTAACCCGTCGTGTTCGGATCTTAACGCCCATTACATTAGCAATTGCTGTTGCTGCACAGTAGATTAGCATATGCAAATATTCCAACGTGTGAGCTTCTACGACATAGTTGGGTAGGACTTCAGTGTTCACAATTTGTAACAGCGCACCTAGTTTCTTACAAGAGTTTATTCGTGGTAGCGGTGGTCTGCCAAGTGGGTTTGTTCCATTAAACTCTTGTACGGCACGAGCCATTTCGTTTGCTAGACTATCGCGCAACTCGTTGTTTTCCTGCTGTGTATTATCAGGTTGAGTTTCTGGCATGGGAATCTCAGGAGTCTGCTCATCGAGGATTTCATTAGGGACTTGATCTAAAACTTGTTCTTGGTTATTAATCTCCCGTTCGACTTCGCTTTTGATCGAATTGCGTCTAATCTCTGGGATAAGGTTGTTCCTTATGATTACCCGGTATTGATCTGATGCTCTTTGCTCCGATACTTGAATATCTGGGTACGTCCTGCAAAATTCGGCATACAGCTGTTGTCGGTAGCCGATTGTTTCTTGACCGAGGTTTGTCACCTTGTAATAGAAGCGCAAAATGTTTTCATTAATGGACACAGTCCATTTCATGCGCTGCCTCGGTCGTCCCGCTTGAGTGAGCGCCGGCTGATGATCCAGCGCAGCACCTTCGGCGGGTGGAGCTCTTGTTGTTGTTTGGCTCGCTTGTGGTTGTGGTTGGGCTGTAGCTGATTGTATGACAGGGGCCCGCCTCCTCAAAACCCTGCCACCGACGTCCCGCATGCTGTCACGTCCAGCGCCGGCTCCAGACGTGCCCTGGCGATCCCCAGGCAGCGATCCTAAACATAAATTATTTATCTCCATTCTCATGGGTGTGCATTTTATACCTACTGCCAGGTGTCAGTTTTTGTTCCACGGCAAATATCCCTGCTACTCTCTGGGTATTGGCGCTACGAATACCCAGAAAGCATCCCCCATTCGCAGGGGGCCGCGCCTGATAGAAGAACTGACAAAAAACTCCCACAGGATATTATTATATTTATTATTATTATTATTATTATTTACTGTCTTGGTACATAAATAACTATTTTTATGTGTGGACCTAAGACCTGCTTTTTTTAATTTTATTGTAAGATAAATAATAAACTAAATATTAAAAAAATAAGAGCACTGTTTATTCTCGGTATACTGCTAGAGTTAAATATGACATACCTACTACGTAGTATTGGGACCGTGCAAGTTCGTCAAAGCGAAACCTGGTTTCTACGCTCAGCAACATTTTTCGCACTTTTAATTATATTGGCCAATTATATTAGTCCTGGTTACTGGATAATTGTCAAGGCCATAGTCCAAAAAAATAATAAGAAGAAAAAGACAGATTCAGGTTATGTTATTTAAACGTAAACAATAATAATTGTATGTAGTGAATAAAATTAGTTATTAAAATGCAGTACTGCAAGCAAAATACAATTAATTAAATTTACCTTTATATAATAATTGTATATCATATCAATATTGTGGAGCAATATATAATTTTTCTTCTTCAGTAACAGTAGGTATGAAATATACGTCAATTTGACAATAATTTCAATTGACAATATGAATTATTTAAGAAAGTTGCAAGATTTCTCCGCTATTCGCGCACGGTCGTTTCTCGTATCCCCTCCAAGTACTTGCACACCTCGGTCTGATGTATCCTTAAATTAAAAACCATCACATTATATCTTTTACGTTAAATTGAGTAAAAGTTTATTGCAAAAAAAGTAGAAAACTAAAATATAAAATTGACCTGTCTAAAGTTTTTTCCCGAAAATAATCAACTCCTAAGCATTTCTACAGTTTCAAAATTTTTCTTTTGTTTTAAATAATTTTAAATAAAATATATTTATTATTTTTGATGATATAACTAAGTTTTTGTAAAACTACGTAAATTTGTTTTCACCTCTAACCCGTTTCAGTAGAATTTTAAACATTTTTCAAGTTCACATGTATAGTTCAACAAGGTACAACAACAAGGTACAACAAGGTTCAACTTGGAATTATAATAAAAATACCTATAATTTTAAAACTTGTTTATTAGTTGGACAATTATAGTATTAACACTTCGAATATTGCATTTCTTATTTTTCTCACAAATATCAACAATACCAAGAACTCATATCACGGGTTTCGACGAATTGCGTATTACGTATTTATATTTTGATTCTTATTATCATTTTTCCAAAACCTATTAATATCAAAAAAATAAATAAATATGCCAACTGACGTTTGAAGTGGATATTTCTATTGTGGTGAATATGTAAGGAAAATTAAATTTTTTATAATTAAATAATGTTTTGCGTTTCGATTTCCACTCAGGAAATCGCTAAAAATAAAAGAATTATTCTGAAAGATACTGGCATTATTTTGTAACCTGATTTTTTAGGTTATGTATTTCCTAGGAACTAGGAAATCCCTGGCATTCTCGTAAGTTTTTCTATCATTCGCAGAAGATTGCATGAACTGGATTCAGAACCAGAAGACGGGCTTCTGTTGGATCATTAGCTAGAAGGGCCAACTGTGTTAGACTAAAATAGGCTACTCAACTTGCATAAAAGGCGGAGAGAGATATGCTGCATTAGTAATTTAACCATTGTTGGCATCTACTTCTAAAACTGTTGTTTCAGTTTATTCCCAACTGGCAAATTTTGGCGATTTTAATGACAAGTCTTTCTAAAAGAAATAAAGAAAAATTGACCAGTTTGGGGAAAGAAGTTAAAGAGATAGAAAGGAAATATTACCTTTTGAATATGTATATTAAGAACATCAAGGAAATAACAGGAATTGGTAAGGTAAATACAAGTCTGCTGAAGTGTGAAACGGAATGTTAATAATAGATGTAGAACAAAAACAAAAATGATGGACTGAATATACTGACTTATTTAGAGAGGATCATACATATGACAATTCGAGTCTGTTTGAAAATATATTCGACCATATGAAAGAAGAAAATCGAATATAAAATTAAATTACTAAACCTAGTAGAAGTTGAGTCGATTATACAACTGTAACATCTCTTTAATGCAGTATATATGAGGGAAATATTACCAAGGGATAGGATTGTATCAATATTTATAGAACAATAAAAAGGATAATGCAAATGAATGCAACTAATCTCGTAATATAGCACTGATGTCTCACACAATGAACTCATGAAGCTATTTTATTGTCTACAAATCCCTATGTTGTGCTTCTTCATGGTTTCTACTCATTTGTGTGCTGTTGAGGCATGGACCTTGAAGCAGAATAACATAAAAACGTTAAAGCTTTTAAGATATAATACTATCGTCAAAATTTAGAACTATTATTGACGGATGAAATAAGAAGAAATGAGGTACTTTTTCGTGAAGTGTCTGCCGAAGAAAATGTTAATATTGCTTGAATGAACTGGTTCGCCAGACTATAATTAAGACAGTTTATATCCAATGACCCTTAAAGAACATTTTGAGGCTTTTAGAGAAGATTCTATTCAAGTGAAATATCATCAACTTTAGTATAAGAACTCTTTCTTTATATTTATAACCATGTTGCTACAATTCCCTTTTTTGTAGATGATTTATTATGTGAAGAATTGAAGTTTTCAGATCCATATATCTAAATCACTTGCGATATGCTGATGATATTATATTAATAACAGAAAAAAGTGAAGAATTACAAAGAATAATGGAAGAACTAGATAGAAGAGAATTGTCAAAGATAGAACTGAAGATAAATGACAGTAAAACAAAAACCATGACCAATCAACAAGAAGAATTAATAATTACAATGTCACAAACAAGAATAGAACAAGTAAAAGAGCATATACAGGGTGTTAGTAAATAAGTATGAAAAATTTTAAGGGCTAATTCTACATGAAAAATTAATACCAGTTTGCTTTATAAACATATGTCCGCAAATGCTTAGTTTCGGAGATACGGGGTGTTGAAATTTTTATTTCAAACTGCCAATTTATTTATTGCTTTAAGACCAGTTGAGCTATGAAAATGAAATTTGGTGAGTTTTAGGAAGTAGTTATTACAAATTTTTGACATACAATTTAGAATTTTGTATTCATCATTGGCGCGCCTACGGGCAATGGTCTGAATTTTTTAAAGAAAAAAATAGTACGCCACTGAGATATTTCGAGTTAAAAAATGATTTTTAAATTTCACGTCTAATTTATGATAAAAAAACCTTTCTTGCCTTTTTTTCATATGATGCACCGTTTTTATGCAGAAAAATAAAACATCTTGGCGCGTATTTTTCATTTCTTAATACATTATCAACAACTATTCAATATAATAATACTAAACTAGAACAGTAACAGAAAATATTACTAATAAGATTTCAACTACGTGCAAAGTTGAAAGAAATGTTTAAAATGATCTCCTTTACAGATAACAGAAGACTTTTATATTCATCATTGGCGCGCGTACGGGTAATGGTCTGAGTTCTTTGAAGAAAAAATAGTACGCCACTGAGATATGTCAAACTAAAAATCATTTTTGAATTCCTCGTTCAATTTACGACAAAAAATCTTTCTTTCCTTTTTTTCATACTAGGCGCTGTTTTTATACAAAAAAAAAAAAATAAAACATCTTAACGCTCAGCAAGTATTTGAGCTGGTTTCCATATGCATAGAAACTTAGTTCAAAAATACTTTGTGAACGTTAAGATGTTTAACTTTTTTGCATAAAAACGGCGCCGCATATGAAAAAAAGGGGAGAAAGATTTTTTGTCGTCAATTTAAGGAGGAATTCAAAAATAATTTTTAGTTTGACATATCTCAGTGGCGTACTATTTGTTTCTTAAAAAAATTCAGACCATTACCCGTAGGCGCGCCAATGATGAATATAAAATTCTTCTGTTACCTGTAAAGGAGATCATTTTAAACATTTCTTGCAGCTTTGCACCTAGTTGAAATGGTATTAGTAATATTTTCTGTTATTGTTCTAGTTTAGTATTATTATATTGGATAGTTCTTGATGATGTATTAAGAAATGAATAATATGCGCCAAGATGTTTTATTTTTCTGCATAAAAACGGTGCATCATATGAAAAAAAGGCAAGAAAATTTTTTTATCATAAATTAGACGTGGAATTTAAAAATAATTTCTAATTCGGAATATCTCAGTGGCGTACTATTTTTCTCTTTAAAATAATTCAGACCATTGCCCGTAGGCGCGCCAATGATAAATACAAAATTCTTAATTGTATGTCATAAAATTAGTAATAACTACCTCCTACAACTCACCAAATTTCATTTTCATAGCTCAACTGGTCTTACAGCAATAAATAAATTGGCAGATTGAAATAAAAATTTCAACACCTCGTATCTCCGAAACTAAGCATTTGAGGACATATGTTTATCGAGCAAACTGGCATTAATTTTTCATGTAGAAATAGCCCTTAAAATTTTTCATACTTATTTACTAACACCCTGTATATATCTAGGACAAAACACTAAATTAAATCAATAAAATCAGACCAAAGAAATAAAGAGAAGAATAAGATTGGCCTGGGTATCAGTCGGAAAACTGTCTTATATTCTAAAGAACAGAAAATACCCCGAATACCTAAAAGCAAGAGTCTTCAATCAATGTATACTCCCTGTCCTCATATATAGCTCTCAGACACGGATGTTTACAAAGAAAAATATGGAAAAGTAGCAAATACCAGAAAGATCCATGGAAAGACAAACGTTGAACATTAGACTATCAGACAGGAAAAGAAACGAAGGGATCCGTAATAAAACAAGTGAAAGATGTCTCTACCCAAGTAGCAAAGCTTAAATGAAAGTTCGCCGGACACACTCTAAGGCAGAAGGATGAGGGATGAACTAAGACGATTATACATTGGAGACCGTGGAACCACAAATGAAAAAGGAGAAGGCCACAATTGCGATGGTCAGATGACCTGAAGAAACACACCGGGTCAAAATGGTTGCAAACTGCCAAGATAGAGAGGCATGTAAGAAGGAAGAGGAAGCTAATATCCATAGATGGATGTTTAGGGCTGATTAGATATAATGCATCAAATGCTATTAATTTTACAACTGACATGATCACTTTGACCAAAACACTCTTCACCTTCTATACATTAAATATCTCTATTTTACTTCCACTTTATCTCAACCTAGACCTAAAATAATACGTAAAATTTTTAATTTGTTTAACCTAACGACCTAGACACACATTAACCAAAAATCTAATAATAATTGTCCCAATATTGTTACGAGTATGTGATGATGTCTCTGTCGGAAGTGTATCAACGAAAAACAAATAATGACACTTATTTCCTCACGTGTCCATGAAATTTAGAGATAACTAAAACTAAAACCCACTTGATTGTAAAGGTACAAGCTATTCATTGTAAACTTGTTAATGAGGTAAACAAAGGAGTTATACTCGACGTACCCAATTCATTGACTAATGTGAGTCATAACAAACATAGACGTATGTAGAATACGGTGTCTTATGATCGATTAAACAAAAATTGATCGGCTTTTCATATAAACGCGGTACAAGGTAACTATAGGTGCTAAGTACACAATAAGTTTTATCGAATTTTCTGACTCATTAAATAATACGGTGGAAATTAGAATAAGCTGTTTCATTTAATAAATTTTATGATATACACAGTACCAAACTTTTGGAATTATTTAATATTTCTTATTATTTCAAGCGAATTAAAAAAAAAACAACTTACGAAGTCAAACAATATTTATTTTAAAGCAATTTAATCATCAGTGCATGAGTGTTAAAGAAAATAATAAAGTCTTTAAATAACAAATTGAAACTATTTGTTTTAAAGTCAATAGCTTTGTTGTTGTTGTCAATAATTTTGTTGTGGTAGGTTGTTCCATTCTACAAGAGCAGCTTGTACTAATAATAATTAGCCGTGTGGTGTTTTGTGTCACTCTCCTGATTGTGACACAATTAGTCACTCTGCTGATATGTGGAGGTGTAATATTATTATGAATGAAAATTAAATTTTCTTTCGTTGTACCTCTCCAGAGCCTAACTACAGGTTCTAGAACAAAATCAACATACCTTCGAGCTGTTAAAGTGGGTTGGATGAAAACTAAAGGAGTTTTAATGATCATATTGCCTCTTGAAAACATGACACTTCTTTTGCAGCTGTGAACAGATCTGACAGTTTCAGTTTTTGCTTGTCTTTCTCTCCCTGAAAGTACATGAATGCGTCGGTCATCTCATTTTACACAAATCGTGGTTTCGACTGAAAATAGATCATTTTGCCAATTCTCAATGTTAAAGTTTTGGTGTCAAAGACTTCAATTTAGGCGATCAATCTTCTGTTACTTAGATAACTCGGAAACCCATAACTGTCTCCTGCTGTATACTCCTTGGATAACCCCTTGGAATAGCTCACAAACCAAACTTTATATAGTAATCTAAATATGTCATACCTTCATTACCGAGATCATATATTATGTTAGATCATGCTAACAAGCATTTGGTAAGAGAAATCTTCAAGAAACCAGTAAAAAACAAACCATGAAAGACTATGGTGTGAAGACCTAATAAATTTACAGTAATTACTCGAATATTTTATGTGTAACAACCACGGATTCTTACAGTTTAATTATTAATAATTATTCTAGACTATAAATAAATAAAGTTCTTTCAATCAAAGTAACCAAGTTCTTTCAAGTAATGCTAAAAAAACTTAACTCATAACATTCGTCGAAAAACTACCCATCAAACGTGGAGTACGACAGGGTTGTGTTTTCTCCCAGTCTGTTTAATCTGTACCTACTTTGAAGAAATATTTAGTGACAGACAAGAGGGACTAAGACTAAGCGGAGAAGTGGTCACAATATCAGATACGCTGATAGGCGCAACCAGGGGGGGTTTGGGGGTTATAACCCCCCATTTAGATGTACTTTGAACTTTATACGCTTAACACCATAACTATTCCATACCAATCAGAGACCATCCAGTAGTTGTAACCCCCCCTTAGGATCATCCTGGTTACACCGTTGAAGACGATGTAGCCATTCTTGCAGAAAATTTACAAGATCCCTAGACATTAGTAAATCTGGTCACTGAAGGAAGTTATCGGAGAGGCCTAAAAATCAATATTGCAAAGACAAAGTGGATGGTAGTTGGAAAGATTAATAGAGATCAAGGTCTGCTTTCTCTTAATGGATAGAAGATAGAACGGGTAAGCCATTTTAAATATCTTGTCAGCTGGTTGAATTTAAATTGTGACTCTGATGAAGAGATAATAAATAGGATCGAAATATCACGTAAGGCTTTTATGACCTGGAAACCAGTTTTATGTAACAGAAACCTGCCGATGAATATTCGCAAGAAGGTCCTGAAATGTTATGTGTCGTATATCGTATGGTTGTGAAACATGGACGTTAAAAACCACAATGCTATAAAAATTAGAAGCATTCAAATTGTGGTGCCATCGACGAATCTTAACGATATCGTGGGCTTCACACACTTCCAATGAAGATGTTCTTCAAATGATAAATTCAACATCATAAAGAGGAGAAAAACAGAATAATACTTCGGCCATATTATTAGAGGACCTAAATACCATCTACTTCGCGTTATAATATACAAGGTAAAGTGGAGGGAAAGAGCTGGATTGGTCGGAAGAAACTTTCATGGCTGCGTAATATTAGACAATGGTTTGGTTCCACAGTAGAAGAATTATTTCGCGCAATAGCCGATAGAGAAAGTTTTCAGGAAATTGTAAACATGATGACGGCCAACGTCTGAATACGGACACAGCACCCAAAGAAGAAGAATGTGACATTTAGTCTCATGCATGAAAATGGGTTTACTGTAAAGAGGCCGAAATCATTAGACCGAAAGCAGTAGACCGAACTCATTAGACCGAAAAGCACTTTACCGAAACCTCACTAAACCGAACAGTAGGAGACCAAAAAGCATTAGGTACATAATATAGGGTGCCCAAACAGGATTGTAATCTGAGCAAGGGTAATATCAACCTCTTTTCACCCTTTATCCAGGCTTAGGACTGGCTGACTTAGAACTGGCTTAGGACTGGCTGACCAGGCTATCCAGGCTTAGGATTGACTGACTGAGAATAAAAAAACATACAAACAAAAACCCAATTTTGGGACCAAAAAAAAAGGGGGAAACGGGGAAAAGGAAGGGCATCCCTGCTTACAGTCTGTGGATAAATGAAGGTAAAGTGCTTCGGAAGCGATGTCGACCTTGCAGCGGCCATTTCGCTTTCGGAGTGCTGGATGACAGAGAAGGGTCTGGTTTAGCAGGTAGGCATTCGGCGTCTTACCTCGGGAACTATCGCTGGGGCTACGAAGAATGAATCCTGCACTAAGGTCAGTCAGGCGGCGTTCTGAACTGAGATGTCTTTTGAAGATTCCAGACTCCCCCTATTTAAAGATGAGAAAAAAAAGGCAGCACAAAGTACTGACGAGTTTAGAGGTTGATTCTTTTTGCTTTGCTTTTTGTTTATTTTTTCGTTAACTTTTTATTTATTATGTACAATACTAAAAATGAAAGTTAAGTGCAATCCCCCTTCAGTAATTAAGTATAAGTCACTCTACTCTTAATTTACTTTTATCTTCACTAATTTGTTTAACGGATGAAAATGGTTTCATATCACACTGTATAGAGTATCTAACAATTAACACAGACTATATAATATATAAAATAAAAAAACACAATAAACAAGAAGACAGATATACAAAATTTTAGCATAATTTACTGCAATCTTTTTTAATTTACGTACTATTTCGCTCTAATGCTGTTTGGTCTAGTGAGATAACGGTAAAGTGCTTTTCGGTCCAATGAGTTCGGTCTACTGCTTTTGGTCTAATGCTTTCGGTCTAATTGTCGTGTACCATGAAAATGATAGTAAATGCCCAATTGTTCAATCTTTTCTTATGTTATTACGCCGAACATAATTTGGATTTGCCGATCAATCACAAAATTCCGAAATTATTTTAAAAGATTCTCTGATTCAGCAAAATCCCTGGCAAAGGTGTGTTTTACTCGGAAAACTGATCTGATTCATATATTACTAAAATATTTTCTGTATTTAATTATTATGACTATTGTTAAGTGATCAGCAAAATTAGTTTTTTTATAAATATTACTCAAAAGTGATCGGATCTATACAAATATTTATTACTTTTTGTGAGTCACTTTCAGAATGTGAATAATGGTTTATTTGTTAATCGTAAAGATTATTCATAACAATAATTATGATACTGGTTGTTGACCCTGCAATATCTAGTTTTACCTATATCCACTACTCGTGAATTGACAATAAAAATCCACATATTCAAATAGAGTAGAGCGTCGATAATCCGAACTAATTGGTACATGGGTAGTTCGGATTATCAAATTGTTCGGATTATCGAACAAATTGTTCAAAATACATACAAAGCTCACTAACATAGTACATATGTACATAATATGTACTTTTAGTTTAATATGTACAAGGAATAAAACACCGGCATAATAAACAAATATATTGTATGTATATATTTCTGCATAAACTAAACAAAAATCCGCGGTCATATTTTGCCCATATTGTCATATTAAATCCAAAAATTCGGTCCACGATCATATTTTTTAAATTTATATTTTTTTGCGTTCGGATTAGCGAACGTTCGGATTACCAGGGTTCGGATTATTGACGCTCTACTGTATTCCATTTAAATATCGCAGGTTGGTTAATTTACTATAGTCCAGAGAAATAAGATTTTTCTCGTGACATATCGTCGCCTTAGAACCAAACTATTCTATGTCCACTTTTTTCTTTCGAAGTTAAGGTTGTACTTCTAATTTAGTCTATGGCCAAAGACCTTTCGGTCAATAATATTCCAAGTGCGATTATTCCATATAATATTGTAAATATGGCGTGGCTATTTTATTCTATGTCCACTAAACCTTGCAAATATGCGGACCAAAATATACTATGTCCTCTGGCCCAATAAGAATTGAGGAATTCGTATCACGTGAGGACATAGAATAAGTTGGCTCAAATATTATTTCGGTTACATTTTTAGTATTAGTACGTCTCCGAAGTTTGTTTTGATCGCAACCGCCGGTTTGTTTAGTAGTTTATCGCGTGAAAATAGAGTAATAAACATGAGTGATTCAGAAGAGGAACCTTTTCAAGACTCAAAACTTTTAACCGATTTGGAATATATTCCAGTGAGTCAGATCAGAATAGCATATTCTTATTCTTATAAACGTACGGGGATCACAACAACACCTAATCGAGATTTGAGGGGCTCACGAACAAGCATAAGAATTAAAGATGATAAGAGAAAAGTAATTAGAGATCACATAAACATGTTTCCCCGCGTTCCTTCTCATTACTGCAGGAGCAGTTCCTCAAAAGAATATTTAGATAGATCACTATCTTTAAGTAAAATGTATGACCTGTACATAGAATATTGTAACGAAAAGAATTTAACTCCAGAAAAAAAAAATGGTTGTATTATAACATTTTCAATGGGGAATTTAATATAGGCTTCCATAAGCCAAAAAAAGATCTTTGTGAGATTTGTTCACAGTATGATTTAAAAAAGGAAGAGAAAAGTTTAAGTGATGAACTAGAGGAGAAATACAGAATCCACACAGAAGCCAAACCTTCAGCCCGAAAAGAGAAGTTAAAAGATGCGAATTCCACTAAATCAGATGAATCTGCTGCCATTATTTGCTTTGATATGCAAAGCGTTTTAACCTGTCCCCAAACACAGATTTCTAAAGCGTATTACAAAAGAAATTTGCTGTTTATAAAGCAAAAAGCAAGGATATTGTGTGTTATAGCATGAACTACTTGGTGGAAGAAAAGGTGTAGACATTGCAAGTGCATTGTATCTTTTACTCAAAAAACTTATAGACACAAGACCTAATGTTAGAACCATAACTTTGTGGTCAGATTCATGTGTGCCACAAAATAAAAATTCCCACATGTCGGCAGCCTTATTATATTTTCTTAAGAATCATCCTACTGTAAAATGCATTACGCAGAAATTTCAAGTACCTGGTCACAGCTGTGTTCAGCAAGTGGATGCTATGCATAGTGTTTTGGACCGACATCTGAGTAAACTGGAATAGCATAGTCCTCTCGCTATTCTTAAAGCTATTAAGAATGCAAGAACCAAGAAGCCATATAAACTTATTCAGGTGCAAAAACATAATTTTTTGGAGTTTAAAACTATCAAATTGTTTAAGTCTCTCTAAGGTCCGAATGCACGAATAGGAAATGATGAAAATATGGCATTAGGCTGCTTGGGAAGGTATGAAGGAGAGACGATAAATAGAAATGGTAGAAGAATGATAAGTTTCTGCCAAATAAATGACTTGTTAATAGGTAATTCTTTCTGGTATCAACCGAGAAACGAAAAATATACATACGTAGCAGAAGAAAGAAATGCGAGAAGCATAATTGACTACATAGTGTATCCTCGAGACGCAGAACTAACGATCCAGAATATAAAAACAGAGAACGAAGCCGAACTCGGTACCCAATACAGACTAGTGACAGCAGAGATAAACATGAAACTAATGGAAATAATAGAGAGTCCTCAATATACAAGAATAGCAATATATAAGATGAGAAATATGGAAATGAGGAAGTTATACCAAAGAGAGACAGATAAAATACTGGAACAGTATGAAAACAATGAGGAAATATGGAATATGGAAGAGAGATGGAAAAAATTGAGAGACACGTTATGGAACACTGCGAAACAAGTATGTGGAATAAGAAAGAATGGTAAGAATAATAAAAGAACTGGATGGTGGAATAAGGAGATAAAACAAGCTGTAAAAAGGAAGAAAGAAATGTGGAAGCGATACATAAACACAAATGAAGAGCAAGACAGAGACGAATACAGAAGACAGAGAAATATAGTGAAAGAACTAGTAAAAGATGCGAAGAAGAAGAGCTGGAAGGAATTCGGTGAAGAATTGAACGAAGGTTTTTCTTTAATTCTTTCTTTAATTATTATAGATGTTGATAAAGTAATATTCCATATTAATTACTACCTCAATTACGGGTCCAAATTATTCTATGTCCAAACCTTGTTGTTTATAATAATTTTTTTCTCAAAAACTGTTGGTAATATCTAATGCAAACTGCAGTTGTTCTAAAGTACATATCATTATGGTTACTAAAAAAATAAATTTATTCTCATTTAGTTTACTATTAAGATACTTAAACTTCAAAACTTTAAAAATCCTCTCCTGTAAAATTTTCAAAAGTGGACAAAAGGCGACGATATCCCGCTCCAGGCCAAAACCAAATTTTTTGGGTAGTATGGACATCTATCTTAATAACCTATATGTTTCCTGCAGCCGATTTTGCTGATATACATAGCTATAAACAAATGCGAAAAATTACCCTTTTTTGATCTTCATTTGTTTATAAATATGTATATCATCAAAATCGGCTGCAGGAAACATAGGTATAGGTTATTATTATAGATGTCCATACTACTCAAAAAATGTCGTTTCGGCCTGGAGGGGGTTGTGTCACCAACAGGATATTTTTTTCCTTATTTCTCTGAACTACTAGGTTAATGTGGTTATCAATTATGAATTAAATGCAGGTATTACTGATATTATTTTCAACTTCTATTTATTATCTACTTTAAAAGAGAGATTATTAAGACAATTAACATTTTTTTGATAAGTGTTGATATAGTGATTCATTTTTATATCTCTACAACCTTTCAAAGTTGTAAAAATTCTATTTGCTCAAAAATACATTAAAAGCAGAACAAACATAGTACAAACACCAAAAGTAGTAAGCGAATTGGTCGGTAAACAGACTTCGTATTGCTCAATGACTGGCGTCTAGATTATCTAAAAATTATGTAAATATCTTAAAAAGTATTTAGACTAAAATACTCTTAACATTATGTAGGTTTCTACTAACTTTACATCATGGAGTTTCCCGATTTTTTATTCTTTGTTAGGATATTCCCAATTTTCTTTACAACGACACAGAAGAAGCAGGTTTTATTTGCATCATCATCATTACCATCATTATCTATCATATCTATCTTATCTATCAATATTTAGTCGTCTGCCCAAGTATGTTTACTGGCTTCTTTTGCACAAAATCTGCCAGTGTCATTAGTTTAAATACTTTCGGTTTTTTCTATTGTTTTAATGTAATGCTCTCAAAAACCCAAAGGCCAATTAATTATTCCAAAATACACGTGAATATGTCGCGAATGAATGAATTAAGTGTTTATTTACCCACAGGAATCATGTTTCACAAAACTTAGATATAAAGTACTGACCTCTTCCAGAAATTAGAAGAATCAGGCAGAACTTGTTCACCATCAAAACTCGGAACAATACGAAAAATTTACATTGTATTTTAAATCATTTCCTATTCTGGATATGCTAGTTACCAAAGAAGATAGAGGATACGCAATCAAAGTTTACAGAAAGCCAACCCTTGGCAACAGATATTTAAATTTCCACTCAAACCACAACGGATATATCAAAACAGGCATTATCAAATCATTGATCCCAAACACCTGCTCCAACGAAAAGACATTTCAGGCAGAAAAAACTTGCTAAGAAAAGTTTTAATAAAACACGACTACACATTGTCATTTATAAACAAGTAATTTCAGAAGATAGAAGAAAGAAAATAACACAACAATCAATCCAGCAGCACAAGATCCATACAAGAAGGGACTCAAGTATGAATGAAAAATAATGCGATATGTAAATGTAAAGGCTTATTAGAAAAATTAAAAGGGATAGGAAACAAGTAACTACGGCATCACAGCAACGTTTAAACCAATCAACACACTAAGATCTTTGCTTTCCAAAAACAAACACCACACAAGGGAGGAGGTCAAAGAACTGCATCTATATAAATACGCTGTCACTGCAAAACCACTAAGTGTCCGCATAAACGAGCATGAAACATACATAAAAAACAGAGATTTCGACACATCACAGATATACATGCCTGGGACAATGAACATAGAGTATCATGGAAAGTTTCATCAATAATCATGAAGGAAACAGACATAAAAAAGAGAAAAATCAAACAAGCAGCCCTCATCTTACTAAATAAAGAAAAATGTGTAGCAAACCCATCAGCAGAATACAGCGGACTTTGATTCCCGATATTTAACGAAGAAGTGAACTACAAGAATATACCAACAAAAGCAGATAAGAAAACAGAGACACACGTCCTTAATCAATCATCATATAATATGCAACACACAATGCACAAACAGAATCGCATAATGCAAATAGAAATAATGCAGAAGCACACAAAATAATCAGAATTTGATGCACCATAAGGCATAAAACATTCACCCTCAGATCTTTTCAGCCAAAGCCTGGCTGTTGCCTATAACACCGTGACCAAGTATGTCAACCTCAATTTTGAAAAGAACATAACTTCCTCAACGTCTTGGCTGTTATACACTCTTTCAACACAATTTTCTTTAATAATGTTTTTTGAAAACGATTTCCGTAATCGAAATAGAAACGTCAAATTTTTTAGGTAAAAATGTCGCTAATCCCATATAAACAGAACATTTAAATTTACTTTATAGTTACCGACATTGTGTTAAATAACAGCTTAATGCTGGGGCCACAGTAGCGTCTATAACGGCATTAGACGTTACTGTGGCTCCAGCATAAAGGTATAATGTAAAAATCCGTTAAGACAAACAACATTTGCAACGCAAGCCAGATTCCAAGTATGATTGTGTTAAATATAGAGTTACTGAAGGATCCTGTCACCCACCTCCTTTGTTTTACATGGAATTAATACAAAAATCTTAAGACGGCCTCCAACGGAGTGGAGCGTGGCACGATTCACCAGTTTACCAATTTAAACGTCAGTAAAGAGAAATGACAAATATATAATCGTGAAAAGAAAAGAGAAGACGGCACCTCGCGTTACTGTGCAATTAATAGATAAAGTTGGTCGAACCTTTTTGTCCGCTGGAGTATATAGGGTACACCACCAGTGTTGGCGTCAGGTATTTAATTGGTTGGTTATTTAATAAAATGATAAAAATTACAACACTACGTCGTTATAAAACAAAATTACCACTGACTGCACCAGTCGGGCACTGACTGCACCAGTCGAGTTGGAAGGATCATGTTTTAGCCTCTGATTTTTTTTTTGAACTTTGCTCACTTACCGACAAACGATTGGACAGTCCAAGCCACTCCGCGTTCGCCATAGTTTGGCCATAGAGGGTTTCCTCTTTTAGACCTGGATCCCGCGTACCAAAAAAAAAGTTGATTAATAGCAAGCTGAAAATTTGTTATATCCGGTTCGCTAAACTCAGAGACAACTTTCTAGTGATTTTAGTAAGTAATTCTGCCAATTTGGTAAAGTTGGCAAAAAAATAATTACCAAATAGTTAATAATTACTAAATAGTTAGTAATTTTGCCAATTTTGGCAAAATTGGTCAAAAACAAAATAAAATACCTACTAAAATCACTAGCCAGTTGTGTCTGAGTTTAGCGAACCGACTATAATATCTTAACGGTGTCTAGTCGGACAAACTTTGATGTATGGGAACACTGGAACAGGGGAAGTTTTAATTGTGGAACAGGTTAAAAATTTGGAGCGTTAGACTACGAAAATATTCCATGTATTTTGTCGGACAGAACTTTTAATTGATTCGTTACCATTTCATTAAACTCTCATGCAAAAATCAGACTGGTGTTTATCACTACTGGGTATTAATGAGCGGAACACGAAGATCATGTGAAATGACAGGAATCATGTTGGTTAGTAATAGCAGTCTGATTTTTGCATGAGAGTTTAATGAAAGGGTAACAAATCAATTGGATGTTCTGTCCGACAAAATACATGGGACGTTTTCGTAATCTGACGTTCCAAATTTTCAGACTGTTCCACAATTAAGTTCCAGTGTTCCCGTACATCAAAGTTTGTCCGACTAGACACCGTTAAGCTGTTAACAAATTTTCGGCTTACTATTAATCAACTTTTTTATCTATTTTTTTATCTAACTATTTTTTTGTACGCGGGATCCAGACCTATTTGTCCAAGAATCGTATGTTATGAGCGAAATTAAAGTTTGTTTAGCAGTAAATGGTTGACTTCAATTAGTGCGGTCGTAAATATTATTAAATTTATCTGACTTGACCCATTGTTAAGACCGGCCCGGAGCGATAAGTATCCGAGGTAGACAGAGTTGGTCTTTTGACAATTAACACTGACTAGACGGTACTCTTATAATAAAGCAAAGGATCCACAAAATTTACAATAATTAAGACGACAAAAACAAAAAAAAACGGATGTAAAATATACTGCTTTGTCTTATATACCCGAAATTAATGTTTTCAAATGAATTTTAAAATAAATTAAATCTATTTTAATTGCTAAGATTATAGAAAAACAAACATTCAAACATATTTAAATTTTACCTGAAACCGGGCCTTTCATAGTTTTATCGGTTAACCCAAGATGTTTATAGTAGGTACTATTTGAAGTCAACCATTTACTGCTAAACAAACTTTACACTATTTCACGTTGCGTTAATTCACGTCCTCAGTTTTCATCTTTTTCTAGTTTCTATTTCGCAAGGCGTGCCACGCCACGTTCCGTTGGATGCCGCTTTTAGCGCTTTGTATATTATTTACATTTTCCTCTTATTCACCACATCGGAATGTTCAAATGGTAATCGAGTAATAATACTTATCAGTTACCTTATCTATGAACACATTGCCGTTTAACCCAGGTATTTAACAACTTTCATAATTAATTTGAATAAAAATGATAACAAGTATCGTTTGTCCTTGACCATGTATTTATCACCGGGAGTTATAAAATCCTTAGTTAAAAGTTTGTCACTAAGGAAGCGCTTCCTTCGTATATTTGGACCAATCAAGGTGAATCCAACTATTTCCGCGTACACATAATTTGCACAAAAGCCTTGATGATTGTCATGCAATGCACTCCGACAACTAGCTGGACAGTGCTCTGTGTTTTTTAGTACAGTGCATATAGCTACTAGATTGTAATAAATACGAGTACATATCAGTTGCAAGCACTTTAGTTCAGCATTTAGCCAGCATAAGAGTGTAAATTTATGAGAATAATAATTGAGAAGAATATGAGAATAACTAAATTAATCTAACAGTGAAAGATGTCAACGTTCAATCTAATTAGACATAAACAGAAAATACCAAATTAGGTCCACAGGTTTTAATATTTTTAGAAGTAGTATAAATATAATTAATGCTACATTATTTTTATGCAACAAATCTTAGAAAGGTATTTATATTTGAATAGGATTATCACCACCACGAACAGGGATCATAACATTACATTACAATAAGTAAGATAATAATCATTACTATGTTCTGTATTGCTATATCTGTTTCAGGTAATTCTCCTATTTCAGTAGAAATATATTCGATACACCAGTCCAAAGAGTCTATCTATCTATAGCATATTTCGCCCATTCTTTAACGTAATCCTTTTTCTCTCCAGAATTCTCTGTCCTAGGCTATACTCATCCATTTGGACCAACGTGTTTTTTGATGTCGTCGATCCATCTCATTTGAGGTATTCCTATTCCTCTTACACTGGGTCACCAGTGTAGTATTTGGTTATTCCATCTGCCGTCCTTTTGCCTTGCCTTGTGTCCAGCGAATTTCCATTTCAATTCTGCTATTTTTTCATTTATGTACATCTTTGACCTTAGTGATTTTTCTTATCCATTCGTTTCTTTCTTGTCCTTCAGATTTACTTATAGCACTTTTCGTTCCATGACCCTTTATGTTTTTAATACTTTATCCAC
Source organism: Diabrotica virgifera virgifera (assembly GCF_917563875.1). NCBI lineage: Eukaryota > Metazoa > Arthropoda > Insecta > Coleoptera > Chrysomelidae > Diabrotica > Diabrotica virgifera. Next base: position 44,249,780 of record NC_065446.1, read on the forward strand.
GTTATTTCTTGTCAGTGTCCATGTTTGCGCTCCATATGTCCATATGTCAATAGAGGCAGTACACATTGGTTCCAAAGAATTACAAGTCTTAATTTTAGTGATTTCGAGTAAGGTATTGGAAATTGTTTCAATAGCCAACATTTACGAAATCCAAAGGGTCATCATCATCATCAACCCGTACTCGTCCACTGCTAGACATAGGTTTCCCTCAGCTCTTTCCATCTTTCTCTGTTTTGTGCGGCTTGCATCCAGTTGCCGACAATACGCTTCAGATCGTCAGCCCATCTGGTTGGTGGTCGTCCTCTGCTCCGTAGTGCTTCTTCTCGTGGCCTCCACTCGACAATACGTTTTGTCCATCGGTTGTCTGACAATTTGGCGACGTGTCCTGCCCAATTCCACTTGAGGCGACGCGATTCTTTCGACAACGCCGACACGGTCTCCCTGAGGGACCGAATCCCAAACGAAGAAATACGTCGTAGAACAACAACAACGGACGCCGTCGAAAGAGTCGAAAGAATCCAAAGGGTAACAATTCTATAATAACGTTGTACGAAGATATCACACATATATTTTGTCATAAAATGGTAATTATTTTAGCCCCAAAGTGTAGCAATTCAAAATTCTTCTCTTCACACTTCAAAATTCTTTTATTTTCCCATCCATTAGGTTATCATAAGTGTGTATAAAAACATATTAGTCTTTTCAAATATATTTATAGGTAGATATATATTTTCTTCTTGATGTGCCTATCAGTGACGAATGTTGGCGATCATCATGGCAATCTTCACTTTATCTGCAGCAACGCGGAAAAACTGTACAGTTATTGTGTTGAACCAGGTTCTGAGGTTCTTCCACCAGCACGTTGTTTTTCTTCGTGGACGTCATTTTCATAGCTGCTCAGGACCGACAACAATGGAGGGAAATAGTAAACGCGGCCAAGACTCACATAGAGTTGTAGAGCCAAATGATGATGATGATGATGACGTCATTTTCCAAATATTTTTTTTGCAGGAGGGTATGTCTGGATTTATTTCGCCTAATATGTCCGAAGTATTGTAACTTTCGTGATTTGTAGGAGGTTAGTACCTCTGGGTTTTTTTTAAGTTTTCAGAGGACCTCCTCATTTGTGAGTTGGTCAGTCCAAGGAATTTTAAATGTTATCCGATATCCCTATATCTCAAATGCTTCCAATTTTCTGCACATATCTTCGCCCAATGTCCACGATTCAACACAATAAAAGAGGTCAGAAAAGACGTCGCTCATCATTATTACTGTTTTACCAAGAGAGAGCTTATGAGTCTTGAAGAAGGCCCCCATCCCGTTGAAGGTGGATCTGTGTAGCTTTTCCGATGTGCGATGCTTCCTATTTTCTGCACATATCTTCGTCCAATGACCACGATTCAACACAATAAAAGAGGACAGAGAAGACGTCGCTCAGCATTACTACTGCTTTACCAAGAGAGAGGTTATGACTCTTGAAGAAGGCCCACATCCGGTTGAAGGTGGATCTTTGTAGCTTTTCCGATGTGCGCTCTCAAAAATATTGATAATATCATTTTAAAGTTATCTATTTTAAAATCTATATGTCTGAATTGTTGATATGAATAAGTCAGATAAAATTAAATTATTAAAAGATTTTTTTACCAAGTAATAAAAAATAAAAAAAAAATTGGTTAATTTATGAATGTTTTGTATTTGGACAAAAATTGCCGAAGTAAAAACCGAAACGTCAAATAGGTACACTGGTTTTAAAGTAAAATTGTGGATTCTTCCCAACAAAAATGTAAATTACATGTTTTATAAATATCATATAACTATAGATATAGATAAAAGAATAAAATAGATATTATAATTACCCTGACTATTTCACTAGACTGTTTTTAACTGATAAAACTTCATAGCAACGCATCGTTTCGTACTGACAAAACTCCTTAACGACGTGATTTCTCAGCGACAAAATTATGACAGATCTGTCACGAAAGTGTCTGGTAATAACAAATAAATAAAGATTATATTTCGTTGATATTGTGCATTCATTGTCTCGTGAAATAGTCTTGTCGAATATCATTCGAGAGAAAATTATTTACCGGCAAAATTTTCTCCTGGTTTCATTCAAGTTCGTTGCCTTTTGGTAATTTTCGCTTATGAAATTTTGACAAAATCACTCGACTGACGTCTCGTGATTTAAGTCAAAATTTAATTCGCGAAAATTGCCAGGCAACAAACTTTCATACCAGTGGAAAATATTGCCGGCAAAATTTTCTCTCTTGTGATATTATATACGAGAATTTCTTAATAAAAATATCGTCATAGGTTTGTTTAAATCTAATGAACGATGCATAAGATCTAATAGATCTTATTACGTACTGTTCAGAAATTTTTAATACGTCTTTTACTTCTTTTATTAAGTACATATTAAGTTTTACTCCTGAATTCCACTGGATTAATACTTTTTATCTATTTACTACAAATACATCATTACGTCACAAATATGTGACAGGTACGGTCTAGTTGTTTATAATAATTTGTGATGTAAATTTTATGAAATTAAATTAAATTATAAGTTCTTATTTATTTGATAAGGTTTAAAACCTAATATCAATGTTCTAAACTGTACAATACCAAGTCAATCTTTTACATTGATTCTAATTGCCTATATAAAAAAAAATTATCAGTAGTAATTGCACAAGAGCTCTAAAATTATTGAATTTTTCCCGAGTGACACTTTGACAGTTTTAATTTCACGAGCCAAAGGCGAGTGAAATTATGTCAAAGTGTCACGGGAGCAAAAATTCTATATTAATTTTAGAGTTCGAGTGCAATTTGTTGCGATTATTTCATGAATAAAACTGTCCAAAACCAACAATTTATTGTAATTTATTTATGTAAGTACAAATTAGTACATTTAAACACAAAGTTTTTATAAATATTTGACGATTGAAAGTCATCACTTTTATAATTTTTAAAACATTAATTGTCATTAATGTCACTGAATGTATTTTTTCGTAGCAACGAAGTGCATCTGACGTAATATACTTAACGACGGGCAATTATCAAAAATTATCGATTTAATTCAGATTTCTGTAGTTTTCTATTGGTCAGAATCTCCTATGAATGAAATAATCACCTTACTATGTAGGATCTCAAAAAAGTCTTTTGGTGTGTTACTTATATAGGAAGAAAATGAAAAGGATAATAGCAAACACAAACTTATTTTGCATAAAAATTAAGAAAATTACCTATAGATAGGTGTACTATAAAAATATTAAAGAAAATTAGAAAAAAGTTAAAATTTGAAAAACACTGATATGTTTTGTACACACCTATGACAAATGAATGATGAATGAATGCAAAAGTAAAAGTATTTTTCTACGGTCGTGCTAAAACAGGCACTTTCCCGCACGCATTTTGTTTCCGAAAGTTGCACTTTCCCGCACGGCGTGCGTGAAAGTAAATTATCCCGCACGGCGTTCGTGAAACTAAATTTTCCCGCCGGCGTGCGGGAAAGTAAAATACCTTGTAATATGGCATTATAATATATTATACTACATGCAATAAACTAATATTTAGATATTATTTACTAATTTATTTCAAATTTATCTTATTTTGTTCATGTTTTAATGAAATTAACGCGAGAATTCGTTGAAATAGAATTATTTTGACATAGTATTTAAAAGTCAAATCAGTAGACAATAACAATGGTTTTGAATCGCCGTCATGGAGACCAATATCGTCGTCATGGTAACCAATTATATTGAAAGTTTGGTTTTGACAAACTTGTCAAAGAATTAATTTGTGTATTTTCCCTCCTAAATAAAAATTGATATTACACTATTTTTTTAGGCTTTTTTCCAAACGTACGGCCTTAGAAAAAATATGGTTCCTAACTCATGTGGAAACTGTCTTCCCCGCACTCGACTGCTTGTCCGAACTCCGCTATCGCGTCGTTCGGGTCAACGGCAGTCTCGTGCGTGAAAGTATCACTTTCCGCACTAGTTAGGAAATAGTTATTTTCCTAACTAGTGCGGAAAGTGATTCTTTCCCGCACGAGACTGATTTTTATAACTAGTGGGGAAAGTGATACTTTCCCGCACGAGACTGCCGTTGATCCGAACGACGCGCTAGCGGAGTTCGGGCAAGCAGTCGAGTGTGGGGAAGACGCTTTCTGCATGAGTTAGGAACAATATTTTTTCTAGGGCCGTACGTTTGGAAAAATGCCAAATCATAGTCATATTAATTTTTATTTATGAGTGAAAATACACAAATTAATTCTTTGACAAGGTTGTCAAAACCAAACTTTCAATATAATGGGTTACCACGACGACGACATTGGTTTCCATGACGACGATTTAAAACCATTGTAATTGTCTACTGATTTGACTTTTAAATATTATGTCAAAAAAATTGTATTTCATCGAATTATTGCGTTAATCATGCCCCGCTAACTCTAATAAAAAACACGTAATCGTATTTATTTTCCTTCCGTTTAGTCAGAGGCGCTGATGTCGGCATTGTGATTGGTGGAACATGACTTTTGACAAATCCTGCGCTATCTGTGAATCTGTAATCTGTGTTCGTGTTCGTTCGTTCGTTGTCGTTCACTTATTTTATATGGTCGGTTATGTGACGTGTTTGGTGTTTGTGTTTTTTGTGTCACCATAAAAAGCTGATATTCAGTCGTGTTTTTTGATATTTTTGTTATTTCATAATCGAGTACCTTTGTAAAGGTAAGTTTTTCTGATTGTAGGTACTGTTTATCCAACAGTTTTAAAATACACATTTTATTTCGCGTTTTGTTGTTGGGTCTAATGGCCTATCAGCTGTTGTGTGCAGCCGATAAATTCAACAAGTAAACATATATTTAATCGAAATTAAATACTCATATTTCTATGTAAAATGTCACATTATTGTATAAATAAATAATTAAGAAACAAAAGTTGTTTGTGTTTTACCTTTACTGTCCACTTGAATAAAATAATATTAAATATTGGAAGTACCCTATGGAGGCTATGGTGTACCTAGCGTGGAGGCTAGATAACGCTACCCTTCCTATCCAATCAACAGCAAGAACGTTTAAAATTTCACACCTATCATGTCGAAGGTACAGACCACTTATGTGGAGGCCAGATTTGTAGTATCCTTCCAATTTTCCAGGTGCTGAAATACGTGACATATTTTTTGAAGGGTAAGATCGCATTCTACCAAATCACACAACACTTTTTTCTATGGCGTTAATTTCATTAAAACATGAACACAATAAGATACATTTGAAATAATTAGTAAATAATATCTAAATATTAGTTTATTGCATGTATTATAGTATAATATAATGCCATATTAGAAGGTATATAACAAAGCATATTATGTTAAATTAGTAATCGTATAATTAACATTTAATATAGTTGTTGTGGTTTTTCTGTATATTATGACTTGTAATTGTCCACAATGAATTATATTAAAAAATAAATTTTCAATAATTATTAAGATTTTCTAACTTTATTTTTATGTTTCATATGAAACATCTGCTTTACAGTCTTAAACACGGTTTCCTGGAAGAATAATTAAGATTTGTATTTTTTGCCCACTGATATATTGCGAACCCGTGTGTGTCACATTTTGCTAATTGTATAATGTGGTAGTAACATTTATGGCAAAACTTTTATTTATTTTATTTGTTGTCTGCGGTGAGTCATTAGTTCTGCCATTCCGTGGTTATGTGTAACTTTTGTTTATTGTCGTTTTTACTCGACGTTTGCAATGAACGAATGAACTATCCAGAAGGTGTGTACCAGGGTCAAAGAAAAATTAAAAAAAATATTACAATTTTTGTCTTTATAGTTATGTCTTTCACTCGGTTATGCTTAGGTATACAGTATGAGGCACAATAAACAGTACATACTGAAATGAATATTGAAATGTTAATGAATAATTATATATCTAGTATACAGGCTGTTTCATTAATAATTGTCCATATAGTAACTGGAGAAACCTTGGCACAAAATACGAAGATTTAACCTAAAACACTTAAATAAAATGTGGTTCCTTACTGAGTTACAGGGTGTTTTATCTAAAAATATAAAAAATATTTTTGCTCAGCATTTTAAAACGATTCCACGTATCCTTTTCATACTTGGCCTTGGCAGAAAGTATAGGTACTGTACAAACTACTAAATTATGTTAAACAAACGTTTCTGGCTATTACCAGAGGCGTACGACGGGGTAAAGTGAATGGTTGACCCTTTCCAAATTGTACGCCACTGGCGGAATTGCTGTTTTAGTTCAATTTTTGGATTCTCCAATATTTTATACGAAAATAATATCCTCTTCATTCGTAACGATAAAGTCATTAGTTTTTGAGATCTTTGAAGTTAAAAATGAAACGACACGGTTATTTTGATTAATGTATTGTGTCGCTTCATTTTTAATTTCAAATATCTCGAAAACTAATCATTTTATCGTTACGAATGAAGAGTATATTATTTACATAAAAAGTATTGGAAAATCAAAAAATTACACTAAAACAGCAATTTCGTCAGTGGCGTAGAATTTGGGAAGGGTCAACCAGACACTATCCCCTGTCGTACGCCTCTGGTAGTAGCTAGAAACGTTTATTTATCTTAATTTAGTAGGATGTACAGTACTTACACTTTCTGCCAAGTATGAAAAGGATACGCCAAATAGTTTTAAAGTACTGGGTACAAATATTTTTTAAATTTTAATCATATGAATCATACCATAAATTAATCAAAATAGCTGTGCCGTTTCATATTTAACTTCAAATATCTCGAAATTTAATGACTTTATCGTTATCAATGAAGAGTATATTATTTACGTAGAAAGTATTGGAGACTCTAAAAATGGCACTAAAATAGTAATTCCTACAGTTGGCGTAGAATTTGAGAAGGGTCAACCATTCACTATCCCCTGTCGCACGCCTCTGGAAGTAGCTAGAAACGTTTGTTAATCACAATTTAGTAGGTTGTATAGTAGTTGCACTTTCTGCCAAGTATGAAAACGATACGTCGAATAGTTTTAAAATGCTGAGCAGAAATAGTTTTTAAATTTTTAGATAAAACACCCTGTAACTCAGTAAGGAACCACATTTTATTTAAGTGTTTTAGGTTAAATCTTCGTATTTTGTTCTAAAGTTTCTCCAGTTACTATATGGACAATTATTAATGAAACACCCTGTACATGATATAGCTTTGCAAACATTCACGAAGACGCACGTTCCCGATAAATGTCCTACGCAATTCCGAAATGGCAGACAGTGGATCTGTCTGACTCCTTCAGCATTAATTTTGGTGAGTGGCAGCCCCCAAAATTATCTCACAGTATTTGAGGAGACTCCTTGGCAGTGTGACAGGTTATCCCGTCCTGCTGAAACCATTGTTGATTTTAAGCTTGGACCGTTTTCGTGACCTTTTCCGTATGACCGAAAATAGTAGGTACTCCACTATAAAAAATTTTTCTACAAAACTTTGTAACAGTAAATGAAAACAAAAGCTTAAACGTTGGGCGGCATTTTATGAAACATGCCCCAAAAGAGGGTGACATTTGTATAACATGAAAAGGGAATAGAATTTGACGTGATGTTGATATGTCATATTAGGGGATGTTAGACAATGAAGAACATGGCCTCAGTAGCTCAGAATCGGAAGAGATGTGGGGGTGGATCTTTAATAGATGTTAATAGTATACTCTTATTAGCTTAGAAAAATAAAAAAATAGAAAAATCAAAATAAAAATGTCAAAAAAAATTAATATTGGGCGCCAGATAAATCAAAATAAAACAAAAACATAGTCAAATAAAAAATATATAAATTACTTATAACGTAACTTACCTCATCTTACTCTATACTATACTCAGCAAATTCTTTATTGTTCTTACGATACAAGAGAGAAGGAAAAGAGAAATAATAAGATGGTAATTAGTAAATAAAACATTATTTATTAAAAAAAATGAATTTACGAATCTGTGATCTCACGGTGTTACAAATTGAGATCGAGATTACTAAACAAATATACGAAAGAAAAGTTCTACATAAAAAATACTTTGTAATCATTGTCCTTGAATCTTCCTGTGGGTTGTTAAGTCCAAGGCGCGATTTCACTTCAGTATTCACTGTATAAATGATTGATACAGCAACAGTACATATTATTGATGAAACCATAGTTTATAACAAAATTTATAGAAAAATTCAGCACTGTCTAAATAAATTAGCACTTACTCGAACAAAAATATTTAAAATGAGAATCTTGTTATCTAGTTCATTAACGGAAACAAAAAATACTAGTAAACTTTAGGCTTAAACTGGGATGTTGAACTAGTAACATAAAAAGAAAACTTCTTGACTTCTGCCTAATTCTTGGATCTAACTGCATGTAAAAAAAATGATACTAAAAGTAGTATACAATATCGACAATCGCCTAATAGCAGCTAAAATTGCCGGAGTTCCGTTGTCACGCAATGCATCGCCGGGCTGATTTAACTATCAGCCAGCCGAAGAACTTGTAACAACATTTTACTTTCACTAAGCTGGAACTAACTGCAACTCCAAACTAAACTCAATGACAGCCTTAATGGAACTGAACCCGAAGACGGCCCAGATGGAACTCCTCTTCTCTCCTCCGACTCTAACTAAAACGCCCTTTCCAAAATCATAAGTTTACACTCCCCTCGACAATCCATCGACCAATTACAGATTCAAAACAATCAATCAATTAAATCTTTGCCAATAAGAAGTTGCAAATTACGCTTAAAGCTCAACCCTCTAACGCATACCAAAACAGCTCGACCAATCACAAAAAAACAAACAAGCAGATCTCAATATTTCACTCCACCCATTCTTCCAATGGAAAATGCTAAGTCGGCTGCATTCACAACCAAGGCCCATTCTCATACAAAAATGCTTTAGTCAGCTATAAGAACACTTGTTGAATTATATAAACACACTCAAAGGCTCTTATCGACATTCCAACTCTAACATAAATGAAACCCCGACTTTCTCTCGGTAAAATTTACTGAAAGATTTATGGCTCTAAATTCTTTGACGGCAAAAGATAACGTATACAAAACAAAGTCCCTCAGATCAAAATAGCTATAATATTCACGCTAGAATCCTGAGAATCGTACGATCGACAAAATACACATTTTATATCGTGAGAAGCGAATTGCGTCATAACTACATACTCTAAAGCGATAGATATAGTCTGTTCGCTAAACTCAGACGCAACTTTCTAGATATTTTAGTCGGTAATTTTGCCAATTTTAGCAAAATTGGCAAAAAATAATTTTAAAATAGTTAATAATCACTAAATATTTAGTAATTTTGCCAATTTTTGCAAAATTGGCAAAAAACAAAAAAAATATCGACTAAAATATCTAGCCAGTTGCGTCTGAGTTTAGCGAACCGACTATACATGCAAATTGATGAGCACAGGCCTCAATGAGTCCCCCTGTGTTATTCCGCTGCCTATGTTTTTGTTGGTAAGTTCATCTATTCTGACTTACATTTTGTTGTTTTGGTTTTCCATAGTTTTTATGATATCTAGGGGAACTTTTCTATTATACAGAAGATGGATTACATTTTTGGGCCTTAGGATAAGAACAGAACAAGTGGGTCGCGGTAGAGTTGGAGGTGGAGGTCGCGGTCGATGTCGATATCCATGTAAAACAAATACATTGTAGTGAATGGAAAAGAACAGAGCAGGTAAGTTGCGGTGGAGGTTTAGCGCGATGCCATCCACGAGGTTTACATCGATGCTTTTGAAAATAAAATGAGTTTGTTTTACATGGATGTCTACTGCTGGGCCTACAAGGATGCTTCCCTGTGATTGGTCCGTTCGAAGCCAAGTTGTCATTACTTGCGCTATCTGAGTTGATACTTTATATATTATATTCCCTTTTTTGTATTCAGTTTATTTTTGAATTTCTAAAGTAATTAAATTCAGTAAATTTTTGAAATATAAAGGAGGATCTGATTATATACAGATGACATTTTATCACTATCATCACTTGACTGACACAACATCGCAAAAGCACAGTCTTTTTGTCATTCAAATTTCATTAAACTACTTCACTTGGTAGTGGTTCTAGCTCGACTGACAGCGCAGGTGACCTCCTTGCTATGTGCTGTCGACATCGACCGCGACTTTACTAGGGACATCTACCGCGACCTACACATCCACCTCGACCCACTTGTTCTGTTCTTACCCTTACTCTGTCAAATGCTTTCTTCAAGTTAATCAGACACAGAAATGTTGGTTGATTATACTCTAGCGATTTCTCAGTAATTTGCTTTATGTCCAATATTGCATTTATAATAATCTTAATTATTGTTATTAATAATTGTTCTGTCATTGCATCTCCACAATATTTCAGTAATTTATTTGTTATTCCTTCTTTATCTACAGCTTTTCTGTTCTTCAGCTTTTGAGGTGTTTTTCAAACTTCCTATATATCAACTTTTACATTTGTCATAATTTGTGGTGTTTAAGGTTCTAGCGTTATTTTCTCTTTCTCTACATAGAGCTAGAGTCAAACCAAGTATGTCTTTTCTATGTGTTTTGGTTCTACTAGTTCCCGTACCTTTTGTCTTTGACATTTTATAAAGTACCATATTTTCTTTTGCAGACCATATAAATCATCTTATATTACTCTTGAAAAGCCAGTTGGCAGTGATCTTTTTTATTCTTCTTACAAGTGCATGTGTTTCGTTTCTTATTGTCTTGTAATAATCGTATGCCTCTTGTGTTTTGGTTGATATCTATTTCTGGTAAGCTTTTTTCTTTTCCTTACATTTTTACTTCATTTCTGGCGAAATGAAGAAAACCATGGAGTTTTACGCCTTATTTTTAGTAATATTTCTTTGACCAAGAACTTACTTGTCTGTGGCTAAGATATTTTTATTTCGCTCTCTTCCACTCCTTCACTTTCAGTGATATAGTTCGTTCGCTATAACTTTTCCCATGCGTCACGATTCATTTTTAAATAAATTCAGTCAAAACATAAAGTAAAACGAACGTCAATGTGTATATACATATATATTATATTTTGTATACTGTATACTATATACTACACACATCGGCGTACGTTTAACTTTATGTTTTGACTTAACTTGTTTGAAAATGAATCGTGACGCATGGGAAAAGTTATAGCGGACGAACAATATATATGTTTCTGTTTCTTTCTGTTATTCTTTTTTTGGATAGGTATATTGTGGAGTCATCCTGTAATTTTCGACTTTTATTTTTGTGGTATTCTGGTATTTTGTTATCACATATATGTGTTTTCATTTAGAAAATTACTTTTATTGGCAGAAAATAAGATATCTGTTATTTGTTTTATGGAGATCGGAGTATTTTGCCCCATAAACCATGACAGTTTGAAGGTATGTCTTCTATCGCACGTCAGTAGATCTGACATGCTTCGTTTTCTCATGGATATAACTGCTGCCACTTATTTTTTATTTCGTATATTACAAGTTTAATTTGCATTTAGTTTTCTTCCATAACAATAAGTTTCCTGGTATTATGGGTAAATGATCTCGACTATATTTACACAATATGTAGTTGAACGACAACTCTTCTTCAAAACACTAAACAGATTTTATCTTAAAATAGTGTTGTTTATTGTCATCCGAACATCTGGTACCTACATTTTTTTAAACAAACCTGGCGGTGGTCTTTGAGATCTAACAGTATTGAAGTGATGAATGTATTAAAAAAAGAACAAAATCTGATTTTATCTGTCCTCAGGTTGTAAATACACGAATTGAAAAAATAAACCATTGTAATGCAAAAATTACAAGTCATATACGAGGCAGATAAATTTGCATAAATGAATTTGTTAGGTATGGTCATAAATGTGCTAGGTTTGCTGCTCTTTGTTAACAGCAGGTGTTAACATACCGTTGATGACTTACTATAATGAATTTTTTTAACCAAAGGTTATTGGCATGTTTTTTGTATTGTCCCTTGAATGAATTACTGTTAGACTCTTACTTGCAATTAGAATTAGTACATTTTTTATAAGATTTTTTATACTATGAATAATGTGTATAGAATAATATAAAATACAAGAGCTCCTTTTTATTTATTATACAATTGAAAAAAAAACATACGTTCATACGTCACATGAAGATTGTACAAAAGAAGTGAATTAGTTTCTTACCAACGATTTTTATGCCCTATATATTTACAAATACGTAAAAATCAATGACACCATTGAAGATTTTCGATTTTTTGATGATGAAAGACCAAAGGACCTATCGAAATTTACAAATCAAAAAGGCTACATAGTTCAGATTACAAATCAATCATCATAATCTGCTCTACAACTCTTGGTGCGTCTTGGCTTGTTCTAGAATCAGCTTCCATTCTTTCCTATCCTTCGCCTTGGTTTTCCAATTTTGGTATACTTCGCTTTGGTTTGTAAGTCGTCTTTTACCTGTGCTTAAATTCCTTCCGGTCTTTGGTTATAAATTTTTGTTGGTTTTGGCAGCTCCACCTCCATCATCTCTTAGTGGTTTAGCTACCGTAGCCTGTTGATTTTGATGAACCCTTCTTCTTCTTTACGTGCCATGTCAGAATTTTCCGACGTTGTCGATCACCATTGCGAAGGCTTCTCGATCTTCTGCAATATGGAATAATTGTCCGGCATTTGATATCTGAGTCCATTCACGAATGTTTTTTAACCAAGAAACTTGTTTTCTTCCTACACCTCTACGGCCCTCTATTTTGCCTTTAAGGATCAGCTGTAATATTTTATAACAATTTCCTCTCACTATATGTCCCAGATAAGACATTTTTCGATGTTTAACAGTATTTAGCAGTTCTCTATCTTTGTTGACCTTCCTTAGTACTTCTTCATTAGCTTTTCTTGCTGTCTAGGGTATCTTCAGCATCCGTCTGTGAATCCACATTTCCAATGCTTCAATTGTGTTCATGATCGATACTTTTGACGTCCACACTTCTGCACTATACAAAAGTACGTACCAAACATACCATTATTTGTCTTAGTTCTAAACTGAGATGATTATTGCAAAGAAATGACTTCATTTTCATAAAAGTAGTTTTAGTAATTGCTATTCTACGTTTTATTTCTATGTCTGGATCTAGTTGGTCCGTTATCACAGTTCCCAAATATGTCATTTTGTGAACTTTCTCAACTTGGACTCCGTTTAATTGAAGCTTTGCATCGGGATGTGGGTCACGACTAAACACTAAAAATTTGGTTTTGTTTGAGTTTATTTTAATGCCCATTTCCTCTCCTATCTCGTGAATACGATCAAGCAGAATTTGGAGACCTTCAATATTATCTGACACAATTACTGTATCGTCTGCATATCTTATCACATTAAGTAGTTCTCAGTTGATTTTTATTCCATATGGCTGTCTCTCAAGTGTCTTTTTAAATAACTGGTCCAAATAAACATTAAACAATGTTGTTGACAAAATGCAACCTTGTCTAACTCCTCGTTGTATGGAGATTTTATCGGTGTAGTTATCTCCAATTTTGACCGTAGCAGTTTGATTCCAGTACACATTTTTAATGAAACGAATATCTTTGTCATCTATTCCGATATTTTTCAGTATTTGCATTAATTTTACATGCTGCACGTTATCGAATGCCTTTTCGAAGTCCACGAAACATGCAAATACACCTTTTCTTTGATCACGGCATTTTTGTAATAGGATGCTAAGCGCAAAAATTGCCTCCCTGTTAGCCATAGCATTTCTAAAACCAAATTGGGTATCTTCGAGATCTTCTTTGCATTGGCGTCTAATTCTGTTGTGAAGTATTCTTAGAAAAATCTTAAAAGTGTGGCTCATTAGGCTAATTAATCGATATTCTGTGCATTTTCTCGCATTTTGTTTTTTAGGTATTGCGACAAAGATGGATTTGAGCCAATCTGTGGGAATCACTCCGGTGTTATATATTGAATTAAAAAGTCTTACTACTACTTTTATGTTATCATCCTCTATTAGTTTCAGCAACTCAGTTGGTGTATCATCTGGACCACAAGCTTTTCTAATTTTAGCACTATTTATAGCGTGTTCTACTTCGCATTTCCTAATTTCTGGGCCGTCAGTATAGTTTTGGTAGAATTCGGCAATATTATTCCTGTCATCTTCAAACAACTCTGATATATACAGTTGCCATTCTTTTCTTATTTCGTGCTCATTTACAATAATTTTGTTATTATTTTCAACGAGCAGAGAGGGAACTCGTTTTTTAAATATGTTACTTATTTCTTTTAGTTTTTTTGTGCACATTAAATAAGTCGTGTCTAGATATCACATCCTCCATTTCGTCGCACCTTTCTCTCATCTGTTTTTCTTTGGCTAATTTGATCTCCTTTTTTATTCTTCTCTGCAGGTGGCTATAGGTATTCTGTTTCATTAGATTTGATCAGTCGTCGTTGTTCCATCCATTTCAAGATGTCGTCTGTCATCCATTTATTTTTCTTGATTAAGTTTTTTCTATAATCATTGTTTGTCGAGATTTCGTTAACTTAATATTTAAATTCACTCCATAGTTCTCCTGGATCTTCTAGTTGTTCTCCGATGTTTTTTATTCTATTGTTAAATTCTTTTTTAATGTTATGTTTTATGTTTATATCGTTAAAGTTAAGTACATTGGTTTTTGGTTTTTGTCACTGAATTCGTTTTAACCTTAGTTTAATATCTGCCCCAGGAAATGTAGTGACTTTTTTGACGGCATTTCGGAAACGCTCATTTACAAGTATGTATATAGTCTATTTGATTTCTTGAAGACTCAGGGTTACTGCCATCATCAAATGGGGCTTTCCAAGTGTATAGTCCTCGCTTGGGTAGTTTATACCAGGTGTTTGCAATGATCATATCGTAACCCGTAAACGTGATGAACCCTAGTAAAAGGAGAAATATATATTTCCAACTAGAACACGAACACTAAGTGAGGATAGAAAAAACAACCAAACTTAAAAAACTTCGAATAACTCTCCAACTGTTAGTATTGCAGTGTCGCCTGCAAATATAAACAGATTAATGTTTTCTGTGACAGAGATGTCATAAAAAAACAGTACTGGTTTCAGAACACTTCCCTCTGGAGTTCCTGCTTTAGTCTGTCTAGTTCTGATTTGTTTGACAAAGGTTCTGTCTTTCAATTATAAAAGTATTAGCTAATCGTATGGTGTATGAGTTTATGGTAAATAAGTAGTCATAAGGAATAGGGTTATATAATTTAGTATTTAGCAAATATTATTTACCATAAATAATTTTGTTAATTATTACTTTTCTTTGTTCTAGGTAAGTCTATCACTACTTGGGAAACTTATTCTGGTAAAGGTAGGAGAATTTTACATAATAGAAAAATGTGAAATCAATATTTCTCAATTATTAGAATTTTTCATTTTAAACGTTTGTAGCTTACTAACTAGTCGTAAATACTACCTATAATTAAAGTATTGAACTAAAAGTCAAGCAATTAGGCATGCACGTCATAGATTTAATAACATCATAACCCGCCGGTACAAACTTGACAGCAAACAAATTCAACACATTTTTCCTCATATTATTAGTTTTTTTGCTCTCGTCAAGTTTAATAGGAAAGCGCTGTTGCCAAATAAAAACATATATTATGTATTTACCACAGCAACTACCGGCTACACTTTTTCTCTTCCTGATGAGATAATGATCCTGGTCATTATCTCTTCGTTAGAGTCGCAATTTACATTTATCCAACTGCCAAGGTATTTAAAATGTTTTACCCGTTCTATCTCCTCTTCATCAAGAGAAAGCACACGTTCATCTACATTAATCTTTCTAAATGCAATACACTTTTTTTGAAATATTAATGTCTGGAGACCTTGGAAATTTTCTGCAAGACTGGCTGTGTTGTCAGAGTAGTATGCGTCAGCGTAGTATGTAGAATACTACTTTTGTTTAAACTTTCTGTAGTACACTACTAGTATTCTTTTTCCCACAAGCATCTTTCAGTGTGTCACAGTTTTTCGATTTTTTTCTAACGCATTAAATTGTATGTGATAGAAAAAAAGGCACGTCTGTAATTAGAGACATTTATAACATTTATTCTAGTTGTCGATAGATGGCGCTATAATCGAAAAAAAAAATTATTTACGTGGTTTATAAAACCTGTTTAATCAATCAGGTTTTTGAACATTTCAAAAATCCCGCTCTTTGAGCACCGTTTGCAGATATATAGCAGATTATATAATTTTCCTAACAATAGGTAACTATTAAACTAATCCTTGAAATATTCATTTTACTGTTTAAAAGATTATTTTTAAATTCAATAATTGGAGGAACGTTACGCCCCGGTAATTTTGAAAGTCGGTACATTAAAAAAGGGTTAAATAATATGTATACTCCTTTATTTTACTAAATAGATATATTTAAAAATGAACAATTTAAATTTCTGCGGTTCACTGTTCATTAAAAATAATTATCTGGAACATTCAGTACAAATTTTATCAATTAGACACACTTTTAAAAATCAATATTGTTTTGTCCAGTAGCCTTTAGAGCACTTAAGTACTAACTAAAAATACTTATGCCTGATTGCACCAACAGACCTTAAGCTCCAGCTTAGCCCAGCCGAGCATATTATAGATGCAGCTGCCTTAATATCTCTTACTTTGCACCATAATTTTTGATTCTTACCACACTAAGTAAATATACCAAGAAATGTATACCACCAATTCAAATGCCTCAAAAAATAAGGGCCTGCAATAAACGAGGAGAAAACTAAGATGATGGCATCAACACCCAACAATAGAACCAGAAATATCGGTCACCAATTCACGGTTGATAACTCTACCTTTGAAGTGGTGGACAAATTCACATACGTAGGCTCCCTGATCACCAAGGAGAACGTCATGACGGAAGAAATCAAGCGAAGGATAATCCTAGCAAACAAATGCTATTTTGTACTGAGTAGACATATGAGAAGTAGAAACTTAAGCCAAAAAACAAAAATAACCATATACAAAACCCTTATACAAATAGTGTTGACATATGGATCAGAGGCATGGACCATTTCAAAGGCAAATGAAAACCTTCTGCTTATATTTGAACGAAGGATCCTGAGAGGAATATTCGATGGCATCTGTGAAAATGGTGTCTGGAGGAGGAGGTACAACTACGAGGTATACCACATATATAAACAAAAATTTGGTGGTAAAGACGTAGTATCTCTTATAAGAATAGGAAGACTAAGAGGGGCAGGACATCTAGCAAGATCACATCAGAACAACCCTCCTAGAAGAATCCTTATGTCACAACCTGTGGGAAGTAGAAATAGGGGTAGGCCAAAACTCAGATGGAAGGATGGTGTGGATGAGGATGGGAGAAAAATAGGCGCAGCAAACTGGCAACGGTTGGCAATGGATAGGACTGACTGGCATAATACACTTTCGGGAAGGTCGAGGCTCTTTCATAGGGCTGTAGTACCATTGATGATAATGAAGTAAAGATAACACACAACCTTGTATTCGTCCCGTTCTCACTGACGGAGCTTGAACCTGAACATTCACAAAAATGAACATGGAAAAGATTGAAAAAATTAAAAAAAAAGAGCCATGGAACGACAGATGATATCTTGATATCTCACTCATAGATCGGCAAACAAACGTAGCAACCCGAAACAAAACAAAAGTAAGGTACGCCGTGGAACAAGCAGCTAAATTAAAATGGAAATGGGCTGGACACAACAAACGTCTCGAAAATTGGTAGATGCAGCAAAGAAGTTGGAAACTGGCAACCGTACGAAGTGACGAGACCAAGAGGAAGACCTCAAATGAGCTGGAGAAACGACATCAAAAGAGTCGCAGGACCAATGTGGAAACGCCTCACACACATCAGGAATGAATGGCGAGAAATGGGAGAGGAATTTATTCGACAATTTGAATAGAAAAAAAGGCCATAAAAAAGCTTATTATCAATTACATCTATTATTGTATTAAAATACTTTTATCGTATTACATATATATTCTAATTATATTACATATTACATATATTAATTCATACATTATTCTTATTGTCCTAATCTTAAGATCTGTTGGTGCAATCAGGCATTATAGTTGCTACAATTATTTTTATTATTTTTTACAAATAAAATTTGGATATCGAGCACCGATTTATTAAATCGTGCATCTTGCCCAAGTATATTTTCGCTCTTAGAGCATCTTTAGGGGGATTTCGCCAAAAAGGAGGCTATCCAGCACATCCGGAAACGTTGTGAACATTCACATAAAGATTATGCAAATAACTTACACTATATAATGAAAAAAAGTTTAAAATAATTACTCGGTGGCTACATTATGGACAATGTCAGGCGATAGAAGAAACCATTCTATTTCCTAGAAACTAGATTAGAATTAGATGAACTAATTTAGCAATGATGATCAATAAAGTATTAGTAAACACAATCAAATATTTGGCACCTTCTTCTGCCGTTAATTTCCGGAATTTCCAGAAAAAAACAGTTGGTGCAGCAACACATTTTGCTACAAATAGTCCCTAAAAATAATCAATTCCTTCGACAAAATGAATTCAAATAACTATTTTAACTCTAAGTAGTGTTTTAAATAGCTTACCCTTTTCAAAGTGTCTAAGCAACAAGGTTTATTTCTGGAAGGAATCAAATATTGTAATCTTAACCTATTTGCTGCAGTTGATTGTCATTCGTAAAGACGAGCAACAAAACATTTCCTTTATCTTGGTGTACTTATTAAAATGCTTGACTTGACACAGAATGGCGTGCTGTACGTTTATTATCATGGTGACCTTTCGATGGACTTCTTGATTTACAATACAGACATTACAAACGACGTTTCTAAAAATGCTTGTGTATTTGTCGTACTATTTTGGAATTATTTCAGAGAAGGTATAAAGAAGTGACAGTAGTGGCATTTCTAAAAATATTAATTTGTAGATTTGATTTATTATTTTGGAATAGTTTCATAGAATACACTTAGTATTAGCTAAGATTTAAATTGGTATATTAGCCCAGTCGGGATAGCATTTGACCTTGCATTAGGAGCTGCCCCAAATTTTATTTTGTCAATCTTTAGAGGGGGTTAATAGTAGTGTAAATTTAAAATCTCGACTGAATTTCACCGTTGCGTTAGCCGCCATCTTGATTTTAAACGAGAACTGTTTTTGCTCAATATCTCCGCCATTTTCGATAAAAAGTATAGACACTGAAATTGTTGAAAATACTATTTTACTGTACTATTTTACTACTGTATAATTTCGTTTATTATATTTTTTTTCGTGCGGTCGATATTTTCCGAGTTATGGGGAGAAAATACTGACAGATAGAGCATAATTATGGAATTATCTCGTTTATTATTAGTTTTAAAACAAACATGTACGTGTACAATAATGAAGAGAATTAAATATTCTACAATTTTGGTCTCTTTAATTTTTTTGATAAAATTAGTATTTAAGGTAGTACGTACTCGGTAAATGTGCGAGGGTAAGACCTGATTGATTTTATAGCAATGGTTTTTGTTCAATATCTCCGCCATTTTCAACTTTTCGACAAAAAGTGTAAGTACTGAAATAGTTGCAATTACGATTTACTACATTTTTTTGAAAAACCAGTGGCGGGTCTACGAGCGGGGGGGGGGGGGGAATGGGTAAATTCTCCCAAACAGGATCCAATATTTAAAAAAATTGTTGGAATATAAAAATATATTAGCTGACATCAAAATTAAAATATCAACAGACAAATTCAACCAATAAAATCCGCTAGTTAATAAAATAAAGTGAACTTAATGCATATAAGATATTATTTATGTCTTTTATGTACAGTAGGAAAAATGAAAGAATACCCATGAACGAACATATAAAACACGCTGTATTTTCCTGTCACCGTGTCACACAAAAAATTGGCCCGCGCAAGTACATGTAATAATTATTGTTACATGTACTTGCAAAGGACAATTTTCGTTGTGACACGGTGACAGGAAAATACAGCGTGATTTATATGTTCGTTCATGGGTATTCTTTCATTTTTCGGACTGTAGTTAGTTTGGTTGGTGTTTCATTGGAGGTTTAAAAAATTGTATAAAATATTATTCCCTTTATTTATGTTTATGTACAATTATGTCGTAAAGTTAATAATAAATGACACCATTCAATAATTATGCTTCCCTCTGCTTCCACTATTTTCCCCCTTAACTCGGAAAATATTAATGGGATAAAAAAATTGTGCAATAAAATGTGTAGGCAATTGCATTTCCAAAACTTTTATTTCCTACCGTTTTTGTCAAAAAGTTGAAAATGGCGGAGATATTAAGCAATAACGGTTCTCCTTTAAAATCAATATGGCGGCTAATGCAACGGCGGAATTCAGTCGCGATTTTAAATTTACACTAATATTAATCTCCCCTAATGGATATAATTATAAAATTTGGGGCAGTTCAGAAACAAGATTCAATTCAGTAATTAAGCTCCCCCCACCACTTTTTACTATTTTCCCACTTATCTCGGAAAATATTAACCGCATGAAAAAAATTGTTAAAAATAAATTGTAGGAAATCATATTTGGAACAATTTAAGTTTAAAATGGCGTAGATATTGAACAAAAACAGTTGTTATAAAATCAATCAGGTCTTACGCTCGAGCAAAAACCGCATACGTACCACCTTAAATATTAATTTTAGCAAAAAAATGAAAAAAATCAAAATTGTGTAGAATTTAATTCTCCCTATTTTTGCATAGGTACATTTTTGTCGTAAAACATTTATAAACGAGATAATTTAAAAATTATGCACCAACTGTCACTATTTTCCGCCATAACTCGGAAAATATCGACCGCAAGAAAAAGTTATACTAATAGAAATTAAAGAAAATAACATTTTCAACAATTTTGGTTGATATACTTTTTGTTGAAAAGTTGAAAATGGCAGAGATATTGAGCAAAAGCGGTTCTCGTTTAAAATCAAAATGGCGGCTAACGCAACGGCGGAATTCAGTCGAGATTTTAAATTTTCACTATTATTGAGCTCCTCTACAGATCAGAAAGATAAAATTTTAGGCAGCTCCTAATGCAAGGTTAGGCCTGTTATTAGTCTAACCCGACTGGGCTATATAGTAAATAAGATGATATTATACAGTGTGTTCCAACGAAAATAATTTGCCCCACCCACCAGAAACTCAAAAACTAAGAGTTTCTTCGCAGTTTAAAAAGTCAGGACAATTTGTATTGGAAGGGGGAAGAATTTTCATGCAAAATTTTTTCCCGCAAATGTAACCCCTTACTGTCCCGCGTCAACACCCAGTTTTTTTTTTAAATATCAAGTGTGGTCAAGTGGCACATCATTTGAAAGTTACTTTTATTCTTTACCTCTACACGACCATATATTTTTTTTAATTTGCGGAATAACTTTAAAGATAATTTTGGATGTAACTAATTTATAATTAATTTGTTATGTCCAAAATTATCTTCAAAATTATTACGTGAATTAAAAAATAGGGTGTCGTGTAGAGAAAAAAAAATTTAATAGCATTTGCTATTAAAAAAGGGGGGGTTGGTGCGGGGCATTAGGGGGTTGCATTTGAGAGCATGAATTTTTAATGAAAATTTGTCCTCCTCCCATTATATTTTTTTTTGCTTAAGAACATTACAATCTGATCAAATAATGTGATCAATGAGCAACATATTTCTAACCTAAATTACTACTAAAAACTTAAGACTAAGGACAAACTCAATAGTACCCCGCAGGTTCTGTTAATATATTGCAAATGTTAACTTGTACCATCACTTGCACCGTGCACTATTTTTCACTTAACTAACTTGAAGGGTTTCTTCCTTTTGAGTCTTCTAGCTAGATCCGTGTTGTCGAGGAGCTGGATGGCCTCGACATTGACGTGTTGAAGAAGTCGTTGTTCGTGTCTCGTGGCAAATTTTCTATGGTCTTGTTAACAGTATCCATGTCTAGGTTCCTATGGAGGTCACTGTTCCTATAGTACCATGGAGCGTTGACAATGTTCCTTAGTACTTTGTTTTGGAATCGTTGAATGATGTTTAAATTGGTATTACTAGCGCAGCCCCATAGCTGGATGCCATGTGTCTATATAGGTTTTATAATCTGTTATATAAGTTATCTGTTATCTGTTATAAAATACAAAAGTATTTCATTGTAGATCGAGAGAGTAGATTGTCTTCCCAATAGCCAATACATTTTTTTATACTTCATGTGAAGCTGTTCTGGTTTCTTTTTAACATGGGCCCTCCAGCGTAGCCTAGCGTCTAGTGTAATACCCAAATATTTTGCGGTATCGGCGTATGGTATCTGAGTATTATTTACGTTAACAGGAATGTATTGTTTTTTCTTGTTTGTAAAATTTATATGCACTGACTTCATTTCGTTTAATTTGATTCGCCAGCGTTTAGTCCACTTGTTAAGTCTGTTAACAGAGATTTGTAGTTTTCTTGCTGCTTCTTCATGGTCTTCACCTACGGCTAAAACGGCAGTGTCATCAGCAAAGGTAGCTATTGTGTTATGATCTACTTCAGGGATGTCACTAGTGTATATTAGGTATAGGACCATATCACACCACCTTGTGGTACACCTGCATTGATTTCCTTTAGTTCCGAGTAGGCTTCTTCTTGGTTAACCCTAAAAACTCCCTATGATATGTAGATTCCAATAATTCTGTGTATTTTCTTGAAAAAATCCTGCTTAATTTGTAATTCCTTCGTGCCATACCTTATCAAAAGCTTGCGCCACGTCGAGGAAGACAGCGGAGCAAACTTTCTTTCCTTCCAGCGACCTCTCTATTATATCTGTTATTCTATGGACTTACGTTTTATCTTCGAGCCGACCTGGGGGATTTTTAAAATGTACCTGAGGTATCATAAAGGACTAAAGGTTTGTAGTGAACCGAGATGGGAATGCCTCATTAATACATCTGATTTAAATTACATATCTTGCCATATGTGTTTGACCGTGTACACCCTCCAAGTGTGAGTTCAGTGAGTTGTGTTGGCTTCGACACCAGGCTTCTTTCCGTTCTCGGACGATGCTTTTTGACACTTTCACGATCGGCTCTGGACTCAAGTATTTTGTAGCTGATGCTCTTCTGGCAAGTGCATCAGCTCTTTCGTTGCTGTATATGGTCCGATAACCCAGAACCTATACCAGTGTAATACTTTGTAGTTTGTAATAGTTAGCTGTATACCATAATACCATTAAAAACTCATACAGAAGTAAAACGTTCAAGTTGTATATTGGTATAAAATCGTTTATTAAAAAACTTCATAAAATGTCATTCAAATGGATTGCAAAACGTTTTCGTTTTTTCTTTCCTTCAGTGCAGAATGCACTGAAGATGTTCTGAATCAGAACGAAAACGTTTTGCAATCCATTTGGATGACATTTTATGAAGTTTTTAAACGATTTTATACCAATATACAACTTGAAGTTTTTACTTCTGTATGAGTTAGTTTTTTAATACTTTTATGTTGAGCCAGTCTGTCGAGTTCGTGTCGATATTCACACACGAGGCTAGAATTCACCTTAGAGTTTATAAGAGCCTAGTGACTGCTTGGCTGTCTGTGCATATGTTAGTCCGCTTTAGTTCGAAATCTTTCAAGTTGTTTTCTCTTGCACACTGTAAAGTTGCAAAAATGTCTGCCTGAAATACAGATGTATATTTCTATAGTGGAATAAAAATATTGAAATTTCCACAACTACCGAATATTTCTGCGCCCGACCCTTCTGCAGTGTTGAACTGTCCGTATACCAGTGATACCCTTCAGTTTGGGTCGAGAGTTTCCTCTGTTCCATCCCACTTGTGGGCAAATGTCCACTTAAAAAGGTATTTCAGGCATGTACCTATCTGGATGTCGTATGGTAAAAAATCATCATCCATTCGGCATACTAGTTTCCTTTGATATACCAGTGTTATGTCCTGACTTAACCGGTGCGTTGCTTAGGTTTTCTCCCAATTTATAATACCCCATCCTCGCCTCATCTCTTATAATTATATGTAAAAGAGTGAGATCCAGTAGAGCCTCCATGGCTGCCGTAGGTGTGTCCCTCATAGCCCCTGTGATTCCAAGGCAAGCAAGTCTTTGCACCTTGCTTAATTTGACGTTGGCACTATTTGGCTGCACTTTTAGCCACCATACCACTGATGCATATGTAATTGTGGGTTTTACCGTCATTATATACCACCAATTATTAATGTTAATAAGTACTGTTTTTATTAAAATTTTCATATTGTGTTTTGTCTGCAAGAGAATGAAATTCTGTCTATTTTTCAAGTCAAGTTAAGAGACTGTAAAATTTTTGTTGCTGACGCTATATTATTTGATTTAGTATAAACTATAAAATCCTCTCCTTAAATAGTCATCATCATCTTGGTGCTACAGCCCATAGAGGGCCTCGACCTTCTCAAGCTTTCTACGCCATTCTCTTGTGTTCCTTGCTTGCATTTTCCAGTTGCCGACTCCGATCTTCTCGGCATCTTGTGTTACCCCGTCCATCCACCTCAGCTTTGGTCTACCCCGTCTTCTCATTCCCACGGGTTGCGCTGTTAGAATCTTTTTTATCATGTTCGATTTAGGGGCCCGGGCTACATGTCCTGCCCACTGCAGGCGGTTTCGCTTAATTATAGTGATGTGATAATATCTTTTCCACCAAACGTATGCTTGTAGATATTCTGCAGTTCAAAGTTATATCTACGCCTCCATATTCCGTTCTCACAGACCGCTCCGAATATCTTACGTAGCACCTTTCTTTTAAAAATCGATAGAGCGGATTCATTTGTTTTAGTTAGCGTCCATGCCTCTGATCCATATGTGAGAACGGGGACTATCAATGTTCTATACAGACTTATACGAGTTTTTTGAGTAAATAGTCCTTAGTAAATAGTTTGAGGAATACTCCTTAAATAGTAAATAGCTCAAATACGTAGATGTTCTAATTTCATATGAGGCCCCTAGAACACAAGGGGTGTAAGTGACAATTTTTAGGAAATTGGGTTAAATACAAAAATGTACTCCCAAATACATAGAAAATATGGTGGCTTCAAACTTTCTACATAAACTAATAATAACATGATCAAAAGGATATGTCATGGAAAACATGCTAAATTTTACATACCTAGATTTTTTAAATTTGTCTAGAACTTTAAACAAAGTTTTCTTAAAACTTGCCACTTACACCCCTTGTGTTCTAAAGGCCTAATATATAGAGACATATACATTT
Organism: Diabrotica virgifera virgifera; assembly: GCF_917563875.1. Taxonomy (NCBI): domain Eukaryota; kingdom Metazoa; phylum Arthropoda; class Insecta; order Coleoptera; family Chrysomelidae; genus Diabrotica; species Diabrotica virgifera. The sequence goes on from NC_065446.1 coordinate 44,275,012, forward strand.
TTGAACGTAATTAGAAATATCGTCAGACTACATCTTCTTCAAACGGATTTAAGTCGTGACAAATTTTTATTCGCGTCTAGGCCACTTTTAGTGTCTGTGTTATTTAAAGTATTTTCTAAACAATCTTACTTTTTATTATCAACCAAATTTTTCACAAAGCATTTAACTCGGTGTTTATATTATACCTTCAAAACTACCTAATTAATGCTGTAATTAAAGTTTCATTGATTATTAATTTCCTAACGGAAACGTTTTGATTACAAAAAAATACCAACTTCCTATGATTTGATAAAATGTTCGTGAATCTTCAGTCAGCGGATAAAGAAGTCAATTAGGTAATATTAGGAAGTTCCAAATCCACAACTAAAAATTTTGAGGAAACCATATCGTTTCGCGGTAAAAAAATACAATTATTATATAGATAACTTCGGTCCTACCTATATGACAAGATACTATAACATATTTATTTTTCATGTCTTTGTTCTGTCTATACAATTAGAGAAATAGTACCTACATTGTGTACCTAGTAGGAAAAGCTTAACCTTTCCGGACGATGTAAAGATTGCCGTCGAGGCGCAAGCCGAGACAAGGCAATACAGAGTCCGGGAATGTGGCTTTTCCTACAAGTTATACATACTATTTTTCCGAAAATCCAACATTTAAATTATATTAAAATAAACATGTTAAAATTTTCAAATACACGTATTATTATTTTGACTCAAATATTGGTGATGCCACCAACTACATTTTTGGTGTTTTCTGTGATTGTAATCATTTTAAAGAGCAAAATTACCTAATTTAATCGTGAGTGGCGACGGGTGTTCGATTCCTGGTATTACCCCTCCAGAACTGATGGAAGTAGTGAATAATGCTTCATTAGACTTATTGCCAACAAAATCCAGAGACAAATATAAATATTTGTACAACTGTTTCATGGACTATCATTCTAAGAATGAAAATGCAAGTTCTTTCTCAGAAAATTTTTAAATTGCATACTTCTTGGAGAATAATTATTGTTCTTTAATAGACTTGTTTCGAATCTGCTGTAAGGAAAAAATGCTTCCTAGTTAGGAAATAATAACATTTCCGTACAGTTATTTTTCATTATCAGGCAACGGCTAAATATAAGAAAATATCGACAGTATCTCTTAAAAATGTTATGTCTATGTATTTTTTAAGTAACTTACCATTAGCTTAAATATCTTTACCGACTTTATACTGTCGGTTTATAATTAAACCGACATAATCGGTTTTACCTTCTTTCTAATATATCTTAAAAACACCGAAAGTAATAAAAAATAAAATTAAATGCTTGAAGGAACACCTTAAAATACTTTTGTTTAATATCTGTTTTTAAAGTCTACCTTGAAATGTACCTAGCTTAAAAGAATATATTTTGACTAAAATTGTTTAATTTGATGATATTATGTTAATTATTATGATGTTATATTTAAGTGTCATCATATTTAAATTATAGAAAGATAAAAGTATTCTTCTAAAACTATTTTTTTTTATATTTTGGTTAAATGTATTTTTGGGAATAAACCTGCTCAGAAATTCTAAGTTAAAACTATAACGGAACAAACTTACCAATAGCATACGCTTCACGAAGTTTCAGTAAAGTAGAACTTAATAAACCTATAATCATCAAGAAATTACTAGCAATTCACTGGGGAATCAATCAGTTCAAATGCTATTTATATGACCCACCAACATTTTTAGTAAAAACAGATCATAATCTTTTACCGCATCTATTTTCGATGAAGGATCCAACCTAAACACTTACGAGAATCAGATTAGATCTAGAAGAATATGACTTTGAGATAGAATACATAACAGAAATAAATAACTATGCAGATACTTTTTCTAGAATAACGATGCACCAACTAAAAGACATATATAACACTCAGATCCTAGCTATAATCAGAGCTCAAACAAGAAAAAAAGCAGAAGATGCAGAGCACAAGGAGAGAGATAATGAACTTATATTACGGCTTGAAGCCCACAAACAAATAGTAAGAAAGGCACTAAATCAGATAAAGGCGCATTGACACCAATTTTGTCTTTTGGAGCAAACTGAGTCTCACCAAGACTGAGCATTCGGATCAAAAACAAAACCAAATTCAGAAAGTCAAAAATCACTAAACTAAAACAAAATCACATTGATCTAGGTCAAAAGCACAGCTTGATCAGTTGTCGGTAGAGAATGCAGTACTGAATGACATTATTTTTAAATTGTGCACAATTGATGAATTTATAAATGAAGGAAATATAATATTGAAAAATATAGAAGTATACATTGTGAGGTACAAGAATCAGTAGAACATGATGAAGAAAAACCCTTGGATAATAGAGGAATATCATAACCACTCGATGTGTGGAGTTCATATAGAAAGGAAGTCTATAACTTATGAATTCGTAACATCTTATACTTTAAGCAATTCACGAAGCAAAATAAATTAACTTTGTTGGGGCATCAATAAAGTATTTTCTGGGAATAATATTTATCATCATCATACCCGTTTACGTCCACTGCTGGACATAGGTCTCCCCCAACTGTTGCCACCGTTCATGGTTTTGTGCTGATTGTTGCCAGATTTTACTAATCCGCCTGATATCATCTGTCCATCGTATAGGCGGTCTTCCTCTACTGCGTTTATCTTCTCTTGATCTTCATTCCATTAGCTTTCATGTCCATCTTGAGTCGTTCAGCCTGGCGGCGTGTCCTGCCCAGTTCCATTTGAGCTTGGTGACACGTACTGTAACATCTATGTCTATGATACCGGTTCTTTGTCTGAGATCTTCATTTCTGATAAACCGGGAATGATATTGCTCATATTTAAAAATGCTACGATTTTCAGAAGCAAACCTCCTTATAAAATTAACTATCATCAAACTCGATATTATTTCTATGTGAACTTGAGCTTATTTATGTTAAGCTTATGCATTATTATCGTCGATATAAGATTACACAAATAACTGTGTTTTGTTTTATAATTACTCATTATAGTAAAAAAAAATAATTTAATTATTATCAAGAGACATAAATAACTGTAAATTGTAAAATTATACTCTCATCTTGTGGTACGAACAAACACATTATGCAACAATAGGAAAATGATAACCGTAACAGCTAAATTTTTTCTTCAGAAGTTCAAGGCGTATTTAACTCACTGACTATTATATTACAATGTTTAGCAATGTGGAAGATAAGTATAAATGTTATTAAAGATTATTGCTTTTCATTATTGTTATTATTATTGGACCTCTTCAAATTTGATTTAGTTTATGCCACAAACCTTGTTCTTTTATGCCTCCATATATTCGTCATTATTCCATAAATATAAATACTTAGGGCATGAAATCCAAATTGCCAGGGACAATCAAACTGCTGAATTACAGAGAAGGATTACCTTAGCATGGGCCGCATATGGAGCTCTATCAGACATCTTCAAGAGCAACTTGCCAAATTATTTGAAAAGGAAGACGTTCAACCAATGTGTGCTTCCAGTCATGACTTACGGCGCTGAAACATTATCGTTAACCCAGGCCACAGCAACGAAACTTAGAGTGGCCCAAAGAAGAATGGAACGGTCACTACTTGGACTGACTCTCAGAGACAGGGTCAGAAACGAAGAAATTAGAAGAAGGACAGGCGTCACAGATGTCATAGAGCGAGTAGCATGGCTGAAGTGGAATTGGGCGGGCCATGTAGCCAGAATGAAGGACGGGAGGTGGACCCAAAAAATTACAGTGTGGAGGCCAAGAGAAGGCAGAAGAAGTAGAGGTAGACCACCTACACGATAGACAGACGACGTCAAAAAGATTGCTGGGAATTGGTTGCAGAAAGCCCAAGACCGACAAAATTGGAAGAAATTAGGGGAGGCCTATGTTCAACTTTGGATGCAGAACGCTGGATGATGAGGTGTCGGGTTGCTTGACGTAGTGCAACACATATATTTGCTCTTTTTAACATTTATATTTAGTCCCATTCTCTGTGCAGATGCTCTTAACGACCGAAATGCTTCAGTCAGAGATTCTGTGGACCTACCTATGATGTCTATGTCATCTGCGTACCCGACAATTTGTACTCATTTGTTAACGATTGTACCATTCGTAGTAATCTGGCACTCTCGAATTATTTTTTCTAATGCCAGGTTAAATAAGAGACACGATAGTCCATCACCCTGCCTTAGTCCATTTTTGCAATGGAAGGGTCTTGAGAGATCGTTTTGGATTTTTACCATGCTCTCTGCACCTATGAGTGTAAGTTCAGTTAATTGGACAAGATGAAACGTTATTCGAAATTCTACCATGGCAAGTAGAAGTTTATTTCTATTAACAGAGTCGTATGCGGCTTTGAAGTCCACGAATATGTGTGGTGGGTGTCGACGCCGAACTCTAGGGTTTTTTCAAGGATCTGCCTCACTGTAAATATCTGGTTCGTTGTTGATTTATTAGGATGGAAACCGCACTGATATCCTCCCACTATTTGTTCGACGTAGGGGAGGAGTCTTTTGTACAATACGTTGGACAACACTTTATATATCATATTGAGTAGAGTAATGCCTCTATAATTATCACACACTATTATGTCTCCCTTTTTGTGTAGGGGACACAGTACACCTAAATTCCAGTCTGTGGGTGTTTCTTTCTGTTGCCAGATTGCAGTTATCAGTTTATGCATGTGTTTCAGGAGGGTTTCTTCTTCGGTGGGGAGTGGTTGCCGATCATCTTCATTCATTTGAAACATGGAATCCTCAATCTCGCCATCTTCATGATTGCCGCTAAGCAGTTCTTCAAAATAGTTCGCCCATCTGTTTAGTATCTGTTCTTTGTTACTAATTGTAGAGCCGTCCTTATCTTTACAGGCTATTGTTCTGGGTTTGAATTCTTTTCTGCAGCTGTTTATCTGTTGGTAGAATTTTCGTGAGTCTTTACCATTGTGGTAGTTAACAATTTCGTTTAGAGCGTGTTCGCATTGTTCTTTCATTTTTCTTCTAAACATTCTCTTTTCTTCTCTTCTAAGATATTCATAATCTTCCAGAGTTGATCTCGTTCCATGAAGTCTCAATTACGTTGCACCATAAGTTTCGATTCTGATCTAAGCACGTCTTAACTGAGACGAAGTTTAAGATGCAGTCCAAGTTACAATCCATTGTGACAAGCTGCAAATTGATCTAACACTCTGTGGTGCCACGCGTATGCTTCGTAAGCTGAGCTTAAGGCACGTCATAAGCTTAATAGGTATCTGTTGGTGTAACCAGGCATTACTGACCTATAAGCATTACATGTGTATCTCATTATTATATAACACCCTGAAGACACCAGGCTCTTAAGTCAAAATTTAAAACAAACAAAATCAATACTCCTATATGGATTCGTAAAATGGCATAGGGAGAAAATCGTCGCTGTACATGTGACTTTCTTTAGTTAAGAAATTGCCATTTTCACACAGATTTTGCTAGGAAATCCAATAGTTTTCACATATTTTACTTTCCTTGATTTCATCTTTCAGTATGCTCAAGGGCATAAGAGATAACATCGTGGCTAAACTTCTATTGAAATCCTATGTTCTGTTACCGAAAAAAAAAACGCTAAACCTTCAAAAGAAATTTAGTGTTTCATGTAGCCTGGGATTTAAAAGGGATTTTGTGATTTAAAAATTGAAGAAGGTTCGTGATGACTTACTGTTGGGTCAATATTTTGTATTTCCGTGAAGATATTTAATAACATTACTCATATAAACAAGATCAGTCTGTGGCCAATACATTTTTTGATCTTTGATCTTGTGGAAGGATAGGGGTTAAATGTTTTTTAACTTTTGTATGAGTCACGTTGATAATTTAAGTTACGGATTATGCTAAGAATGAATCACAGTGATAAAACCATAAAACCATAGTTTTACTATTGACGTAAATTATATTTAATACTTTTCTTGGAAAAATATTTCTGTAAACAAGAAAAATAAACAGCAAATGAATATTTATATTTATGTCTTTAGAAATATTATTCTTTAGATATTATAAATAAAATATTCTTTATAGTGTACATAGTCCTTTAAGTTAAGGACATTGGCTATCATTACGGCCCATTTTACTCTCTTAGCAGCAGTTCTGAAGAGTTTTATTGTTGTTTTTCCATTCAACTGCCGTAAAATTTTCAAACAGAACGTGCGTAGTTATCGAGGTCCCCTTTTTCTTTCCACCTACAAGGATAGCCAGTTGCATTAACTCATATTTTTCATTTCCTAGTATGTGACCAAAGTAGCTCATATTTCTTAAGTATTTCTTTTCTCTCTTTCATCCTTCTGAAGGTTTCCGTGTTTGTTACATGATGTGTTACAAGACAGAAAATATGTAGCATCTCAATACTTTAGAGTTATAGTTTTTATTCCCAGCTTTCCGTTGCATAATACCGTTTTCATATTATTGAAAGCGTTTCTGGTCATATTAATGTATTGTTTTATTTCAACATTAAGATCTCAGTGTTCCTTTATAGTATGATAGAATTGATCCAAAAGATGGCATAACCCGGACATCCAAAGTGAAAGTTCTCCTCCAACACCAAATTGTTCTAAATGGTCCACATAATGTTCAGAAAAAAGTCACAACATTTTGAGCGTCGGGTTTGGACGGGAGAGGGGGGAGAAATCGGTAAATTCGTAGTTTTTTAAGTTTTTCGTCAATATTTCTAAGACTATGCGGTTTAGCATAAACAACCTTTTATACAAAAATGTTCTAAATTAAATTTGAAACAAAAAAAGGCCCTATGCATAATCCTTTTAAAATGAACGGTTCCAAAGTTACGGAGGTAGTATAGTATAACTGGCCCAAAAAAGGCCTAACCCAGACATTAAAAGTAAAAGTTTTCCTCAAACACCAAATTGTTCTATATGGTCCAGATATTGTTCAGTAAAAAGTAACACCATTTTGAGCGTCCGATTTGGGAGGGGGAGGGAGATGGGGGAGAAATCGGTAAATTGGTAGTTTTTTTTACGTTTTTCGTCAATATTTCTAAAACTATACTTTAGCGTAAACAATGTTCTATACAAAAATGTTCTACATAAAATTTAAAACAAAAAAGGTCCTCTACATAATTGTTATAAAATCAACGGTTCCAGAATTACGGAGGGTGAAAAGTTGAGGTTTTCGATAGTTTTTATATTTTTTGGGCAATTGATGATGATTTTGGGTGGTGAGGTTGACGTTTCTTCAAGGGCTTATCACTAACATACCATCGCCCACTAAAATAGCAAATTTGATTTATAAAACACAATCCTGTTAAAGAAAATCAGTAGGGAATTGCCCAAAAAAATATAAAAAATATCGAAAACCTATAGTTTTCACCCTACGTAACTCTGGAACTGTTGATTTTATAACAATTATGAGTAGACCTTTTTTGTTTTAAATTTTATGTAGAACATTTTTGTATAGAACATTGTTTACGCTAAAGCATAGTTTTAGAAATATTGACGAAAAACGTAAATAAACTACTAATTTACCAATTTCTCCCCCATCTCTCCCCCAAACCGGACGCTGAAAATGGTGTAACTTTTTACTGAACAACATGTGGACCATATAGAACAATTTGGTGTTGGAGGAAAACTTTTACTTTGGATTTTTAGGTTAGGCCTTTTTTTGGACCAATTATACTATACTACCTCAGTAACTTTGATACCGTTCATTTTAGAAGGATTATGCATTAGGGTGCATCGAAAAAGGCGAAAAATTTTTTTTTTGCGATGGAAAAGTAATACTTCACAAAAGTTGCCCAATCAACTGATAAGGATTTTGGTAAAATTTTTTCGAAATTGGAAAAGTTAACAGACGAAAAAAATTTTTATTTCGAAACTAAAGCTCACAAAGGTTGTCTAACACACTATTTAGTATTTTAGTGAAATTGCGTTAAAATAAAAAAATATTTTCTGCCCCCCACGGCAACTAAAAATTAGAAAAAATAGGGAAATGTAATACCTTGTAGAACTTGAATAAATAAATTCGGTTTAAATTGGAAAATATTTTCTGGTTTCACAAGGCAATTAAAAATTTTACTTAAGAAAATTATACTAAAACATTCTTTTTATAACGCAATAGCCTAACTTATCCATCTCCCTGACGTCACCCAAGTTTTTTAATACTAAAATAAATATAAAGCAAAGTACAAAATTAGGTATATAAATATTACAAAAAAATATGTTAAAAGCATTCTATTCGAAGATGTCTTCCAATTTAGCATTAAAGTGAGGCATAGTTTTTCTGGAATCAATTCGAGTTTTTATAAATCCATCCCTCGAATACGCTTAACAAACTGCTAGAGAAGATTGTATCACAAGCTTGACACATCGTTCTACACATTGCTTGTGGCAGTGATATTTCTCAATCTCAATGTCTAAAGGGTCTAAAGGGTCTAAGTTAGGAGTGTTAATAAAATCTCGCAGATTGTCACTGGAAAATCTAGAAAATATAGGTGGTTCTGTAAGGTGATATTCTTGTTAGTTAATTATCACAAAGTAGTCGTTTGATTCAAAATTTTTATAGGAGAAAGTTTGAAGGCTTTTGATTTGGTCACTGGCAAACTTCTTTTGATGTCCAAGGGGTAGATCATTTGAATGTCGCAGACATACAAACCACTGAACCTTCTTCTAACAGCCGTATTACATCACCCAGTATTTACGACTGTTTCGTCACATGCAATAGCTGGATTTGATACTTTCTGATATACCAGACAGCGGATACCCATATCCGAAATATTTGCACCCTGGCTCATGCACAAGTGTTAGGTGTTCTTCCACGATCGATTGACCATAAAACTTGGTACTGTTTTTTACTTCTAAAGTTTTGTCTTTGCGTCGGTAACTTTCTTCTTTTACCGTTGTTCTCTCAGATTATGTTTTTGTTTTCCCTATCAATCGAGCTTATCACCATTATTCTGGGACCTCTTTGATTTAATAGAAACTTGAGCTCATCCAGAGGCACTTTATGAGATTTGCTGCACAGACAATTAATCAGAGTGTCACATTTGCATGCTGCAAGATCGAACGTGTACTTTTACTTTTGTTCTTAAAGCATTGAATTTTATTTTTGTAAAATTCACTGTTTTGCCTGTTTTTAAATGGTTTCATAAGTTTCATATATTTGTCATGATATGCTTTTAAAAGCTCAATAATTCTTGTATGTTAAATTATTGGAATTAAAGCCTTTTTCCATATTTCCTCCAATTCCAATTTAATTGCAACCTGTTCGGCAATACCAGAAAATCCTGGCTCTTTCTTGCTGATTTTTTTAACCTCTTGCAACCACAAAACTTCATCGCTTGTTTGTATTTCGGTAAAACATTTTCAGGTATATTTGGTGGTTGCCCAAAAATGGGGCGGTCCACACCACATCTTGATTTTATTCCCCATGATCCTGGTTTATCTATTTTAAAAATCTTTAATTTACAAACAACAATAGTAACTAAGTAAGGCATCGCACCAAACATAAGAGAAAATTACATGCACGGACTCACGAAGCGGGACATTTCAAATGGGTTGGGAAAACTGAAAAAACAAATAAAACTTTAAATATCGTTTAAATTTGTAATTGACAACATTCTAAGTTCGGTTTAATTTATCTTAGATCGAGTTAGCACATATTCTATTCCAAATAATATAAATTGAAATTTCCATAAAAATCATATATTTAATAAAATTCAAGGTCGTTGGAAGGGGGGGGGGGAGCACAAAATTCGCTTAGAAAAAAAATTAAAAATACTAATATGCTGAAAAATAACACTAGCAACTTTTTCACGCTATTAGATATAACATTTCCAACTTTTATTTTTTCGATGCACCCTATTATGCATAGAGCCTTTTTTATTTTAAATTTAATGTAGAACATTTTTGTAAAGAAGGTTGTTTATGCTAAATCGTATAGTTTTAATTAAAAATATTTACGAAAAACGTAAAAAACTACGAATTTACCGATTTCTCCCCCTCTACCCCCCAAACCCGACGCTCAAAGTGGTGTGACTTTTTTCTGAACATTATGTGGAGCATATAGAATAATTTGGTTTTGGAGGATATCTTTCACTTTGGATGTCTGGGTTTGGGTCTAGTTATACCATACTATTAGCTTACTTTCCAGATAATTAAATCTGGGTACTTTCTTTAAAGCATTTCTTTTATCATGGATTCTTTCGTCTTCAATTTTGTTGATATCAATTTTAGGTGTTGTATTAATGTCGTATTGTGTCGAAATATTTCTCAAAGTCATCTAGACAAGTGAATACCTCACAGTTAACATCTCGACACCGGTTTAAAAGTGATTGTACAGTAAATAATCTATCTCTACTGCCAAAGCCTTTTCTAGATCCCAAATGGTTATTCTATCGTATAGATTTTTGTAGCCACTTTTATGTGTCACTATCCTGGTTTTAAACCAGGAGAAGTAAACTAAAAAGACAGATTCACACCCAAGAAAGTCTCCAGAAAAATCACCAAATGAATACATCTTCTCTTTTGACTGATCATGTCGGCCTTCGACGGTAACTCATGGATATTACATTATACTAATACGTAGCTAAACAGTTCTAAAAACAACTGCTTTTTATAAAAAAGAAGACTAAACATCTAAAAATTAAAGGAATAACGCAGAAAACAAAAAACACCTTGGACATATTTTAATTAACTTATGAAATTCCAATAGTTTGGGCCAATTACAAACAAGCATTATGGCGCAGTACTGGCGGAACCAGTACTTGCATATGGAGCACAAACATGGACCTTCACAAAGAAAAATATGGAAAAGATCGCCAAGACTCAAAGGGCAATGCAAAGGCAGATGCTGGGTGTCAATCTAAGTAATAAAAACAAAAATACACGAATCAGAAATAAAACCAAAGTGAAAGACGTAAACAAACATGCAGCTACTCTCAAATGGAAATTGCAGAACACAACAGCAGACGTAAGTTGTGCTCACTACGGAGAGCAATGGATTGTATCCTCGCTCATACCCTTGCTCCCTGGTATTTATATTCGTTATATTCGTGAATTCTCGCATTTAATATAATGTATTTATTTTACATAAAATATCGATAATATAGTTTCGATTGCTATGTAAAATAATAGTACATTGTTTACCGGGTAGGAAAAGCTTAACATTCCTGGACGACTGTGAAGATTGCTAAGTCGAGGCGCAAGCCGAGACTTAGCAACGCAGAGTCCAGGAATGTGGCTTTTCCTACGAGGTAAACATACTATTTTTCCGCAAATCGTTTAAAATTCGACAGATATTGATTGATTTAAAAAAAACGCGATAATTTTATTCCCAAATAAATGGTGCTTTGAAATTCCTAATAAAATTACTTGGGTTACTATGGAAACGTATTGAGGTTGAATTGTCAAACTTGACGCTTATAAATTTAATTGCTGGTGTTCTCGAAAGTAAAATGATAAGTGATGATGAAATTTCCATTCCTGGGACTCCTCCAGAGCTGGTTGAGGCAGTGAATACTGCTTCATTAGAATTATTGCCAAAGAAATCAAGAGAAAAGTACGAAAATGCATACAGACGTTTTATGGATTATCGCATGAGTAAAAATACGAGTTCTTTCTCAGAAAATGTTGTAATGGCATACTTCCTAGACCTTTGTTTAAAGATGAAATCTTCAACATTATGGGCCAATTATTCAATGCTGAAGTCAACCCTTGCACTTAAACACAATGTAGATATATCTACATACTCAAAACTTCGTTCTTTATTGAAACGGCAAACTCAAGGTTATAGGGCAAAGAAATCTAAGATTTTAACGAAGGAAGAAATTGAAAAATTTATCCAGGAAGCTCCAGATAAAGAAAATTTAATGATTAAGGTAATTTACAAGGTTTTAATAGCAATGTGTTTTCTATCATTTATGTAGAACACTAACAACTGTACGGAAATATCATTTCCTTACAGTAAGGAAATGACATTTCCTTACAGTAAGGAAGTCCTGACTTTTTCTTCAAGAAATTTTGACAGGAATGTCAAAATTTCCTGGCGATTTGCGGAAAATACAATATTTTAAATGCGAGAATTCACGAATATAAATACCAGGCAGCAAGGCTCGGAGCCAGGATATAATCCATTGCTTTCCGTAGTGAGCAAACCCAAAGAGACGTCCCACCCAATGAAGCGATAACGCACTGGAGGTCTGAGGACCATAAAGTTGTGCTCACAACGAGGCGCCGCGCCGACCCTCACTCCCTGGTATCCGTCGTACTGTTCGTACCATATTATCGATTGCCAGATGCATTATTTTAAATGCGAACGTTCAACAAAATGAAGAGTAGGATAGTAAGCTCTAGGCTAGGATACGATGCGATGGTCTTCGTAGTGAACGCACCCTAAAAGAAGAAGGAGCAGACCACATATTGCGATGGTCGGATGACATAAAAAGATACGCAGGGACCAAATGGACAAGATTAGCACTGAACCAAGAAGAGCGGAAAATAAGCGGGAGGACTACGTTCAACTTTGGACAAATGAAGATAGATAGATTAATTTATATATGATAGATTATGGCAATAGATAGATATATTATAGATAGATAGATTATGGGTCGGTAAATTTGAATTATTCATGCTGGTTTAAAAAAAGAGCATAGTAAACATAGTTGCGTTGTGTTTTTGGGTAATGGTTATGAATTAGATATTAGCCATCCTTTAAAAAATTTACCTTGCATTGTAGATTTCATTAAACAATTCTAATATAATTAGTGTGGTTGTCTGTTTAGTCTTGAGATTTTTGTAGGTATTTTTCTCAAAACTATTATTTACACATTATTGTTACAATTTAGTCTAGCTGTCGTTTCTTCTTTACTTATCGCTATATGTAGTATTGCAAATGAGGTACATTACATAACTTTATATAATTCTTTTCTCAAAGGATATAATAAAAAATAATTACAGGTTAAAAATTATATTTATTAATTTTACAACACAAATAGATAGTAATTTTCCACTATACCTTGTATACCAAGCACGTTTGTAGGTAATAGGTACTTCAAACAATAACAATCGATTACACAGCTATTAGATATCTATATATAAACAAATACAAGCAGTTCCATGTGCATTATTCCTCGTTTTTCAAATTCTTATTCTCGCTGTGATGAGTTCCAAGGACGAGCTCAGGAACAAAGTATTTTAGCGAAAACAAAGTCTGAATAATGATGTTAAACAATTTTTCTGTCAACGACCACTGAGCACAGTTATAAAGGTTTAAATTTTATTTTATTTACAGCGACGTACCATAAACTAAAAAGGAAATGCGAAAAATATTTGAGCAATGTGTCGAATCATAAGTTGGGCCAAAGGGGTCAAAAATAACTGATTAAATCTTAGTTCTTGTAAATTTTGTCGAAACTTCATTATTAGGTAATAGTAGGTGGTGAGAAAAATAGTAGGTAATATACAATATATCAGGTTCACAATGGTCGCATTCAGGAAACGAAAAAGTGAGGGAGCAGTTCCCGATGGAGCGGAAACAGTGAGTTTCGTCTTATGAACGCTCCGCTCCCTAAATTCGTGACAGCCTATCACTTTCTATTATATGTGAGATTATATACTTGTCTCTGCAGAATAAACTGTTTTTTACTTCATAATCATGTTCAAAAATAATGGATTGTTTACCGCGTCCGCTACTTTCCAATTGATAATTAGTACTTGATGCCATCTTTCAACAAGTCTATTGAGAAATTCACAAACGTAGCATACGTTGGACGGAGGTAGCGGAATTAAAATGAGCTCACTGTCATGGCGACCGTTCCGTAACACGTTCTGCAAGTAGCGCCACATTCAGAGAACGAATCCCCAACAGTTTCAGAACCGCTCCGTCACTTTTTCATCTCCTGAATGCGACAAATAAACCCAGCGAGAGTTTAAGAAGATTTAAAAGGGCCGTGCGAGGAGAGTACGAATTTTATATGAGATATCCCAATTTACACATAACTCCCTCTCTCCTTCTGTCTCCTTGGCCTCTCCAAGGCCAAGTCGGGCCCTGCTCTCCCCATCATCCGCCTTTATGTATCTCTGTCCCCGGCAGAGGAGATCGATTGATTCAATTTTGCCAGAGCGAAGACTTCGTAATAACAAACACCCTTTTCAAATTACCTCCTCGGCGATTATATACACGGACATCTCCACAACATACCAAAGAAAAAATAGTGAGAAATCAAATAGACTACATTCTGATAGCAAGGAGGTATCGTAATGCTGTTAAATGTACTAAGACGTACCCAGGAGCTGATATATGCTCAGATCATAACCCGGTAGTTACTGTGATAGAGGCGAGACCAAAAAAGATTAGGAGATCACACAGAAAGACACTAGATTTAGATAAACTTAGAAACAAAAATATACGACAAGAAACATGAGAAGAAATAAATGAAAACCTTAGTTCAGTGCAACAACAAATTAACGATACAGATAACGTTAACCAAAAATTAAAGTACATAAATACAGCTATACAAAGAGCAGGAAAGAAACATCTGACAAAAACGACAACAAAGAACAAGGGGTGGATGACACAGGACATACTAGATGAAACAAAGAAGAAAGATGAAGAATTACCTAGACAAATACAAAGAAATAAACAAACACATAAAAAAGAGAATAAAAGAAGCCAAAGGGGCGTGGATTAAATAACAGTGTGAAGAAATGGAAACCTATGAGAAAAAGTACGATGCGTTCAATATGCACAAAAAAGTAAAAGAGATAACAGGAAGCATAAAGAAATGCCAAATAGGTAAACTTAAAGACAAAGATGGAAATCTTATTGTAGATCTAGAGAATAAAATAAAAAGATGGACAGAATACCTGAATGAATTATTTGAAGACGATAGAAACAACTTAACTCAGATAATCAATGCAACTGGGCCAGACATATTGAAAGAAGAAGTAGAATACGCAATAAGAAACGCTAAAAATGGAAAAGCAAACGGACCTCATGAAATGCCTACAGAACTGCTGAAGCTTTTGAATGATAAATCCGTAACCATAATATTGCATATATTCAATACAATATATAGTACTGGTATAACCGCAAGAATGGTTGCTGTCTACGTTTGTCAACATACCGAAGAAAACTAAGGCAATGCAATGTTCAGATCATCGAACAATCTCCTTGATGAGTCACCTGCTTAAAATATTTCTTATAGTCATCCACAACCGAATCTATCAAAAACTAGACATCGATATTAACGATACACAGATGGGATTCAGAAAAGGATTAGGTACAAGGGATGCTCCCTTTGCCTTGAACGTTCTAACACAGAGATGCCTAGATGTTAACCAAGAGGTACACGCCTGCTTTATAGACTTTGAAAAGGCCTTTGACAAAGTACGCCACAGTAAACTCAAAGAAATCCTGGAGAGTAAGAACATTGACACCAGAGACATACAAATAATATTAAATCTGTACTGGAATCAGCGAGCCAATATAAAAATAGAAGACCAAACATCGGACGGAATAGAAATACGTAGAGGGGTACGACAGGGTTGTATATTGTCACCGCTCTTGTTTAATATCTACAGCGAACAAATATGCCAAGAAGCTCTCTCATATGCAAACGAAGGGATAATAGTCAATGGAGAAGTTATCAATAACATCAGATATGCTGACGATACTGTGATAATGGCAAGAACAGCGGAAGATCTACAACATCTAGTTGAAAGTATGAATGAGATATGTAATAACTACGGCATAAGGATGAACGTCAAAAAAACCAAATATATGACCTTCAGTAAGAATCCAATAAACGACACTAGTATCACAATAAACGGTACTTAACTTGAAAAAGTAAACGAATACAAATACTTGGGAACCCTTATCAATGAAACAGGTGACCAAAATCACGAGATAAAAAGACGTATTGAAATTGCCAGGTCTACTTTTATAAAAATGAAAAAATTATTTTGTAATCGTGATATTAGTATTCATCTACGAACTAGAATGTTAAAATGCTATGTATTCAGTACTTTGCTCTACGGTGTTGAGTCATGGACTCTTAAACAGAGGAATATTAAAAATCTTGAAAACTTTGAGCTGTGGTGCTACCGCCGTATACTAAGGATAAGTTGGGTGGATAAAATTACAAGTGAAGAAGTAATACGCAGAATAAATAACGAGCCAGAAGTTCTACTGAATATAAAAAAGAGAAAACTTGAATACTTAGGCCACCTGATGAGGGGACAAAAGTACACATTCCTACAAAATATAATGCAAGGAAAAATCCAAGTACGAAGAAATCCAGGCCGTAGAAGAATGTCCTGGATGAGAAATTTGAGAGAGTGGTTTGGTTGTACCACTAACGAATTGTTCAAATCAGCAGTAAATAAAATTTGAATCGCCCTAATGATATCCAATCTCCGATAGGAGAGGCACTCAAAGAAGAAGAAGTGCCCGGCTGCTCTCCTCCAGTTATCCAACCTCAAATCTCTTTTGTGTATGTTCTTACTTCGTCTATCCACTTTATTCTTGGTTTTCCTACTGGTCGACGTCCCACCATTAAGCGTTCTACTATGTGTGCTGTCATTATCCAGCCTTATACTTATACGGTGACCCGCCTAGCGCAATCTTTGTATTTTTGGATAATTTTCTATAGAGGGTTCCTTGTGATATTGATACAACTCATGGTTGAATCTTATTCTCTACATATCATTGTCGCAGATGGGTCCCAATATAATTCTTCATATCTTTCTTTCAAAAATATTTAGTAGGTTTATTGTATTTTCTGTCATGATTCATGTTTCTACATAGAAAATATAATACACGTAGAGTTACAAAATAATTACCCATTTTTATAAAAAAAAGTTGACACATGAACATACAAATTTGAAGAAATAAAGCATATTAATTAAATAATTAAAAATATTAATTAAATATTTATGTGCAAAATTATAAAATCATAATATACAATATATCAACATTAAATCTTCTCTCTATCTCTCAAAAATCTATTCCTCCTTATTAATTTCCTAAGTTAATATTCAAAATTACATGTTCGATAATGATACTTACTTTGAAGAAAAATATAAAAACAGATTTATTGCAAATTTTAGTGACCTTAGCTATTGTTCTCCTAGATCTATAATCTCTCCTTATAAATGTTATATTATTTTATTTAATTTTATATTTTATATTATTTTTATTACTTTGCCATAATTTAAGAGGCCATTGGCATAATGAAGGCACTATACACTGCGTCCATAAAGTTACGCATAAAATTATTTCGTAAACCGGTGACTTTAAGAAAAATCTCGAAATAGGTCGATTTTTAGAAAGCTTAAACTACGATTTTTTGGCATATATATCATACTAGTAACGTCATCCGTCTGGGCGTAATAACGTAATCGATGATTTTTTAAATGAGAATAATAGGGGTCATATATGATAGCTCATTTGAAAGGGTACTCAATTCTCTATTCATAAATATAAACATTAATACAATTATTTATACAGGGTATCCAAAAAAAATTTTTTAATTAAATTATTTGACACAAAAAAATGAATATGTAATTTATTTAATTCTAAATACATTTTACTGCTGTCAGAAAACAGAAAAAATGTTTGAAAAATAAACATTGATTTCAGCTTAAGGGGATGGGTACGAACTTTCGGCTTCAATGCTGTTTAAATGGGATTCACTTTTTTCGAATCCTGAGAAAACTAATAAGTGTTTTTGAAAAATTTAAACGCAGAATGAAAGATTGAGATTTATTACTGAGGGGCCGAAAGTCCCTGAAAACTTCTATGTTTATTTTAATAAGTTACAGGGGTGAAAAACTAAGAGAAAATTTGGTGTGATTTTTAATTTCAAATATCTCATTCAAAAGAAACTTTTTATTAATTTTAGGGGACTTTCGGCCCTCGGTAATAAAGTAATCTTTCCTTCTGCGTTTAAATTTTTCAAAAATTTTGACAGACGTCAAAATGTTCCTTTCCTCTTAAACGAAATGTTCAAGCTGCCAAGAGGCAAGTGGGTGGCAGCTTTAACATTGAATTTAAGCGACAAACAATATTTATTTGTCAAATAAACATTTTCTCCTTTTTTCTGCCAACAGTAAAACTTAGTTTGAATTAAATAAATTACATGCATTCTTCTGTTTGTCTCAATAAATTTAATTAAAAAGAACTTTTTTTGAACATCCTGTATAAATAATTATGTTAATGTTTGTATTATTGAATTGAGAATTGGATACCCTTTTAAATGAGCTATCACATAAGCCCTATTCTCATTTAAAAAAATCATCGATTACGTCATCACGCCCAGATAGATGCCGTCACTAGCATTATATATGTTATAGTCAAAGCCCGAATTTCAGGCACTCCTAGGTTTGACTAGGCAATCCTCAGGTCTGACTGACGGTCTTAGTCAAAGTCCGAAATAAAATTACAGTTTCGGCCTTTGACTAGTCAAACCTAGGAGAGACTAAGTTGGTCAGTCAAAGGTCGAAATTTAATTCTATGAAATCGGGGTTTGACTAGTCAAACCCCGATCAGCTATTAAAAGGTCGTAATTTGTTAGATTGGGTTTAATAAAACGTCATTTTCTAATTTTAATGTTTATTATTTTTATATTGTCCTAATTTAAATAAAAAAATTAGTGTTTATTCTCACATGTTGAGGCATTATGACATTTAGAGTTGCACAATACGTTAGACCTTTTACACTTACGTTACGTAATATGGAAGAGCATTTCTTATTGCAGTAGCATTTTATAAATTATTGTCCTCCAAATTTAGAATCTGTTGTATCAATTTCTTTTAGAGACAGAGACAGGTTAACGTCTGGAACATCTTCGAAATTAGGAAATTTCTATTTGCATTATCTTATTTGATTTCTTGGAAAAAGTTTATTTATGGTTCCGTATTTCGTACCAACTCTATATAAACCGTCAATTGTTTTATCTTGTATGATACCCAAAATATTTCAAGCATCTCCCTTGGCTCTATCAAAGCTGGGGATAGATATTGTTACAGTTTTTCCGATCAAAATTGGAGGGCATTTTTTTTCACTTAATTGTATTATAGCATTATAGGCTGGTCATGAAGACCTTCAATCGCATTTCCTTTATTTTAATCTTTTCTGTCAGTGCACAACGTATGCTCGAACGCGTGCCAAGGAGATGCTCAAAATATTTTTTGTATCATACAAGATAAAAAAATAATTGACGGTTTATATAGAGTTGATACGAAATACGGAACAATAAACACATTTTTTTCAAGAAATCAAATAAGAGAATGCAAAGAGAATTTTCCTAATTTCGAAGATGTTCCAGACGTTAGGCTGTCTCTAAGAGAAATTAGTACAAAATATTCTAAATTTGGAGGACAAGGATTTATAAAATGCCACTGCAATAAGAAATGCTCTTCAAAACTATGTAAGTGTATGAGGTCAAACGTATTGTATTAATTTTTTGGAGCATAAACACTAATTTTTTTATTTTAATTACGACAATATGAAAATAATAAACACTATAATTAAAAAATTACGTTTTATTAATTCTAATCTAACAAATTACGACATTTTAATAGCTCATCGGGGTTTGACTAGTCGAACCCCGATTTCATAAAATGAAACCCCGATTTCATAAAATGAAATTTCGACCTTTGCCTGACCAAAGTAGTCTCTCCTAGGTTTGACTAGTCAAAGGCCGAAACGGTAATTTATTTCGGGCTTTGACTAAGACCGTCAGTCAGACCTGAGGATTGCCTAGTCAAACCTAGGAGTGCCTGAAATTCGGGCTTTGACTATAACATATTAACATATATACCAAAAAAATCGTAATTTAAAAATAAAAATCGACCTGTTTGGGGATTTTTCCTTAAAGTCGTCGGTTTACCTAATAATGAATTTATACGTTACTTAATGGACGCACTGTATTTGTGAACCATCTACGAGTATACCTACATAAACATTCAAAAATCATGGCTCTACCAAATCAGCAAATAATAATTCTGGGAATGTTTCTAAAAAATTCCCATTATTCAAATAGCCTTACCGCGTCTCGATACCCATCACCCCTTTCTTTCATAAAGAAATTGAACATTAAAAAGTCTTTATGTGTTAGCGCGCCAATGTTGCCAACTAAAGATCAATATCCTGATAAAACAAACAGGTGTGAGTGTAGGCGAGACACTTCTTTCAAATCATTTACCACTGAGTCAATAGATTACCATCTTTTATGTTAGGAAAAATGATATTCATGATATGCATAAAAAATTAATAACGTAACGGGAAACGGTGAGTAAGATGGACATTCACGACACAAATCGAAAACTGTAACTGGGTACTGGGTACGGAGAAAGAGTTTGGCAAAATTAGCATTTCAAGCGGACTTTTTCTTTCTTTGATCTGCAGGAGGTCGAATAGTTTAAAAACCAATTCGAAGACTTATACTAATACAATTTTATGCTTGGTTATCATAAATTTGTTTCACTATATCAACTTTAGAACTGTTATGTGTGAGTACAGGTTATTGTAACTATGAACTTAGATTCAAGCCACTTCAGGAATTTGAACTATTGATCTAGGAGTAACAACTGGGAAAAAATAAATTCACATTTGACTACAGAAATTTTATTTAAGTAAGTTTTGATCTGTATCAGTGATTTATATTAATTATCTTAGTACAAATAGATGGAGAAAAAACATACTCGTTCAAAAGAGCCAAAGAAATTATTTACCTGGGAGCCAAAATAGATAAAAATGGTCATAAGGAAGGGGAGATACAAGCAAGAATAGCTAAAGGAAATAAAGAATGTGGAGCATTACGCACATTAATGAAATCCAAATACGTATCAAGAAAAACAAAAATAAGAATTTATAAGACTGTTACCAAACCTACGCATGCGAAACATGGGTGCTCAAAAAGTCAGAAAGAGACCTTTTAGAAAGATAGGAGAAAAACGAGAAAGAGTAATATATGGAAGTATGAAAATAGAAGGTCAGTGGAGAAGGAGAACCAATAAAGAATTAGAAGAACTATATAAAGAGCCAACGATCACGACGACGATCAAAGCACAGCGAATACGATATTTGGGGCACATCGAGAGAATGGAAAGTAAAAAAATGCCAAAAATGGTACTCTCACGAAAACCAATACAAAAGAGAAGGAAAGGCAGGCCAAGGAAAAGATGGAAGGACAGTGTGTACGAAGACCTGAAGAAAAGTAACATTGAGAAATGGAAAGAACTAGCATTGGACAGAAGGAAATGGAGGGAGGTGGTGAAGGAGTGTATAAAAAGATTAAAGTGTAATTAAATAAAATTTATAAGTTATATAAGTTATATTAAGTTATTTATTATTTATGTAATCAGAAACGTAACCATATTATCCTTGGGCCTACAAAGCCTCTTGCGCTTAATAAATAAAATATAACACAAATATGTATACTAGAAAGGGGAAAAAGGAATAACGAAATATAAAATACTAGAGAAAAAGGTGAGAGAAAATATCGTAGTGACACTGGATGACAGTCAATGAAGCTTTAGGCCAGGGCTAGGGTGGGACACAAGTAAAACCAATCTCATATTAACACTGAGACATATATCAGAAAAAGCCCTAGAACATAACAGTAAGTTGTTTCTCTGTTTTGTGGACTTGGAAAAAGTCTTTGATCGTGCATTACGTAACAAGATCTGGGAAATATGTATTAAACCGTAGAAATGTGAGGCCGAAGCAAATCCCAGCAATAAAGGGTATAATAGTATAAATAATAGATATACACATAATAATGTAAGAACGAACAACCGCTTATCTCTTGAATTCTAGAATCAAGGTGGTGTCCTAAGTCCTTTTGTATTCATCACTCTAATGAACGAAATTGCAAACAAATGCAGGAGTAAGGTAAGCAAAACTGGGGTTGGGGTGCATAAACTTCAACAAGTAGATATATACGTATCAGAGTTGATATAAATATGCCAATCATCTGGTAATTGCAAGTGAATGTGAATATTCGGAATGAAGCTTTTAAGAAATTCGGGATGAAAATAAATATTAAAAAAACAGAAGCTTTAGTAATATGGAACACTCAAGAAAATATAAATATAAAGCTAAATAATGAGACCATTACACAAATAGAGGACTTCAATAGATCACTGATGATGATTGGTCATCCAATGGAAAGCTAGTTCTGTGATGTAGCCCTTTTTAGGGATTTTTAAATACCTTTTATAAAGGATTTTAGTCGTTTTTTGCTTATAAAAATATTAAAAATATTTTAGATATTGGAAAAAATCTTCATATTTTTTTATATTGGTAGGATGAATGGGACTATTAACGATAAAACTTCTTAACTAAGAACAAAAAATTGTAAAAATTTACTATTTCTACATAAATTTTCCAGTCTCCTGAACTTCGCCTCTTGTTTTTATACTCAACGCAATCGTAATAACTTTCTGCACGATTGATTTCCTGACAAATTTCGTCAATTTCGGCGTAAAAACTGCAAAGATTATACAATTTCTATCTTACGCTGCTACACTTTCGATTTCTCTGGGTTACAATATTAGTTACAGTTTGTGTTCTTGAACTTAACGCCTAGACCTAAGTAGGTACACCTTTAGTGACATGCAATCGATATTTTTAATTAGGTCACTTCTGTAGAAAATTACAAACCCGTGCCAAGTAACATGTGGATGATAAATTTTACTATTTTCACAAATAGAACGAATATTATTACCAAAATAAAGAGAATGAATAAAATGAAAATTTAATTTTATGATTATTTATTTTCATTTAATGGCACAAAGAAAGATTGTACTAACCATAAAAAGTATCGCATAAATGAAGAGGTGGATTCCAAAAGGGCTTAAGTCATTTTTTTCACATTTTGAGGTTTTAGTTGGATCTGATTCTAGAGCATCATTTCTAACATTAGAAAAACAATTCATGTCATAACAGCTTAAGTCAAGTATACTGTACCAACTTTACAGATTTCAAATTAGTAATGTTTTCCAAAAGTGCTTTAGTCATGCCTTTTTCTATGCAGTTGTCTCCCACATGAATTTTCCAAAAGTGCTTAAGTCACTGACTAAGGTCGTTTGAATTTTCCAAAAGTGCTTGAGTCACTGACTTAAGGTCGTTTTGAAAAAAAAAACCCAATGTTCTACTTCTTAAAAGCCATGATTTTGTGTTCAAATCTTACGTTAAATTGTCTTGAAACAAGAATTTGAACCTCCAAATTACATGACTGATTCTATTCCAAAGTAATATTTAATTATATTCTTAAACATAGAAAAAAATTTACTTTTTTTACTTAAGACCTTTTGGAATCCACCTCTTCAAATGTATTAAGCCTAGAAGTTTTTATTAGTATGTATCTCCTAAATATTTTTGAAAATGCAAGGGAATGAAACGTAGGAGCAAAATCAAAGATAAACAGGCTAAAAAATTAAAATAACAATTATTCAACAAAAATGGAAAATACCAATCTATGAAATAAGAGATTTCAAGAACATATTGAAAATTTTAGTGTATGGTGATTATCACCTCTGGCTTTAATAACGTCCCTCATTCTCTGTGAAAGGTTTCTTATCAGAGACCGTATGTACTCCAAATCCAAATTTTCCCATTCTTCCGCTAAAGCATTTTGCAGTGGGCTACGGGCTCTTCTTTCTAGGTAGTCCCAAACAAGCTCAATTCAGTTTAGGTCTGGGATGTCTGCTTTATAATCGAGAACTTGAATACCAACCTCTTCAAGATATTGCATTGTTATGCTAGCAACGTGCTGACGACTCGTAGGGATGGGAAAAACCTACCTGTTTTAACCTAAAACCGGTTTTTTTACTTCGCAATAACCGGTTTTACCGTTTGTTTTTTTTGTCCCGGTTATAACCGGTTTTTTCTTTTTAAAGTAAAAACCGGTTATTAGGTTTTTAAGGTGATTAGGATTAGGTTAGGTATTATTTTGGATCCCAATCATAATTACTATTATCAAGTAATTATTCAAAACAAAACCATAATTCAAATTTTATTTTATAAATACAGAAGCAAAATGAAAGTGCAAACTCACATCAGCCAGAAACAATTATATTTTATTATAATATTTCGTTGAAAAGGTATTTGTAATCATATTATTTACATAAGAAGTGATCTGGTTGAAGTAGATGCAAACATAATCTATTTTTCATTCTTGACTCTTGACATTCAAAGTGGGTGAATTACTTTTTCTGATTACCAAAAATAATGTTCTGACTATGAATATCGAATTCCGATTACGAATACAAATATCCAAGGATTTCCCTACGTTTTCAAAACGATACACCCATACAGGAAGTACTAAATAAGTTAAAATGTACCTAATATAAAAATATACAAACGTGTTAAAAGAAATACATGATAAATTTTTTTTGATGGTAGTAAAAATAAAAGATGAACTGCATTATCCAATTTATTTTTAAGTAAAATATTTATGTTGATATCATTTTTTTTTAAATCCCATTTGAAAGAGTTTGAGAAATTTTTTATAAGTTGAAATGGTTGGGTTAAATTGTATATTATTGCAATATGTATATATTAATCTTACGCTGTATTATATTTAATCATAATCAATGAATATATAATAATAAAATAAATAAAATAATATATAAAATAAAATAAATATAATAATTAATAGAATAAAATGGTTTTATTAAAAATTGTGTTTTATTTATATTGATATTGATGTTCTTTCGATAGTACTAATTTTGATCATATTGATATCGAGTATCGAGTCGAGTGGAGTATCGCAAACTAAAGTGCATTGTAAATGTAACATTGTAACCTATTGGATTAAAAAAACCGAAAACCGGCTTTTGGAAAAACCGGTTTTTTTGGCCGGTTATAACCGCCAGGTTAAACCGTAAGCAAAAAAAACCGGTATAACCAAAAACCGGTGTTTTGTCAAAAACCGCCATCTATTATTTCCAATAAATTATCTCTAATAATTGGAACATTTTCTTCAAGAACCTCGCTTTTATATCGATCAGCTGTCAGGGCCCCCCTACGAAATACTGTTAATTCTGTGTGCCTTGCAAAGTAGATGCCTCCCCATATCATAATCAAGCCACCTCCAAAATGTTGGCTGCTCTTATGTTACACTGAGTAAATCGCTCACAAGCCCATCTGTAAACTCAAATACGCTTGTCGGATCCACAAAGTGCAAATCTTGACTCATCAATAAAAAGAATATTAGCTCACTCGTTAATATCTCAATCGGCATGTTCTCGTGCGAACCTTAAACCTGCCATACGGTGTGCCCTCGTTAACGTTGGAGCAGCTGCAGGAATTTTGGCTCTAATTACAAATTCCCTTAATCTGTTTCTAACTGAAATGACACTTATTCGGACATTACGGACTGTGGAAAGATCATTTTGCAGTTGCCTAGCTGATGATGTGTACGCAAGGTCTGCAAACCTAAATAACGGTCACCTGCGGGGTATGTTCAGCTGGGGCGTCCTGGAACTGGTCTTCTTGTGTAATTTCCAGTTTCTCTATACCTTCTTATTAATAAGTTCTTAAAGCTCTTGAAAGAAGAGTTCTTAAAGCTCTTGAAACGATGGATTGGTGGATTCCCAGAACATCAGCAACATATTGCTGCGATCGTCCATCTCCAATTAAAGCTACGATTTGGGTTGCTTGTTGTGAAGTTAAACTACTCATATTTTTCTAAGAACGCACCTCCTCATTAAAAAATCATGCAGACATAGTGCTCAGATCAAATTCTCGAATACCTACAAATGTCCAAAATAAATTATCTATCTTATCAACGTTTTGTTTAATTTTTTTATGGCAAAAACACGCTTCAACTTGAAATGTTATGGGTTTGTAGACACCTGAAGAAGACCATAGACGAGTATTATAACATTATGCTAAAAATCCACAAGGAAAAATTTTCCTGTAGTTGGCTTTATACCATGTAATACAAAAAACAGTAAAATCTTTTAAAAAAGGTATATATTTAAAATCCCTAAAAAGGGCTACATCACGATCACATAACTAGTTTTCGATTGGTTTACCAATCATCATCAGTGCTTACCTAAAATGAATATAACCTGGTAAAATAATGCAAAGATTTTGAAATTTTGACTACGGTTAAGAAAAGTTGTAGGTTATACTCACGTGAAATTTACATGCTAACCAACAATATATAATTTTATAAAAATATGTGGGTCAAAGCCCTGTACAAGTAATCCGCCAAGGAAACATCGGTTGAAAATGCTAACTTAAGCATGGATTTTTAAAGTATTTTACTAATATGCCCCACGTAACATCTGAGCTGTGGTTTGACTTGTTCACATGGTGAAAGTATGGCAGCAAGTGACAATGAAATTATGCTAAAAATTAAAAATTACTTCGCCACTCACACTATTTTTGGGCCATTTTCCCTATTTTTTCGCAAACATTGTTCTATAAACTTTTTAATTAAAAGTTATTAAATAAACAAAAAAGCAGATATTATATTAATACCTTTTATATTTGTAGAGATTTTTTTATGTAAATGTGTGTACCTATACCAATTATTTTATGATTCTTCGGCAGTAACCCTTGTTTGGGTGACCATGACACAACAACGTAAAAAATCAATAATATAATCAGGGTTGCATGTTTTTTGTCATTAACGAACCGAATATCTTCTTTGGTATTTAAACTATTATATTATTTTCATAATGTAAACGAAAACATTCGATAGGTATGTGCATTTATAAGTGTTTATTTTTGTATTACAGATAATATATAAATAAAAAAATATATTATTCGTAATAATCTTTATGCATATTTAATGAATTAATGAAATATCAAAGATTATTTCATTCATAGGAGATTCTGATCAATAGAAAGCTACATAAATCTAAATTAAATCGATAATTTTTGATAATTTCCCGTCGTCAAGTATATTACGTCAGATGCCCTTCGTTGCTATAAAAAAATACATTCAGTGACATTAATGACAATAATTTTTTAAAAATTATAAAAGTGATGACTTTCAACCGTAAAATATTTATGACAACTGTGTGTTTAATTGTACTAATTTGTACTTACATAAATAAATTACATGCAATAAAATTTTGGTTTTGAACAGTTTTATTCATGAAATAATCGCAACAAATTGCACTCGATCTCTAAAATTAATATAGAATTTTTGCCCTTGTGGCACTTTGACATAATTTCACTCGCCTTCGGCTCGTTAAATTAAAACTGTCAAAGTGTCACTCGGGAAAAATTGAATAATTTTAGAGCTTTTGTGCAATTACTACTGATAATAAAACCTTTACTTCAGTGCTAAATCTATCTCTTCCCCTTTATACATACATTTTTCAATTTGACAACACTAACACATGACAAACATAATAGACTTAAAAGCTGGAGCCGAAAAATCATCGTCATAAGTAATATGGAGTTTGTGCGGTGAAATTAGTCCGTTGTATATTGATAGTTATGATCCCTTGCAGCTGACATCTCAGTGGATACAGGAAGTAGCAATAAGGAGCAAGAAGTGGAAAATTAGTGCAGTGACACCTCCATTTCGTTGAACCTCCATCGATTTGCATGAAAAGTGGTGAGTAGTAGCTAGTTAGAGGATACCTCAAGAAACAAAAGTGACATGGCGCCAACTTGCACTTTTATCCTGGCGGAGGATGACACTCCTTCTCGGTGGTGAAAATTATTTTAATAAAAATAACCCTACAAATCAATAGAGAGACGAATTCAAGGCAAAATTTGTTTTATCATGTTATTAAAATAAATCAATATTTTTTAAGTAAAAAAATGCATATTTTTTCATCAATAACTCAAAAACCATAACTTCTTACAAAAAAGTTATTATACCCTATTCCACGACCACACGCCTGTTTTGGATTACGTCGACAACGAATATTTTACTGTGCAAAATAAGAAGAACGAAAGTAAATTGCAAATTACATTGTTGTTTATTGGAATAATTATTAGGGCCATTTATGCCCGGTTGCACCACCAGATATTAAGCTTAAGTCGAGAATATCATAAGAATTAATATAATATATTTATAATATATTACAATTAGAATACCGTAATATAATAATAGATATAATTGATAATAAGGTAACAATTTAAAATTATGGTACAACGTAAGTGATACTCAAGGAGGCCCTATCTATAAGTAGAGCTTAGCTAAGCTGGAACTTAAGATCTGTTGGTGCAACCCTGCATTACTTTCGTACTTCTTATGTTGCACAGTAAAATAATCGTTGTCGAAGTAATCCAAAACAGGCGTATGTTCGTGGAATGGCCCATATTATCAAAATTGAAGCTAATAAAAAATCTAATGAATTTAATTCTCGAAAAACCTTTTACTATTAGGAAGGAAAAGGCAGTTTTTGTTTTTATTTGAGTTTTACTTTTACTATTAGCTTTTACTATTAATTCAAAGTGAGATAACCCGGTAGGAGTCGCGCTCATCTTTGTCACGTAAGCAGTCGCGCGTAGCGAAATAATCTCACAATACGAATTTAAATGCGAATTTAATTAAAACAAATTTCTATTTTATAATATTTTTATTTGCTTGTTATGTTGAAAATATCTATTTCTAACAATTTTAAAGCTAATTGGTTCGCACCAAAGCCATAAATTCCATAAAAAAATAAAAATAATAATTTTTTTTAATTTAAAATTTTTAATAAAAAAAATTCCCACGCATTACTATAGTCTTATAAACCCCTTGTCCTAGCATTCGTGGATTTTCATAAAGCCTTTGACACGATAGAGCTGAATAGCATTTTAGAAGCTCTAAATGAATGCCGCATTGACTACCGTTACAGTACACTCATCTATAATATTTATAAAGAGGCAACAATGAGTGTTAAGTTACATGATAAAACCAAACAAATAAGCATAGAACGCGGCGTAAGACAAGGCGACACACTCTCGCCAAAACTATTCATAACTGTTCTGGAATATGCCTTTAAGATGCTCAACTGGGACAATAAAGGGATCAAAATAGATGGAGAAAAGTTAAATCATCTTCGTTTTGCAGATGACATAGTCCTTATAACTGATCACCTAGGAGAAGTAAAGAAAATGCTAAATGAGTTAGACGCTATCTGCTGGAAAATAGGCTTGAAAATGAACTTTTCTAAAACTAAATTTATGACTAATCTGATTCCTAGCGGACAGCTGATTATACGCGAACAAGAAGTAGAACTAGTGGAAAAGTACATTTACTTGGGTCATGAAATTAGAATTGGCAGAGATAACCAAATATGCGAAATAAAAAGAAGATTAACTCTTGCTTGGGCAGCCTACGGAGCTCTGAGAGACATATTTAGGAGCAGTATACCGATCGGTTTAAAAAGACAAGTGTTTGACCAATGTGTGCTACCGGTGATGACATATGGAGCAGAGACACTGACTCTAACCAAGGCAACAGCGTCGAAAATGCGGGTTGCTCAAAGGCGCATGGAAAGATCCATGCTGGGCGTAACTCTACGGGATAAAATAAGAAATGAAGATCTCAGACAAACAACCGGTATCGCAGATGTTGTAGAACGTATCACCAGGCTCAAATGGAACTGGGCAGGACACGTCGCCAGGCTGAAAGATTCAAGATGGGCACGAAAGCTGATGGAGTGGAGACCAAGAGAAGATAAACGAAGTAGAGGAAGGCCGCCTACACGATGGACAGATGATATCAGGCGGATTAGTAAAAACTGGCAAAAATCAGCACAAAACCGTGAAGTGTGGAAACAATTGGGGGAGACCTATGTCCAGCAGTGGACGTAAATTGGTTGGATGATGACTATAGTCTTCCTCGAGGCACTTACGAGTGGAAAGTTATGTTGCAAAATTTTTCATCAAGTTATCGCGGAAAAGGATAAAATGTTAGATTTTTTCTAACGGCGCGACTGCTCCCGGGTTAAAGATAATTAAATGTATATTTTTATACTCAAAGCACTCAAATATAAGTATTCAAGCTTAAATAAAGGGAAAACGATGAATTTTATGACATATACTTACTAAACACTTCATAAAGTAGTCAAAAATATCTGTCAAATGAGCTCTTGAAGAAGTTGATAGCATTAAAATTTATGCTCCAAAAATTTTTCAAAACTAATGCACCAAATATTTTGCCAAAAAAATGATTGATTTTTTTTAGAATAACTAAATTAATTTTTATGATATCAGGCTTATCTACAAACCATTTTAAATGGTAGTTTCAATGGCTGTAAAATAGTATTAAACTTAATTATTTATATTATACCTAATTTTTTAAAAATAGATCGTTAACGGACCCCGGTTACGTAGTTCTAGCAGTAAAATTTATGTTTTAAACGTGTTCATCTCGGCTACTTTATATCAGAAGTAATAAAAAAAGTAAAATATTTGCTAAAAAAAAACTAAAATTTGGGTTTCTATCATTTATATCGATTAGGTAATTAATTTGGAGTTATTATGAAAAGAAAATGAAATTTACGAAAATTTGAAAAATTATGATTTTTTTAAATCATCTTTTTTTTTTCAAAAATATGCTTTCTAAACTGGTCAAAATTTTTGAGGTTATTACTTATGCTAAAATAAAGAAACTCTTATAGGGACAACTATAAATTAAGTTTTTGTGGAAATATCGTAGGTTTTATCTTTCACTTTTTCTTATAAAATTCGGAAGGTTTCTCTTATTTTAATCATAACTTGTTTAGCTTTGATGCTATCAACTTCATCTGGAGCTCACTGATAGGTATTCTTGAGTACTTTGACAAGTGTTTAGTAAGTATATTTTACAAAATGCATTGCTTTCCCGTTATTTACCCTTGATTTGATTACTAGCCGAAAAAAATATACATTCAATCACTTATAATTCACTTTTAATTAATTTAAAAGTTTATTCTTTAAGTAAGGAATCTATTCGATTTTTTATTATATTAAATTTTGGTTATAATAGCTTTTTTGTTAAAACTTTTAGTTTTGTACTTATTTACGAAAAACCGCTTTACACCATACATTTTACTCACGAAATATTCAGCTTTAATAACTCAAAAAGTATTGATTTATTTTAATAACTTGATATAACAAATTTTCCTTAAAATTTGTCTCTCTATCGATTTGTGGTGTTATTTTTAATAAAATAATTTTCACCCCCGTGAAGGTGCGGCATCCACCCCCAGGGTAAAAGAGCAAGTTGTCACCATATCACTTTTGTTTCTTGAGGTATCCTCTAACTACTTTCAAATTTTCAAGTAAATAAAGGTTCAACGAAATCGGAGGTGAAAACCTTCAGTGACTGCACTAATTTTCCACTTTCACTCCTTATTGCTACTTCCTGTATCCACTGAGGTGTCAGCTGCAAGGGATCATAATTATCAATATACAATGGACGCATTTCACAGGACAAACTCCATATTACTTATTATGCCGATGATTTTTCGGCTCCAGCTCTCCGTCTATAATATTCAAATTATAATTTTAAATGAGCACTTTCGTTGAAACTGCGTAAAATTTGGTCAACTTCCTCTAAACAAAAATTATTATTATGAATCACATTATTTATCCAATTCGGATGATACTAAACCTTGATTTTTAAATATACCAGCACGCGCTTTTCAAACAAAAGAAATACTAATTTTTATACAATAGATGTTGTTTTCAGCGAAATGAAAAGCGTGAAACTATGTTATCGGTGAAGATAACAGGAGAATAATAATGATATTTACATATAAAGTTTAAGCTAATACGGTAATATGCTGATAAATCTAAACAATATGTTTTTTAAATGACATTTTTTTTTAATTTTATAATATTTTTTTTTATTTTTAATGCATCGACAACGTATGGCCATTGGAATGGTACAGTGGATTTATGCAATCAGATACCTAGTCTAATGTGTAGTGTGTGTGTTGAGCAAATGTCTTGTTGCTTAGCAAAGTCGACGTCATTGTCTTTGCAAGGAGACGCTAATTGTATCCGAACCTTTGCGGTCCCTCCGGTGAGTACCGATCCCACAAGGATAGAAATTATTTTCATTTATTAATTTTTAATAAACGAAAAATTCTCCACCCAGGTGAGATTCGAACTCACGACCTTTAGGTCCAAAGGTAGGCGCCCTTACCACTGAGCCAAAGAGGGAGTTATATAATAAATTAATACAGAAATAATAGGCTGTTCAATAAATTGTGCGGTTCCATAAGAGAGGACATTGCTACTGACCTAATTTTTTTTTTGTTATTTTGGTACACTCATTCTCAAGTTTTTGATGTTATCATCATGAAATCTAGTACCTAATTGAATTTTTAGCATCGAATAAATAAACACCAGTAAATTAAAACTGTTCTACTGTTGATGACACAATTTTGTCACTGATAACATGAATCATAAATCATACGAAAAAAGAATGGACTGTATTTACTGTTTTAATTCAAATTCAAAACCGTTTCATACAACTTTTTTGTCAACTCAAATATAATGAGATAAAGATCACTATCTTACGAATTCCCAAATTAAAATGGGCGTGTCTTCTTCCATTCCAATGAAAAATATTATTCAGCAATTCAACGTAAATTCATTTCCAAACCTTCATCTCTCACAGTAAACAAAGGCATTTGAAATTATTCCGCCCAGATGATGTCCCGTGACTAAAATGACAAATGGCATAACCAAAATGCGAGTAAAAGATTTTTGTACTTTACAAACAAGGCGTGTTAAAGAGTGTTTTGACCAGATTGCAGACGTTCAATGCCTCCTGAAATACTACATCTACACTGAATGTACGATGTTACAATATTTTGTTTGTTGATTAGGTAAACATTAGACAGGCTGATTATTTCTTGCTAAATTTGTGTCAAAAGATGATTATTTTGTTTTTAGTAAGTCATAAAAATTATTAAAAAGATAAGATAAACTTGTATTGACTCATTCAACGTTATACTTAATATACAATTCCTAATTTGCTCACATTCATCGCTAAAAAAAATATGTAGGTATAAATTAAATGTAGATGATCTATAAAACAAAAGGTACATACAGTATGGTGCAAATGAAAGGAATACATTCATTTTTTCGTGAATAGGCTATTTTAGAAATATATCCACAGGTCAATTTTTATTGAAGTTATAATTCTTTAGGCGCGATGGGAAAAATGCGGAGAGTGATTTTTTATAAAAACAACAGTATGAAACAGTCACACACAGACAGTATGAAGATAGCTGCTAAATATTTCCAGTTACGTATGTATCAATGCAAATAAAGTGAAAAAATATATTGGTGTTTTTAGTAAATATATTTATTATAATTTTTGTGTCTTTAGATTTGTCTTCGTTGGGAATAGGATAATTAATATTAAAATATGATACAAAGAAAATTCAAGATTTGTGTAGAAAATCCTACTTCTTTTAGATTGCCTACGATTTCTCAAGGAACAATTAATTGCGGGGAATCTACAGTTAATAAAAAATGACGTATTAACGTTTCTAATTTTTGGAATTATTTTAAGTAATAGAATTAGTTTAATATTTAAATAAAATACAACTAAATTGTTTAAAATATATTTATTTCGTTGAAATTATAATAAGAGAACTCTCACTTCTTATGTACGTACAAAGTACACACACTCACATATAAAAAAACAGGCCATTAAAAAAGTAAATCGAGCACACTTCGTCCATATATCCAGAAAAACGGGGACTATGGAACTATTAGTAGTAGAAAGGATATGCAAAAGGCCAAAGACCAAGAGGAAGCTGCCCAACACGATGGCCAGACCAGCTGAAGACTCTGGAGAGAAAATCTCTACGTGAAGACGTTCATCTGGAATAGAATAACAGTATGGAGATATCAAACCAACAATATTTAGAGTGAGACCATGCCCGGACAAGGGCTCAAGGAATGAGATGGAGGAGAACTAAGATTATTCTAAGTATACTAAAGTAATAACACCAATTGATGAAAAATAAACACTTTATTCACTCTCTAACTTTCAATATGAAACGCTTGCTTAAAATATTGACAAAATCTAAAATAAAGGGTCTTAAATTCCTCCTCTTCCTAAGTGCCTTCTCTATTGAGGTTGGCGATCAATATGACAAATTTCTCCCTGTTCTGGTCTTTATAAATTAAGTCATTTTTTATTGTGTGGGTCCAATCTCTGATGTTCCTTAGCCAAGATTTTTGCTTTCTTCCTATACACCTTTTCGATGTCGCCTTCTAGTATTACCTGGAGCTGCTAAAATTCCCTATGGCGCATTTTGTGCCTTAGATATGACGTCTTTCTAATTTTGATAGTAATTGACAAGATGAGGACGTGTCTTCATTATTTTCAGTACTTCTTCATTCGTAGTTTTGCTGATCCAGCTTATTCTTAATAATCGGCTACATACACATTTCGAATGAATTCAATTTGTTGACGCCATACTGTTTTAATGTCCAGGTCTCACAGCCATATAGCAATAGAGACCACACATAACACTTTAGTATTCTCAATCAAATTGTGACTTTTATCTTGGGATTACAGAGCATTTTACACATGCTCATAAAATCAGACCTTGCTATTTCAATACGTCTTCTAATTTCTTTTGAGTGGTCTAGTTGACTATTTACTCTCTGTCCAGGTATATGAATCTTTGACTTTGGGTGGTCTCAAATTAAAGAGAAAGAACTTTGGTCTCAAACTAAAGAAATTTAAAAAATGTTTTATTTATTTTTACCAACGAACTAAAATAGGAGATGTAGCACGATGATGACTACATTATAGTTAATCATAAAATTGTTTGTCACTAATAACATACTGATTAATTTTAACTAATAATAACAGAAAAATCGCATTTAAAATAATAGTTATTAATACTGATTAAATAATCACTGAAATATTCCCATATTTCATTTATTTCGTATCATTATATTCATAAACCCCTGCAGCAATATCGATGAGAAAAATATGAATTTCCATTGGCAAAATAATACCATCACGATTTTTAAATACAAATCTTGTAATTTTTATTATGAATTAATACCACAAATCGTGCTAAAACTGAGAAATTTATAAAAAAAAGCGATGTCATTTTTTACATCTGCTTCACAAATACGTTTTTTTATTGCATGAATCATTTGAATTCAAAGACTTTGTGCTGTACACATCTGTTTTATTGCGTATAAATCATGATAAATGGTGTGCTATTTTTTAATTAAGACTCCAATGCATGTTATGGAGTTTGTTCTGTCGTTTGTCTACTTACAATTCGCTGGTTGCTTACATAGTCCAGGGCGCATCTGTTTTGAGATGGACGTTGAGAGGTGACTCAAATTTTTTTGCAGAAATTGCTTGAAAATAAATCAAATAATAATATTTGAGTTATCCTCCCTCTCAAAAAGGTCCGGAACATTGTTTAAATAATCAAAATGTCAAAAAATTAAGGAAAAATTCGATTTTTTTTTTTGGTTTTTTGATAATAACTGTAAAAGTATTCATTTCCGAGAAAAGTTTTACTAATATAAAAGTTGCATAATTAAATTTCCTATAATATAGAATTGGTCAAAAATTTTTAAAATAGTCACCCTTGTTGCAAAATAGCAATAATTGCGAAAAAACAATACAAAAACAAGTATTCGCATTTTACGTTTTTCAACCATTTATGCTATACTTAGGACCTTCATATTTCACCCAGAAAAACTTTATGATACAGTAAAACAATACTGTAAATTTAATTAAGATAGGTTCTATAGATTTTGCAAAATAAATTTTGCAATCCAGCTTTCGCAAAAAAAATTCATTTTTTCAAAATGTTACAGGACTGAAAATAAAGCAGATAGCAAGTTGAAATTTTTTTTTGCTTATAGAAGTGTATGGTACCTTTTATTTGCAATTTGCAGAATTAAAATCGATTAATTACCACGGCGTCAGGAAATTTTTTAAATAAACATTAATTTTTGGTGCTACGCGCAGGACAGCGGTGTTCGATTCACACAAGTTGATTTCCACCAAAATTTCTTCTAATCTTTATCTAATATGTTATTTTCTTACTCTATATTTTGTTGTATTTTAATATTTTAATTCCACAAAAATCAAACTAATTTTATTATTGTTTGTGAAATATTGTTTATACAATTGCATATGTTTAAAAATAATAAAATTTTATTCTCAAAGTTAAAATATATAAACAATAAAGTTTTTGCTAATAAAAGTGTTATTTCAGAGGATAAAGTATGTGTTTTTATTTTGCAATAAACAAATTTATTTATTTATACCGAAATTTAATAAAAATTAAAATGTATCAATCATTATCAAAGGTCATTGGAATGCCCAATAAGAGCAAACTATCCGCTGTCCTGCGCGTAGCACCAATAATTAATGTTTATTTAAAAAAATTCCTGACGCCGTGGTAGTTAATCGATTTTAATTTTGCAAAATTGCAAATGAAAGGTACAGTAAACTTCTATATGCAAAAAAAATTTCAACTTGTTATCTGCTTTATTTTCAGTCCTGTAACCTTTTGAAAAAATAATTTTTTTTTGGGAAAGCTGGATTTCAAAATTTATTTTGCAAAATCTATTAAACCGATCTTAATGAAATTTACAGTATTGTTTTACTGTATCATAAAGTTTCTCTGGGTGAAATATGAAGGTCCTAAGTGTAGCATAAATGGTTGAAAAACGTAAAATGCGAATACTTGTTTTTGTATGTTTTTTTCGCAATTATTGCTATTTTGCAACAAGGGTGACTAGTTTTTAAATTCTTAACTAATTCTATATTGTAGGAAATTTAATTGCGCAACTTTTATGTCAGTACAACTTTTCTCGGAAATGAATACTTTATAAGTTATAATCAAAAAATGAAGAAAAAAATCGAATTTTTCCTTCATTTTTTGACATTTTGATTATTTAAACAATGTTCCGGACCTTTTTGAGAGGGAGGATAACTCAAATATTATTATTTGATTTATTTTCAAGCAATTTTTGCAAAAAAATTTGAGTCAGCTCTCAACGTCCAAATGTGCTAATATTTTTACAGATGAGCCCTGGTCTAACAATAATTGAAGGTATTATAAAACACAACAAAGTTATTATCTTGGTAAATACTAGAAGCAATTCATATTTTATGGCATAGCTAAATCTTGTTCAATTTATAGATAAATTGTAGAATTGTATAATTTAAAATATAAGTTAGATACTTATATGCCAGTCAATGGGAGCAAGAGTAGGATATTACCTCCGAATTCTATCCTACTGCATGGATTTTAATGAAATTTTGGGCCTAGCCTCTACTTATCTCCTAATTCAAAATCTACCCTATGCCGATGTGTGCTTTTATCTTGGGGGTGATTCCCACCCCTTCTTAGGGGTGGAAAAATTTTTGGTTAAAATTACCACGGAATTCGCTACAGAACCTAATTCTAAGCAAAAACTGTTGTATAATTTTTTTTCAAAACTCAATACTTTTTGACATATTCGTGGTTGAAAATTGGACATTTACATTGAAACATAATTTGGCGAACGGTTTTTTGCGAACATCTAAAAACTATGCATCTAACTAAAAAAAAAACTATATTAAACATTTCTTTAGGTTATAAACAACAAAGAGACACTTGCCTTCATAAATCTTCTAGTTATAATACAAAAAGAGATATGGTAGGTGAAAATAGTTTGTTTTTTGGTACATTCTCAAATTGGTGTATTCAACTTGAAATAACAGAGAAACGGTCAACTTTAGGTGTGTAATGCTCCCAATACCTTTTATAGTGCCTGAAAAGACCTTTAGAATGAGCTATATTAAAGGTCCATTACATTAAAACTAAGCGAGATATGCTGCAAACAAAATTGATAAGTAATGTATTTTAAGAAAAAATGAGAAGTAATTTTAAAACCCATCCACCAAAATGTAAATGCATCGTTTTCTTTCTACAATACCTTTTATTATAGTGATATTTCTATGTTCAAAAGTTAGACGGGTTTAAAATGAATGGTTTTTGAAAAAAAAAGTTCAAATTATACAGCGCATTTTGAAATTTTCTTAAAAATCTTCCCTTTTCTCCATGTAACTTGAAAATGATAAGAGATACAGTAATGAAAAATAAAAAGGAAATTTATATCTGAAAAAGCCCTACATTTTTTGTGGTATCTTTTTTCGTATCTCTTATCGTTTTCGATTTACATGGAAGAAAAGGAAGATTTTTAAGAAAATTTAAAAATGCGTTCTATAATTTAATCTTATTTTTTTCAAAAACCGTTTATTTTAATCCAGTCCAACTTTTTGAACATAGAAAAAACACTATAATATAATAAAAAGTATTGTAGAAGGAAAACGATGTATTTACGTTCTGATGGATGAGCGGTTAAATATACTTCTCATTCCTTCTTAAAATACATTAGTCATCAAGTTTTTTGCAGAATATCTCGCTTAGTTTGAATGTGATCCACATTTAGTATTGCTCATTTTAAAGGTCTTTTCAAGCCCTACAAAAGTTATTAGTATCATTATACACCTAAAATCGACAGTTTCTCTGTTATTCAAGTTGAATACACTGATTTGAGCATGCAGCAAAAAAAAAACAAACTCTTCTTACCTAACATACCCCTCTTTATATTTTAACTAGAAGATTTATGAAGGAACAAATCTCTTTGTTTTTTATTACCTACAGAAATATTTTATATAGTTCTTTTGTTAGATGCATAGTTTTTAAGGTATTCGCAAAAATCCGTCCGAAAAGGTGTAATTTTTCAATGAAAATGGCCAATTTTCAACCACGAGTAAGTCGAAAAGTATTGAGTTTTTAAAAAATAGTTATAGAATAAGTTGATACAGAATCAACAATAGAATAACATAGGTTTTCTGAACATTAAAGCTAACATCGGGTCTCAGAGAACGACATAAAAAATATTTCCATTGACACACTTTCAAGCGTAGGATTGTGTTTACTCTCTGAAGGGATAAAATTAAACATAAATGATACCTATCTTTAAATTATTAAACCTCTTTAACATTAGCAAAGTACCAAATAAAATAAAACAATCACATAAGATCTGATTTGTCAAAAACAACCTCAATATTTCCATTGCTGTTTTCTTGTACCTAGGTTCACATTTTACTCCGGGCAATTGGATTACTAAATTATCAGCACTTGTTTGCACGGTCTTTCGTTAATCTAAATATTTTTTTCATCGAGTAGATCATGGGTCCAAGATGGGTCCAACAATCAACATGGGTCTCTGAGACAAGATTTGCCGATAATTGCATAATTAGTTGACACTGAAGACTCAAACTTCAACACGAAAAACAGGCATCTAAATCAGGCAGCTACTGATGGCGGCGAAGATTCATAACGAACGATTTTGATATAATCGTAAAAACTCTAACTGGTCGGTCTCAAGACCCAATGTTAGTCACGGAAGGTTAAATAGCCGTACATAAAATATTAATTATTAATCAATTTTATATAGAAATAAAGTTTATGTTTCTTTATGCAATAGATGTGGTTTAATGCTGTAAGTACCAACATGATAAAGTTTCACATTTATGAGTTAACGATAGACAAAGTTATAAAGACGTAAAAGATATTTTGGGCACCTTTACAGATTGCGTTTTTCCAACCCCCTTAGACTCTCCTGATGTTCGGTCAACTTTATATTATATTAAAATTCAGTGACCTGTATACAGAAAAAATTAATCAACAAGTTGATAAACATTTAAATAATAGATCCATTTTTTAACATGCTGTCAATTACTGTAAAAGTGTAGGTAAACATTTAGATCCTACGATAGAATGGGTCCATTTGTTATTTTGCTTCTTCTTTTTTAAAAGTTCATTGTCCTTAATAATTATTTTTCAAGGAATTCAAAACTTTGTGCACGATTTCACAATCCTGAGAACGAAACCATTTGTTTTAACACCTGTCAGTCGAAACGTACTAAAAAGACATATCTAATTGGATTAAATTATCCTCCTGTCACTTATTTAGTTAGACAGCATGGTATTAATCGTTTGATATGTAAAACTAGATTATCTGTAGGGTTTGATATACATATAAAGTAATACTTTTATCATTAATAATCTGCAACCCAAAGTTAAATGTCCTTTGTGGACATCCAAACAGCAAATACATTGTCTTTTCAAAGCGGCGTGATATTTTCTTTGAAGAGCAAAAACGTGAAGTTCTAAAAGATTTATGTTTCAAACTGACTGAATTGTGTATTCTCGTTTTGTAGAACTTGACATTGAATACTTATATAGTCTATTTTTGCGCGGGCATTCACCCCCATATCACACTCATTTAATGATCCTAAGAATATAAAATTATTTTTTATGTTAAACAAATTATATCTGAGTTCAAAAGATGTAAATTTTTAGTAAGATTTATTTTAAATAAGAATTGACATTAGTAAAACCGCTGTTTCTGTTTCCTTGTTATTAACTCATACAGTCTCAGATACAGAATCAACGTACGCAACAGTTTCGGTCCAAGCATATTTTCCTCGTTATTTTAAATATTGCTTTTTAATTGTAACTTACCCAAACTTCTTGTTTAAATGCTATCTCCACGACGAAGGTCTAAAATCATCATAGCTAGATGAAGTAGTTTTCAATCCTACTAGCAATATTAATAATATTCAAAAATATTAAAATATTACTAAAAGATTCTTAAATTGAAAACTTATTGGTCCATTTTCTTGGTAACACCTCCAAGGCTTCTAAAATTTGCAAGCCAGATGGATGCTGAATCGAAGAAGACAAGAGGGAATTCAAAAACTTACAATTCACGACCCCGTCTGTTCAGCTGGTAAATTCCAACAGAAAATGGACTTAGTTACTCAAAGAAGTAACGACCAATATAAAAATAAAATAAAAATTCCATTTTTATTCAGTTGCAATGCGAAGTCAACACAATCTTATTTTGCAATTAGAATACGGAGCGCAGTTCAGCCCTCTGAATCGAAGATTTTGCGACAATTGCCAGATGACGCTAGTCACCTAGTTCATTCACGTCAGTTGCGGTGTGGGGGATGAACTCTCGGTGTTGATCACTTGAAGTATGCAGAAAGAGGGCTGGACTGCTCTCTGTACTTTAGGTGAAAAATAAGATTGTTTTGCCTTCGCATTGCAACTGAATAAAAATGGAATTTTTATTTTATTTTCATATTGGTCGTTACTTCTTTGAGTAACTAGGTCCATTTTCTGTTGGAATTTACCAGCTGAACAGACGGGGTCGTGAATTGTAAGTTTTTGAATTCCCTCTTGTCTTCTTCGCTTCAGCATCCATCTGGCTTGCAAATTTTAGAAGTCTTGGAGGTGTTACCAAGAAAATGGACCAATAAGTTTTCAATTTAAAAATCTTTTAGTAATATTTTAATATTTTTAAATAGTATTAATATTGCTATTAGGATTGAAAACTACTTCATCTTTCAATTGTCAGATGACGCTAGTCACCTAGTCCATTCACGTCAGTTGCGGTGTGGGGGATGAATTCTCGGTGTTGGTCAATTGGAGTATGGAGTAGCAGGCCTACGTGCTCTCCGATGAGACTTCAACAAGAGTCAAAAATCGTCGATTCAGAGGGCTGGAATGCGCTCCGTATTCTAATTGAAAAATAAGATTGT
The DNA here is from genome assembly GCF_917563875.1 of Diabrotica virgifera virgifera. Lineage (NCBI taxonomy): Eukaryota > Metazoa > Arthropoda > Insecta > Coleoptera > Chrysomelidae > Diabrotica > Diabrotica virgifera. The sequence continues at coordinate 44,316,565 of NC_065446.1, forward strand.
TTTGCCTTCGCATTGCAACTGAATAAAAATGGAATTTTTATTTTATCATCATAGCTATTCTATTTAGAGATTCAGTTTTTACTTCAACATTTCAACTGAACAGTCGAACTGTTCAGTTAAAACCTATACTACACACATAGATTTTAACTGAACGCTTCTCTTTCCTTGCATAATCAGTTGAAGTAATGTGCATTTCTCTCCACGTGTGATGTGTAAATGTATCCGAGTTATTCTAGTTTTCTTGTTTTGATTGTATTTAAAATTTCCATTTCTTTTTATCCTTCTCAAAACCTCTTTGTTTCTTAATTCTTCTATACACCCAAAACTTGAATTCTTGAAATCAGCCAGATTTTTGAAGCTATACTTCTTTAGGCGCGATTGAAAGTAAAATTTCATAATTCTGCGCGCATGCGCACACAGACAGTATGGTATAAACGTTAAGGCTGTATGACACTATACATTTTCTTGTATCATTTCTAATATCGTTTCTGGTATGTCAAAAAAATGCATAGTGTCATACACAGCTACAAGAAACGATATCAGAAACGATACAAGAATTTGAGTCAGACACAGATTCTTGTACAAGAACTGCGCCAATTTCTGCGCAAAGAGCAAAAACGTAAAACCTGCTGGTAAAACATCTAAAATGTCATAATTACTTACTCATAATGGCGGCTGAAATGAAAATGGGATCATGTATTGATGAATTTATTTGTGTTTTTTTAGGTATTATTTATAAATCTTTTATTGATACTTAATATACCGTTTGGTATGAACTACTGTTCTACTAATAACCATATATTTAGCTCCTAGTAAATTTCAAACTCTAAATTTAGGTTTCATGGTGCATAATTTTTTAATAGACGAAAATACAATAGTTCCTAATTTGGATCAAACTGAAGATAATTCTAATGCAAATATTTTAGCACAAATATCAAAACAAAATAAAAACACAAATAATCAACCTCAAACAGTCAACGTAAAATTCTGGTTAACATTAAAATGTTAATTAAAAGTTTATAAATTTTATAAAATCTTTAAAATCAGCTGTAGCTGTAGATGTAGTACTACCATAACGTGACACAGGGTGACAAACAAAATTTCGACCAATCACGTGCCGAATTTCATACAATTTTCGATACAAGAACTTGCATAGTGTCATACAGGGCACAAATGTAGGTACAAGAAATGATACAAGAAAATGTATACAAGAAACGATATCAGAAACGATATTAGAAATGATACAAGAAAATGCATAGTGTCATACAGCCTTTATACGGGATCTGATTGGGTGTTAAAATCATCTGTCAATAATTGTTCAATATGGAGATTTTGGATAAACAAATTAATGTTGTGTATATTAGTTTTTATTGTTGTGATGGTAGAGAAAAATGCAAGTTTATAATATTGTAGTGACTTTTTAGATAGTTTTTAAAAGCGACAGGTACGTAATAATTGTAAATGTTTCAGTATCCTAATAAAAAATTTCATAGGTAGAACCTACCTATTTGGAAAATTTAAAAAGAACCTACTAAAATAGTATGTAATGCTTTGATTTACATAATTTGATCAACATCAAAATTTCTATCAATATTCACCTAATATATTGTTTTCTTACTCTATATTTTGTTGTATTCTAATATTTCTTTCAACTCTAAATAATTTTAATTCAAAATCAAAATAATTTGGTTAAATTCAGAACCGTCAAAAGTTTAATCCGTTTAGTTAGTTGATCTTCGCACATGATGACACATGGTCTCCGTGGGTAAAAGTTTAAGGTGAATGAATTTCAATACTAACTGCGCTGATAATTGGGTTCGAACCCCAATGGAAACTTTTATTTTTCTTATTTTTTTTATACATTTTATGATTGTAAGTTTATTATATAATTTTTTTTTCAGAAAATACGTATTTGGTTAAAAATTTTTCCTACATTGTTCAGAAATCATTTGTGGCATTTTTAAGTGTGTTTGTTTGTGTGTTTTTTATTCTTTTATTATTTTAATTTTTGGCACTGTTTTAATAAAAAATTTTGAGAAGTAGTAAGTATTTAAATTAGTTTAGTATTTAAATAAAATATAAATAAACTGTTTAAAGTATATTAATTTCGTTGAAATCATATAATAGAAGTATAACTTCTTACGTACGTACAAAGTACACACACACACATTCTTTTTACTGATGTCGCATACAAGATCCAAGCTTCCATTCCATAAAACATAGTCGCGAAAACGTAACACCTCGCCAACATAACTCAACTCCAACCTTATATATCTCTTGTGCTGAGCACTTTTACCTTTTACCATTTTGTTGCAGTTTGTACGAGTCTTGTCTATCCTGATTTTAATTTGCTGGAAGTAATCATTTGTGGAATAATTACTCATTGTTCCCAGATATGTAAATTTTACCACTCGTTCCACGTTAATCCCGTCTATTGAAAGATTCTTGTTTCTTCAAGTTTTTGATGTTCTCATACATTTAGCCTTTTTGACGTTCATTTTTGGACTGTATTCTTGTCCAAACTGGAGAGATTTAAATACTAACTGACATGATTCGTTGACATATTACTATTAAGATATAGTTTGAAATTGTCATTGTTTTGAGTTAATTGCAACATATCAGGATAGCTCCTCAGAGATCAAGCGAAGACTAGCAGCGGCTCAAGTCAGAGCAACTGAATTAATTAAAATATGGAAAAACCGAACAATAACAAGGAAGACTAAGCTCAGATTGGTCAGTGTTTTTATTGTTCTCATTGCTACATACGCGGCTGATGGACTATCGCTCTTTCGAAATATAAGTCTACAGTAGAATTCTATGCGTGTCCTGGACAGAACAGAGAACCATCTCTGGTTGGTTTGAGAGAGCTTAATATAAAAGATAGGTTAGCAAGAAAGTGAACCGACTATATCTAAACTACTTCGACTACATAGCCAGAAGAACTATGAAACTATGGGTAGTACAAGGAACGATAAACGGCCGAACACAAAGAGGAAGATGGTTAGACCAAATAAAGACTCAGGTGGAAGCAGCAAGCTAATAATACTTAAAGTATCCCCACGCCCTGACAATAGCTCACGGAAAGAGAACGAGAAGCTTTGGTAAGAGAGGTCCGTAAGGACGACATATTTCCTGGCTTCATTACATAAGACCTTGATTTTGATGTATCATATCCGGAACGGATAGACACCGCAAGAAGAGAAAGTAGAATGTGAAGCCTAATTTAATTTAGCTTCTTAACCTTCCGCAACTAACATAGGTTTTCTGAAAATTAAAGCTAAGATCCGTCTCAGAGACCGACATAAAAAAATGTTTACATTGACACACTTTCAAGTGCAGGGTTGTGTTTACTCCTTGAAGGAGTGAAATTAAACAATATTGATACCTTTTTTTAATTTATTAATCCTCTTAAACATTAGCAAAATACTAAAGACAATGAAGACAATTATTATACACCATCTCATTTGTGAAAACCGAGCTCAATTTTTCCACTGCCGTTTTTTTGTAACTCTTCACCTTTTACTTCTGGAAATTGGGTCACTAAATTATCAGCACTTGTTTGCATGTTGTTTCGTTAATATAAATATTGTTTTCATCGAATATCTCACGTCCAACATCGGTCTCTGAGAAAAATTTTTATATAAAATTGGCGATAATTGCATAATCACTTGACACTAAGGCACATCGAAGAAACATGAAACGTAAATTACATTTCATAGAAATAAACCACTGCTAAACAAATGTCCGGCCATTTATGAAACTCTCCGAAAATAAAAATGTTTTATGAGCATGAATCACACACGTTTCATTGGTAGGCGGACTTTGAGATTTGTTTAGCAGTGCTTTCTTTTCATGAAACATGTTTTTCGTTTCATGTTTCATGTTTTTCGTTTCATGTTTCTTTGGTGTGCGGCTTGGCTAAGGATTTAAACTTCAACACCAAAAACAGGCACCTGAATCAGGCAGCTACTGATGGCGGCGAAAATACATAACGAACAATTTGGATATAATCGTAAAAACTCTAAGTGGTCCGTCTCACAGACCCAATGTTAGTCACGGAAGGTTAAGGTGTTTCATTTCATTCATTAAAACAAAATAAAGATTAAAACATATTTTAATTTTTTAGTTTTTTGTGGTTTTCTAATATACGCTTTATATCATGCATAGATATTATGTAAATAAGAAAATTATTCAATTTTTTTGAATCAACGTTTGGATTCAATGCAAATAGCGTTGTTAACCTGCCATTAAATAAACGTAGGATGGGCCTCTGCAGTAGTATTAGCCGTTCCTAAAGTTAACAGTATTAAACATTTGTGCGACCTTCACTTACATTATTTTACAAATACAATTACTTAAAAATAACTATGGTTTAAAATATAAAAAAGCTATTTCGAAATGATTTTTATAAAATCTCACAAATTTATATCAATTTTGTTGACCTATTAGCAAGATTACAATAGATGTTGGATAATAAAGTGTAAAAGCTTTATAAATATAAATGTAATTTGGTTTACGGTAATTTTAGCTTTATATAAATGGTTTATGGTAATTATTAAATTATTATAATTATTTTAATAGAAAAAACGGTAATGCATAAATTTTGTCTGAAACTGTACAAAGGAAAAATGGTCAATCTTAAAGTACGGGGAAAAGGTAATTCAAATACATAATTAGTAATATTAAGAAAATAATGTAACATTAGAAACAAAAAGACTCGAAGAAAAAGTGTATAAATTAATGGTTACGTATGAATATCTTTTTTTCTTGTTCTTTTTGTGTAGACATAAGCCTGCCTGTCTGTCTGTTTTTTCAATGTGCCTTCAGTAAGTTCCATCGTTTTCGTGGTTTTCCATTGATCGTCTTCCTATGGGGGAACCGTCCTTTGTCGTCTTTACTACCCTATTTGTTGTCGGTCGGCTTATGTGGTCGTTCTATTCGACTCTTCTGTTTCTTATCCAGTTCTCAATGTTTTCTATCTTGCATTTCCGTCGTATCTGTACTTCTAGCTCTGTCTCATGTTGTCTTACCATCGATTTTTGCAGGGTTTCATTTTTCTGTTTCTAGCATTATCTTTGTTCTCTCTGTGTCAGTTCATGTTTCTACCCCGTGTGTAATTATTCATCTAATGATTGTTTTGTAAATTGAGCCGCTGAGAGCAAAAGTGGTGTAAGTCAAAAAATCAAGTTCTCAGCAAGCAAGTGCTTTAGTAGAAATTCTGTACACACGAAGGTTTTTATGGAATTTGTTTTTTATTTGGATAAAAGAATATATTATATTTATTTGTTCAAACAAAAAACAAATTCCATAAACACCTTCGTGTGTACAGGATTTCTGCTAAAGCACTTGCTTGCTGAGAACTTGATTTTTTGACTTACACCAGTTTTGCTCTCAGCGGCTCAATTGTGCCTTTTATTTCTTTCCCGATATTTTTATTTCTTTGAATTATTTCATTCAGGGAACCTTCGGCTCTCTCTTTACTTTATTCACTTAGATAGTGTGATGCCCAGATATTTAAACTCCATAATATGAATAAATTTTAAGAATTCTTTCCCCAAATATTAATTTTTATCAACTTATGTTACAAACAGTGTTTATTATTATACATAAAGTGTTTATTTTTTAAGTATCTGATAACCTTTGATTTTGCGTATTTCGTTTACAAATACGCGAATAATAATCTACTTAAATAGTATTTTATAAATAATATATTAGACTTTCTTATCTTTAAAACAATTCATGGTAAATTTTCTACTCACTCATCTAAATTAAAAATAAAAGTATAACACCAGATTCATCGTGCACCACTCCATTCTGTCAATACCGTGATGCTGTAATCTGTCGTTCACAATTCTTGCACGGTGGGAACAAGCATTGTCGTCAATAAGGACAAAACTTTCTGCAATTGCACCCGCAAATGGTACAATAATTGGTTCTACAACCATATCTCTATATCTCTGAGCCATTACCAGTATTGTCAGAACCGAAGTCGGTGTGGCCATCAAAACAAATAAATACCATTCCAAACGCAAATAGAGCCTCTCCCAAAAGCAGGTGTAGGCACCCTATAATGGCCATTATACAGTGGCGTAACTAACGCCAATGCAACCAATGCGGTGCATGGCGCAGGCCTTAGGGGGCGCCAAAAACTGACAATGACCTCCAAACGCAAAAGAAAAGTAAAGACTTTTTTTGACGAACTTTCTAGTGACTACGAGTTTAGTGATCCTCTGCATTACTTTAAAGTTAAGGTATTTTTGAGAGCTGTTGATATTCTTATTTCACAGTTAAACGAAAGGTTTAAATCTATGGTATGTATAACTGACACGTTCAGTTTTTTAAACCCAGATAATTTATTATATTTTTCTGACAAACAACTTCTAAAGTCAGCCTCTGAGTTTTGTAAAAAATATGAATCTGATGTGACTCATGCTTTGACCAATGAAGTAATTTGCTTTAAAAATGTTGTCAAAGACGATATCAAAAGTAATAAAATAAGCAAAATCAGCCACTTGGCTGATTATCTATTGATTAGGAATAATTTATTGATTAGGAAATTTATTGCATCAAATGTCCCAAACGTAAGTCCAGTATTAATAATGTTTCTTACATTACCCGTAACTGTGGCAAGTAGTGAAAGATCTTTTTCTAAACTAAAAATAATAAAGAACTACTTGAGGAACTCTATGTCCAATACTAGACTGTGTGATCTTAGTGTAATTAGTAATTAGTATTGAACATGAAAGAGCTCGGTCTTTAGATGTAGAAAAGTTAGCAAGACTGTCCCTAGAAACAAAGAGCCGCAGAGGCTTTGTCAGGGAATAGGAATTAACATACAGTGTTGTTCCTATGAGCTGTAGGTAGGTTTGACTATAAGAATGCATCATCTAGTAAAATTAATCAAAGTTTGAGAAACGGAACATAAACATTACATTGTTGCTTGCGATATCATGTATACTGTATTGTATAGGGCACCAAATAAATAAAAAATGTTGAGTAAAGTAAGTAGTGTATATTTTATCGTCCTAAAAGTACATTAATTAATTGTAAGTATATAATGTGATCCTTACTTCAGTTATATTATTGGTATTTGGAAATGTTCAGTAACTTAAAGGGCTATCCTAGTGTAAAAGTACGAAATTCATATAAGTAGTTTTTTTGGGAATTTCTAATATAAAATGTACTGTGCCAATTGTTTTGAAAATTGGCATAAGCATGTATTATAAAAAGAAGTAAAACAATTTTCATTAAAAAATATTAAAAATTTAACGATTTATGCGCCAGATACTGGCACCGTGAAAATAAAAAACATAATTTATTTCCTATCTACACCATCAACTATGATTTTTGAAAAATATTAAAATTTGGGAAATTGACGAAGTGTTGATTTTTTTTTAAATTAGCTAAAACATTTGCAGTTTCAGAAACCGCCAAATTGACATTTTTTATCCGATCAAATACCCCTAGTTGATGGTATAGAAAATAACTTATATTTCAATAATAACTTTCAAATATAACTATTTTCAATAATAATGTCATGTTTCAGGGTCTCTATTAGTCCCAATCATAGCAGTGCAGCTGTTTTTATTTTCACGGTACAATGCTCATGCAAATTTTCAAAACAATTGGTACAGTTCTTTTTATTTTAGAAATTAAAAAAAGTATGTGAATTTCGTACTTTTACACTAGGATAGCCCCTTAATTTTACTTTCAATTAATTTTTTTGAATAATAACTTTTTAATAATTAACTTTAAAATTACTGTTATATTTCTTTGTATAATCTTTCTCTGGAGAAATGTCGTTGTTAGTTTCGTTGGAGGTTGGGGGGGGGAGGTGGAGAATAAGTCCGGGAATAGGGGCGCACGAGGAATACTTGCATTGGGGCGCAGGTCAGACTAGTTACGCCACTGCCATTATACCGCTCTTCTAGTTCCCTCCAAACCAAAATACGACCATCGGAATTGTTTATACGAAATCTAGACTTATCTTTAAATAAACAGTTTCTCCATTCGTTGATAGTCGAGTTGCTGTGTTCTTCAGCCCATAGTTTTCTCGATTCGCGATGTTCCATGGTTAGTACTAAACGAGATGAACGTCTTCTTGCTCTTAAGCCAGTCATACGCAACCATCTTCTAACGGTTTGGGTTGAAATTATTCTTCCAGTGGCGTTACGCAATGTTCTGTTAATGCAAGAAGCAGTATATTGAGTTCCGTCTAACAATAATTCTCGTATATCGGTCATCATCAGAGTTGGTACACTGTTGATGAGTTGTAGCCCTCCACCATAAACATATGAGGCTACACCATTTGTGCCATAACAACTCCAAGTTCTATTTACAACACCTGGTGAAAACCCCAAACGTTGAGCCATCTTACGTTGCGTTAACCCCTCGTTGATATAACTCACAATCTGTTGCATTTTTACAATACCTATCTAAAGGTTATTATGTTTATAATTTGTTTCGCATTCAAAACAGGTGTTAACACGTTGGCTGCCATAATGTTAAAAAAAGTGGGTCCTTATGGCCACGATGCTCCCGTTTCTATGCATTTGAGACAACTACGGTGTGTCCCGCGGCAGGGGCGGCCCGTCAGGGTGGGCAAGGTAGGCGCCGCCTAACCTCTTCAAATGTACAATAATAAATTATTTATTAATATAAATTACTTATTTAAAACTGTATTTAATAAATTTTAATACACTACCTAAGTATCTAAAAATCTAAAATAAAACAAAGCTACTCTTTAATGCATCTCCGAAGTTGTAATAATTATTATACGCTCCCCGTAGCGTAGCGCTACTACGACGCGACGGCTCTTTCTACTTTAGGGCAGGCTCTTTTAAAAGTAGCCGAAGAGAATTCGCATTTTGTCTCATTCTTTACGATAAGCACAGCGCTGTAATATTGTCGCTTGCCTGGCCGTGGCCGTAATATTTCGGGCTATAGGTAGGCTAGATTTTTTTGCGCCTTTGGCATTGGTTGTGCCGATCCTGACTAACAATTCCGAAAAAAAAAACGAAAAGTTCGAATTTTGTCATGAAATTTGGTATGTGGGGTTAAAATAATATTTCTAACAATTTTCCGAATAACTTTTTGCGATATCTCTAACGCGAAACAAAATATTGAAAATTCGTCCTGTTTGTGAATTCGCAGTAGGCCGCGTTTAAAATTTAAATTTCAGTTGACTATCTTAAAAAATGTAAACCATCAAAATGAATGACTGCAAAATTTCAAATCTGTATTTATTTTGATATTCGGAAATATAAGGGTGTTTTCATCTTAAATGCGACACACTGTATACAGGGTGTTTGGTAAAAAATGGGCCATAGCTTAACCCTAGATTCCTGAGGTTAAAATATGTCGATTTAAGCTAACTTACCTTAGTACGGAAGTTGGTAATAACCGAAATACAGGGTGTCAAACTTAAACTTTTATTTTATTTATCCTTGAATATTTCCTAACAGACATGGGATAATAACACAAAATTTGGTAAGCGGGGATTTTTTGAGACGAAATCTAAATTCGCTACCAAAAATGATCTATTATCCAGAGGGCGCCACATACGCCTTTCAGCGCTCATTTAATAGGTTCAATTTTTTTATTACCCACTCTACATACTTTTTAAATAAAAAATTTTATTCTGTTAATATTTTTACTTAAAAAAGTGTACTACATTCATTTCGCTAAACTCAACTGTTTTCGAGATAAATGCATTTTAAATCTGCGAGGCAACATAATTTTTTGCTTAATATTATTGTAGTTACACCCGAAAATAACTTAAAATCATAAAAATTTAAAAAAATGTATCTCAAATTTCTTCAGATGGAATTTGCGATGCAATGACATAAATATGAGAACTGGCACAATTATTATAGTTTCAGTAGTAATTGCACAAGAGCTCTGAAATTATTGAATTTTTCCCGAGTGACACTTTGACAGTTTTAATTTCACGAGCCGAAGGCGAGTGAAATTATGTCAAAGTGTCACGAGAGCAAAAATTCTATATTAATTTCAGAGGTCGAGTGCAATTTGTTGCGATTATTTCATGAATAAAACTGTTTAAAACCAAAATTTTATTGTAATTTATTTATGTAAGTACCATTAAACACACAGTTTTTATAAATATTTGACGATTGAAAGTCATCACTTTTATAATTTTTAAAACATTAATTGTCATTAATGTCACTGAATGTATTTTTTCGTAGCAACGAAGGGCATCTGACGTAATATACTTAACGACGGGAGATTATTAAAAATTATCGATTTAATTCAGATTTCTATAGCTTTCTATTGGTCAGAATCTCCTATGAATGAAATAATCAGTATTAATTGCACAAGAGCTCTGAAATGATGGAATTTTTCCCGAGTTACACTTTGACAGTTTTAATTTCACGAGCCGAAGGCGAGTGAAATTATGTCAAAGTGTCACGAGAGCAAAAGTTCTATATTAATTTCAGAGGTCAAGTGGAATTTGTTGCGATTATTTCATGAACAAAACTGTTCAAAACCAAAATTTTATTTTAATTTATTTATGTAAGTACCATTAAACACACAGTTTTTATAAATATTTGACGATTGAAAGTCATCACTTTTATAATTTTTAAAACATTAATTGTCATTAATGTCACTGAATGTATTTTTTCGTATCAACGAAGGGCATCTGACGTAATATACTTAACGACGGGAGATTATTAAAAATTATCGATTTAATTCAGATTTCTGTAGCTTTCTATTGGTCAGAATCTCCTATGAATGAAATAATCAAGTTTATTTTTCGGGTCTAACTACAATGATATGCAAAAATTATGTTGTATCGCATATTTAAAATACGTTTATCTCGAAAACAGTTGAGCTTAGCGAGATTAAGGTAGTATACCTCTTTTAAGTAAAGATATTAATTAAAAATATTAATGAAATTCGATACTTTGTAAGACATTCGAGAAGCCGCTACAGATAAAATATTTTAACAACATATTAATCATTCAGAATTACTCGACGGATATTAGTACAGTTAAAATAATTAAGAGGATACCGGATAATATGATTTAATGAGTTAAATTTAAAGTTCTTTTTTTACTTTAATGACAAAAAAAGCAAGCTCATTAGCAGAACCCAATTAAAAATTATTTTGCACATCATATTTGAAACATTATTTGGTTGAAAAATCTCATTTTTGTTGACAAAAAAATATACTTATTAATTTGTTAGGACTAAATTACAGTTGTGTTTATCTTAAAAAGGATATGTTACTATCAAAATTCACGCAGTGTTGCCAAACTGAATTTTGTTATTTTGAGTGGAAATTTTCCCAGCGATCTCCGAGGGTACAATACATATTATATTACACTATAGGTGTCGCCTACCCGTATACTGAGGTCACGAGCCGCCACTATCCCGCGGCTGTTATCAACGACAACATGAAACACAACATTTGTGTCTCATGGCAGCCAACGTGTTAAAATTCGTTAATTAAAACGAATTTTTGATACTTCCTTATACCGCCTAAATTCTACTTATATTAGTTTTAGTATGAATTGTAAAAATTTTGCGGTTATATTAACCTTATGTGAACCTATATTTCAGTTTCAAAATTACAAAATTTCTCCATTTTTTCTTAAAACTACCTAATCTGATTCCTAATAAATATGATAATCCCAGCTCTTATCGACTTGCGGAAATTTCTCTAAATTGAATCATTTCCTGCTTTCCTTATTAGATGTTTACCACTCAACTCATTTGCATATTAACCTCAACTCCAATGATTCAATATTTTTCTTGCAGTGATTGACCTTTGGGTGTATCTGTGAAATTTCCAAAGCAATTTCTTCCACTGTGATTCAAAAATTTATGAATGAACGGCCCACTGTTTTGTTACATAAAGAAGTGAAATTCGCGGAAGAATATGAGTAAGTCTAGATTATCTAGTTGACTCACCTGGCAATTAGTACTACTAATACGATTGTCAATGCTAATAGATACTGTGCATCGGTCAAGGCTAACGGTACCAAAGCGCCTACTCGTCTTAGAACTTGACTGTTTCGCGTTTAAATATGATAATTCTAAACTTTATTTATCGAAAGAATGTGTAAACTACCAGATATAAGTAAAAATAAAGAAACTTAACGAAAAAACTTACGCATTAACTGATGATAATGTACTACCTGGGATTACAAATCCAGCAGGAAGGAACAAAATACAAATATAGTCATCTGCTTCTTCAGCCTGTTTGCTCTGTACACTTCTGGATATAGGGCTTTCCATGAGTTTTCCAATCTCGTCTGGTTTATGCTATTTGATGCCAGTTTTTCCCCATTTTTGCTTTGATGATATCTAGTCATCAAAAATCTATCGAATGACACCAAACACGATACCCCTTTACACACTGGAGGTGGTGTGGAGTGTAACTTTAAAATCTTAAATAGGAGCCCACATGTTTTATTACACAATCGGATTGCTTACGAAAAAATAAGTAACTTTAATTCGAGACATTTCTTTGAATTGTGGATAGATGGCGGTATAATTCCTATACCCTAGGTAAATTATAGAAACGGTCTAATATATCGAGAAATAACACTTCCAAATAAGAAACCAAAAAACCTATCGAATAACATTAAACACGACCCCCCCCCCATACTTCATCCCATTGATTTGGGATGGTCTTATAGGAACCCTCATTTTATATTGCAGATTTGAGTACCTCATAAAAAATAAGTAACATTTATTCATGTATTTTTTTTAGATTTGCTGATACCTTGCTGATATTTGCTGATAATTTTTTTAGATGGCGCTATATAAATTGTATTTTTTCAATTGCAGCGCCATCTATCAACAATTATTCTAAAAAATGTGTCAAATAAATTTTTCTCATTTTTCATTAGGAATCCACATCTGCAATAAAAAAATCTGCAATAAAAACGGGAGTTGCTATTTAAAATTTAGGGGCCATGGAGGGCTGGAGTGGTGGGTCGTGTTAGTGTTATTCAATAGGTTTTTGAAAAATATTAAACCTATGTGTTTTTTGGTTTTTCATTTGGAAGTGTATTTTTAGATATATTAGACCGCTTCTATAATTTACTTAGTGTATTAGGTAAATCGTTCTTCCGATTATAGCGCCCCCTACTTTTGAGACACCCTCTATATAAATTTTATATAAATTTCTTATAATTAAAAAAAGTTAGATGATTGATAATTTTTTAGACTTAATAAAAACTATATGATGTTAAACTGTATTCATTATTTTATTATTATTATAGTATAGTTGTTATTGGCTTTATTATATCATTTTAATCAGAATCTAAAGTGTTACCCAAATCTATTATTGATTGATTTTCGACAAAAAGTTTAATTTTATGGTTAGCAAGTTTATGAGAAAGCCTTTCTAAATTCAAACTGATATCGACTTTATATAATTTGGTTATAAGCGGAACAAATAGTGAAATTAAATTGAAATTGTTGTTTGTTAACTAACAACCTATGTTATTTATCTAACATGTCAGCTATTTCTCTACTCACAATTGATGTAGGTGAATAATGGCCATTCAATTTGTTTCAAGGAATTTACTTATCTGTGGAAATTTACTTCTATATGTATAACTGCCCTTCGGATACGTATTATCAGAAGGTCTTTCTAATGGTTATCTATTCAATCTGTAATAAAGGGATCAATAAAGAAGTTACACTAAATTCCAATAAGGCATGCAGTGCATGTAAACAAAGATTATAGTTGTTAAAAGTGTTCAAATGAAATGTAATAGTTCTATAATAACAGTATATTATTAACATCACGTTATCACTTCGTCTCTTTTTCGATTGTTAAATTTTATTATGTATAGTATATAAATTATTGTAATCACTGAATACATGATGGTGAAACAATAATCCCATTAATTAAATAATTGAATAACTTTGGCTCAGTGCTTGCGGCTCAGTGATACTCCTTCATGGATCCCTACCGGAAGGGCGTTGACGCCTACATAACGATGTGTATATGTAGGTATGTCTGAAGTTATATAAAGCATTTCTCTAGCAAAAATCAGTAGAAAAATAAATAATTAATATGTTTACCATCGACCTACAATAATTTATCAAATTCATTGACGATAAGAATCTATCTGTGTATGTCAATACAGTGGAACCCCGATAAGTCGGCCCCCGATAACCCGGAACTCCGGCTAACCCGGACCGATTTTTATCAGACAAAAATTTCAACAATAAAGATGTATTGCTGTTACAAAATCTCGTGAACCTAATTCATTCATTTGGTGACGTCAATATACGAACGAAACGATTGAATTCGACATTACTGAAAATATCAGGGTGCAGATGGGACCCTGTCGCGCAATTCGCAGCAAATAAAATAGTCGTATGTTTTTGGCTTCATTTTATTTCGGTTATACATACGCATTTTCAAGGTTCACGAGGTTTTGTACCAACTCTATGTAATATAATATTTGAGAGATAATGGGTACTTGTGTAATTTGAAGTACATATACCATTACAAAGACCATTAATATTCTTTTTTTAACAATGGTCTTAGTCATCACTGTTATTAAATAACATAACATCAGAGACGGTATTGTGTGTAGTAAAGTCGTATTGTTCGCTTCCAATCGTTCGTAAATCTATTCAGATTTTGTGTGCGTGTTTTTGTCTATAAGGGCAACAAAACGTAAAAATGTTGTAGTGACAATGGAAAAGAAACTAGAAGCATTAAGTAGAATTGATAAAGGTGAATCTTGCAGCATTATATGGTGTCGATACATCTACAGTATCGGATTGGAAGAAAAATAGAACTAAAATCGAAGATTTTTTTTTCAAAATGATAACAAAAAACAGTTTGGACAATCGGTGCAAAGCTAATAAAGCTAAGAATGAGACTCTTGACGCTTTGTATGTGTGGTTTTGTGTGGAATGCGAACGTGGTTTACCAGTGTCTGTGTGACAATTATAACGGAGTTTATCTGTAGGCATACCATATTTTATTAATTTTTACCATTTTCTCCGGCTAACCCGGATTTTCGATAACCCGGATAGGCCGCGGTCCCGATTAATCCGAGTTAACGGGGTTCCACTGTAGTTGTGTTTGTAGTGTACATATTGTTGACGTTTTTTTCGCGTTATTAATTACTATTTGACGTAATAGATACCTACCCACCATCGTTTTACAAAGAAAGTTGTAGTTAGTAATAGTGTGTAAAGTAGAGTTATGGATAAAAATATTTTAAAAAATAATTATCAAAAAATTGTTAAAATTGTAAAATTTAAGTATAAGTGGTACTGTTATTTGTCACCACTCAGTATATATTCATTTAAAGAAAAGAGTAACACGTTTAGAGGACAAAGATGGTAACATATTATTAAAAAATGAAGACATTACCGAAAGATGACGGGATCATTTTATGGAATTATTAATGGGAGACAACAACGAAATAGAGAATGACAGGGAGGAGTACAATTTAAATGAACAAAAAGATGATGATGACATAACATACAACGAATACAGGGAAGCAATTTTAAAATTAAAAAATGGCAAGGCTGCAGTACACGATAATATTAAGGCTGAGCTAATTAAATATATGGAAGGAGAAGGATTACAATTACTATGGAAGATCATAAGGAGTTGTTGGCGTATCGGATGCATACCTAGAGATTGGACTCTTGCAACTATTCTACCATTACACAAAAAAGGTGATAAACATAAGTGTTCTAACTACAGGTGAATATTATTTTTGGTAGTTGCTAGTAAAATCTACGAAATAATACTAAAGAAAATGCTGCGAGAAAATATCGAGGCCACACTGGATGACAGCCAATGCGGCTTTAGGCCAGGGTGAGGTACAACCGATATCATATTCACGGTGAAACAGTTATCAGAAAAAGCAAAAGAGCATAAGAGTAAGTTGTTTCTCTGTTTTGTGGACTTGGAAAAAGCATTTGATCGGGCGCCACGGAACAAGATCTGGGAAATATTAAACAGTAGAAATATGAAACCGAAGTTAATCCAAGCAATAAAGAGTAGATGTAAATGTACACGTAATAATGTAAAACGAACAATCGCTCATCTCTAGAATTCTACACAAGGGCAGGTGTAAGACAAGGTGGTATTCTGAGTCCTTTGTTAATTATCACTCTAATGGACGAAATTGCAAAATAATGCAGGGGTAAGGTAAAAAGAACTAGCGTCGGGGTCTATAAACTTCAACAAGTTTACGTGTCAGAGTTGATATATGCCGACGACCTGGTAATTGTGGCAAAATCAGAAAAAGACTTGCAAGTGAATGTGAATGTTTGGAATGAAGCCTTTAAGAAATTTGGAAGGAAAATAAATATTGAAAAAACAGAAGCTTTAGTAATATCTAAAACTCAAGAAAATATAAATGTAAAGCTGAATAATGAGACCATTACACAAGTAGAGGTCTTCAAGTATCTATGATCAACAATGAATGGGCAAGGAAATATAGAACCAGAAATAAACAGGAGGGTAATGCGTGCAACAAAATTATACTATGCAATAAATAAAAGTTTTATTAGGAAGAAAGAAGTAAGCCTGAAAACAAAAATGAAAATATTTCAAACTGTATACGAGCCGGTGCTACTCTACGTTAGTGAAACGTGGAGAGTGAACGACAACATCCGTAGTAAAATTCAAGCATGCGAAGTGCGATATTTACGTGCAGTATCCGGGGTGACCAGACGTGATCGTATAAGAAATGAAGACATACGTGAAAGGTGCTGTGTTGAAAGAACCTTAGACAGACTTGAAACGAAACAGTTATCGTGGTTCGGACATATGGCGAGAATGAATGAAGGTAGAACTGTAAAGAGGGTATGGAAAGAGGCAACTGACAACAAACGACGAAGAGGCAGGCCAGCAAGAACGTGGAACGCAAATATTGGAAAGGCTTGCGTAAAAAAAATATTGGGTAGAGAGAAGCAAAAAGACTAGCTACTAACCGAAACGCATGGAGACGTCTGATTTCTCCACATACCTCGACTCCGTAAGGTACAAGAGGACGGCTTAAGTAAGTAAGTAAGTAAGAAAAGAGTGAAACTTTTTAATATTAGTAGCAATTAACAACCTTTGGCATATATGCATCAGAAACAAGACCCGAGACAGCCACAACATAAAGACTCCTGAAAATGGCAGAGATGAGAGTACTGAAAAGAATTACAGTAAATACGCTGAGAGATCGAAAGAGGAGTAAAGACATTAGAAGAAAATATAACGTAGTGTATAAACAAATGGACAATTATTATCAGAAACAAAGAATGGAGTAACCACATAGGCAGAATGGAGAAGATTGTTGTGGTTAAAATAGCAAGATATAAATTATCAATCGGTAGAAACAGTATCGGTCGACCGCGCAAAAGATGGACAGAAAACCATCCATAAAGGTATTAATCCGCCAATAAACAAACAGAATTGCTTATAAACATCAAGAAGAAGGAAAAGAACATCAATTGAGAAATTTCGCGTAACATTTTCTATTATGTATGTATTCATAACATATCTTCAAAAGTTGAATCTCTTGAAAATACTACTTCATATACTACTAAGTGATCTTTAAAAATAATAAAATCAGGGTATAATCCTCCCTCAAAGCTAGTAATTTGAGATGGCTGATTGGTCAACTCATCCCACCTTCCTTCTCCTTTAATGTGTGAAACATTTATGTACCGTAATGTAATCTTTATTGCAAGTTTACTAAAAATTTTTTTTGTTACAGTTATATCTATCCCAATTTGGTTACCTCTCACCAACCAGGGGAAATTCTAGTCAATTATTAGATGAACGAACGTATACGAAAGCCATAGAGGAGTTTCAAGCATTTGCTGGATTAAATGTTACGGGTAGGTATCTTATAATACTTTACTAAACCTTTCATCACACCCTCATAATAACACCCTACACCAAGTCAGTATCATTATCGTGTTCATATATCTTTATGTTAAAGTAGTTGTGTACCTATACCATTTTTACTACAAAAACACGCTTACGTCATTCGAGATTTCTGACGTCAGAGCATTACCAAACATTAGAATATGATTTGACAAGCAGTGACAAACTAGGAATCATTACTTGTCTTCTTTTTCTTTAAGTACCGTGCCCAAATTTTAGGCGTGGGTAGCTTCCATGACAATTTGCCCATATCGTTCTCGATCTTGCACGACATGTAATAGTTGACCTGCTGATAAGCCAGTCCATTGACGAAGGTTTCGGAGCCATGAATATTTCTTTTTACTAGTTCCTCTTTTTCCGTCGATTTGTCCGTTGCGTGTTAAACTGCAGCATCCTGTATTTGCTCCTCTCATTATCTCTTCTTCAAGTGCCGTCTCCTAATCGGAGGTTGGATATCATCATCACTATATTTACTCTATCCACCGCCGCTCTAAAGAGTTCTATAGAACTGCATCTAAACCAGTCCCTTAAATTTTTTAACCATGACACTCTCCTTCTTCCTATACTCCTTCCGCCTCTTATCTTTACCTGTATTATCAGTCTTACCATTTCATATCCCGGTCCCCTCATTACGTGTCCCAGATATTGTAACTTTCTTATTTTTATTGTGTTTATTATTTCGCATTCTTTACCCATTTCTCGCAATACTTTCGTGTTCGTTTTCCTCTGTGTCCATGCCATTCTAAGTATCCTTCTGTAACACCACATTTCAAATGACTGTAGCTTATTTATGTGTTCTTGCTTTAATGTCCAGCTTTTAAGTCCATATTGTAGTATCGAGAACACGTAGCATCTCAAAGCTCTTACTCTCAGTTCTTAGCTAAGGTCTTTGTTGCAGAGAACTCTTTTCATTTTTACAGACGCATTTCTTGCTATTACTATCCTGGTCCTTATTTCTGTTGTTATCATTTTTCTCTGGAATCCAGGTTCCTAGGTATTTGTATTTATCAATCCTTTCTATCGGTACATTTCCCAAATGTATGCTTGTTTGTATGTTTGTTTTCCTAGTTATTATCATGTATTTGGTCCTTTTATATTCATTTTTACTCCATATTCTTCACAGAAATTGTTTGTTTTGTTTAGTAGTAGTTGGAGTTGTTCAGCAGAGCTTGCCATAATCACGATGTCATCTGCATATCTTATGTTGTTAATAGATCCTCCGTTAATTATTATTCCTTCACTTTGAGATTGCAATGCTTCTTCAAAAATGGCTTCACTATATGCAATAAAGAGTAATGGAGACATAATACATCCCTGCCGAACTCCTCTCCTGATTTCAATTTCTAGACTGGGTTCGTTATCTATTACAATTTGTGCTCTTTGTCCTCTCATTATATGCCCGATATATTCAAGTTTTCTTTTTTTTTATCATCTTGATTAAATCACCTTCGCCTTGACCTACTCCGTTTAAGACTTCTCTGTTTGAAATACGTTGAACCCAAGATATTCTGAGCATTCTACCATATGACCACATCTGTTCTGAGCAATTCTCAGCTGAATTTACAATTAAGAATTAAGTTCCTAAAATGTTATGTGTATCGTGTATTACTGTATGGATGTGAAACCTGGATCATGAAGGTTGATGGACAAATTACGATACAATGAACATTCTACGACATGACCACCTTCATGATACAGGTTTTACATCCATACAGTAATACAGGATACACATAACATTTTAGGAACTTAATTCTTAATTGTAAATTCAGCCGAGAGTTGCTCAGAACAAATCTAAGTTTCATAAATACTCCTCTTGAAATTTCTTTACTTTTAATTTCTTCATCCGGATTTAGTGTCTCGTTTATCCAACATCCTAGGTATTTAAAATGGTTAACTTTTTTTAAAGATTCATTATTGACAATTAGTTGCATAGGGCCGACGTCTTGTTTGCTTACCACAAGTAACTTTGTCTTTGTTGTATTTATGCCAAGTCCGTTATTGGAGCATTCTCTAGTGACTCGATCTATAAGGCATTGAAGATCTTCGATACTTTCAGCCATGATCGCGGTGTCGTCTGCATGTCTGATGTTGTTAATACTTTCTCCCCCGATTCGAACTTAACATTGCCCTTCCAAGGCTTCGTTAAAACTCCGCTACTAAAAATTACTTGTCACAGATATTTTTCTTTATTTTTGTTTACTCTATAAATAATATCTTTTCTTTATTCTAATTAATAATGTCAATCTGTTTTCATTACTTGTCGAAATAAATTAATAATAGGTATGCTAAAATATATAATAATATTGTTGTTAAGTAATTTATTTCGCCAAGTAGTGAAAAGCGATTGTCAAGATGGTGCCACATGCTATACACCTCGTCAAGCCTACAACCAGTCGTGCATTCAGTCCGATTCAGTCAACATTGAGCCAGATTTATTCAAAAGAGTGATGGACAATTTGGACAAAAGAGTGCCTGTGTTCCAGTAAAACCATGGAGGCCATTTGCCTGATATGCTGTTCAATAGATAACCCTATCCTATGTATTTAGGCGACTTTAAAACAGTACTATCAGTTGCAAATCTGGAGTCGGAAATCCGATGTCAACCTTTAGTACCATCTTTGGGTTATAAGCTTTCATTCGACAACTCATTTGTCATTCCATCCGTTCTAATAACGGAGGAGTTGTGTTCACGGACAGACAGACGGACGGAGAGATAGGCATGAAACCGGAAGTATGAAACCTCGTATTGATGAGAAGCGTCGAATAATACAGGGTGAGTCATGAGGAACTGTACATACTTCTACCTCGTATAGAGGCCCCTATGGGTAATAACAAATGGCCATTAAAAAGTGTCTGCTCCCATTGTTTAATAATATACAGGGCGAGTTTCGCATTTTGACAGAAACTTGTATTCGTCATAATTTTTGAACGGTCAGATCGATGTGTCTCTTATTTTGGTCAATCGTTACACTATTACCACCTAATCAACTGATTTATTCAAACTAGAAAAAAATCAGGTCCGGCTTTAAAAAATTAGTTCGTTTGGGTCTTAGAAAAAATTTCACCCTGTATACGATTTTTGGAAACTCTAATACTAATTTTACAAATTAGACAAATAGGCAATTAAAATGACATACTTATTTTTTCCCCACACAATTACTTAATTTTTTATAAAAAAATCAAATTTGACTATGAATTAAAAATTTGGTAAAGTGAACCATAGATTTAAAAAAAATTAACTTTTATTACAAAAATTAATTTTTTAAACAAATATTTGATTTATGTTACCACCCAATCAACTGATTTATTCAATCTAGAAAAAAATCAGGTCCGGCTTTAAAAAATTAGTTCGCTTGGGTCTTAGAAAAAATTTCACCCTGTATACGCTTTTTAAAAACTCTAATATGAATTTTACAAATTAGACAAATATGCAATTAAAATGGCATATTTATTTTTTTTTCCCACACGATTACTGAATTTTTTATTAAAAAATCAAATTTGTCAAAGTCACAATTTTACCATAAAAATTAAAATTAAAACTTTCACCATTTTTTTTTTCTATAACACGTCTAGATCTAAAACTCCCCATAACACTTCTCTTTGGACTCTATAGTTTACCATAGACGTGATCAAATAGATAAATTTTAAATTTTTTCACTTAATTTTTGCGATTTAACTTTGCAATTCACGACTCTGCACCTTTTATGTTAAAAAATTCATAACTTTTACGAGAAGAAGACTGAAAGTCTACAACAATTGTCATAGTCTTTACAATGGTAAGAGATATGTGCTGTAAAAATTTCAGAAAAAAAAATTTTAAATGGAACGTTGTAGCTAGTTAATCCGTGATTTCATCTTTTTTTTTTTGATTTTTAAGTTAAAATTCCGATTTTGACAAATTTGATTTTTTAATAAAAAATTAAGTAATCGTGTGGGGAAAAAATAAATAGGCCATTTTAATTGTCTATTTGTCTAATTTTTAAAATTCATATTAGAGTTTTCAAAAAGCGTATACAGGGTGAAATTTTTTCTAAGACCAAAACCAAATAATTTTTTAAATCCGGGCCTGATTTTTTTCTAGTTTCAATAAATCAGTTGATTTGGTGGTAACATAAATTAAATATTTGTTCAAAAAAAAATAATTTTTGTAATAAAAGTAAATTTTTTTAAATCTGTGGTTCACTTTACCAAACTTGTAATTATTATGCATAGGCAAATTTGATTTTTTTATAAAAAATTAAGTAATAATGTGGGGAAAAAATAAATATGCCATTTTAATTACCTATTTGTCTAATTTGTAAAATTCATATTAGAGTTTTCAAAAAGCGTATACAGGGTGAAATTTTTTCTAAGACTCAAACGAACTAATTTTTTAAAGCCGGACCCGATTTTTTTCTAGTTTGAATAAATCAGTTGATTAGGTGGTAATAGTATAACGATTGACCAAAATAAGAGACTCATCGATCTGACCGTTCAAAAATTATGTCGAATATAAATTTCTGTCAAAATGCGAAACTCGCCCTGTATATGATTAAACAAGGGGAGCAGATACTTTTTAATGGTCATTTGTTATTCCCCATAGGAGACTCTATCAGAGATATGTCAAGAATAGATCTGGCCAGTGATATGCTACTCAATGCATCGGGGTGTAACGTCGATATCAAGTACGGTGGTCTAGCTGTCTTTGTCTGTCGTGCGAGTGTGAGCGTCTCTACCAAGAGGTAGGAGTAATGAAACGACAGTTACACAGAGGCGGCAGCCATCATATGCTAGAGAGAGAAAGCTAAGCGCCAGAAGAGAGAGATAGATATACCACCGACCCGAACTGCTCCGCGTTACGCTATTTTTCCGAGTTGGCCAAATCTATGTGTATAAGATCATTGGCCTCTATACGAGGTAGGAGTATGGACTCACCCTTTATATTGATTTTATTATTTCGGCGATTTAAAAACAGTAATCCGAAAACTCTGGAACTAGAAGTCCGACGTCAAATTTCTCACCTTTAATACTATCTTTGGCTATGAGCTTTCATTCGACACCTCATTTGCGATTACATATCTGGTCTAACAACGAAGAAGTTGTGTTATGAAATAATGTTATAAAATTGGAGAAAACAACAATTCCTTATTCCGTCACTTGATTATCGTTATCTCCTTTATACTTTTTGTTTACGACCTGATAATCATTTTATGTTCTTTGTTGTAGTATCTGAAAACGGTTGCATAAATTTAAACAAACAAAATGCCCATATTTGAACTATGAAATGATTTCGAGGTTAAACGATATCCCACATGGATGGGAGTACCTACCAATAATAATGACATGCAGGTCGATTCTAACCTTCACCTGCATAATTTATAATATAAAATTATGATTAATAACTCGATATTGGTATATAAATACACAAAAATTAAATGTTCATTGTTACTATTTGAAAACTCACTTTTTTCATCATTGTCAAGGCTAAACCAGTGATGAGCTGAAGGTGTAATTTTAGTTTATATGGTATTATTAGCTGTACTTGGTTGTTTGTTCCATTTGCTAATTATTTTACATGGAAATGTGTAATATAACTGCTTCCAAGAATATTTCAAATTATATAAATCATTTTATTTATGTTAGTCCAGTCGGACAGTCGTCTCAGTTACTAACGCAAAAACTTATCAAGGTGCAGATTGCGGAAGCGACCACCAACAACTCCTTGTAGCTGTATTCCGAATACGTTTTAGAAACAAACACAAGCCCACTCCTAGAACTCCCAGGTTGACAGAGACTGAACTTTTAACTTTCAAAGAAAGAATATACCCAGTGTTAACTGAGACAAGTACTACCCCCATAGATGATATCGAGACTTTCTGGGGAGGTTTTAAAAGAGATATATTAGATACAGCTAAGCAAAGTTGCCAACCCATAAAAACAACAGTCGTAAGCCATGGATCAGTGACCAAACATGGAAAATTATAGAACAAATAAGGCAACTTAAAGTTGGCAGTTTTGATTTAAACGACTATCGAAGCTTATCAAGAGAAATCCAAATAAATTGCCGGAAAGATTAACACAAATATGTGTCTAACATTTGCCAGGAAGTAGAAATCCACTTACATCGAAATGAAACAAGAGATCTCTTTCAGAAAGTAAAGTTACTGGCTCGGGAATTCAAACCCAGAAATTATGCTGTAAAGGATGAGACAGTAATACGGTAAGCGATATGGATGCGGTTTTGGAGACTTGAAAGAAATACTGCACAGAACTCTATAAAGCTGAAATCTCTAACATTAATCATATAACAGCACTGCAAGTCTCAACAACAACCCTGGAGTCAGATTTTCTAAAGTCTGAAGTCGAAGCCATAAAGCACCTTAAAAGAAATAAATCACCTGGTTGCGATGACATCGCGGCAGAACTTTTACAGAACATGGGTGAACATGGTCTCCAATTAATGTGGAGACTGTGCAATCATATATGGGGAATCGGCAAATGGTCCAGTGATTGGTGTACCGCACTATTTACTCCCATTCATAAGAAAGGCGTCACCACAAAATGTAGTAACTACCGAACCATTTCACTAATTTAACACCCAAGTAAAATTCTGTTGAGAATTATCAAGTGTCGCATGCAGACATACCTGGATAGACAAATACCACAAGAACAGGCAGGCTTCGTGAAGGGTAAAGGCACAAGGGAGCAAATTATTAATATGCGACAACTCATTGAGAAAGCACGAGAATTCAAAATTCCGATAATCATCTGCTTTCTGGAATATCAGAAGGCATTTGACTGTGTAAACTGGACAATTTTGTGGAAAGTTTTACATGAGATGGGGGCTCCTGATCATCTGTCAGCTCTGGTGAAAAGCCTATATGAAAACAGTGAAACCAGAATAAAAATTGAAAACCATAAGTCCGATCCTTTTAAAATAGGCAGAGGATTCCGACAAGGATGTATTTTATCTTCAAGTCTTTTTAATTTCTATGGGGAATATATAATGAGAAAAGCACTCGACAAATGGAATGGCGGTATGTCTATCGCAGGAAAGAAGATCTCAAATCTCAGATATGCAGATAATACAACATTAATACAGTACAACCTGCCATATCCGGACCTGTCATATCTGGACCTCCCCATATCCGGACGGTTCTGCCGTCCGGATCTCCGAGAAAGACAGTCCTGCTGTTGGACAACGCACCCTCTCATCTCGACATAAAAGAACTAAAAGATGGCGAAATAATGTATTATAGAATCTATAAAACGAGTCTATCGACGAAAGTTATTGACGGTGCGGCGTTGATTACTGGAATGTTTGAAGGAGAAAACGTTTCAGAGACTATAAAAGAAGTGGTCTTGATATACGGATTTTTTCATATCCGGATCGATCTGTCGCCACATTGATCCGGATATGGCAGGTTTTACTGTAACTGCATCCGAAGAAGAAATATCCAGCCTGCTGTCTAGTGGAAGCCGAAAGCAATAGATGTGGTCTCAAGATCAATAAACAAAAAACAAAAATTATGATAGTAGATTATTCAAATTCACTTCAGACAACAGGAGCCTTAGACCAGTTTGAAGTGGTTAACGAGTTCAATTATCTAGGATCCTACATCAGTAATATAGGAACCTTGTGAAACAGAAATACGTAGGAGAATAGGCATGACCAAAAACGCTATGAGTTAATTATCGAAAATCTGGAAAGATCGCTCCTTGTCGAAGAACACCAAAATAAGGTTAGTACGTGCCTTAACTTTTCCCATATTTAATTACGGATCCGAAACATGGACAATGAAATCGGACGACAGAAAAAGGATTGACGCCTTTGAAATGTGGTGCTGGACAAGAATGCTTCGGATCTCATGGTCAGAACACAGAGCAAATCACTCAATGCTCCAAGAGCTTAATATTCAGACTCGACTTTCCTCTATTTGCCTCTCCACCGTCTTAAAATTTTTCGGCCATATTGCAAGAAGAAGTGATGATTATCTTGAGAGACTTATAATTTCGGGAAACGTTGAAGGGCGCAGAAGTAGAGGTCGCTCACCTACTCGATGAACGGATCAAGTACAGGAAGCCAGTGGAGAACATTCTCTGAATCTATGAGGGAAGCTCAGGACAGAAGCCGATGGAAAGGGATAGTTGCTCGTAGTATACGGAATCACGACACTTAGCAATGAGGAAACGACTGAGGAGGAGGAGTCCAGTCGGGATGTCATTTGACCTTGAGTGGCGAGCTACCCCAACTTTTATTATTCTAGCCTTTAGGGGCTCAATAGTAGTGTAAATTTAAAACCGCGACTAAATTCTACCGCTGCGTTAGCCGTAATATTGAATTTAAATAAAAAACTGTTTTTGTTCAATATTTGCCATTTTTAACTTTTCTACAAAAATGGTAAGAGCAGAAATTATTGCAAACTCAATTTCTTACAAATTTTTATTTGCAAATATTTTAGGGCGGTCGATATTTTCCGAGTTAAGGGGAAAATAGTGGAGGGGGAAAGCATAATTAGTCCTTACCTCCTTCGTAAAATTTTCGTGAAGTTCTACCGTGAGTTTTCTACGCATCTCCTTCTGCCCTTTATTTTCTTGCCTAGGCTTCTCCTTCGACTCTCTACGCTTCTCCTTTTTCTAGTCCTCTTCTTGCCTAAACTTCTCAATTTTCTCTTCATCTTTTTGTCTACGCTTCTCATTTTCTTCTTCATCTATTTTTAAAAATCATGTGGAGGGTCCGTAAATAAGTCCCTTACTGTTTCTTTATCACACCACTGTCACCAATGTTACACTGTTTTAAAATCAATTTATTTAAATAACAATTCCCTTACAATACTTGCAACACACTGACAACTAGAAACTTCAAAAACTGAATTACTACTCTTTTTTGAAATGTGAACTTCCTAGGTTTATATACATTTTCTGACCATCCAGACTTCACTAGCTATTTCGGGATTTTTTGATGACATCTCGAATATTATCGAATTTAACACGTTGACGGACAGTGCGTCAAATATGGAAGCAAGTGTTGTGACAGTATATTCATTTTGCAAATGTAATGTGACATTTGTTGACACCGATTTTTTGTCATAACTCGTTATTTTAAAAATCTCGTCTATAGACGTTGTGTCGCATTACATCAATGGAAATTAGACGTATATAAACGTTCTGTCCGCCAACGTGTTAAGTAAATACTTTTTTCTACGAGCGTGCAAAAATGTCTACTTTCGCGCACGCATTTTAGTTTAGAAAGTTTCAGTTTTCCGCACGCGTGTTACTTTTCCGCACGCGTGTTACTTTTCCGCACGCGGTTTTTACTTTTCCGCACGCGTGTTAATTTAGATATGTTAATATGGCCTTAAAGTAATTATAATACATGCAGTAAACTAATATTTCGATATTATTTACTAATTTATTTCAAATATATCTTATTGTGTTCCTGTTTTAATGAAATTAACGCGACAATTCGATGAAATAAAATTATTTTGACATAATATTCGAAAGTCAAATCGGTAGACAATAACAGTCGTTTTGAATCATCGTTATGGAAACCAAGATCGTCGTCATGCTAACTAATTATATTGAAAGTTTGGTTTTGACAACCTTGTCAAAGAATTAATTTGTGTATGTATTTTCATATTAATTAAATTAATTGATTAAGATTTGGTAATTTTTTAAAGACTCTTAGAAAAAATATTGTTCCTAACTCTTGCAGAAAGTCTCTTTTCCGCACTCGACTGCTTGCCGAACTCCCGCTTCGCGTCGTTCGGCAAACTGCAGTCGCGTGCGGAAAAGAATGACTTTCTGCACTTGTTAGGAAAATAACTATTTCGTCCAGGGACGTTTTCTACGTGGTACCAATCTTAGGGAACTGTGGTAACAATATAGTCTGTAATACATTTCATTCAAATTATAAGTATATTCGTTTGAATAGAGATGTTTTATAAGCCCTATTATTGAAATTGTTAAGTAATTTTCCATTTATAATTATCTTTTAGTAACAAATTGGCGGTTTAACGATAAAACCGTTATTTTCTAAATTATATCTATCTATTTTGAAACGCCAACCACATCCATCTTATTATCGAAACTTACATCTTAAACATGGATGTGGTATTTGGACTAAAATAGGAACTACACATTTTAAAGCGACTAACTTTGATGAGATGATTGGTTACATAACAAATAAATGCAGTTACATTTTAAAACATTTAAAGCAGAAATTTACGGCTTTCGAAACATAACTCCATTCTACTCATCATCATTCTTCTTGTTCTTCTTCCTCTTTATAAGCAATTCTCCTTATTCATTGGCGGACTGATACCTTTATGGAAGGTTGTCACTCCATCTTTTGCGCGGTCGGCCGATACTTCGTCTACCGATTGGTGATTTATCTCTTGCTATTTTGTCCAAAGATGCAATTAAATCACTAAAGAGAAATAAATCCCCAGACATTGATTCAATACCAAGTGAAATACTACAGTTACTAGGTGACAAAGGATTACATACCATCCATTCTATTTGTGCTGTTTGGAATTCAGGAAAATGGCCAAACTACTACCAGATGTGAAAACTACTACACACTGTCACTAATAACACATGCTAGTAAAATCTTGTTACACATAATCAAAAACAGATTAAAAACCTATCTACATTATCAAATACCTCAGGAACAAGCGGGGTTTGTAAAGGGTAAAGTTACCAGGGAACAAATCCTGAACCTGAGACATTGAAAGGTCTAGAGAATTTAAAGTACCTATGATTATATGCTTCGTTGACTACCAAAAGGAATTTTATTGTGTAAGCTGGATAAATGTGTGGTCAAATTTAATGCACCAATGCACCTGGTGACACTTATTAAAAATCTGTACCAGTCTAATATAGTGAAAGTACGACTAGATCATAAGTTCTTAAACCAATTCAAGACCGAGAGAGGTGTTAGACAAGGATGCGTGTTGTCACCTGACTTGTTTAACGTTTATCATGAACATGTCATGAGGATGCTTTTAGAACGATGGGCCGGTGGAGTAACAGTAGCTGGTAGGAAAATCTCCACTTTAAGATTTGCTGATGACACTACACTTATAGCAGCAAATGAGCAAGAAATGTTTGATCTGAAAAAAGTTGGTCTGAAAATCAATAAAGCTAAGACAAAAATAATGGTGGTCGACAGATTCGACACTATTCAACTGACTAACATCTTACAGGAATACCAGATAATAAACACCTTTGTCTATCTCGGGTCTAGTATAACTGACGATGGTAACTGTGAAGCAGAAGTTCGGAGACGTATTGGTATGACAAAAAATACGATGCGTTGCCTATGAGTCGCTTTATAACTAAAGTTTGGAAAGACAGATCTATCTCTCAAAATATCAAGATGAGACTGGTGAATGCCCTTGTATTCTCAATATTTCTATACGGAACAGAGACTTGGACTCTTCGCGCATGCGAGCGCCAAAAATTGATGCCTTTGAGATGTGGTGCTGAAGAAGAATGCTGCGCATACCTTGGACAGCTCATGGGACAAACGTTTCCATTCTAAACCAACTCAAGATTAAAAAAAGGCTGTCCACAATATGTTTGCAACGATTACTGCAATTCTTTGGTTACGTGGTTCGCAGATGTTACGACAGTTTTGAAAGATTAATTGTTTCTGGAAACGTTCCGAGGAGAAGATCAAGAGGACGATCACCAACTAGATGGTCTGACCAAATAAAGAATTCAGCTGGAAACTCATTATGCGAAGCTCTTAGAGCAGCTGAAGATAGAGACCAATGTAGAAGCATTGTTAGGAATATTGGAAGAAATCACGATCCTCAGTAATGGGGAAACGACAAGAGAGAGAGAGAGAGATTTTGACAACACGTGTCTTCCCCATTCTGGTTATATGGTTATTCCATTCTTTGTTTTTTTTCTATTTTGTGTCCATTAGTTTATACACTGTACGTTATATTGTCTTCTAACGTCGTCACTCCTCTTTCGATCTCTCAGCGTATTTCCTGTAATTCTTCTCAGTACTCTCATCTCTTCCGTGTACAGTAGTCTTTTTGTTGTTGCTCTGTCGGGTTTTGTTTCTGATGCATATGTCATTATTGGGCTTACATAGCTTTTATAAATTCTCGACTTCATCTCAGTGTTAATATGCCGGTTTCGCCATATAGTGTTATTAAGGCATCCTGCCGGTCTACTTGCTTTTTGTACTTATTTTTCACTTCTTTGTCTAGGTCCTCGTAACTTGACAATGTAATTTTAAGGTATTCTACTTCCATTACTTGCTCAATGCTGATACCATCAATTTCTATTTTACATCTGATTGGTTCTTTACTAATTAATATTATTTTAGTTTTCTGATATGAAATTGTCGTATTGAATTCTTTTGCTCTTATGTTAAATCTGTAGACTAATTTTTGCAGACTGTCTTCATCTTGGGCTATCAGTATTGCGTCGTCTGCGTAGAAGAGTATTTTTACTTCTCTGTTTCCCATTCTATATCCTCTTCCTTTGTTGAAGTTTTTGATGATTTCATCCATGATTAAATTGAAAAGACTTATACTCATTTTTCATGAAAATTCGCTATCGCTTTGCATTTTATTGTTCCTTAGGGTTAACTGTATTTACTTTTCCACTATAGTAGGGACCACGTTTCATCTGGTGCCCTAATGATTATAGATTTTATTTCATTCCTCCAACACTTATGTGTCGTTTTACATTTAGTGTTTTGTTTTGAGTATTTTTAGTATTCTCTAACTAGCAACATGCTGACTTTCAAGCCATAGTATGTTTAACTTCTTAGGATCATGAAGGTTACTTCGACACGAAGAATTGGATCAAAGTTGCAAAAAATGAAAAAAAAATACATAAATTTTGGGCCATCAAGATCAATCCCTACACAAAAAAACTATATCCATAATGTAAATAAATTATTAAAATGTTTTTACAAACACAAAATATCTCCTCCACTTGAAGTCACGTCTAAAAAGAAGAAGATTAATTCTATCCATATATTTAGTGATTTGGTACTCCATGATAGATAACTAACATTATAAAATTTTTGTTATAGGTGAACTAGATGCAACTACTAAACACACGATGACCTTACCAAGATGTGGTGTTAAAGATAAAGTTGGAACAGCAGACAACAGGGCGAAGAGATACGCATTACAAGGTATGTATAATTGAACAAAGGACATCGCACACATCTTATGGAAAATATAATGTCACTCAAATTCAATAAAATTTATATGAATAGATTCGTTTCAAATTAACGGTCAATTCTTATCATTGCGCCAACTCTTAATTTTCAATAATAAGAGCAGAAATTGATATAAATCAATCTGAAATCAAATGAGTAGGTTCATAAGTTAGAGAGAGAAAAAATATTTTAAAATACCCAGATTATCCGTAACTTCATAAATCTTCTCGGGCTATTCAGCATCTTATTATAATAGTTTCACTAATTCGCTTAGGCCCAGCGGGGTTTAAGCTGTTTTGAATAGCACCCAGAGCAATATTGATTATAACTGACACGTTTATGAACTCCAAAAATGTGATTTCGATAAACTTTAATTGCAATTTGCGCCGTAATTAATCATAATTAAGAGTTGGCGCAATGATAAGAATTGACCGTTAATTTAAAACGAATCTATTCGTATAAATTTTATTGAATTTGAGTGACATTATATTTTCCATAAGATGTGTGCGATGTCCTTTAACTGAAAACTTCAAGGTCACGTGTACCGCATCAACGAAGGCCTGTCGTGTCTTCTTTTCGCGGTAAAAAGTAAAAAATGGAAAAGGTAATCAGAATGTGTTAGATAAAAGCGCAAAATTCAGAAACTATTGGTAATCAAAAAATGATAATTTAAAAAATTACAAACAACATAATTGTGAAAGAAGATATATATTTATTTGACTGGAAGTTTGCCACTAATCTATTCTAAATTTGTGTTAGGTGGTAATACCAATTCGACGGTTGACTTACTTGGCCTTGATCTTGAAGATATTAGCCATATTTTGAGTGAAGTTCTGGGATGTGTTGTATGGTGTATTCCACGAATATACGACTGTTTTGGATTATCGCGACAACGAATATTTTAGTGTGCAACATAAGAAGTACGAAAGTTTTTTGCTCTAATAATTACTCCAATAAACAACAATATAATTTGCAATTTACTTTCGTTCTTCATATTTTGCGCAGTAAAATATTCGTTGTCGCGATAATCCAAGAGGGTCGTATATTCGTGGAATGGGGTATGTCCTCGCATTGATATCAAATTTTCATATTTGTGTGTTTATGCAGTTAACTATAAATGGCCTGTCTCTCACATGCATTTAACTCGTAGATGTTTGTATATTCTTATTTCGATTCTTCATTTAGTAAGATAAGAGGTGCTTCTTTAATTATCTTCTTTTGGCTGTCCGCTTCTTTCATAACTCTTGATGCATCTTTCTATGGCAGTCTGCGATTATGTTCCTAGTATTTGCAAATCTGGGATCGGTTATAGTCTCTGTTTTAATGTATAATTCTTGCTCATTTATCCTAATATTCTAGTGGTCTTGTAATAATGGAAATACGAATGCAAAGATTGCATGTATCTCAAAACTTCGTTTTTGGGGTTGGGCCACTGTTGCTTTAAGCGCCTCAATTAGACCGTTAGACGGTGATCTTTTGAGGACATTTGAAATGGTTTTCTAAATATTATGGAATGCCGTATCGTTTGCATATACATGAGTTATATGGATTGTGGTGTGAGAACGAGTGAAGTTTCTTTGTGACTGTATAGAGAATTGGGGTTATGTTGAAAACTTGGGGACCTTTTGAGGCAAAGGAAGCAAATGGGGTAGTTTTTGGCCAATGGCACAAAAATCTTTTGAAGTAAGGCAAATGGGAAACCTAGAGGGATGAAAAAGGGAGGGAGAAAGGGGTTTTATATGTTTTAGCAGATAAAATTTTATATTTAAAAGTATGAATACGATTTTCGTGGCAGTGACAATT
This sequence comes from Diabrotica virgifera virgifera, assembly GCF_917563875.1. Taxonomy (NCBI): domain Eukaryota; kingdom Metazoa; phylum Arthropoda; class Insecta; order Coleoptera; family Chrysomelidae; genus Diabrotica; species Diabrotica virgifera. The sequence goes on from NC_065446.1 coordinate 44,349,441, forward strand.
AAAAAAACGTCGCATTTTTCACCCTAAATTGTTAAAAACTAACAAAAACGCCGAAATTTCTGCAAAAGACGTATGAGTTCTGCTTACTACAAGTATACAGAGTATAACAAAAAGGCAGGTCATAAATCAAATCACATATTCTGGGACCAAAAATATGTAGTTCGATTGAACCTAACTTACCTTATAGTACATTTTTTCACGGTTTTTGCTGTAAATTTTAAAGAACCGCTTGGATTGACATGAAATTTGGCATACACATAGCTAACATGTCAAAGAAAAAAGTGATGTGGTGCCGACGTGTGCTTTTGCCCTGGAGGTAACTTTCACCCCATCTCGGGGATGAAAAAATATATGTCCAAGATAAGTCCCGAAATGGATAAAGTTACTAATTTTAAGCAACTTTTGTTCTATAGAGTTTTTTCACCAAATCCATAATTTTCGAGTTCTTTGCAAGTGAATATGTTCATTTTTCAACAAAATAACCACGTTTTTAAACGATTTTTCGCAAATATCTCAAAACGTAAGCATTTTGTCGAAAAAACTATTCTTAGCAAAACCATAGCCTATATAAAAAAGTGAAAAAGGTGTATATATTAGGTCTCTATACCTAGCAAAAGCAGAGTTATATCTAATGAAAAATAGGTTCATATTCGAAAAATTCCAAATAGAATTCAAAGTGAAATATCCAAATATTGAAGCATTCTTGGAGAAAACACATTAGCACCTTTTTAAAGTGTTTAAAAAAAGCTTTATTCCTGTTTTTATAAAAAAAGTTTCTAGCATCAAATGTAAGCAAGTTACGCTCAAAATAAAGTTGGTCCCTTTTGTTACACTTAGGGATATTAAGATGACCTAAGTATACTGTCTTTTTATATGTTTTGATGATTTAATAATCTTCCTGGGTGGCTCCTAAATCTTCTAAATCTCGAGGGTAATGAGGCCTCTGATTAATTGTTAATTGTTAATTAATTGTCGGTGATATGTTTTTTTTATAATTATTTATAATTATTAACGTGACTTACACGTGATGAGTTATTGTATAACGTGACATATAAATTATAAAAAATTCCATTAAGATTATAAAAGTTCCATATAGTCCCTAAATTTGCAATTAACTCTGATAAATCAAAACCATTAAAAAAATTTGAATGACACCAGCAATAGTTTATATTTCGAAATAGTTTATATAACATGTTATTAGATTTATTAAAAATTGTACAATATGTTTTCGGTTTTTATTTAAATCATAATAATCAACAGCTAGTACCAGTGAACTTTTACAAGAGAATCTTTTGCAGGAGATATGGTTCGTGGAACGCAATGAATCAGAATATTTACACTCTTTAATTGGACGGTTACATACATAGATATGTGTGGTCAATTGCGAATGCGAAGTAAAGGGTCATCCTCGGTTAAGGTTGCGTTGACCAATACATTCACTGTTCATGTTTTTTTTTGCAAAAATGAAAGTTTATATGAAAAATGATAATTTAAAACCTGTGATTGAAACAACGACGTTGATTTTTTTGCTTTATGTATTCATATTTATATGGTATTCGCAAAAAGATCGTACCAAAATTTAGACGGCTGTGAAATTGCACAGGCAATCTGTACTTATTTGATTGGGCCAAATAAGTTTGGAAGATTGAACAAATAAGTCATTAACCGTCGTATTTCTTCATGGTGTGCCTATCAGTGACGAATGTTGGCCATCATCATGACAATCTTTATCTTATCTGCAGCAGGGCGGAAAAGCTGCACAGATGTGTGGAACCAGGTTTTGAGGTTCTTTTACCAGGATGTTCTTCTTCCTAGATCTCGCTTTCAAAATATTTCTCTTTGCAGGATGGATTGTAGGAGGGTATATCTGGATTCATTTCGCATAATGTGGTCAGTACCTCTCAGCTCTTCTTCATTTTTCTGAGGACCTCCTCATTGGTGACCCGTTCAGTCGACAAAATTTTAAATAAAAAAAACAATAAAATCCTTTATAAAAGGTATATAGTTAAAATCCCTAAAAAGGGCTACATCACGGAACTAGTTTTCGATTGGTTTACCAATTATCGTCAGTGCTTACCTAAAATGAATATAACCTGGTAAAATAATGCGAAGATTTTGAAATTTTGACTACGATTACGAAAAGTTGTAGGTTCACGTGAAATTTACATGCTAACCACCAAGATATATTTTTACAGAAATATGTGGGTCATAGCCCTTTACAAGTGATCCGTCAAGGAAACATCGGTTAAAAATCCTAACTTAAGCATGGATGTTAGAAATACTTCGTTAATACGCCCCAGGTAACATCTGGACTTGCTCACATAGTGACAGTATGACAGCAAGTGACAATGAAATATATGGAGACTCCTAAACGATGACATGACAGAAGTGACAGTTCCACAGGAAGTTGAAAAATTAACCTGTCATATTTAAAGATTATGATGTACAGCTAGTTAAAATAAGAAATGATGTAACAACACTCACTCCATTGTGAAAAATAATCATTTAAAATATAATAAACCAGATGTTGTAGTTAAAAATGTATTCACGTATATTGTCAGTGGGGTGGTTAGGCAAACCACATTACACAAATATTTGTATTCAAAAACTAAAGTCAGTAAACCAATCTTGTTGTCAAAAGACCTAAGATTTAAAAAAGCAATTTTGTGTTGATTTAAAGTTATCGAATTTATTTAACTTATTGGTGACTGTTGGAATTTGTGTAAGTTTAAAAAGAGGTCAGAATGGAGGTGACTGAGGTGTAAAAAACTCTTAAATAATCTAGGGAGATGTATCATTAAGAAAGCACAAGCTCAAACTTAGACGACTAATTCCTAAAGCTGCCCCGCAGGCTTTCCGAATCCCTAAGGGTTTAAAAACCAAACCGCCATAAGATGAAGATGACAGTAGGGGCGGAGGGAGGGAATAGGTTTGAAATTTCTACGAGAAGATTAATGAGAATGGAACATGAACGGTACCCAGAAAGAAAATTAGACTTTTGATTTGGTTTTACTACAGATGAGTGTTATATGGTGGTAATGACAGATTGAACAGATAGGGTGAGAATAGTCATATGTAGAATATGGTGGTGGGTTGTATCTAGATGAAAATTTATATAATGTGAATGTGTGTGGATGATGATATCAGTAATTTATATGTATGTTATGGATAGATGAAAATGGTTTGATGGGTGGAGATGAGAAGAAGATTATTGTGAATTCTATCAGATAAATTATAAGTGTGAATGTCAACGAAGCAGTAGAAGGAGGTGAGAAGTAATATTGTAAATATCTTAAGAAAAAAGTTGTCGATGGAGTGGTTGGAAGTCTCGATTGAACGAAACATGGCGGTTGACACAATTCGGACTTTTTTGTTTTTCTTTGATTATTTCTAGGTCCTCGTACAAGTCTAGTTTTAAGAAGTCTTTCTGTGGGATGTTGTGAAGTAGAGATACAACACCATAAAAAAGGACTAAGAAGACGTAGCATTGCAGCATTCATACTCTTATATTAAGAGAGAGATTGTGACTTTTGAAGAGGGTCCCCATACGGTTGAAGGCGCATAGCTTTCCCGATGTGCTGTATTAATAAGCCGCCGTGAAAACGGTTCTCACAACTGAGAAGAAATTGTTTATATTAGAGACATATTTCCACTCCTATGGAAATGGACGGAATAATATCCTAAATTTGAAACAAGTGTATGACACATATCAACAAAGAGTTTAACAAGACGGCCCATAGTAAAAGTGTAGAGCTGGCAATCGTTGAGAAATTTCGAAACGCTTATAGTGTATTGTGTTGGCACAAGGGCTCTTCCAATCCTTCAAAAACAGTTCTTACACCAACCATAGTGAAGAACGCTTTCTCGATCAGATCTTAAAGTCTCCCAAACGAAGTCTTAGAAATACTGCGTATAAACTGAATATCCGTGAATCCGTGAACATCCACAGGTCGACTGTTCAAACCTCTTTGTGATTATCCTTACCTCATTAAAATTGGAGTATTGTTTAGTAAGACTAAATATTATAAATAAATGAGCAAGAGAAGTAAACTTCTCTTGTCTATGTCTAGTGGAGGAGTCTAGTCTAGGAAGATTATGATTTCCTGAGAATTGTGTGGTTTTTGGACGTTTGGTTTTGAAAGTCACTTTCTCCTTATAGACGGAGAGGCAGCGCAGAAAAATCTCTTTGAATTTACTAAAGCTAAATTTTTCACAGTTGATTACCGTTATTATGTAGAGAAACATACTGCTGTCGGTCAAGCGAAACGTTGAACAGGGGTTACTGAGAGGGTATCAAAGTTGCTTTCGTACGAAGGTAAATAAATCCATTTACTAAGGCTGAAAATCAGTACACACATTCTAAATTAAATATAAATAAAAGTTATTATAGTCGGTCAGCTGTATGACGGGACAGAGCCAGTCGGTCGGCCACAATGAATGTACAGGGTTATTCACTATATTTTGACCCTCTTGTAAACTGCTTTATTTACAGAATTAGAAAAAAATGGAAAATACAAAAGTTATTCGATTTTTTAATTATAATTTTTTGACGTATATATCGTATTAGTGACGTCATCCATCTGGGCGTAATGACGTAATCGACTATTTTTTTAAATGAGAATAGGAGTCGTGTGCTAGCTCATTTGAAAAGTTAATCAATTTTCACAGTACTGTAAACAATAAAATCATTATTTAATTAAAAAATTTTTCTTTGGACACCCTGTATAATTAATCATGTTAATGTTTATATTACTGAGTAGGGAATTGAATAATCTTTCAAATGACCTAGAACTCGACCCCTATTCCCATTTAAAAAAATAGTCGACTACGCCATCACGCCCAAAAAAAATCATAATTTAAAAGTCGAATAAGTTTTGTATTTTATATTTTTTTCTGATTCTGTAAATAAAGCGGTTTACAAGGGGGTCAAAATATAGTGAATAACCCTGTACATTCATTGGGGCCGACCGACCGGCTCTGTCCCGCCATACAGCTGACAGAGTATAATAACTTTTATTTATATTTAATTTAGAATGGGTGTACTGATTTTCAGCCTTAGTAAAAGGATTTAATTACCTTCGTAGGAAAGCAACTTTGATACCCTCTCAGTAACCCCTGTTCTACGTTTCGCTTGACCGACCGCAGTCTGTTTCTCTACACAATCACAGTAATCAACCGTGAAAAATCTAGCTTTAGTAAATTCAAAGAGATTTTTAGCGCTGCCTCTTGCAGGGCTTATTTTACCACTAGGCCCGTGAGGCACCTGCAAAGATCACCAACAAAAAAATTTTTATTACAATAACAAAAGAAATTTTCAAAATTCTTTCATTTTATGAACAGGAAATAATAAATGACAACAATAAGAGTTATAATTAAACAATGTTTAATTGTTTAAATATACACTTTGTTTATTGTTGCATAATTAATACATTTAAAAAAGATATTATTTAATATTAAATTATTTAGGGGCCCCAAAAATTGTGTACTGCCTCGGGCCAGATTTGAAGTAAAATGGGCTCTGGACTTTTGGACTATTAACCGTTATATTAGTAAACAAGCAACTCAACATCTTACATTTTAACGCCCACATGTCATTGTAAAAATTGAATAAATTGTAGAAATTGAATTTTAATGCCCACTAGATCAATCCACAAGATCTTGAAGAAGACCCACATCCAGCTGAAGCGTCTAGACTAGCATATTGTTACTGTTAACCAAGAATGTTATAAAGAGATTACACATTTTGTTAGAAATTTACGAAATTTTTACAGGCACAAGAAATGTTTGAATACATCTTACATTATTTATACTATAATGTAACTTAGTTTTGAGATAAATTTATTAGCTAACCTATGTAGATAGTCTATCTCAACTTTCCTACCAATTGGATAAGTTTTCTTTAGGTCATAATATACTAGGTCGAATGTCGTCGTATTTTTGACGTCTTTAGCTGAAAGACGTAGGGTATTATTATTCACGAAACCACAATATATTTTTTGCGAATACAGTTCTTGCTGCATTAATCGACACACATTTGATGATCATTGAAGAGGTATTATAGTTTTAAAAGATTTAAATGTCAGTGGCTTAAAGACACTTTAGCTGGCAATATAAGTAATAAGATGATATACTAGTATGCTTTACAGGAACTAACAGACAACTTGACCAATTTCTATCATATATTAATTCACTTCATAATAATATTGAGTTTACAATAGGAACAGAACAGAATAACTCCATAAACTTTCTAGATGTAACGATTTCCAGACTACACAACAAACATGAGTTCTCCGTATATCATAAACCTACCCATACTGATACAACTATACACAATTCATCATCTCATCCTACACAACACAAATTAGCAGCCTACCATAGCATGATACATGGACTGACAGAAATTCCCATGACAAAAAATAACTTCGAGATAGAACTAAACATCATTAAACAAATAGCAGTAAACAACGGCTATAACGAACAACCAGTTAGCAAAATTTTAAACCAAAAACTCCATAAGAAAGCCCTGAAATTAGTGTATCCACCGCCACAGAAAGAACCTAGTACCTTCTGCTCTCTCACATATACTGGCAAGATAACAACAAAAATAGCCAGATACATAAAAAAGAAAGGAATAACACCAGCTTTCAGAACTAACAACAACTTAAGCAAATATATTAAGAACAATAAAAGCCGAAAGAGAAAGCAACTACAGTGGTGTGTACAAACTAACTTGTGGTGACTGTCCGAAAACGTACATCGGTAAAACTGGCAGAACTTTTGACAAACGGATAGCAGAACACAAAAGGGCATTCAACAATAGAAAAACAGACACTTCTACATACGCACTTCACCTTCTAGATCATAATCATTCTTTCAATGAAGAGTTTCAAATTCTGCATATTCAAAATAAAGGCCTTAAGCTATCTTTTTAGAATCTATGGAAATTAATAAACTGAAAAATACAGATATAATTCTGAATGACCAACTCGAGACAAACAGCTCCCCACTCCTCAACCTCTTCATTTGAAGACTTAAAAAGGCAAACACATTGTAAACTATATAACTTGAGAAAGGCACTCTGCCGAAACAGCTGTAGTCACTTAGTTATAGTAAATTTTATGGAAGTATCGAAAACAAACGTTTTCAGTGTTTTATTGTTAGATAAAATGAACTTCCATCAAGTAACGGTCGAATCCATCAATTATTTATAAGTAATAAGAGTTTTGTAACTACTGAGTCGCCAAAGGTAAAAAGATCATAGATATTGTGACTTAAACGGAGGAAGACGAACTGAGTGTAAATAAATTAAATATTGTTATAAAAGTCTTTAAGTATATATATACACGAATATTTCATCTAATTGTTCGTAAACAAAATAATATTGTATAGTAATATAACAGTGTTTTACCATCGAATAGCGTCCTCTTCCATGTGACTCATAAGAAGTATAATAACAATAAATTCTTGCATTAGTAATGCAGCACATAGTAAAATATAAATTTATGCGAACATGACTAAGAATTATTAATCACGCGGTCATTTTTTGTTTAAGAATTATCATTTGCATAATTTCTCATTGTCATTGATCTCAAATTAATTGACTATAAACTAATGAATTAAAACATTTGCGGATAAGTCTGTCAAATTTTTACCAATAAACTGTATTATGATTTACATATTAAATTTTATAGATATTTATATTAGTTTGTAGGTATATTTAAATAATAGGCCTGGATCCCGCGTACAAAAAAGGTTATTAGTAGGGCAGTCAATGAGAGCAAGAACAGGTTATTACCTCCGAATTCTATCCTACAGCATGGATTTTAATGAAATTTTAGGAATAGCCTGAAAATATCTCCCTATTCAAAGTCTACCCTATGCCGATGTGTGCTTTTGTCTTGGGGGCGGTTCCCACCCCTTCTCGGCGGTGGACAATTTTTTGGTTAAACAACTACGGAAGTTGCTAGAGAACCTAATTCTAGTCAAAAATTGTTCAATAATTTTTTTTCGAAAACTCAATACTTTTTGAGATATTCGTGGTTGAAAATTGGCCATTTTCATTGAAATATAACATCTTTTCAAACGGTTTTTTGCGAATACCTTAAAAACTATGTATCTAACTAAAAAAGTTATATAAAATATTTTTGTAGCCCATAAGAAAACAAAGGGATTCGTTCCTTCTTCAATCTTCTAATTATAACACAAAAAGAGATATGGTAGGTAAAACAGTTTGTTTTTTTGGTGCGTGCTCAAATCAGTGTATTCAACTTGAAATAACAGAGAAACGGTCGATTTTAGGTGTATAATGCTACCAATACCTTTTATTGTGCTTGAAAAGTCCGTTCAAATAAGCAATATTAAAAGTTGATTACATTTAAACTAAGCGACATATGCTGCAAAAAATTGATGACTAACAAATTTTAAGAAAAAAAATGGGAAGTATATTTAATCCCTCATCCACAAGAATTTAAATGCATCGTTTTCCTTCTACAATACATTTTACTACAGTGTTATTTTATGTTCAAAAAGTTGAGCGGGTCCAATTAAAATGCATAGATTTTGAAAAAAATAAGATCAAATTATAGAGCGCATATTTAAATTTTCTTAAAAATCTTTTTCTCCATGTAACTTGAAAATGATAGGAGATACTGTTATAAAAAATAAAATAAAAATGTTTATCTAGAGCAAACCTACATTTTTGTTTGGAATCTTTTTTTGGCATCTCTTATCATTTTCGAGTCACATGGAGAAATAGGAAGATTTTTAAGAAAATTTAAAAATGCGCTCAATAATTTGATCTTATTTTTTTCAAACACCATTCATTTTAAACCCGCCCAACTTTTGAACATAAAAAGAACTCTATAGTAAAATGTATTGTAGAAGGAAAACGATGCATTTAAATTCTTGTGGATGAGGGGTTAAATATACTTCTCATTTTTTCTTAAATTACGTTAGTCATCAAATTTTTTACAGTTTATCTCGCATAGTTTGAATGTAATAGACATTTAATATTGCTTATTTTAAAGGTCTTTTCAAGCACAACAAAAGTTACTAGTAGCATTATACATCTAAAATCGACCGTTTCTCTGTTATTTCAAGTTAAATACACTGATTTGAGCATGCACCAAGAAAACAAGTTTTTTCACTTACCATATCTCTTTTTGTGTTCTAACTAGAAGATTCATAAAGTTAAGAATCTCTTTGCTATTTTATAAGCTACAAAAATGTTTTATATGGTTTTTTTAGTTAGATGCATAGTTTTTAAAGTATTCGCAAAAAACCGTTTGAAAAGGTGTTATGTTTCAATGAAAATGGCCAATTCTCAACCAGGAATAACACAAAAAGTATTGAGTTTTCAAAAAAAAAGAACAGTTTTTGCTTAGTATTAGGTTCTCTAGCAACTTCCGTAGTTATTTAAGCAAAAAAATTTCCACCACAAAGAAGAGGTTGGAACACTCCTAAGACAAAAGCACACGTCGGCATAGGGTAGACTTTGTTTCTTGGGCTATTCCCTACTTACTGTGAAAATATCGCCTAAATCGATATAGTAGGATGTAATTCGGAGCCACATACCCTCATTGACTGCCCTATAATAGCAAGCTGAAAATTTTTTAACGGCTTAACGGTGTCTATTCGGACAAACTTTGATGTACGGGAACACTGGAACAGGGGAAGTTTTAATTGTGGAACAGGTTGCAGGTCTCGAACGTCAGAATTTTTGCGGACAGAATTTCCAATTAATTTGTTATCCTTTTCTTAAACTCCCATGCAAAAATCAGACTGCTATTTATCACCAACATCCTCCTCCTCCTTAGTCGTTTCCTCATTGCTGAAAGTCGTGATTCCCTATAATACGAGCAACTATCTCTTTCCATCAGCTTCTGTCCTGAGCTTCCCTCATGGATTCAGAGAATGTTTTTCCACTGGCTTTCTGTACTTGATCCGTCCATCGAGTAGTGAGCGACCTCTACTTCTGCGCCTTCAACGTTTCCCGGAATTATAAGTCTCTCAAGATTATCATCACTTCTTCTTGCAATATGGCCGAAAAATTTTAAGACGGTGGAGAGGCAAAGAGAGGAAAGTCGAGTCTTAATATTAAAGCTCTTGGAGGATTGAGTGATTTGTTCGGTGTTCCGTCCATGAGATCCGAAGCATTCTTCTCCAGCACCACATTTCAAAGGCGTCAATCCTTTTTCTGTCGTCCGATTTCATTGTCCATGTTTCGGATCCGTAATTAAATATGGGAAAAATTAAGGCACGTACTAATCTTATTTTGGTGTTCTTCGACAATGAGCGATCTTTCCAGATTTTCGATAATCGACTCATAGCGTTTTTGGCCATGCCTATTCTCCTACGTATTTCTGTTTCACAAGATCCTGCATTACTGATGTAGGATCCTAGATAATTGAACTCGTTAACCACTTCAAACTGGTCTAAGGCTCCTGTTGTCTGAAGTGAATTTGAATAATCTACTATCATAATTTTTGTTTTTTGTTTATTGATTTTGAGACCACATCTATTGCTTTCGGCTTCCACCAGCTGCAGCAGGCTGGACATTTCTTCTTCGGATGCAGTTATTAATGTTGTATCATCTGCATATCTGAGATCATGCATATCTGAGATCACCAACATAATTCCCGTTATTTGACATGTTTTACGTGCCCGACATATTAAAATGCTCAACATATTTGTCGGACATTTTTTAATTTATTATATAAAGTTTGCTATTGAATAAACTTAAAAACAACCTGATAGTTTTCACAATCATAAAATTGTCAGGATGATACGTTCCACAATTAAAATCACGTGCCACGATTAAAATTTCACCTGTTCCAGTGTTCCTATACAACAAAGTTTGTCCGACTAGACGCTATTAACCCATTTCCAGTTTGCTATTAATAAACTTTTTTTAGTACGCGTGATACAGGCCTATTATATTAGATAATATATTTAAAAAACTAAAAACTCTAAGCAAAACCACACCAATCCATATAAAAATCAAACTTATAATAATAAAGGGGAAGGTAAGATATCAATATCAATGTCATCAAAATTTTATTATTAAAAATACAAAAATTCTTGCATTATTAATGCTACACCTTGTAAATTATATCTTTATATAAACTTGAACAGGTAATATAAATCATGCTGTCAGTTTCTGTTTATGAATAGAACTAAAGATGGAAAGAGTAATGTAGTATAAAACCTTGTTTATCCAATATTCAAATCTATCTATACATCTTCAAGCCTTAATCTATCCATCTAACACAGACCGAATGTCACTTATCTTGACAAGTAACCCTTCAGTTTTTTCAAGCAGGGAAGCCATACTGCTTTTGAGTATTAATATTAAAATCTGTTAACATCGACATTGTGTCGCGTTACAATAGTACAATTTAATAAATAATTATGTAATTTTGAAGACTATATATCAACTAGTGGACTAGTTTCAATTACTACACAGAATGTCACTGAAGATGGTCTGACTAGATCAAAAACGTTCTAATAGTTTTATTAAACGCTTTTCTTTAGTTCAATAGTTTGCGTCAAATTTTTAGACGTTAATTTGATTGCCTTTTCTCTAATCCAAATGAATGAAAATTTGCAGACATATGCATTCGCGGGAACAATACACGAATAGTCAATAAAAAAAACTTTATGTTTATTAATTGTATAAATAAAAAAAAACGATTTTAATGGAAAATGCTTAAATTCTCTTGTTTTTTACAATGTAGAAACTTGAAACTTTTACGGATTGTGGCTAACGATATGAACTATACCTAATTTCACTTTTTACGTTAATTGTTTACGTTATGCTTCATAAATAAACAATAAAGTTTCAAATATTGAATGCTCATATATTTGTTTATATAAAAATCGGCGTTTATTCGTGTCAAATTTCAATACGATACGAAACAAAGCTTCAATCAAAACTCGAACTCAAAAAATTCGTGTTTTCATTGTAGTCTTAGAAAAACCACCGGTAGAGCAGTTTTGTGCTACAATTAACATTAGAATTCGTTTTGGCGTATTAATTAATTAAACGCTTTTCTTTAGTTCAATCGTTTTCCCAAATCTTTGGACGTTAATTTTAATGCCTTTTCTTCAATGCAAATGACTAAACATTTTCAGTCATATGCATTCGCGGGAACAATACGCGAATAGTCAATAAAAAAATTTTATGTTTATTAATTGTTTAAATAGAAAAACGATTTTAACGGAAAATGCTTAAATTTTCTTGTTTCTACAATGAAGAAACTTTAAACTTTTACAGGTTGTAGCTAATTGTATGAACTATACATAATTTCACTTTTTACGTTAATTATTTATGTTATGCTTCATAAATAAACAATAAAGTTTCAAATTTTTTGCCGATTCCTACTAATTTTCATGTTTGTACATCATATATGTTTTATACATATTTTAATAAACATGACGATATATTTTAATGTTTGAAAAGTCTAAGACTAAAAAGTAAAAAATAAAAAAATTTGAAAAAAAAATTTAAGAAACGCTTTTCTTTGGTTACGAGTGACTAAAATTAAAAATATTTAAAAAAAATCAACTAAAAAGCAAAAAATAATAAAACTTTTAAAAATCTAACACATTTGTTAAAGAAAAGCGTGGGGCGAAAACCGTTTATTCGATGAAGACGCGCCACGCTTTTCTTTGACGAATGTGTTAGATTTTTTCAATTTTTTTTTTATTTTTTGCTTTTTAGTTGATTTTTTATAATATTTTTAATTTAGTCACTCGTAACTAAAGAAAAGCGTCTCTGAAAATTTTTTTTATTATAGATTTAATTCATTTGGATGACTTTTTAAACAAAATTTAATAAAAATTATATACCATTATACAAACCGAAATTTTTTGCCTTTGCAAGTTATGTAAGTTTTTAACTATGGTATACAGCCAATCACTGGGACTTTACCTGTAATTTGTATTTATAGATAAATAAATAATTTTATTCCTTAAATTTTATTGCATTTTTTATTCATTACAATTTCAGTCAATGAAACTTTATTGCATGTAAAATAAATATGTAATTATAAATATTTTGAATTGATAAAATCTGATATTTCTGCTAGTCATTTTTTTAAATAAAACTATATAGGTACTAGGTACTAAAGCATTTTCTCTTTTTAGGTAGTAGATGGAAGGTAAAGGATCTGACCTACAAAATTTCAAAATATCCAAGCAAATTAAAACGTGCAGATGTTGATTCAGAAGTACAAAGAGCGTTTGACGTATGGACTACATATACCGATTTGACATTTACTCCTAAAAGTGGTCAAGTACATATAGAAATTAGATTTGAATATGGCGAACACGGAGATGGAGATCCTTTCGATGGACCTGGTGGTACCTTGGCTCATGCTTACTTTCCTGTAAATATGCAGTTTTAAATAAATTATTTATTATTATACAGGGTGTAACAAAAATACAGGTCATAAATTAAATCACATATTATGGGACCAAAAATAGTTCGAATGAACCTAACTTACCTTAGTACAAATATGCACATAAAAAAAATTACAGCCCTTTGAAATTACAAAATGAAAATCGATTTTTTTCAATATATCGAAAACTATTTAAGATTTTTTATTGAAAATGGATATGTGGCATTTTTATAGCAGAAACATCTTAAAGAAAAATTATAGTGAAATTTGTGAACTCCATAAAAATTTTATGAGGGTTTTGTTCACTTAAACCCCCCAAACTTTTGTGTACGTCTCAATTAAATTATTATTTTTGTGGTACCATTGGCTAAATTCAATATTCGTAAAACTTTTTTGCCTCTTAGTATTTTTTCGATAAGACAGTTATCGAGTTAAGGCTTATTTTTTAATATGTTTACATAAAATTTTTATGGGGTTTTGTTCTTTTAAACCCTCCCAATGTTTGTGTACGTTCGAATTATAATATTTCTGCGGTACCGTTAGTTAAACACAGTGTTTTTAAAACTTTATTGCCTCTTTGTATTTTTTCGAGAAGGCACCTTTCATCGAGATCTAGCTTCTTTTTTAATATGGTTCAAAATATACCTAAAAATGTATATCATAAATAAATTTTCATATTACATATTATCAAGTCTCCATAATCGTACTTGACCATATACAAATATGTGGTGGATTTGACAAATATTCAAAATATCTCGATAAAAACTGACTTTTCGAAAAAGTACTAAGAGGCAAAAAAAGTCTTAAAAATATTGTGTTTAACTAATGGTTCTACAATAATAATTTAATTGGAACGTACACAAAAGTTTGAGGGGGGTGGGGGGTTAAAGGAACAAAACCCCATAAAACTTTTATGGGGTGTCAAAATTTCACTATAATTTTTTCTTAAGATGCTACTGTCATAAGAATGCCACATGTCCATTTTCAATAAAAAATCTCTAATAGTTTTCGATATATTTTCGAAAAAATCGATTTTCATTTTGTAACTTCAAAGGGCTGTAACTTTTTTTTATGTGCACATTTGTCCTAAGGTAAGTTAGGTTCAATCGAACTATGTTTGGTCCCAGAATATGTGATTAAATTTATGACCTGTATTTTTGTTACACCCTGTATATGTAGTATAAAGAAATAGTGAGATTATTTGTATATTTTTTAGGTTTTTGGAGGAGATGCTCACTTTGACGCTTCAGAATCATGGTCTATAAATAGTTACAGAGGTACAAATCTTTTCCAAGTAGCCGCTCACGAATTTGGCCACTCTCTTGGTCTTAGCCACTCAGACGTTAGACAAGCTCTTATGGCTCCTTTCTATAGAGGATACGCTCCAAATTTTGAATTAGATAGTGACGATATTGAAGGGATTCAAGCACTTTACGGACAGAAGACCAACAAATTCCCTCCAAGATTTGACGACGGTGATCAGGACAGCGACTACGATAATAGCCATAACGTACCTAAAACTAAACCTTCCGGAGGCTCAGATCCAAGTTTGTGCGCCGATCCGACCTTTGATACCATATTTACTTCTGCAGAAGGATACACCTACGTTTTTAAAGGAGAAAAGTACTGGAGACTGACTGACGATAGTATTGCACCTGGATTTCCAAAATTGATTTCTGACTACTGGGTCGGATTACCTGGTAATATTGATGCTGCTTTTACCTACAAAAACGGAAAGACTTACTTCTTCAAAGGATCTAAATACTGGAGGTAAAGTCTGCATGTTTTAATTTTTGTCTTGCACTTCGCAAGTTCTTTTTTTATGGCTTATACCATTAGTCATACAGTTAGTCACATATAATACAATATAAAGTTCTGTAGTTGAATCTGTGTAGTAGTTTTAGTTTGTGTGTGTGTTGAGTAATTGCCTGGTTACTAAGTAAAGCCTTATAATTGTATTTATAAATTATCGCTTATTATATCTTATGTAATTTGTTGGATTCAGATTTCTTTCATTTCTTTCATTTATGTGTCCGACCATAGAAACGACGAATCAGTAATTGATTTGACAGCTCTGCCTTATTTCTATAGTCACTCCGATTTATGTATTAGGTCGTCAGCTGTAAGGTGTACATGTCGGTATTAGTATTTTTCCTCTTTAGTTGATTTATTAATTAGTCATTATTAATGTTGTTTTATTTTTGTAGAGAAAGTAGCCCATATTAGTCTAGTCGCAACATAGGGAGTCCCGTGGACACTTTTAGTTCGCCGCGATTTGACGGTGGTTTTATAGGTTTTTTTGGGTCGCTGAATCCAATAGAAGTGGTCTGGAAGCCCAAATGTGGTGTGTTTAATTGTTACTTATTAACAAATTATGGTAAAATTGGGTGTTTTTCAGGAATTATTAGAATCCCTGTAAATAAATTGATAGTGTTAAAGTCTTCTCTGGTGTATTTTTGGTCCTTTTTGGTTCTTATTTTGTTAATAACAAAATAATAGTTTATTCGCCGAAAAGCTTGAAATGTGCTATCTACAGCAAGTTTGTAGTCTTTTTTATAGTATTTTTATACGTTAAATCGATTGCCACTAGTCGTGATACTTTAAACCACGTTCCGACTTCGCTATTATTAAATTATTGCAAAAATAACGGTTTATAGTACGTTTACTCACGGTTTTTGCTCTAAATTTAAAAAAATCACTTGGATTGACATGAAATTTGGCATACACGTAGCTAACATGTCAAACAAAACAAGTGCTATTATGCCGATGTCTGCTTTTACCCTGGGGGTGAATCTCACCCCTTTTCGAGGGTGAAAAAAGAAACCTTTAAAATATGTCCGGAAGTGGATAAACTGATTAATTCTACGCAACTTTTGTTCTATACAGTTTTTTCAGTAAGTCAATACTTTTCGAGTTATTTGGTTTTTTTGTTGAAAAATGAACATATTCACTCGGAAATAACTCGAAAAGTATTTACTTAGTGAAAAAACTGTATAAATCAAACGTTGCTTAGAATTAATCAGTTTATCCAATTCCGGACTTATTTTAAAGGTTTGTTCTTTTACCCCCAAAACGGGGTGAAAGTTACCCCCAGAGTAAAAGCACACATGGGTACAATATCACTTGTTTTGTTTGACATGTTAGCTACGTGCATGCCAAATCATGTCATTCCAAGTAGTTTTTTAAAATGTAGAGCAAAAACCGCGAGTAAACGTACTATAAACCGTTATTTTTGCAATAATTTATTAATAACAAAGTCGGAACGTGGTTTAAGCTATCACGACTAGTGACAATCGATTTAGCGTATAAAAATACTATAAAAAAGACTACAAACTTGCTGTATATAACGCATTTAGAGCTTTTCGGCGAATAAACAATAATTTTGTTATTAACAAAATAAGAACACATTTTGAGTAATCGCGACTAGTCGCATTCAATTCAGCGACCAAAAATACACCAGAGAAGACCTTAACGCTATCAATTTATTTACAGGGCTTCTAATAATTCCTGAAATATACCTAATTTTACCATAATTTGTTAATAACAATTAAACGCACCACATTTGGGCTTCCAGACTACTTCCATTGGATTCAGCGACCCAAAAAACCTGTAATACCACCATCAAATCGCGGCGAACTAAAATTGTCCACGGGACCCCCTATATTGCCACTAGACTATATACATAGCCTTTGTAATTAGCTTTATTCGTAAAATATTTTTGAAAGAAGAAAAAAAATAACCACCAAGAATTTTTTTATTTGAAAAGTATCACATCAACCTTAATAAGTTATTAGATAATTTTTAACCCCACCTTCTTTACCCTCTTTTGTTCGGTCAGGTGTAGCAAATATTTGTTTCTAATGATGTTAGACCAGAAAATACGATCCATTCTTCATAGGCATTTGTTAGCAAAAATCTGCCGTTTGTATGTAAGGGTTTTTGTCACTTTCCAGGATTCACATCCGTGGAGTAAAACAGACATAGCATTTGACTGGAATATTTGAATCTTTGTCTTTGCATTATAACGGCCAAACCTCCAAATGCTTGTTGAACTTTTCGTATCTTCCTACGAATACAGTCTTCTATGCCTCCGCTGTTATGACACTTCCAAGATAGTACAGTTTTCCACATTTTCAATCTGCATGTTGTTAATAGTAAATAGTATGTTGTGTCTTGCGTTTATTCTCGTGGATTTGGTTTTATTAATATTGATTTTTTAACCTATATTATTGCCTTCAGTGGATAGTGTTTCCAATTTGTCAGCCACACCTTGGAATCTTTGTCCTAAGAGGCACACATCATTGGCCTATTCTAGATCGCATAGGCGTGTGGTTAAGGTCCATTATATACCTCCACAGTATAGTTTGAAGAGAACACAGCTCTGTTAAAAAGAAACGTAGAAAGCACAAGGGTGTGTTCCAATCAACCAGTTGTTCCATTATTACCCTTTTTTTATTTAATTTGAGGGATTTGGTAAAGACCAATTAAATTATTACCCTCGAAGTATTGATGTCATCTACGCAGGAGGATTCTGGTTTAAAACTTGCGTGATTACTTCGAAATTCAGCTTTGTTAATCTTTTGGCTTGTTCTGGGGTTTAATTGGATTGTTAGGATCGGTTTACACTCCCTCCACGTACCTTGCCAGCATTTTAAGCACAAATATTTTACACTGAATTATTCTGTATATTCTAATTTTTTACTAGTTCACCAATTTTTGGGTTCTCATGACTCATGTGTGGTGATATGCAGAGAAACTGGTGAAACTCTGCGTTTGTCTGTTTGCTTTGTAGGTGGTAAAATGTAAGTTATATATGAAACAGGACAGCATTTATCTGGAATATATCTCGTAATAATTTATACATGAATCGTATATACAAATTTGTAATTTTTAGGTACAAGGGCAAGAAACCCGACGGCGATTACCCAAAAGAAATCTCTGTAGGCTTCACAGGAATACCTGATGATGTAGATTCAGCTTTAGTATGGAGTGGTAACGGAAAAATATACTTCTACAAGGGCAGTAAGTTCTGGAGATTTGACCCATCTCAAAAACCTCCCGTGAAGAGTAACTACCCCAAACCCATCTCCAACTGGGACGGAATCCCAAATAACATTGACGCAGCCTTCCAGTGGACCAATGGATATACTTACTTTTATAAAAATAATGCTTATTATAGGTAACTATATAGTTTAATTAATTTTGGAATCTTCCCCAGATTTTTTATATTGATATGACATATACATTACTATGACAATACAAACGAAACCAAGCTGCCTATTTAAGCAGAATAGTAAAAATAATTCTGCGTATCAGACGCACTAGCGGTAGCGACATCCATTACAGAAAAATGGGAAGTCCTAGATCTAAAACAATAAATCTGAAAATTTTCTTGGAACCACTTTCTGGTGACGTCCTTAATATCTGTTTTTTAAAATTAATAAAGCAAGGAGACAACGAATAAAGAAGACTAATGGGACTCTACCATATGCAGTCACATTCCATCTATTCGTCTAGGAAAAAATTCCAACGAAAGTTGGTTCCGTGTACTTAAAATATGAGTAAAAATGAAAAATTAAATAACAGGTTATGTTTAATTTCGGTTCAGAGGTAATCCACCATCCCCATACGTACCTACGTTTCTGTCTCTCTAGACGTCTTCATTGGGGCAACATGAACACCTCTAAATATTTACTTAGAGTCCGTTCTTTAACGGTAAAATATTGCAAAACCTCTAAATTTTAAAGAACCGCTTGGATTGACATGAAATTTGGCATACACCTAGCTAACAAGTCAAAGAAAAAAAGTGACATTGTACCGATATGTGCTTTTGCCCTGGGGGTGGTTTTCACCCCTTCTTGGTGGTGAAAAAATATTCGTCCAAAGAAAGTCAGGAAATCGATAAACTGGCTAATTTTAAGTAACTTTTGTTCTATAGAGTTTTTTCACTAAGTCAATACTTTTCGAGTTATTTGGCAGTGAATATGTTCATTTTTTCAACAAAATAACCACGCTTTTAGACGGGTTTTCGCAAATAACTCAAATAGTAAGTATTTTGTCGAAAAAACATTCTTAGCAAAAATATAGCCTGTAAAAAATTAAAAAAAAAATGGTGTATATATCACGTCTCTACACCTAGTACAAGCAGAGTTATAGCTAATGAAATATGGGTTCATATTCGTCAAATTCCAAATGGAATATTTTAACGTGAAATAACCAAAAATGAAGCACATATCGTGTAAAACTCATTACAACTTATTTAAAGTATTTAAAGAAGCTTCATTTTTGTTTTATAAAAAAAATTCTAGCATCAAAATTAAACACGTTACGCTCAAAATAAAGTTAGTCCCTTTTGGTTTTGGTAAAAAATCGAGAAAATCACCCCCTAATTAATATCTTAAATGAACTTAATCGTTACGACTTCACAAATTTCTTGACTCGTGTATATATTGTTTATATGATCTGTAAGTTTCATCGGTTCAAAGTCCTTATTATTGAAAGGGCTGTATTTAAAAGGGGTTGAACGAGTCACTGATCACGAATGTATGCAAATTTAGAAACACCAAATCTCAATCAATTTTTGTCTAACAGAAAAACACAAAAATACATGATATTCAGAAAATCAAATCTGACTTTTTCTGTTTTTCGAGATTTTTGGTATCTCTAACAATTTGTAAGTTATTTTGAAAAAAAGCATCTTTTTCAAAATTTAAATTTTTAAAAATTTTACTTTGAAACCAAATTTTTTCAAAAATAAGCACTTTAAATCGATGAAACTTACAGATCATATAAACACAACATAAGTAAAATAATTTGTGGAGCGGTAACGATTAATTTCATTTAAGTTGCTAATTAGGGGGTGGTCTTCCCGATTTTTTTTTGCAAAAACAAAAGGGACCAACTTTATTTTGAGCGTAACTTGCTTAAATTTAAAGCTAGAAACTTTTTGTAAAAACAAAAATAAAGCTTTTTTTAAACACTTTAAAAAAGTTGTAATGGGTTTTTCCCAAAAAGTGCTTAATTTTTTGGATATTTTACGTCGAAATATTCTATTTGAAATTTGGTGAATATGAATCTATTTTTCATTGGCTATAACTCTGGTTCTACGAAATCCAGAGACCTAACGCGTACACCATTTCTTTTCTTTTTTGTAGGCTATATTTTTGCTAAGAACGTTTTTTTCGACAAAATACTTACTTTTTGAGTTATTTGCGAAAAACCGTCTAAAAATGTGGTTATTTTGTTGAAAAATGAACATATTCACTCGCAAATAACTCGAAAAGTGTTGACTTGGCGAAAAAGCTCTATAGAACAAAAGTTACTTAAAATTAGTCAGTTTACCCATTTCTGGACTTATTTTGGACATATATTTTTTCACCCCCCAAGAGGGGGTGAAAGTCACCCCCAGGGCAAAAACCACACATCGGCACAATATCACTTTTTTTCTTTGACATGTAAGCTATACGTATGCCAAATTTCATGTCAATCCAAGCGGTTCTTTAAAATTTAGAGCAAAAACCGTGAAAGAATGGACTATTAATGATTTTATTGTTTTGTTTAATTTTTATATAGTGGTGATTAAATTGCTTTAAAATGGATACTGTTTGACTTCGTATATTGTTTTTTAATACGCTTCAGATAATAAGAAATGTTAGATGGTTTGATATAAGTTTGGTTCTGTCTAGTGTCTATACATACTGCAACAAATGAATAATAATCATGAACCATTCAACCAGTAAAAATACAGCTTATTTAGTATTCAGTACAGCATTTGAAATAGATAAGTTAGTATTCCATTTAAATCAGAAATCACTACTGTCTTTGCATAACTCTGACCGATTAGCATTTTCTAGGTTTAATGACAGAGCCTTCGCAGTAGACGTGACGACGCCGGCGTTCCCAAGGTCGACGGCGTACTGGTGGTTCGGTTGTAAGGACGCACCGGCTGGTACCATCGGATCTAGTGAGTCAATGAGAGGAACACTGATTGGTGAAGAGAGCTCATATCCGAAATTTTTCGATACTTCGAATGATAATGATACAGGTACATATTTATGAAATGTTAAGCCTTGCATTATGAACTGTAAGGTAGTTTTAATGGATCTACGGTTTTTAGGCTTGTCGGTAGAATGTTAGCTATGAATTGATTTCTTGTTATTCGTTAATTTTGATAATGACTAAGACTAGTCACACCTCTGCTCAAATAGTGTTACAACTCAAGAAACAAGGTTTTATTGCACCAAAAATTTAATACAACTACAAAATCTTATCTCATAAAATGTTACATTTATAGTTCAAGTATTTGTCGTTAGATGACACTAGGGTCATTATATGATTAACCAAAATCAACGGTGCACCGAACATAAACAGTGTCACATATCCACTTGTGATCACTTTCTAGATCCATTTTACGGGGTGAATCAGTCCCCATGATCATTGTATTTGTTCACTAATATGTCTCCATTTCGTCCGGTCTATTGCCTTCTCTTTCCATTTAGTAATTCCTGCCCCTCTTAGGTCATCATCTACTTCAGTTAACCATTTCGATCTGGGTCGACCACGTCTCCTTTTTCCTCCTGGTTGCCACAATACCATAGCTTTTGATTCTGGTCCTTGTCTCCATATATGACCCAGCCATTTGGTTCTTTGTACTTTTATTTTCTTTACTATATCTTCACCATTTAATTCTTCTAAAATTTCTTTATTCGTTCTCCTTCTATACTCTTGTTCTTCGGTTCTCACTGGACCCTGTATTGTCCTTATTATCTTCCGTTAATTTATCCTTAATTTCTCTTCTTCTTTTTTTGTCATAGTCATCGTTTCTGCTGCATACATCGTTATTGGTCTTATTATTGTTTTAGATATATTCATTTTTGTATGTTTGTATTTAAATTTCTGTACTTCCTCGAATTTTTTATTTTCTATCCTTATCCCTTCGGGTTGTTCTGCTTTTCCGAGTCTCATTAATTTTGTTTTCTTTTCATTAATTCTTAGTCCCATCTTCTTTCCCTCTTTTTCAATCTCCATTAATAATTTTTTCATGATTTTTCGTGTTTTTGTTACCATCGCTATATCATCTGCATAGGCGATTAGTTGGTAACCTGATGCTCTTAGGTTTCCCTTGTGGATCTTTCTTAAAACAAAATCTACTGTCAGGTTAAATAGTGTTGCTGACAGTGAGTCACCTTGTCTCACTCCTTTATTTATTTCGAACTCTCTCTGTTTCCCCTTTTTGTGTTAGAATACTGATTTTTGATTTGTTCATTGACCTTTTATTAGATTTCTTAAATTTTTACTTACTCCTTGATATTTTAGGGCTTTCATTATTCCCTTTCTCTTTATTGAGTCAAAGGCTTGTGCATTTTTCTATTTAACTTGTGTATAAAACGTCGTTTGTCGAGTTAAGACAGTATAATATGTGATTACTTTATTCAAAACAATCTGCGTATGTGCTCAAGAAAAGTAACAAATTTTTCACGTATTTATCTTTCTTTTTGCAGTATTTTGTGTTTAATGTTGTTACGACTTGTATTCAAAGTTATATAATAATTAAAAAGTGATAACCAGATAATAATAATGATATTAAGTATATTCTCTATTACAAAAGCCACTTTTGATAAAAATAATATTTCGTAAATTTTTCGTTATTTTATCTGTACAGTGTCACAACTCAAAAAAAAATTTTTTTTTAAATATATTTAGCAGAATTAATACATTATTTTATAGAGCTTCAAAAACCTTTGTAAGTGACTAAAACAGTTATTATACTAATTTTAACAGTTTTTGAATTATTGCCGGAAAAGTTCTTGCACAAATTTTAAACGTTGTTTTCTCGATACTTTGGCTTTTTGACTTATGACACTGTTTGAGCGAAGGTGCGTAGTATGAAACCGTGTATCGACCTCTTAGAGCACTTGATAATTATTTTACAACTGATTCATTTCGGGTCTTTCATTAGATTCTTTGTCTTTATTAAATATCTTAATTTTTTTGTTCTCATTTTCATCCTTTTTCAATTCTCTTTTTATTTTTTACAACTGATCGTATGTAATCTGTTCCCAAAATATAATCACATTTCACAACTATGAAGTCATAAAATAAGTTTTTTAAATCAGTACATATTTCTTTCTGAACTTTCATCTATGAGCTTTACAGGTACCTATCCTGATAGACTTCAGTAGACTTTATAAGTTTCTAAAACTTATTTCTAAAACTTTATACCTAAGTTACTTTTATATAGCTTCTTAATCTCCTGGCCAAAAAAATTGGGACACCTTAAAAATGGGTCATTTTTGGTGTCTCGACTCTCCTAAACCTATTGTCCGATTTTAGTGATTTTTTTAGTATGTTATAGACTTATTCTTTAAGAATCTCTATTTAGTAATTTTGTTGCTGAACATGTAAATGTCGTAATATACCAGATGTAACAATACTACTGTGTTTTTTCCTCAAAGTTCGGAACAACCTGTGGAACATTCTAGCATTTAAAAAATATTAAAATTAAAACTCAATTGTATTCTTAGGCTTTCTTAACATTATGTTTTCTGAGTCATTCACTTATATTGGATAATAAAAAAGTTAGGTACTTTAACAATTAACCATGTTCTTCATCAATACAGGGTGTTTCTAAATAAGTGCGACAAACTTTAAGGGTTAATTCTACATGAAAAAATAATGACAGTTTGCTTTATAAACATACGTCCGCAAATGCTTCGTCTTCGAAATACGGGATGTTGAATTTTTTCTTACAAACTGACGATTTATTTATTGCTCTAAAACTGGTTGAGGTATGCAAATGAAATTCGGTAGGTTTTAAGAGGTGGTCATTTTACATTTTCTGACATACAACCAAAAATTTTATATTCACCATAGGCGTGCATACAGGGTATATGACCGGGTTTTATGACCCGTATACACGCCAATGGTGAATATAAAATACATAATTGTACGTCAAAAAATGAGCAATAACTACCTCTTAAAGCCCATTAAATTTAATTTGCATATCTCAACTGGTTTCAGAGCAATAAATAAATCGTCAGTGTGTAAGAAAAAATTCAACATCCCGTATCTCGGAAACGAAGCATTTGCAGATGTTCATAAATCAAACGGTCATTATTTTTTCATGCAGAATTACCCCTTAAAGTTTGTCGCGCTTATTTAGAAACATCCTGTATTGATGAAGAACATGGCTAGTTGTCAAAGCACCTAACTTTTTCATTATCCAGCAGAAGTGAATGAGTCACAAAGCAGCATGTTAAGAAAGGCTAAGGCTACAATTGAGTTTTAATTTCAATGTTTTTTAAATGCTAGAATATTCCACAGGGTGTTCCGAACTTTGAGGAAAAAAGACAGTATTATTGTTACACCCGGTGTATAATGACATTTACAAGTTGAGTAACAATATTAATACATCGAGATTCTTAGAGAATAAGGCTATAACATACTAAAAAAATCACTAAAATCGGACAACAGGTTTAGAAGATTCGAGACATCAAAAATCACCCATTTTTAAGGTGTCCCATTTTTTTGGCCAGGAGTGTAATATTCTAAGGTGTCTTCTGAATCCGTATTCGAGTTAATCCATATGTACACTTTTTAAACGCAAAATTTTTGGTCTATTCTACAATAATCGTAACATAAAACCATTAAAAGGGATTTTACCGAATAGCTATCAGAAAAAACGCAATTCAATTTTTCACAATACAAGTATGACTGCTCATAAGAGATGAAGTAAACATTTTCGGGATCAATAAAAACATTTTTAATCGATTTAAACAAATTTCCCCACAACGGTTTTTGTGCACAACTAATCAAAATGAAGTATACTATTAGGGCTTATTTAAAACAATAGCTTTATTCATACAAAATTGGACATTACTCAGTAAGACATAAGCATTTCACACAGTCCAATACTTCAGTCTAGTAGTTGACTTAATTTGACTGAAAATATCAATTCAGTAGTGGGTACTGAAAAATTACGAAAAATTTTAATTCAGAAAACACTGATTTTTTCTCTTTAGAATCATATAAAGTGCATAGGTACATAGGATAGGGACGACAGGGTTATGTATAAAATATGAGACAAATGGCCTCCTAGGTTTTTCTGGCACATACGCCCTTTTGTTGATATTTTCTATGACTAGTTTGCATAAATATGACTGAATTTCGTTGATGCAGTGCTGAATTTCAATGCACGAATGGTTATAGACTTGTTGGCATAAATTTTTGACTTCATATAACACGACAAAAAGAAATCTAATGGTGTTAGATCAGACGATGTAGGGGGCCAATATGTCTAATCACCTTAACGCAAGACTACACGTCCAGGAACTGTCTCATGATTAATTGAATTGTTTCACAGGCTATTATATTGACATCAATATATCATGCAATTTAAGCAGCAAGAACTTTCTTATCATGTGTCAATATTGAGCACCAGTAACAGTAACTGCTTGACCAGCTGCATTTTCCGAGATATATGGTGCAAAGATGCCTCCAGCGCAAAATCCGCGCCAAACAGTGATATGTTGGATACATTTTTTCGGCAATCACATGTGGGTTTTCAGAATCCCAGAATGCAGCAAGTTTGACGTTTAACAAAGCCATCAAGGTGAAAATGTGCTTCAAAGCTTAGGGTGATTTTGCTTGAAAAATCAGCATTCACTTGCTGATGTTAGATAATCCATTGAATGAACTCTCTTTGCTGTACATGGTCATCAGACTTTAGTTCTTGTGTCAATTGAACTTTACAAGCATGGAGATGCGATCTTCAATGAGTATACGATGCTGTAGAGAGTTTTTTGAAATTTGTAATTCTTAACACTCTTACGAACTGCTACGATATTGACATTTGATCGGCTTCTTTTTGGACGACCAGTGTATTC
Organism: Diabrotica virgifera virgifera; assembly: GCF_917563875.1. Taxonomy (NCBI): domain Eukaryota; kingdom Metazoa; phylum Arthropoda; class Insecta; order Coleoptera; family Chrysomelidae; genus Diabrotica; species Diabrotica virgifera. The sequence goes on from NC_065446.1 coordinate 44,375,725, forward strand.
AGTGTACAATTACTCTCTTCACAAAATGCCGAATATACAAAATGCCTTCACAAAATATATTAGGACTACAAACACATAATAGGAATAATATATCTTTATAAATATATTCCCTAATGTCTGTTAAAAAAAATTTCCATTTATATTTTTTACTATTACTTTTTTTTATGCATTTGGTTATAAAGTAGTAATTCTATGACTGTCTTACTGATTTTGTCCAAAAACATTTAAAACATTTAAACAATATACCGTCATACTATCATTTACTAAGAAACATCTAACAACGGATTGACAATTTGAATATATTAAGGGGTAAAAAAGGTAGGGTTTAAAAAGGTGATATAAATTGAGGGACTCAACGAACGCAAGCTCTCTTCATCAAGTACGTATACCACCCATATTACCCTCTATAATATGCTTTTAGTGCATGTGATGCTTTTTTGCTTTTGTATTTAGTAGTAAGGCTTACTTTATAAAAATATTCACCAATACTAAATAACGTACCAATGATTTCTTAGTTGACTACTGTTTTTGTATCCTTGTTTTTTGTTTTTTTGTGTCCGTGTAGTTATTGTTTATATACCTGTATTTCTATATTCTTAAATACTATGATGCAATAGTAACATAACCTTTACCTATTGTTTTTAACAATGTAATTTAGAAGTATTGATATACACTACTCCAAAAATCACATGCTGGTTGGTACACCAAGTATAAATGACAATTTACCTGTCTAACAAAAATATTGTTACAGCGATATTGTTAAAGAATAAAGCAAACACATGTTAAAAAATCACTTAAATCAGAAAAAATATTTAGGAAATTCTCTTCTTCTTCTTCTTGTCTTTTTCCTTGCGCCCATTACGGCGTCTGATGTTTAGGAAATTCGAGACATTAAAAATGACCAATTTTTGAGGTGGTGCGTTAATTTCTTGTAGAAGTGTAAAACTATATTTCTACATTTTTAACATTGTAATGCAATAGTAACATAACCTGTATCCTTACCAATAATGTAATTTAGAAGTATTATTGTATTGTCCGTAACAGAAAAAAATCACTATTTCTATCGATCGCTGCCCATAAACTTACAACGAACTATATTGAATAGAAATACAAAAGTTTTAATTTGATAGTTTTGTATGGACTTTCCCTCTCTCAAGAAATTAATGGAATCAAAATATTATAACCGGAGCATCGCAGTGGAAAATTATGTAAATCCGAGAAAACTAGAAAAAACATATTTACACCTAAACTATGACTATGAAAGCTATGACTATGAAACTATGACTACTCATAACGGATTCAAGTATCTGCATACCTAACATGTTAATTCCGCCAATAAAAGAATCCTAAGTACATCTATATTGGATTAGGTAATTATTTCGAGTCATATACGTCTGTAAAAATTAACATTATTCCTCATTTTATATTTATTGTACCTACTATTTACTTAAGCTAAGCTTACGAAACATACGGGTTGCACCATTGAGTCTTAGATCAATTTTCAGCTTGCTACTATGGATTTTCACGTGGATTGCATCTTAAACTTATCAGCCAAGACGTGCTAAGATAGCCAAGCCCTATAATATAAGATTTGTTGGTGCAACCAGGCATTAAAAACAGACGGATACATAGTGAACAATAATCGAGCACAGATACTTAGATCCTAAATACGGAAGGTCTAAAATTATAACATTAAAAATATTTTTGGTACCAGCATTAAAGTATTGGTGAATAATTTTAGTTATAAGCACGTTTCACTATAAAAAATATGCTCTGAGATATGTTTTAATTATACATTTATAATCATTATTCATTTATCAAACATTTTATATATTTAACAGTTAAACAATATATAAAATTTGCTAAACAATATATAAAATTGTATAAAACTTACTGTCGTAACTGCGATTCATTATTATTACTAGTAGTTTTGTTTACTATTTAATAAGTACTGTCGTTTGATAGGATAAACACTATTTTATAGTTGAAGATACATTATATTATTCAACAGAACCTCCTTTATATTCACTGCTTATAAATTTATGGACCCGTTTCTGAAATTATAATCCAGAAATCTCTCAAAATATGATTCTACAGCTACTACTACCAAAAGGTTCAAAAGACTACACTAATATTTTTCTTCCTTTTCAGCTTTTCCCTCTTCAGGGCTTCTTTACTCTTCGCCACTCATTTCTGTCCATTGTGTCTTCTTCATTTAAATCTTTTTCTCTTTAGTTCTCTACCACATAGCTTAATTTTACTTACTTAACAGATTTATCTTTCGTCCCACAAAGTTTTTGTTTTTATGTCTGACGTGGCCAAACCATTGCAGTCTTTGTTTTGAAAGTTTTAAAGAATAAATATAATAACATAGTAAAAATAGAAGAATATAGGCTCTCCCCCTAATCACATCTTTCTTAATCTTGTCCCTTAATAATTAAAAAAAATCTCCATAGCTCTTGTCTAGGAACTGTGTCGCACGCCTTCTCAAGATCTATAATTACCAAATGTAGCTCTCTTTTTTCTCGCAGCCTTTCTCTATCAACTGTCTCGAAGAAAACAAGCTATGTATTGTCCTTATTCCTGGAGTCACACCAAACTGTTCTTCTCCTCTCAGTATTTCCCTGCTTAAGCTTCGCTCTACAGTTCTTTCTCAATGTTTCAGTATGTGGTGTGATATTATCTGGTTAAAAAGGTTTCTCTAATAAGAAAACTTTATTGTTTTACGAGTTTGGAGATAATCCCCAAGCAAAAACAAGCAAAAACAAGTACTCTCCTATCCAACGACTTATCGAACAACTTATCACAATTTAAGTGAAAAACTAAATTATGAAATAAGGATGTATATCTCCTTTTTACAGTTTCATTAGTACCAGATCTACAAATAACCCTGTTCAAGTTAGAATCCAAGTTAAGATTTGCTTTTTATTTTAGAACATGTCTCTAGGTTTGTGCTGTGCGCTCAATATCATTTTTGCTAACTGTCCCAACACCACACTAATAATACTTATTGATAAATTGTATTGTACACAAAAGAATGTTTGCACGGCTGACACCTTAGTCCTTTTTGGGCATGTTTATAGTATAAATACACTGTTTTTTATTAAGAACTGTAAATTAGCTCCCATACAAGTTACTAAATTGTTCTAAATAGCTGTTAAGCAATCTGACATATTCTAAGATAACTGGATTTTCAGTCAGCATTTTAAAATATTTATAAATTAATGTAAAATTAGTAGTCATGTGCTTTTTTGTTGTGTTAACATGATATTCATTTCCATATTTGTGGCAGCAATAATGCTCTATCAGTAGTTAGCAGTATATACCTAGTTGTTTAAATATTTATATACTTTTGACTAATTATGTTACACAGTATAAGTATTATTACAATGCTAGACCTACTAAAAGAAGGTAAATAGTAACTTTGAAATAAGTCAACGATGGTAACAATAATTACGCTACTGACAATATTAATGAACAGAGTAGATAATATGATAGGGCAGGATCAGGCCAATACTTCATAAGGAAGAACCAACATACTACAACAACTATTATATTCCTTTATAAGGCATATAAAATTTTAACATTCCTCATCAGATCAAAATTGCCCCTTTACACAGGAAAGAAAACTAGGTACAAGGAACATTGAGAAAAAGATCTATGACATATAATTGAACATACACAAACGTCGGGAAATACCACGAGCAAAATACACTCTGGGCCAAAATTAACGGGCCACCTTAAAAATAGGTCATTTTTGATGTCTTATTTCTCCTAAACCTGTTGTCCGATTTAAGTGATTTTTTAATATGTTATAGCCTTATTCCTTGACAATATCGTTATAATAATACTGTTGCTAAACAGGTAGATTTTCATTGTATACCGGGTGTACGAATCAAACTGTGTTTTTTTCTTAAAGTTTGCATCACCCTGTGGAATATTCTAGCATTTGTAGAATACTGAAATTAAAACCTCACTATAGCCTCATGCTTTCTCAACATTTTGTTTTTTGATTGATTCGCTTATGTTGGATAATAAAAAAGTTAGGTGCTTTAACAACTAGACATGTTTTTATCAATACAGCGTGTTTTTAAAAATTTTTGGAAAATTTTAAGGGGTAATTCTGCATGAAAAAACATTGACAGTTTGCTTTATAAACTTATGTCCGCAAATGCTTCGTTTCCGAGATAGGGGGTGTTGAAATTTTTTTGACAAACTGACGATTTATTTATTACTTTAAAACCGGTTGAGGTATGTAAATGCAATTTAGTGGGTGTTATGACGTATTTATTGCATATTTTTTAACATACAATTAAGAATTTAATTTTCACCATTGGCGCCCATACGGGTAATATGATGGCTCATATTACCCGTATGGGCGTCAATGGTGAATAATAAATGCTTAATTGTATGCCAAGAAATGTGCAATAACTACATCTTAAAACCCACCAAATTTCATGTGCATGTCGCAACCGGTTTTAAAGTAATAAATAAACTCACCTACAAAATTAACCGCCCACCTTGTATTTCTTTCAATTTGCAGAAATTGTTAACCTTGGACCACATTTTATGAAGGATACGGTGAAAACTACCTCCGCGGAAGAGAAATAATAATTTTTTTAAAAAAAGTCGTTTGTTACAGCAAATATCAAATGAAAAAAATCTTCTAAAAAAATTCAAATGAACAATATTTTGGAAATAAAAGTCTAATTGAAAAAAAAATTGGGTATCAATAATGAATGTTGCCGCCTCTAGCCCTTAGGACTTCTTGGAGCCGGTTTGGCAATCCATTCATGATATCCTGGATATCAGATTGGGGGATATTTTGCAACTCCTCTACCGCAGCTGTGTTCAGCATTTCAAGGGATGCAGGGGCTGGTACTCTCGTTCTTACCCGTCTTTTGAGGTTGTCCCAGATATGCTCAATTGGGTTAAGATCGGGACTGTGTACTGACTATGGTAGAACTTGAATCCCGACTTCAGTAAAGTACTCACGGGTAGATCTTGCTGTATGGCAACGTGCATTGTCATGCATTAGTCTGAAGTTATCACCAATGAATGGTGCAAAAGGCATGACATGGTCTTGGAGAACTTCTTACACGTATACTTGGGCATTCACACTGCCTCTACCGAACACAACAAGATCAGTATGCGCTTCGTAAGAAATACCTTCCCAAATCATTATTGACCCTCCTCGGTAAGCCACTGTTTCGGTTATAGCGCATGGATCAAACCTTTCATTTTGACGCCTATAGACACGTTGGCGTCCACCTGGACCTTTTACGGCTATTCTGTTCTCATGTGAGAACAGTATATTCTTCCATTCCGCCATAGTCCAGTTAGCATATTCTCGCGCAAAATTAAGTCCAGCCCTACGGTGTTGTGGGAACAGTAGTGCGCGAGCTGGACGGAAAGCCCTCAAGTTTATTTCTGACAGTATTCTTCTAATCGTTTGTCTACTCACACTAACGTTTCTTACCTCAAAAAGAGACCTACGAGCTTCAGGAGCGGTGCAAAAGCGATTTCTCAATACTGTGGTGGCAATGAAGCGGTCATCTCGAACTGAAGTCATCGTTGTCGGCCTTGACCTGGCCTGCGGTTGTACGATCCTGTCTCCCGAAATCGTCTGATGGCATTTTGTACCATAGTTCTGGATAAATCGAGCGTACGGGCGATATGACGTTGACTGTAACCAGCATCAACTAAAGCCACTGCCCTAGCAGCATCTGTTGGAGCGAGTGGCAGTTTTAAATCACAAACAATAAATAAGCACTAAAAATTTAACTTAAACAATATTCGCTCACAATGATATAAAATTAGAGGGATTGTTCAAGAATTGTTGTAAACAGGGAAACAGATTTGTAACAATGTCGTACAACGACTATATGTCAAAAATCTTTCAATGCCACAAATGTAGGAAACAAACTGTCACAGATAATGTAAACAAAACAATAATAAAGGTGGCGGGGTTAATTTTGCTGGTGAGTTAAATCGTCTGTATTACTGAAAAACATGGCTAGTTGTTAAACTACCTAACTTTTTTATTATCCAACATAAGCGAATGAATAGAAAAACAGAATGCTGAGAAAATATGGGGCTATAGTTAGGTTTTAATTTCAATATTTTATAAATGCTAGAATATTCCACAGGGTGATGCAAACTTTAAGAAAAAAACACTGTTTGATTGGTACACCCGGTATACAATGAAAATTTACCTGTTTAACAACAATATTATTATTACGATATTGTCAAGGAATTAGGCTATAACATATTTAAAAAATCACTTAAATCGGACAACAGGTTTAGGAGATATAAGATATCAAAAATGATCCATTTTTAAGGTGGCCCGTTAATTTTGGCCCAGAGTGTATATTATGTGAGCGAATATATAAGTACAGTGGAACCTCGATAACTCGGATTAATCGGGACCGCGGCCGATCCGGGTTATCGAAAATCCGGTTTAGCCGGAGAATATGGTAAAAATTAATAAAACACGGTATAATTACAGATACTTACGGTATACTTACAGATAAACTCCGTTATAATTGATATAACATGAAATATATACAGGGTGTAACAAAAATACAGGCCATAAATTAAATCATATATTCTGGGACCAAAAATAGTTCGATTGAACCTAACTTACCTTAGTACAAATATGCACAAAAAAAAGTTACAGCCCTTTGAAGTTACACGATAAAAATCGATTTTTTCTGATATATCGAAAACTATTAGAGAATTTTTTAATGAAAATGGACATGCGGCATTCTTATGGCAGGAATATTTTAAAATTAAATTATAGTTAAATTTGTGCACCCCATAAAAATTGTATGGGGGTTTTGTTCCCTTAAACCCCTCCCAAACTTTTTTGTACGTTCCAATAATTAAATTATTATTGTGGTAGCCTTAGTTAAACACAATATTTTTAACTTTTTTGCCTTTTAACATTTTTTCGATAAACCAGTTTTAATCGAGATGCGGCTTCTTTTTTAATATGTTTACATAAACATTTTATGGGGGTTCTGTGCCTATAAACCCCCCAAATGTTTGTGTACGTTCCAATTAAACTATTGTTGCGGTACCATTAGTTAAACAGGATGTTTTTAAAACTTTTTTGCCTCTTAGTATTTCTCCGACGAGGCACCTTTTATCGAGACGTGGCTTCTTTTCTAATATGGTTCAAAATATACCTCAAACTGTAATTTATAAAACAATTTTCATATTATTACCAGGTCTCTAAAATCGTACGTAACAGTATACAAATATGTGGTGGATTTGACAAATATTCAAAATATCTCGATAAAAACTAGCTTTTCCAAAAAGTACTAAGAGGCAAAAAAGTTTTAAAAACATTGTGTTTAACTAATGGCACCACAATAATAATTTAATTAGAACGTACAAAAAAGTTTGGGGGGTGTTTAAGGGACCAAAACCGCATAAAATTTTTATGGTGTACACAAATTTAACTATAATTTATTTTTAAAATGTTCCTGCCATAAGAATGCCACGTGTCCATTTTCATTAAAAAATCTCAAATATATTTCGATATATCGGAAAAAATCGATTTTTATCTTGTAACTTCAAAGGGCTGTAGCTTTTTTGTATGCTCATTTGGACTAAGGTAAGTTAGGTTCAACCAAACTATTTTTGGTCCCAGAATATGCGATTTAATTTATGACCTGTATTTTTGTTACACCCTATATACACAGTACCTACCTACACATCTGAATTACTAAAAACTCGCAAACACAAACCTAAGCAAACGGAAACGAACAATACAAATACAAGACTGTACTACACACAATACAGTCAAAATCGAAACGATGTTTTGTTATTTAAGAACAGTGAAAACTAGGACCATTATTTAAAAAAGTCTTTTTTAAACAATGCTAAGACAGTTTGAAATAAATAAAGGAATACTACAACAGGTGTCCGTTGTTTCCGATAAACCGAGACAATGATCGTCACTCTGCTCTGCCGCCGTGCGCTATGAGTCATTTTTACTATCGTATAGTTCAAATTACACAAATACACATTATCTCTCAAATATTATATTACATACATTTTTTTTGTTGAAATGTTTGTCTGATGAAAATCGGTCCGGGTTAGCCGGACTTCCGGGTTATCGAGTGCCGAATTATCGGGGTTCCACTATACCTAAATCTAGTTTCCGTTATGCAGATGAAGATAACGAAAGTTTGAGGATATTTAAAGGTAGAATGTAGTAAAGAATTAAGGATCCAGAATATAGTCAATTTATTAAAGCACACAGACTGAAATCGATGGGAAAGATAAAATGAAGAGGACTCGACTACCTAATTAAACCAAAGCTACCACATGAAAGCCAGAAATAAAAATACTCTCTTTAAGATAGATGGGTCGACTTCCATATATGTCATATCTACCATATTATATGTCAAGTCAAAAATGAGGAGGTCTTCAGACGAATGAAGAAGAGCCAAGAGGTATCTTTGGAGAGAGAGGAAAATCTTTGATGTTTCAAACCGATCATAACAGATCAAAAGATAACAGAATGTCAACTCTATGTCAACCAAACCCTAGTAGAAAATACCAGAGTAAATGGATAATGAATAACAACCATGACATAAGAGCGTGCATCGGCAAAGCATGATCCACCTTCAACCGTATGAGGCCTTTTTCAAAAGCAACAAAATATCCTTTGTTGCAAAAGTAATAAGAATGCTGCGATGCTACGTCTTCTCTGTTCTAGTTTCATCATCATTCTCTTTGCCTTATCCCTATGCGGGGTCGGCTTCCCTAATTGCATTTCTCCACGCAATTCTATCTTGGGCCATATCAATGTTAATCCCCTTTACCAACATGTCCTGCCTTATCGTCTCCCCCCAGGTCTTCTGTGGTCTTCCTCTCCTACTCCTTCCAGGAATCTGCACTTCAGCTATTCTTCGTATTGGGTGATTAACGTCCCGACGTTGAACATGACCAAACCATCTTAACCTATGCTCTCTCATTTTGGCATCAATTGGTGCCACACCTAGACTTCCCCTAATATACTCATTTCTAATTTTATCCTTCTTTGTCACTCCACTCATCCATCTAAGCATTCTCATTTCCGCCACATGCATTCGCTGTTCCTCTTTCTTTTTCACTGCCCAACATTCAGTTCCGTACATCATAGCTGGTCTTATGGCTGTTTTATAGAATTTTCCCTTCAGCTTCATGGGAATTTTTCTGTCACACAACACACCACTCGCTTCTTTCCACTTCATCCATCCAGCCCTAATTCTACTGCATGCATCTCCATCTATTTCGCCATTACTCTGTAATACCGATCCTAGGTACTTAAAACTATTGCTTTTTACAATCATTTCACCATCCAAAGATACCATTTTATTTGTAGTAGCTCCATCTTTAAATGAACATTCCAAATACTCTGTTTTTGTCCTACTAAGTTTTAAACCTTTTTCCTCCAGAGCTTGTCTCCACTGTTCCAGTTTTTGTTCTAAGTCTCTGTCACTATTTCCTACTAACACGACATCATCAGCATACATTAAGCACCATGGAATGTTACCCTGTATTTTCGCTGTTATCTGGTCCAGAACTAATGAGAATAAATATGGACTAAGCACAGAACCTTGATGCAATCCTACTTTCACATGAAATTTATCAGTCTCTCCCACACCTGTCCTAACACTAGTCGTTACTCCCTCATACATATCCCTCACAATCTTTACATATTCACCAGGGACTCCTTTCTTATTGAGTGCCCACCACAGAATCTCTCGAGGAACTCTATCATATGCTTTCTCAAGATCAATGAATACCATATGAGCGTTTGTTTCTTTACTCCTGTATTTTTCCATCAACTGCCTTATAATGAAAATTGCATCTGTTGTTGATCTACCCTGCATAAAGCCAAATTGATTCTCGGATATTTCGGTCTCTTCACGTATCCGTCTATCAATTACTCTTTCCCATATTTTCATGGTGTGGCTAAGCAGTTTTATAGCCCTGTAGTTTGTACATTGTTGTATATCTCCCTTGTTTTTGTAAACAGGTACCAGTATACTGCTTCTCCATTCGTCTGGCATTTGTCCAACTTCCATAATTCTATTAAATAGACCTGCTAGCCACCTTGTTCCTGTCTCTCCCAATGCTCTCCATACTTCCCCAGGAATATCATCTGGTCCTACCGCTTTTCCTTTCTTTATTTTTTGAAGCGCTTGAGCCACTTCCTCGTTGGTTATTTTGGTGACCATTGCTGCTACTGTCTCCGTTGACTCTACAGGCTGTCTGTCAAATTCTTCATTTAATAAGCTGTCAAAGTACTTTCTCCATCTCTTTTTGACATCCCTTTCGTGAACTAGTATTTTATTATTTTCATCTCGGATACATCTAATCTGATTAAAATCTTTTGCTTTCTTTGCTCTCTGTTTGGCTATTTTATATATCTTTGTTTCGCCTTCCCTGGTATCAAGTTGATCGTATAGGTTTGAATACGCTTCTGCTTTAGCTTTTGCTACTGCTACTTTCGCTTCCTTTTTGGCGACCATATAGTTTTGAAGATCTATGTCCGATCTGGTTTCTTGCCACTTTTTATATAATTTTCTCTTCTCTTTTATTTTTCCTTGTACTTCATTTGACCACCACCAAGTCTCTTTATCCTCAAACTTCTTTCCTGACGTTTTCCCGAGTATTTCAATAGCCGTCTCTCTAATAATATTGGCCATTTTTCTCCAAATTGTGTTAGGGCTTCCTTTCATGTTCCAACATATTTTTTCTACTATTCTTTCCCTGAATAGACCTTCCTTCTCATCTTTTAGCATCCACCACTTGATTTTTTGTGGTCCTCTCCGATAGTTTCGCTTTTTACTTCGATGTCCAGAACAAGCAGCTTATGTTGTTGGCTTACTGTCTCACTAACTATTACCTTGCAGTCCTTGCATTCACGTATGTCTTCTTTCCTTATCATGAAGTAGTCTATTTGGGATTGATGTTGTCCACTTTTGTAGGTAATAAGTTGAGTTTCTCTCTTTTTAAAGAATGTGTTAACAATCGCCATATCCAATGCTGTTGCTAATTCTAGCATGTCATCTCCAGCTTCATTTCTAGTTCCAAAGCCTAATCCCCCATGTATTGTTTCATATCCTGTCTTGGCTTGGCCCACATGTGCATTGAAATCACCTCCTATTATAACTTTCTCCTCCGCTGGAATATCACTTAGTACGTCTCCTAATTGATCATAGAAAGCTCTTCTTTCATTCTCACCCAGACCTGTTTGAGGAGCATACACACACACAACATTCAATACCTCTTTATCAATTACAAATTTCACTGACATCATTCTATCACTTGTTCTTACAACTTCTACTACGTTATCTTTCATTTCACTATCAGCAATTATACCAACTCCATTTCTAGTGTTACTACTCCCTACATACCACAATTTATATCCATCACCTAGTTCTTTCGCCCTTTGTCCTTTCCACCTAGTTTCTTGAATACAAGCAATTTGAACTCTTCTTCGTTTGAGCGCATCCACTAACTCCAGACTCTTACCTGTAAGGCTACCAAGATTCCAAGACCCTATCCTGATTTTTCTAACCTGCAATGGTGTTCCCCCTGAGATAGTCCTCACCCGGAGATCCGAATGGAGGCTCATTTTACTTCCGGAACATTTTACCTCAGGAGATGCCATCATTTCAGTATAAGTTTTTATTTCGTTTGGAGAAGGTCTTTTCATTATTATGGCCTGAAAAGATTTTTGGATATTTGATGCCTGAATGCCTTTTCTATCAGCACCATACCCTGCCCTGTCCTGCACGTTTAGCCAATACACCACCAATGCAACCAAAGTGCAGTATTACCCCACACCCGCCTGCATTTTTCTGTATAGGCCAGGATCCCTACTGTAAGGACTGCCCTATAAGCCAATGTATTGTTGCCCGTATCCCGCCACTAGGAGGCACGTACTTCATTCGGGATACTTCTCTGTTCTAGTTTATGATATAGAATCGTGGAACTTGAACGAAGATAGCATCAGAAAGCCGCCAGTTTTAATTTCAAATCTGGTGGCTTTATAAAGATGTCTTTAACATCAATATGATCGTCAAAACCGTTCTCAAAATTTCTAACGCAAAATGACGCATGTGATAAAAAATATGAATTAGATCCCCTATGTAGCTACAGTAGGTCTACAGAAACGTGAAATAAAGGCATAGAATAGTATATGGAAGATAGAGTTGCAGAAGAAAACGAGTGGGTGGATAGAAAACGATGTCAAGCGAAATGTGGGATGCGGAGGAGACCGTAGGATCCCTACTGCTTGTATAATAAAAATTCACTTATATGGAGAACATTGTAATTTTTTTCTTGGAAACGGTTAACTTGAGAAAAACATGTTCAGGGTGTCCCTGAAAACAGTGCGTTCCTTTAAGGTATGGATATAATACACAATTTAGAACAAAAAGTCCTATAACATGTTTTTCTAAAGTTAACCATTTCCAAGAAAAAAATTACAATGTTCTCCATATAAGTGAATTTTTATTTTCATAAATTTGAATGACATGGCAACGTAGCCTAGAAGAACTTACTGTGACTGTGGAAATTTAACCTAATAACCCCTTGTTTATTTACTTTGAGGTATGATTTTTGGGGTTGTTGACATCGTAGGTACTTACCTGCATAATAATGGATATGGATTTGGTTGATATTTACATTATTTTACCTACCAGATGCAACTGACCTACAAGCCTATTTTTTAATCTTTAGATTTTTGAGTTGTGCGTTGTTGCCAGACTTCAATTTGCATATCAAAATGTATTTTCGTTTTTTGGTCAAACGGATCAATCTAGAAAAAAATATTATGACTTTTTTGCCCTAAATTGTGCCTTCTACCTATACCTTTAAGGAACGCACTGTTTTCAGGGACATCCTGTATGTGTAGCTACAGTAGCTATTATGTTGAGTAAAATCGATATGACTGCAGTCAGTAAATTAGGAATTGATTTTGTGCTTAAAAATTTAATTAACAAATGCAATTAAAGTACCTAATAATATTGAGAAGGAATCAATTTACATTTATTTGCAACCGTTACCATACGTTGATGGGTTAATAATTTCTTTTCTAATAGTCATAAATAGGATACAACATTGTACTAATATTAAAGGTCAAAATGTAGCTGTATATTTGGGATATGCTAGTTAAACAAAGTACCTAGCTTTTAGAATCTTCCTTTATTAGTCAGTTTTCCAAGATCTTTAAGAGGTTTATTTTATCAAGAATTCGTATCAACACCATTTATTTTAATACATCGGGAATGTACTACAAATAAGTTTCATAAATATAGATATAAAAAATTATGTTTTTCAACTTATTTTGAGTCTACTTACTTGTATTTACTTAAATAGTAGATGTTTAAATCTCCGTCTGTCACACCGTGACATCTTCAGTTGAATATTCACACCCAAAGGAGCCACAGTGTGATGGCACAAGTCATCTTTATTTAAATAGAGCCTCAATTAAAAAACATATATTAGTACACTTTATTTATGCTGTTTGTAATTGATTTCCATTAATCAAAGGTATTCTCCGTTCTATATTTATAATTCTCTTACGTCTGTTAAACTAGAATAATTAGTTCTGGCTGTATTACATCCATATTGCTCCAATACAAAAATGGCAATACAATCAGAAAAAACTAATTGTTTGACATCAAAATAAAACAGAAATATTAATGGTGGAATAAAGCAGACTAAGGATCTTTATATACCAATGAAAGTCATAATAAAAAGAACACCTCCAACATAATAAAAATTATACTGCAATGATGGTATATATATATCTCCAAGTCCTAAGGTACAATATTCTGGACGCAGAGGTTCAGTTCCGATTTTAGGGTGAGGCCTATTTCGGGTGACGTAAGAGCATGGTGTTGGTATATGGTATATACATACGCTCAAAGGAAGACCACTACAAATTCTTATATTCAAGAGACGAGGTGAAGAGGACAAAGAGCGAAAGAACTAGGCAAATGATACAAATTATGGCTTGTGGGGAAAAGTAGTACTAGGAATGGATTTGATATAGTTGCTGATATAGAAATGAAAGAGAACATAATAGAAGTTATAAGAAAGAACGAGAGAATAATGTCAGAGAAATTTGTACCTGATAAAGAAGTGTTTAATGTCGTATATATGCTCCTTAATTCGGGTGTGAATCAAAGAAAAGTTTTCAATCAAAAGATATGGATCAGTACATGGAGAAGTAGGATGTCGAACTAGATTTGATACTGGAGATATGTTGGAATTAGCAATATCATTATAGATGGCGATGGTTAACACATTCTTTCGGAAGAAAATCAATTTATAACAAGATTACTCACATATAGACTATTATATGGCAAAAAAGTAAAAGTAGTATAGAGATTTTCGCTTGCACAAACAACCACAAAAAATAGCAGAAGCGAAGCATAATATAAAAATCTATACGATCCATTTGATACCAGGAAGGGTAAAATGAAGATGTACAAAATAGTCAAACGCAGAGTAAAAAAAGGGTTTAAAATTTACAGATTCGAATAGAAAGATGTACCTATCAGGGACGAAAATCATAAAATACTAGTTTGCAAAAAAAAAATCAAAAAGTGATAGAAATATTATTTTTTCATGTCTGAAACGAAGAATTTGACAGGAAATAAGTTGCACTAGAACAAACAAGGAAGTTGTTCAAACATTAAAAAAAAATAAAGCTAAAATAGCAGCTTTAGGAAAAAGCGATAATAAGTTGCTTAACAGGTTTGTTTAATAGAATCTTCAGTAAGGGGGATTCAGATTGGTATGAATTAAGATAGAAAGTTATGGAGAAATCTATTTAGCAAATCTGACCTCGCATAAAGATAAAGGCAAAGGAGTAATAAACCCCTATGAACAAATGATGTAACAGTACAATAACTGTAATATTATATAATCAAATAAATGTTGTAAAAAATTGTACAATTTACTTAACGTACTTTAGGTAGAACATGAAATTCTTATAAGAAGAACATTGAAACAAAAAAAAACTGTTAATATTCAAATCACGAAAATAAAAGTTTCTTTTTGATACTACAAACGATATGACTTAATACATTATTTTTTAACTTGCTCAGTAAAGATTTTAGAGTAGATTTTACTTTAAAATTTAATGATGTATAGTAATTTTTTGCATCTTAAATAAAAAGCGATATACACTGTCAGAATATTTTACACAAAACAAAATGATTATTCCTATTTATTGTAAATACTGTTGTGTTAGTTAACCATTTTTAAATTCTTGATTTCATAAACCTTTTAAAAATATGTACTCACTGACCAATTTTTCTTTTTTGTTATATTCACTTTTTTATGGTAACGCATACATTACAGAGCACTACCGAGCCAACCCGAGGCAGTGAAGTCCAGCCGCAAACCATTTCTTATAAGTATGTGCTGTCTTTCACTTATTTTCATTTCATTTCGTTTGCTTGTGATATTTCTGTTTAAACAAAAAACTAGTCAAATGGTAGAGGGCTGTTAAAACCTTATTAACACTTTTTACATCCTTTACTTTTTATTAAAACAAGCTTTTATATATGTGTCTAGAAAAAAACGACCTTTTAGTTTTTCAGATAATGGTAAGTAAGATTAGCAAAACAGAAAGTACAAAAATAATAATTAACATGCCCTAAAATCTAAAAAGCATTACCTAATCTTGAGTTACTGCTAACATTATTTAGGCTTATCCATCACTGCAAGAAATGGGACCTCGTAAATGCTAGGATTTTACCTAACGTGACCGGAAGTAGAACAGGATTTCTTCTTATAAACTTGCGTCACTTGATATACGATGTCAATAATTTTGAGTCATTTTTGCATTTTTTTAACCCGTAGTGATATAAAAACCGGAAGTATATAGTTGTTCTCGTCTTGCTAAGGTGCGTCAAATAATATATCACTTGTGATATTTTGATGAGAAGAACTTTCGGTTGCAACTTTCGAACCACAAGTCAGGTCAAATTTCTCACCTAATACCATCTTTAGGTTAGTTCCCATTCGACACATCATTCGGCATTCAATCTGTTCTGTCTTTTTTATTTGTTATTAAATTGCTACAATCTGTTAAACAAACATATAGGTATGTCAGAAGAGTTTTAGTCCAATGACTATCAACTCCTAGTGGGTTTATTACTAATAATTAAAACTAAGTATAGACACTTGTTTTCTAAATGGTAAGTCAAGAGGAGTTCTACTGTTTAATATATTTAGTTGCGTGGAGTTGTCCAATAAATTCACTCCTAACTCGTTAAGGTGCTTTTACAGTCGTTTAAAATATTTATCACTGCATTCGACAATCATTTGCTTCGCTGTTTCTATCGTCAAGTCCTTTTAAATGTCTTCTGCTAAGTGTATTGCTAAGTGGCTATCTGCTGCAGGTTCTCACAGTGCAATCCCGTATGTCCAGATGGGCAGGATGATTACTTTATACACTAATATTTTATTAGATAAAGATAAGGTGGATTTACGGTTGAGTAACCAGTAGTGTTTTTTAAATTTCAATCCTAATTGCTTCCTCTTCATCCTGATGTGTATGTCTGTTCCAATAACCGACAGACAAATATTGATAAGCCAACGTTTTCATATTTTTTTTATGTTGTAAAAACAGGTGAAAACAAACATTTGGTAGGCTCGATGCCTGAGGGCTAGCGGACTTACTTCGATGTTAGTAGTTCATGGGTTCATGGTTTGAGCCACAATCTAGTATGATATTTTTAAAAATGCAGCAGCATAAAGTCGAAAGTGAATATTCGCCTTTCGTTTAAAATTCCCAAGTGACTTGAGTCGATTTATCGATGAGTATTACCCAGAACAGAAACCAATTTACGTCTGCTTTATAGATTTTGAGAAGGCGTTTGATAGAGTTCAACAGGATAGGTTGTTTGAATATCTAAAAATGATTGAAATAGATGATAAAGATCTGAGACTTTTACAACATCTATATTGGAATCAAGAAGCTTCTATTCTGGTAGACGGCAAAGAAACAGACAAAATTTGCATTCAAAGAGGTGTCAGACAGGGTTGTGTGTTATCCCCAACTTTGTTTAACGTATACTCAAAAATAATTTTTAATAAAGCCTTGGAAGGACAATGTGGAGTTCGAATCGGGGGAGAAACTATTAACAACATCAGATATGCAGACGACACCGCGATCATTGCTGAAAATATCGAAGATCTTCAATTCCTTATAGATCGAGTCACTAGAAAATGCTCCAATAACGGATGTAACAAAGACAAAGTTACTTGTGGTTAGTAAAAAAGACGTCGGCCCTATGCAACTAATTGTCAGTGATGAACCAATAACAAAAGTTAACCATTTTAAATACCTAGGATGTTGGATAAACGTGACACTAAATCCGGATGAAGAAATTAAAACTCCTATAGAAATTGCAAGAGGAGCATTTATGACACTTAGATCTATTCTGAGCAACTCTTTGCTGAACTTACAACTAAGAATCGAGTTCCTACAATGTTATGTGTACCCTGTATTACTATATGGATGTGAAACCTGGATCATGAAGGTTAACATGATGAACACATTAGAAGCCTTTGAGATGTGGTCGTATCGTAGAACGCTCAGAATATCTTGGGTTCAACGCATTTCAAACAGAGAAGTCTTAAACAGAGTAGGTCAAGGCGAAGGTGATTTAACCAAGATGATAAAAAAGAGAAAACTTGAATATCTGGGGCATATAATGAGAGGTAGCAGATACAGGATGCTGCAGTTAATACTCAATGGAAAGATCGACGGAAAAGAGGAATTGTTCGGAAGAAATATTCATGGCTCCGAAACCTTCGTCAATGAACTGGCTTATCAGCAGATCAATTGTTACATGCCGCACAAGATCGAGAACGATATCGGCAAATTGTTATGGAAGCTACCCACGCCTAAAAATTTAGGCACGGTACTTAAAGAAGAAGATTACCCAGAAGGGATGTGATAATGTTCGCAGCTAGACGACGTTTACTCATTTATCGCTATCAGCAAGTGTTAAGACGCTAGAAAACTGTAATATCCATATACCAAATTTTTGGTATGTACAAATAAGACAGGAAGTCACTAACTCTCGAAAATTATTTACTCTTGCAGTAGAAGATGTGTTGAAGAAGTTAAGTTGGCAACAACGTGGAATTAAAATTGATGGCAGATTTTTCACACATCTAAGGTTTGCCGATGACCATAGTACTTATAAGCAACAATACAGACGAAATAATCTGCATGCTAAAGGAGCTCAAACAAGAATCTGAAAAAGTCCGTTTAAAAATGAACTAAAATAAATAAAAGTGATGACAGATCAAGATATCAAAATCGACTTTGATGGAAAGGAGATCGAACGTCTCGAAAAGTGTATACCTAGATCACACGATCAAACTAGGCAAACAGGATCAAACGGCAAAAATAACTACAAGAATCTGAATGATTTGGGCAGCCGTAGGAAAATTCAGTGATGTGTTGAAAAACAAAAAGATACCAATTAATCTAAAGAAAATGGTATTTAAACAGTTGTATTGTCCAGTTTTGACCTATGAAATGGAGACGATGACGTTTACAGAGGTATCAGCCAATACATTGAGAACGATACAGAGAGCAATCGAACGGGCTATGTTAGGAGTATGTCTGAGGGAGCATATACGAAATGAGGGTGTGCGAAGCAGGACGAAGGTGAGAGATGTAATTGGAAGAATTGCGCCAATGAAATGGAACTGGGTAGGACGTGTGGCACGATAAAACATCGAAGTGGACGAGAAACATTGTACATGGGAGACCACGCGAGCACAGTCGTAGTAGAGTAAGACCACAAAAACGATGGCTAGACGACATCAAAGCAAAAATGGGGAGAAACTGGCACAAATAGCACAACACAGAGAACAATGGAGAACTCATAGGGAGGCCTTTGTCCAGTAGTGGACGCAAACAGGCTGAAGAAAAAGATACAATTTAGATCATCATCATCATAGTCATTAACATCTTAGTAGATGTGTTGTGGTTCATAATTGGGCTTCAGCAGTTTGGACAGTTTGATTGATAATATTTCTCCACTGGTCGCGGTCATCAGTTACATGTATTGCCTCAGTATACTGTTTGTTGAGAAGCTTTTTAGTAATGTCCGCCCATCGCTGTGGAGATCTTCCGCGTTGACGTTGAGTCTGAGGCCTTCCTTGGACCACCAACCGCTCCATTTTGTGATCACTTCGATGGATATGACCAAAGAACTTTAAAATTCTAGAGTAAACGGTACTGGAGAGACGATGATCCGGTTTAATTTCATCCAGAACCGAGATATTTGTACGGCGAGCCGTCCATGGAATTCGAAGCAGGCGTTTCCATGTCCACATTTCAAAGGCGTCTCTACGTCGTCTATCTGATTCTTTGACTGTCCATGTCTCGCATGCATAGTAAAATATGGAAAAGACCAGAGTTGAAACGAGTCTCTTTTTGTTTGTCATAGTAATGTGACGATCACGCCAGACCCCGTTTAGTTCACTCATTGCTGCTCTTGCTAGTTGAATGCGTCTTCTAATTTCGGGTTCACAACTGCCTGTGTTGTTAACTAGAGCTCCAAGATATATCATAGATGAGACTACCTCGCAGCCCGCAATAGTTTGGGATTCAGGAAACTGTTGTTGGCGATCAATAACCATGATTTTGGTTTTGTTGACAATTTAGATATAATTCATTGTATACCTTTGCTCATATTGTTTTTCAAATTACACACCAAACAACTACTGCGAAAATGCGAATAATACCATATCGCAAGTCTAATGTATCATGTAATAATTTCAAAGAACAATCCTGCATTAGACAAACATCTAAAACAGTAATATAGTTTTTAGCCTTTTTTAATAGCTACTCAGTCTTAACATAAATAAACACAATATGCCATGATTCGGATATCGTAACATTCATTAAAATAGGACGGCTGCGTTGGATGGGACATGTTTAAATAATGGAAGAAGGCCAAATACCAAACAAAATAAACAAACAAATGCCGGTAGGAAAAGGAATAAGAGGAAGACTGAAGTTGAGATACATAGAACAAATAAAAAATGGTGTAACAATCTTTACTATAATAAAATGGAGACAAAAGCATGAAATAGATCAGAATGGAGAAAAATTTTGGAACAGACTAAGACTTAACAGAAAAATCTTGGAACAGAAAAGGTTATCGAGCCAGTAATGATGATGAGTCAGTCTCATCGTGGGTATTCAATGCTTCTTAATGGCTACAAAATGATCTATGCGCTTAAATAAAGCTTTAGCTGCTACTTGAAACTACTTAAGAGAAAAAACGTATAAAATACAACATAATAATGAGGTAAATACCATATAGCAGATATTTCCGTAAATAAATTTAAAATAAAAGACAGTTTACATTTCAATTCGTTCAGAGATTCATCCTCTTACGTACGTTTCAGTCTCTTTAGAAGTCAACGGAGAGGCTCTATGATTTGCGTTGTACGAACAGAAAAATAAACTGTCTCCCAATGCCGAACTAAAACGAATAATTCGAGGCAGACGCTGTAGCGACCTCTAAGAGTTCGAAGCTTTAGATCTAAAGAACTAAAGATATCTTCTTCTTCTTCTTATGCAATCCACTAATGGATGTTCGCGATCACGTTTGACCATTTTTCTCTATCCCTTGCAGTATGTATTAGGTCTCCTATGTTTTTAGGTCCTGTCCATTGTTTGACATTACGGAGCCATGACATTTTCTTCCTGCCCACTCCCCTTCTTCCTTCGATCTTTCCTTCAATTAAGGTTTGCAGAAACTGATATTTTTCATTTCTAATTATGTGTCCCAGGTATGCCGTTTTTCTCTGTTTAATTGTGCACATCAGTTGTCGTTCTGTACCAATTCTTCTCAGGATTTCTTCATTTGTTATTCTTGCGGTCCAGGGAACTTTAAGGATTTGTCGATAGATCCACATCTCAAATGCCTCTAGCTTATTAATTGTGTTTATTTTTAAAGTCCATCCTTCCATGCCATATAGGAGCACCGACCATATATAGCATTTTGTGAATCTTAGTCTTAGGTTTAGGTCAAAGTCAGAGTTCGTAAAGACGTTTCTGAATTTCATGAATGCACTTCTGGCTCTTTCTATCCGACATTTAATTTCCATATCCGACATCCAGTCTTCACATAGTCAGGTTCCCAGGTACTTAAACTTTGTTACGCGCTCTACATCTTGGTTGGTATATGCTAGTCTTGCATTTTGATGTTGACATAATTGACGGCTGATTATAAGAAACTTGGTCTTTTTTATGTTGATCCTAAGTCCCATGTTCTCGCTATGCACTCCAATTTTATTAAGAAAGTTTTGGAGGTCTTCTATATTGTCTGCTATTAAGACCGAGTTATCCGCATATCGTATATTATTGACCCAGGTACCATTTACTTTGATGCCGCTTTCGCATTCCTCAAGAGCTTCCTGGAAGATACTTTCTGAATATAGATTGAACAGTAGTGGGGAGAGAATGCATCCCTGTCTTACACCTCTGAGAATTTTTTGAGCTTGCGTTGTTTCATTATCCACCTTGACGACAGCTGTTTGATTCCAGTAAAGAGCCTCTATGAAACAAATGTCTTTTTGATCTATGTCGAGTTGTTTTAGTATATGTACGAGTTTATGATGTTGTACTCGATCGAAGGCTTTTTCATAATCTATAAAACACATCATTACATTTCTCCTTTGATCGTAGCAGTTCTGAGCTAGCAGTTGGGTTGCAACTAGTGCTTCCCTGGTACCCAGGCCTTTTCGAAATCCAAATTGTGAGCAACCAGTAACCTTATCGCATTTTGTGGAGATTCTGTAGTGAAGAACTTTGAGGAATATTTTTAAAGAATGGCTTATCAGACTTATCAGTCGGTGCTCTTGACACTTTGTTGCGTTGTTCTTTTTTGGCAAAGGGATAAAGGTAGATACAAGCCATTGGACAGGGAATTTTCCTTTTTTATAGATTTGGTTGAAAAATCTTTGGAGTATCGTAATTCCCTCTTCATCTAACAATCTGAGTAACTCAACATGAATTTTATCAGGTCCAACTGCTTTCCCGTCTTTCGAGGTATTTATTGCTCTAGTAATTTCTTCATTTGTGATCTCGGGACCAGATAGGTTGTTAATATCTATCACTTGTTCCTGAACGACTTCTATCTCAGGCCTCTCGTCTGCAATGAGATTTTTGATGTATTTTTCTCCATATGAGTTTCCTCTCTCTATCATCTTGTGCCATTTTTCCTTGTTCATTTTCTAAGTTAGAAAACTTCTTTTTTCTGTATATTTCGCTACCTCCTTTAGTTTCTTATGTAGACTGTGGTCATCATATTGTTTTTGTAACTGTTCCATTTCCTCACACTGTTTCCTTAGCCACTTATTTTTTGCCGTTCTTATCTCTCTTCTTATGCGTTGTTGTTGTTCTTGATATTTGTCTCGGTTCCCTTGGTTTTTATGTTTTCTTCTTTCTTCGAACATTGCCAGGATTTCGTCAGTCATCCAACTTTTTTTTTGTATTTTTTGCTTATAACCTAATTCTTTTTTAACTGTAAAATGTAAAAAATATCTACTGGGACCAAATTCTGGTAAAACAACCTGAATTCGTGCTTTCTAAAACTTGCAAAGCAAACGAACGATGAATTAGAAGAAGACTAGGCAAAATCTAAAATTGTATTTCACTACCTGTGATTTTGGCATATTATGCAGATGACGTGAACCTAGTTGTCCGCACAACACGCTAGCTAGAAGAAATGTATATTACCTTCTCAAATGCCTCAAAAAATATGGGCCTGCAAGTAAACGAGGAGAAAACTAAGATGATAGCATCAACACCCAACAATAGTGCCAGAAACATCGGTCACCAATTCACGGTTGATAACTCTGCCGTTGAAGTGGTGGACAAATTCACATACTTAGGCTCCCTGATCACCAAGGAGAACGTTATAACGAAAGAAATCAAGCGAAGGATAATCCTAGCAAACAAATGCTATTTTGGACTGAATAGACATATGAGAAGCAGGAAACTTAAGTCAAAAAACAAAATAACCATATATAAAACCCTTATACAACCAGTGTTAACATATGGATCGGATACATGGACCATCTCCAAGGCACATGAAAACTTCCTGCTTATATTTGAACGAAGGATCCTGAGAGGAATATTCGATGGCATCTGTGAAAATCGTGTTTGGAGGAGGAGGTACAACTACGAGGTATACCACAGATATAAACATATATTTGGTGGTAAAGACGTAGTATCTCTTATAAGAATAGGAAGCCTAAGATGGGCAGGACATCTAGCAAGATCACAGCAGAACAACCCTCCTAGAAGAATCCTTATGTCACAACCTGTGGGAAGTAGAAATAGGGGTAGGCCAAAACTCAGATGGAAGGATGGTGTGGATGATGATGGGAGAAAAAAGGCGCAGCAAACTGGCAACGGTTGGCAATGGATAGGACTGACTGGCGTAATAGACTTGGGAAGGTCGAGGCTCTTTCATAGGGCTGTAGCACCATTGATAATGATGATGATTTCACGACCTGTCTATTTATCTTTGTAAAAATTTCAATGAATCTTGGATCCCTGTACTCAGGTAGGAGTAATACTGATAGAAAATGAAAGACATCTTACGTTTCAATTCGTTCAGAGATGACCACCAGTCTCTTAGTTACATTTCACCCTTTTTGGGGATCATCTGAGAGGTTCTATTATCTGCTCTGAACGAAAAGTAAAATAAACCGTCTCCCAAAAGCCGAATTAAAACAGATAATTCGATATAGACGCATTTTATTTTAAACCAGTATTGTTGATATCTTGTTTGAATATTTCATTAAGTAGTATTATTGATCAACTGGTTAATTTGCAAAACTAGATCTCTTATACAAGTTTTAATCGATCCATCCTTTTACATAAAATTGACTATTTTTTTGTTTTGAGACATAAATTTGCAGATCATAATTTTTGTTGCATATTATTGTGTATGTGTCGGTCTTGACGGTCCAGTTAGCTGGGGCTCAGTCGATCGACAAGTTTAGTGGATTTGCGATTTGCGGTCGCTGGTTCGAGCCTCAGCTAGGTCATGAAATTTATAAAAGGCCAACGCCGTAGTATAAAACTCAATAGAGTCTACGGCTTGGTCTGGAATAAACTGGCGTCTGATCGGCCTATGGAGGAGCGGTACGGGAAGGGATAAGGGCTTCCGGCTTGGTGATACTCCTCCATAGATCCCTACCGAAGGGCGTTGACGCCTAAGAACGGTGTATACATTATTGTGTATGTGTCTACTTAAATAATGGACACTTTCTTGTTATCTAATACATTCTTAATTAAGGAGGTAGACGCAAAATCTTGATCCAATACTATTTAAATGCATTTATTTTTTTCGAATCCTGAGAAAAAAAAATCAACATTTTTTACAAACTTAAACACACAATGGAAGATTACCTACATGATTACCGAGGGCCGAAAGTCACTTAGAATAAAGAAAAATTTCCTTTTGAATGAAACATTTGAAATTAAAAATCACACTAAATTTTCTCTATTTTTTACCCCTGTAAATTATTAAAATAAATATTATAGAAGTTTTCAGGGACTTTTGGCTCTCGGTAATAATGTATTCTTTCATTCTGCGTTTAAATTTTTCAAAATTACTTATTAGTTTTATCAGGATTCGAAAAAAAAATAATGTACTAAAATAGCATTGGACCAAGATTTTGCGCTTACCACTTAACCAATATTTCTTCAAAATTATGTTATACACCAAAATAGATATATCAATATGCGTTTAGTATTTATTAATATTACTTATTATTTTTTGTTGCATATATGTTATATGTATAAATACACAAACGTAGTGTTACACCGATCGACATATTTATTTGTTATTGCGAACCTAGATCTCTTATACAAGTTGTAATCAATCCATCCTTTTACATCATAAAATTGACTATTTTTTTTGTTTTGAGACATAAATTTGCAGACAATAATTTTTGTGACATATTACTGTGTACTTATGTGTCCACATAAATGATGAGCACTTTCTTTTAATTAGTATCTCAATTTATCCATATCTCTGCAAAATTATGTTATACACCAAAATAGAAATATCATTGTTCGTTTATTATCTATTAATATTATTATATGTTTTTTGTTGCACATCTATGTTATATAAATACACCAACTCAGTGTTATACCGTTCGACATACATATGTGTAACCTATGCTATAAATTGATTCTAACATAATATTCTGTTTTGTAGATGTGCACCATGACATGTCCGAGTTACCACCGCAAGAATTTTACAGCGGAAACGGAAATAACCACGCTAGTCGCACAGGAATTTCTTTTCTTCTAGTGACACTAGCGACACTGGCGGCAATGTTTCTAGCTAGTGTTTCATAGAATAGACGAAGTGATCTTTTCGTTTTATAAACGAAGCCACTTTGACTGAGACTATTAACAATATTGTGATTTGATTTAGGTTTTTATTAGTTAGAAAGTGACATTTACGTTTATATCATCAAATTCATTGACGCCAAATAAATACACATTACAATAATTTTAGTTAAAACATGTAAAAAACCTATTTTTTACTCATAAGTTAAACTGTAAAATACTACAAGAGTTAAGCTTCATTTACATTTGACAAGTTTACTGACTGAAAGTACTTCCGGCCGCTAAACTTGCCATGTGTAAACAATAGGCAAGCGCTTGCTAGACAGACCGACTAGTTTACTTGCCACTTGCCCACTATTTGCTAAGCTATCACCAGTAGCAAGATATCGTAATGTTAGTTCTACTTATGTTTCAGGACAAACAAGACTTCTCATCCATGTTTCAGACTTTGTAGGTTTAGATTCAACTAGTTTTAACAGTTTTTGAAACTTTTAGTAAGATAACCTCATAAAAATCCTTCAACTCTATCTCCTTTACCAGTTGTTCTAAACACACCCAGAGTATTTCTACGCCTTATACAATCTCTAATCCAAACTCATTTTTCCTGTTTTTCTTGCGTTGTAACAACTATTAAACTATTGGCAATTTGACTTGCCAAAACATTGACAGCTGCACGGACTACTGCACTTGGAGTCATTTTCTTATCTAACTATTAGCAAATAAACTTGAAAATATGAAGACGGAAAACCACAAGCAAATGCTTTCAGCCAATAAACTTGCCAAGTATTACACTTGGCAAGTTTACTGGCCGAAGGTACCTGTAACCACTAAACTTGTTTGTGGTACACTGCCTATATATTTTCCAGTTTATTTGTTGGTAGTTAGAAAAGAAAATGTCTCCACGTACCGTAGAGCGTGCTGCTGTTAGTGTTTTGGTAAGTGAAATTGCCAATAGTTTAATAGTTATGTTACAACTCAAGAAAAACAGAGAGACGAGTTTTAATTTGACATTGGATAAGGCGGGAAAATTCTCTGTGTAGGTCAGAACGACTGTTAAAGGAGATAGCAGTTGCAGTTAAAGATCTGCATTCTTATAGAAATTTTTTGAGGTTATCTTTTCAAATTTTCAAAAACTGTTAAAACTAGTTGAACCTGTAAATTCTGAGACATGGATCAGAAGTCCTGTTTCTCTTCAAATAAAAGTAGTGACCGCAAGTTTAGTGGCCGCAAGTACTTTCAGCTAGTAAACTTGCCAAGTGTAAATGAAGCTTAAAACTACCAAGTGGTACAAGTCAAGTTATAAAATTGATTAAATGTTTCTGAATTCTCAACATTTAAAAGATCGGTTAACGCTGTAGATTATGTTGCATAATTTATGAAATGTCTTGCCTGTATTTTTAGTTGCATACTTTCAGCTTAGGTAGAAAATAAACTCATATTTTATTCTCTTAAAAATACAGGTAGCGCTTTAAATTCTAAAGTTGGGCTTTGCAAATATTCTCAATCAAGATTCATAAGCAATATTTTTATCAGAAGTGTTCTTTTGCAAAAAAAATATCACATTATTATTCCTCATGATAATTATTAAAATGCATATGTAAATCATCTCATCTTCATTTACCATTGTGGTCTCAATACCATTTGCAAAAATAATTTTGTGTCCATTTCAGTAATCAGTATGTAATTATTTATTGTAATATAGAGAAGAATTTTGTACTTATACATTTCGTTAAATATTTTGAAAACATAATTTTTGTTTTTATGTTTTATCAAACGATATTAATATAAAACTTTTATATCACAAGAACAAATTTATACGATGAAGTATGTATTGTTATTCTCAAATTAGCAATAAACCAATAAATTATATTTTCTAATTACCACGTTTTTTATTATTTTCTAAGACCATGTATCAGGCTGGAAAGCTTCATAACATGATCCAAAAACTGACAAGACTTCAAAAATAGGTATAGTATTTTTACTACAAAAACGTTATTACGTAGGTCAAAATTTTTGACGTAAGAGAACTGTCAAAACATTAGAATGTGACTTTTCATTATTGCCGTGTTTATAATAAACATAGCAATAATGAAAAGTCACATTCTAATGTTTTGACAGTTCTCTTACGTCAAAAATTTTGACCTACGTAATAACGTTTTTGTAGTAAAAATACTATACCTACAGTCCATCTAATTTACTTACCGTTGCACGTCAGAGATCCAAGTTGACATAGTTGCCAAAGTATGAAAAAATCCTGAATCCATTTTAAATCAAATATATCACGTAATTATTGTAAACGTGGATTATACGCTGTGAGCTCGTACGTAGAGGGGATATTTACAAATTCGCGAACGCCAGTAGTGACAAGTTTGTAAACGTTTACTGGAAATTTGACATAAATGTCAAAGTGATTAATTTAAAATTAAAATTAAAAACATTAATTATAAACAATATTAGTTGGTCAAAGCTGTGGTATATATTTTTACCTTAAATTTACTTACGTTTTAAATACTGAATTTAAGTTTTTTTAATGTTCCGTAATATCTAATTATAAATAATCTATTATAATCTTAGCGCCATCTACACGATTATTGTCAAAGTATCCGAAGTAAGAAATTGATATTTTATCAATAGAACGTCAAAATGATTAGAAAAATCTTTAAAAAATCGATTACAATTTAATTACTTTTTTGCGTTGTAAATATTAAGCGATAACAATTAAATAATAAATTTAAAAATTACCGGTAAAAGTTGAATTAGTAACCGCTAGGAGCGACACCAGCGAAGCTCAGAGCGTATACAACAAAACAAATTAATATTCAATGTAAATAAGTAAAAACTTAAGAAATAGAGAACAAGAATTAAGTTACAATATTTTAAGATTTGCAGTGCAAGCGTTTTTGCACTGCATTGTTAATAATTAAAAAACGGCTCCGAACTCTTGGCATGAAGCCGGTAGGTTTCTTTGTATATATCTACAATAACAACTAAAAAAGTTGTCAGATACCTCGATTATTCCAAGTCGTGATAAAATTAAGTGAAATTTATAATTTTATAGTAGAGGATCTTTTTATAGTAAAGTAAATAATAAAAAGAGTAAATACAATAAAACAGATACTTTTAGTAAAGAATATAAACAAATATGAAGTGTCATCACCGCAACTGTCAAATAAATGTTACCAATTTATTGTAAAATGTCACCTTCGTTCGATTACAGTTACAGTGTATTCCGAACAAATCTGCTTCAGAAAAACGTTTTATAATTACAAATTAAATGAAAGATATTATTGTGTATAATATTTCTATTAGTGGCTGTAATTCCAGTGTACTAGGCAAAATGATTCTAAAAAAGAACACACCTACCGCCAAAATATTTCGTGTTGGTACCATGTGACGTCACAGGCTATGACGCGGATGACGTGCAACGGTTAGTAAATTAGACGAAGTATAGGTATAATGGGCATAATGGTCAGAGAGCTGTTAGACATTTTTGAGTAGTTATTTTAAGCCATCTGAAAAATTTTCAGGTGACTCTTCCATGATAGCCTAATATAAAAATGCCGGCTGAAGGGTATATAGCGGTTATTTTCCCCAAAAAAAATCCGCCCTCCCCAAAGTTAAAAAAAAAGGGAAAAATTTTAATTACAAAAAATAATATTGACGTGACTTTAAAGTAAATAATTTACTTACAGTCACGTCAATATTATTTTTTGTAATAAAAATTTTATTTTCAAATTTAAATTATTTGAATATTCAAATATAAAGAAAATAAACAGGCCAGGCGATTTGCGAGAGATTTTAACTCTGCAAGATGCTTGCATGGGCACCCCAGGATTATTTTCAGAGGGTGCATCTGAACTTTAGAAGATTGCATCTGAATAGGTACATACTATTAACCAGTATAAAATATATACAATTATACATGCAATAGCTATGTACTTTCTTTCCAGACAGATGGATCTTATGCTAATAAGTTGGCCGAATAGTGGTGCTTGTGTTGTTAAAAACCACATGGAATACAACTCAGGAAATAATGACGATAAACATATGTATGGTTTGAAATATTCGTGTCTCCTTAACTCGTCAATATGTTACAAAAATATTTTACCTATCACTTAAGGATTAATAATAAGTAATCTAACTGAATACTACCCCAGTCAAATTAAATGTTGTACAAATGTATGTATGCCCGACCAGCAATAAACCAAACGAAGAGGCAGACCAATTCTTTATGCTGGTTTTAACAAGATCAGAGAACAAAATCTACCAAAAAAGAAAGAGAAAAGGAAAAATTGGATGAACGACAATATACTGCAACTCGTGGAAGAAAAAAAAAAAATCAAAGAACAACAAAAGAATATACCTACCTCCAACAATGTTCAGAGACAAATTATACCCGAAATACGAAAGACCAAAGAAAATTGTTTAAAATCACATTGTGAAGAGATGATTTGTTGGAACAAAAACACGATACGATTAATGTGCATAAACAGGTTAAACAAGCAGCTGGTCTTCAGAAATCCAACACAGCTAGCGCAGGATCAATAGGGGAACGTCATCACAGATAAAAATTTGCATATGGACCGAATACATACAAGAACTTTTTGATGATAATAGGTCCGAACAACCTCCATCCTACATAACATGTAATCACATCAGATGAAGTGCAAAAAGCAATATCGCAACTAAAAAATGGCAAAGTTCCTGGACCTAAAAATGCATGTATGCTAGTGTGCTGAACCCATAAATAAAACTATTTAACATCGACAGTACTCAACGCCTAACAAAAATATTTAAGAGGATGGGTACGTATTTTCGGCTGCAATGCTATTCAAATGGGGATTCATTTTTTTCGAATCCTGAGAAAACTAATAATTATTTTTGAAAAATTTAAACGCAGAATGAAAGATTACGTTATTGGCGAGAGCCGAAAGTCCCTGAGAACTTCTATAATGTTTATTTTAATAAGTTACAGGGGTGAAAAACTAAGAGAAAATTAAGTGTGATATTTAATTTAAAATATCTCATTCAAAATAAACTTTTTTTTTATTCTACGGGACTTTCGGCCCTCGGTAATAATATAGTCTTTCATTCAGCGTTCAAATTTTTTAAAAATATTTATTGCTTTTTTCAGGATTCGAAAAAAATTAACACAATGTCCGTGGTAATATTTCCAAATCTATCTTTGTCATACAACGCACTCAGTCGAATAGAATATTGTCAGCATACTGTCAGTCAGACAGTGACAATCAGTGACAATTTTAAATATTTGACATGGCGTTATTATGACGTTTTTTCAACGTTTTGTAAACGTTATTTGGTTGCCTGGGTAGGAGTTAATGAATAGGATCACAGTATTAAGTCAGATATATGGACTTTAACTAAAGATTAAGAAAACAAAATGTGTGATAATCTCTAAGAAGGAACAACAATTTGGACAAGTCAGTGTGAACGGTCAACGAATAGAAATACATAGTTAATACACATACCTTGGTATGAACGATGAACGTTAATGAATGGGACTCTTCTTAGCGAGTTACAAATAAATTGCAGCGAGTATAGCGGTTACAAATGAATAGAAAATTTTACATAAAATATTGAGAAAACCAGTAGAGCCATCTTTTGAGAAAAGTGAAACATACTATATTATACAATTTATAATGGCTTAAAATTTCAGACAAAACTCAATGCATTCCATGTAAAAGGTGTTGAATATTGTATTGTCATCGAGTACTGAACTATTGTGAAAATTTCAGTTCTTTAGCTAGCGGGAAAGTACGTTTAAAACCGATTAAAAGATTTTTCCCGGGCAAAAAGACAGAGAGACAGATAAAGAATAGCCGAAGTATATAAAAACGTGGTAAAATGGCTAAGCTAATTAATTGTCATAATTTATTAATACCCATAAAAATCAGGCTACTACGATGTTATATCTTAACTATGCTGTTGTACGGGGTTGAGTCGTGGACTCACACAGACACTACCTGCGAGACAATTAAGGCTTTCGATATGTGACTTTATCGTTGAATCTTGAAGGTATTTTATCAGACCACACATTATAAATCAGTATGTCTTGTTTACATCATGAGGAACACCGAAAGATATGGATTGCTGCAACTAATTTTACAGGTAAGAAGAGGTATAAAACCAGAAGTATATATTTGTTTTCTTCTTGCTAAAACGTGTCGAGTAATATATCGCTTGATCTACTTCAGCAACTTAAAAACAGTACTTCCGGTTGCAACTCTAAAACCGTAAGTCCGAGGCAAAATTTCCCACATCTGATATCATCTTTGATATTATATCTGTTTTAATAACGGAGGAGTTCTATTCGCAGAGAGACAGACAGATGGACAGGCAGGCATAAAACCGGAAGTATATATGAGGCGCTCAAAGCAACAGTGGCCTAAGCCACAAATAGATCATTTTTAGATTAATATATCAATAAAAGCAGCAACATTAAATCTTCGGATTAACAAGGGTCTACACAACCTACCTCTATATTTGGCTAGATGGCGCTACATAATTTATAGCGCCGTCCCATAAGCATAGTGGAAATACGAATTCAAAGATGGCATCATCATCATCATTTTCTTTGCCTTATTCCTATGAGGGATCGGCTTTCCTAATTGCATTTCTCCACACAATTCTATCTTGGGTCATATCAATGTTAATCCCCTTTACCAAAGTGTCCTGCCTTATCTTCTCCCCCCCAGGTCTTGTTTGGTCTTCCTCTCCTACTCCTTCCAGGAATCTGCACTTCACCTATTCTTCGTATTGGGTGATTAACGTCTCGACGTTGAACATGACCAGACCATCTTAACCTATGCTCTCTCATTTTGGCATCAATTGGTGCCACACCTAGACTTCCCCCCTAATATACTCGTTCCTAATTTTATCCATTTTTGTCACTCCACTCATCCATTTAAGCATTCTCATTTCCGCCATATGCATTCGTTGCTGCTCTTTCTTTTTCACTGCCCAAAATTCAGTTCCGTACATCAGAGCCGGTCTTATGGCTATTTTATAGAATTTTCCCTTCAGCTTCATTGGAATTTTTCTGTCACACAACACACCACTCGCTTCTTTCGACTTCATCCATCAAGCCCTAATTCTACTGCATGAATCTCCATCTATTTCTCCATTACTCTGTAATACCGATCTTAGGTTCTTAAAACTATTGCTTTTCACAATCATTTCACCATCCAAAGATACCATTTTATTTGTATTTACTCCATCTTTAAATGAACATTCCAAATACTTTGCTTTGTCCTATTAAGTTTTAAACCTTTTTCCTTCAGAGCTTGTCTCCACTGTTCCAGTTTTTGTTCTAAGTCTCTTTCACTATTTCCTATTAACACTACATCATCAGCATACGTTAGGCATCATGGAATGCTACCCTGTAGTTTCGCTGTTATCTGGTCCAAAACTAATGAGAATAAATAAGGACTAAGCACCGAGCCTTGGTGCAATCCTACTTTCACCTGAAATTTATCAGTCTCTCCCACACATGTCCTAACACTAGTCGTTACTCCCTCATACATATCTCTCACAATCTTTACATATTCGCCAGGGACTCTTTTCTTATTAAGTTCCCACCACAGAATCTCTCGAGGAACTCTATCATATGCTTTCTCAAGATCAATGAATACCATATGAGCGTTGGTATCTTTATTCCTGTATTTTTTCATCAGTTCCTTTACAATGAAAATTGCATCTGTTGTTGATCTGCCCTGCATAAAGCCAAATTGATTATCGAATATTTTGGTTTCTTCACGTATCCGTCTATCAATTACTATCTCCCATATCTTCATGGTGTGGCTAAGTAGTTTTATAGCCCTGTAGTTTGTACATTGTTGTATGTCTCCCTTGTTTTTGTAAACAAGTACATACTAATATACTGCTGCTCCATTCGTCTGGCATTTGTCCAACTCCCATAATTCTATTAAATAGACCTGCTAGCCAACTTATTCCTGTCTCTCCCAATGTTCTTCATACTTCCCCAGGAATATCATCTGGTCCGACTGCTTCTCCTTTCTTTATTTTTTGAAGCACTTGAGCCACTTTCTCGTTTGATATTGTGGTAACCATTGCTGTTACTCCACAGGCTTTCTGTCTCCGTTAACTCCACAGGCTTTCTGTCTCCGTTAACTCCACAGGCTTTCTGTCAAATTCTTTATTTAATAAATTGTCAAAATACTTTCTCCATCTCTTTTTGGCATCCTTTTCGTGAATTAGTATTTTAATATCTTCATCTCGGATACATATAATCTGATTAAAATCTCTTGCTTTCTTTGCTCTCTGTTTGACTATTTTATATATCTTTGCTTCGCCTTCCTTTGGTATCAAGTTGATCGTACAGGTTTGAATACGCTTCTGCTTCCTTTTTGGCGACCATATAGTTTTGAAGATCTATGTCCGATCTGGTTTCTTGCCAATTTTTATATAATTTTCCCTTTTCTTTTATTTTTCCTTGTACTTCATTTGACCACCACTAAGTTTCTTTATCCTCACGAATGCAAAGATTGCAATTATATATCTCAAAACTCAAAACTTCGTTTTTGGGGTTAGGCCACTGTTGCTCTGAGGGGCTCATATTTGTTCTCGTCTTGCTAAGGCGCGTCAAATAATATATCGCTTGTACTATTTCGGCGACTTTAAAACAGTACTTCCGGTACAACTCTAAAACCGGAAGTCAGAAATCAAATTTCTTACTTTTAATTTATGATCCTTTTGATTATAACAGTTTATATAACATCTCATTTGTCATTCTCTCTGGTCTAATGACGGAGAAGTTGTGTTTACAGACGGACAGACAGACACGGATAATTCAACGTTTTGACATTTTTTCAAAATGACTGAAAACAATATTATTACCAACTCCCTCTGTGGCTCAGTGGTAAGAGCGCCTACATTTGGATCAAAAGGTCCGAATGTTCGTGAGTTCGAATCTCACCAAGGTCAGAAATTTTTCGTTTATTATAAATTAATAAATGAAAAATAGTTTCTGTCCTTGTGGGATCGGTACTAACCGGAGGGACCGCAGACAATAATTAGCGTCTGCAAAGACAATGACGTCGACTTTGCACAGTAACAAGACACTTACTCAACACACACACTACTTACACATGACACTAGGTACCTAACTGCAAAAATTCACCGTACCTACCATTAGCCCAGTAAATGAACGGGAAATTCGGCGATACTGTGTAATTTTCAGGGGCAATTCCGAATTGCATGAAAATTTGAATTTAGGTTCTACTTACCCTCCACTTCAAAGTGGAATTTGTGCCGTTGGTTGCTTTTACTTGGAGGTGACAGTCACCCCCCACATAACAATTTCATGTTCTTAGTAGATTTGTAGCAGATGGATTTCTACTACAATGTTTTATAAAAAAAATATCCATTAATTTTAATCCTATCCCAAGAAAAATATCTCTTTTTCTAATTTATTTTGTGAGTTTAAATATCTTTAAAATTTCCTAAGCCGCTCCTGTTTGAAATATTTCACAACATTGTAAACGATAGGAAATTTCCTATTTATTTGTGTAGCATTTACTAACTACGTAGATAGTTACAAGTGAAAACATTCATTATTCGAGAATAAATCCTCTAAAAG
The DNA here is from genome assembly GCF_917563875.1 of Diabrotica virgifera virgifera. Classification (NCBI taxonomy): domain Eukaryota; kingdom Metazoa; phylum Arthropoda; class Insecta; order Coleoptera; family Chrysomelidae; genus Diabrotica; species Diabrotica virgifera. The sequence continues at coordinate 44,410,785 of NC_065446.1, forward strand.
GTTTGGTGTTTTTCCTTTAAGTTTTGAGCGCTAAAAACCCTATGATATTATTGGTCAGAATTTTGAAAGATCCTCGAGTTGTAGTTGACGATTGGTCAATAGTTTTGGCCGAAAGATCGAGAAGAAATGCTTCGTTTGACGCGAGAGAGACGTGACGATGTAAAGCCAGTTCTAAAAGTACATCACTTCAGTAAACATCTTTTTGTTAGAACTCAACCAACAGACTCGTAGAAAGTCGCACTTTGCCGGCAAAATGGTTTTATTTTTTATGGTAAAAGAAGTGAAAGACTGGCAGTTTGCCCAGTAAATGTCAACGAATATAATGACAATAGTTTCACGGCATTTTAATGGATATATTATTGTGAAATAGTTCTATTGTTATGCAGTTTGGTTTGCCGGTGGTAATAAAAAAGAAGTGCGTGGTTTCCTGGTTCCTGTTTTATGATGTTTTGGATTTGTTTATGTTCCAGTTTTGGATTTGTTCATGTTCCAGTAAGAAATGCCCGGATGATATTATTTGGTATCGATTTTATCCAGTTTTGTAATGATTTGGATTTGAATGTCTTCCCTCCCTCCAATCCTGAATGGAAAATTTTGAAGTTCCAAGTGTTGTGACATGGATTTTTGTTTTAAGGTATGATAATGTTTATTTTAAATAAATTCACAAGTGGATATTATTGGTAAAGGTTTTACATAATTAAAAATGTTTGTTTTCAACATGGAAAATATATTATGTAAAGTAAATATTAGATGGCAGTGACATTTGACAGCCATGTCAAATTTTTGTTTTGGTACACTGCTAAAAATAAGGTTAAAAATTGTAAAATCATGTATTTTGTTATTATTATTCATTTCTGGTTTGAGAATGTGTCTATTCTCAATAAAAATAAAAAGGTAATAAGGTTTAAATAAACATTATAAAATGTACACATCTTTATTTCTGTAACCTCTTTATTTAAGAAAATTATTAACAGATATCTAATACAAGTGAATAAGTTTTAGAACAGAAGAAAATATAATGGCATAGAAGCCATAAGATAAATGTAGCCCACTATAACCCCAACGAGGAATCTACGATGAATGTCCCCCAGTTGCTTTCCAGTAAGTACTCGATATGAGAATTTGAGGATTTTTCAAACGGCGTCCCAATTTGTTTAAATAGTAGGAAAGTCCTCAAGTCTGTGTAAGTATCCTTTGCTTATTTGGTTATGTATTTAGTCTTCTTTAAACCCTCCTACCCCTCCTAACGAATCTACGACCTGCCACCGCACAAAAAATGAGCTGCCGTTCGCATGAAGGTTTGCGTGTCTGTTCCTTCTGCTAGCCCCATTTCGACTCCCCAGTATCTCTATAGATAGTCTTTCCTTGATCCCATTAGAGCAGACAGGTAAAACGCTTCAGATTCATAGAACATACTTTTCAGAAAAAGTATATACTGAGAATGTGCGTAATTACCATTGCGAATGTGCAGAGCAGATACTGAGTATATACTACATTACAGTACTTAAACGTTCTATGTATATACTTAGAATGTACTACCGAACTTCTTTTCAGTATATACCAAGAATGTTCTTTTTAGAACATTCCAAGGATGTGCTATAAACCTTCTATGTGTATACTTAGAATATACCTACTACCGCACATCTTTTTAGTTTATACCAAGAAGGTACTTTTTAGAATATTCCAAGGAAGTGCTATAAACCTTCTATTTATATACTAAGAACGTACTACCGCACATCTTTGTATGGGAAGAATATTATATTTTTAAGAATATTCTAAGAAAGTGCTATCAAGTGCTATATTGCTTAGAAGTATGTTTTCAGCATCACCTAATCTCATCTTAGGTTCTACTGGTTCTACCAAATATCTATTTACATATTTTAATTGCAAATGAGAATGTAGTTAGTACCTACATTCTACAATATTACCTACTTAAAAAGTAAGTACATTTTTATAAATTTTAGTTATTTATATAAATCATTATATAATATTTAGCTAAACTAAACTATGCATAATAAGTAACTAAAATTTATATAATACTTATATGTACTTACCTATTTAAGTAATATTGAGTTATCAAAATAGATTATGTATATGTATTTTGAAGCACCGCAAACAAAATAAACAGATTATGTATGTTCTTTAGTCCTAACTACATCATTCGCCTTCATCCTTAACACTGCATAGATCCATAGATGATACAAATAATGAAATAATGCCTGTTTTCTTTTTCATATTTTACGGTTTTTTCCTATCCCTGATCCGTTCAGGTAAGAATAGAAATGGTCAGAATATGGGGGGGGGGGGGGGGGGTTATGAATGTATTGTGGAATAACAAAATCGGTGGTCAGTGTTGCCAAACGGAGAGAAATTTCCCTTTTTGCGGGAATTTTCAACATAAAAGGTGATAAAGGGAATTATTGGGAATTATTGTTCCAGTCCAAATTGTAAAATATTAAGAAAAAATCAAAATATTTGAAAATAATTCAACATATCTTCTCAGATTTTGTAAACAGGAGGGAAGTTTTTTTTTATAAAAGTGGGAATTTTTAAGGTAAGTTGACGGAAAAAGCTTACTCGACGGTTGGCAACGCCAAAGCCTTTGGTTGCTTTGGTTGTGCAGTTTGGCACGTTTTGGTTCTGCGAAATGGCCTATTGAATTGAATGTACCTAAATTCAAATTCCAAGGATGTAAAAATACTAATGATTCATGATAAACTCGAAATGGTAAAGTCATTTCAATTATGAAAACGAATTTTTAATAGTATCTATGTAAACGTTAATACAATTAATGTTTAAACTTTTTTACCCTACAACAATTTTGAAATGAAATTCGTCCAATACTACCTACATACATAAATTTTATTAATTATGTATTCTAAAAAATAACGAAGTTGATAATCTATAAGGCTAATATTATACTTCCTATACATACAAATTATTTTTAAGATATTTTAAAAGTATCTACTTATAAGTATGTGTTAAGAATGTACTTATAAGTATGTGTTAAGAGTATTCGATAAAGGTATATTCTAAGAATAAACTTTTACGAATATTCCGAGATCCTACGTACACGAATATACTTAGTATATTCGGTACGAGAATATACTTTGAAGTATATGCAAAGAACATGAAATTTAGAATGTTTTTTAAGGTAGATGCTATGCTTGTACTACACATATACTAAAAAGAATATACTCCGACGAATGTTGGTAGTATATGCTTAGAACATGATGCGAACATTATTGTTATGTGGGCCCTCCTCGGGGGTGAAAAAACATACGTTCAAGATAAGACCGGAAATGGATAAATTGACTGATTTTAAGCAACTTTTGTTCTATAGGGTTTTTTACGTAAGTTAATACTTTTCGAGTTATTTGCCATTGGAAATGTTGATTTTTCGACAAAAAAATTAAGTTTTCAGACAGTTTTTCGCAAATAATTCAAAAAGTAAATATTTTATCGAAAAAAATATCCTTATCAAAAGTGTAGCTTATAAAAAACCCAAAAAAATGGTGTATCAGTAAAGTCTATCAATCAAATAAAAACAAAGTTGTAGCTGATGAAATATACGTTCTTATTCGTCTAATTCCAAATCGAATATTTCAAGGTGAAATTACCGAAATATTAAGCACTTTTCGGGAAAAACCCATTTAACCTTTTTTAAAGTGTTTATAAAAAGCTTTGTTCTAATTTGTTAACTAAAGTTTTAGCATTAAAAATAAGCGAGTTACGCTCAAAATAAAGTTGGCCCTCTTTTTTTTGTAAAAAATCATGAAAATCTCGCCGTGTTTAGCTCCCTAAATAAAATTAATCGCTACCGCTTTACAAACAATTTACTTACCTATCTATTTTTTATATGATCTGTCAGTCTCACCGGTTTAAAGTGTTTATTTTTGAAAGGGTTATAATTGAGAAATCTTGAATGGGTCACTAATCACGAGTGTATGCAAATTTTTAACAGCCATATCTTAACCAATTTTTGTCTTACGGAGAAACAAAATGAAACTAGCATATTTATAATAGCAAGATCTACATTTTTTTACTCTTTAAGATTTTTCTTATTACTAATACTTTTTAAGTTATTTTGAAAAAATGAAATTTTTCAAAAATTTTTAGAATTTTTTTTTTAATATAAAACCAAATGTTTTCAATAATAAGCAATTCAAACCAATCAAACTTACAGATCATATAAACAATACACATACAGTTAAAATATATGGTAAAGCCAAACGATTAATTTCAATTAGGGTGCTAAATAGAGGGAGGTTTTCACAATTTTTTTTACCAAAAAAAAGGGGCCAACTTTTTTTCTTTTCAGTGTAACTCGTTTATTTTTGATGCTGCAAACTTTTGTAAAAAACAAATAATAAGCTTTTTTTTTGATATTTTAAAAATGTTAAGAAGGTTTTCCCGAAAAATCCTTCTTTCTTCGGTGATTTCGCGTTGAATTATTCGATTTGGAATTAGACGAATAAGAACGTATTTGTCATGAGCTACAACTTTGCATCTACTCAATTTGTAGACTTTACTGGTACACCATTTTTTTCGTTTTTTTATAGGCTACACTTTTGCTAAAAATTTTTTTTCGATAGAATATTTACTTTTTGAGATATTTGGGAAAGACTGTCTGAAAACGTTGTGGGGGCCTCTAAAGATTTACCCAATCTAAACAAACCCCCGAGATTCGAGTTTAAATAAAAGACTTTGTACTTTTACTTTCTATAATCAGCTTTAAGATAACAGCTTGCAAAATTATTGAATGACGAAAAATTAACCGTATATCTCTAAAATGGATAAGTTCTAACACACCGCGTATAATTAAAATGTTAGTAAATACCATAATCCGGAGTGTCAAACGTGCATTACAGTATTTCTTGTCGAACCTATTATTACCACTACACGATATCTTAAAAAGGTTCCCGATTTTCCGGAAACGTTCTTTGAATGCTAAAATGTGTTTTTTATTACGCGGCTCGGAAAATCTCGATCGCCCGTATCTTGACTTATCAATTCACATTTCAACACTGAAAACTATTTACGACGCTCTCATTCTGAAATTCTTGTTACGAACATATATGTGTCAAAGATCTGCAAACTTAGCATGACGTGATTTCTTCGAAGTAGATAAATATTATCAAAACAAAACGTATATGTCTGAGCAGAAGAATGTGTCTATTCAGGGTTTTTGAAACTCCTAACATTATAACGATTTTTGAATACAGGGTGGTGCTTTAAACCAGACAACAATTAATTAAATATTTAAATGGCTCGAACATTCTCCCACCTGAGACATCTCTTTTGTTACACAAAATGAACATGGCTCACAAAATTAACAGAGACATCAAAATACCATGATCATCAAACAACAGTAACATAACATAAAATACAAAAATAAAAACCGAGTCTACCTCGTATACCGCAGCGGGGTCTTGACTTCACGCTCACTCCGCGTTACACTTATTTTCGCTTCGGGCACTCTGCTCTTAGACACTCCCGGCTCCGCGACACTCGCGGCCATAGCAACTCCCGCACTTTCGCACACATTCTCTGAAGGCGGTCCCTGGCTGTTGCTCGACTCCACACTGATGTCGTCACCTGGCATCTGAACCCAATCTGTTGGGCATCCAATGGGTAGAAACGCTGAATGGGTCTGAGAAACTGTCCTGTATCTATAGCAATCTTCTCAAAGCCCCCTCGACGAAACGCGTTCTCGGTACCGACAAAGTTAGTCCCATTGTCACTGGCTATAGTCTTCGACCGACCTCGTCTGGCAATAAAGTATTTGGTAAAGTCTACACCCGTCGTCTCGAATGCTATCGCGTCCCGGACACGATCTATTATCAACAGTGTCGCACTCACCCCAAACGACCCGGTATTGTCTTTTGCAGACGACGCACTTGGAAATCGCGGATTCTAAAGCGCGACGACCACCTAAAATCCAATATCGTTCGCGCACGATAGCCATCAGTCCTTGTGTTCCGACATGACACGACTTGACATGTTCGCGAAATAGTAGGCTATTCACTATAAAATGCTTGGCTGGCAAAACTACTGGAAAACGAAAATATTCATCGTCGTTTCTATTACTGATGCGAGACTTCAATCGAATCAAACCACTCTTGTCTTTGAAGGCTCCCATTCCACACAATTTTTTATCGTTTTCGTCCGAAAACGTCTCTTTTTGTACTAGCTTGAGTACCAATGTTTCAGCTTTATCAAGCTACTCAAGGGTTAACTCTCCCTTTTGTTTGTCGTCCTTATTTCTAGCATTATTGGTAAATCGACAAATCCATGCGCACATGCGCAATGTCTTCAGATACTGAGAAAAGTCATTAAGATGCCAATCAGCTAAGGTCATACCATCTTTCTCACGGTTAACAAGGACCGTAACTAGCTTTTTCTTTTCCTCCTTGTTAATCTCTTCCTCATCACAGCTGTGATTGTCTCGGGGCCAAAATGATGGATCTTCATAAAGCCATTGCGGACCCTCCCACCATTTGGACTCGAGCAACTGCTCAAACACGCGCTGCGCTTGTGAGAGTATGACTTTTTTAGTTATAGGTTTTTCAAGAGGTAGATCTGTATCTTCATCCTCTTGTCGTAGACACAAGGTGTCATCTACCTTGTTCCATTTTATTCCCAAGACTTGGGTCGAGGCATCAATAGTGTCATCGGGGGGTTGGCCTGTATACTCCCACCCTCTGAGATCAAACTTGCCTTCAGCCATTATTATATTCGACTCTTCTACAAAAATTCGCAGCTCCTGTTCATTAGCAACACTAGTAACGCAATTGTCAACGTAAAAACTATGCGACAATTTTAAAATAGTGTCTTCCGAAACATTCAGCAGTTTTGACGCACATCTTGTTAACATCAAGGAAAAATGATGTTCTAGTGAAGCTCCTAATAAAAACGGACTACTGCTAATCCCGAATACCACACGACAGTGGCGGTACACCTTTTCTTTCCCTGCATCATCTATCCAAAGAAAACGAAGAAAATCTCTGTCAGCTTTGTGTATCCCAATCTGTAAAAAGGCTTTGCGAATATCTGAGATTACACCGATTTCTTGTCTGAATCTTAATAAAATAGCAGGAATTAATTCAATCAAGTTAACCCCCTTTTCAAGGCACTGGTTTAAAGAAGGTTTGTCTTTTTCTTTCGCTGAAGCGTCAAAAACTGGTCTGATTTTTGTGGACGCGCTATTAGGCTTAATTACCGGCCTGTGGGGTAAATAATGACCTCGGTTCGGCTGGTCCTCGAACACTTCCTCAATTATATTTTCATCCAGCCATTCTTTAAATATTTGGCCGTAGGCTTCAAGATATCCATCTTTGTTTATCTTCTTCAACGTGGTATCCAGCCGTTTCTTAGCCATCTGGTAGTTACTTGGTAATGCCGGATGTCCTTCTAACCATGGCAGTCTGGTTTCATATCGTCCTGTGGAATCTGTTGCAACAGTCTCAAAGAAAAGTTGCTTTGCTGCTAGCGCTGTTTCTTCCCTTGTCTTCCTTTCAGCCGGATCATTGATACCCAAAGCATCTAACTCCCACAGTTGACTAATCGACGCGTTGCTAATAAAAAGTGAAACCATTGTCGCGGTGCGATTGTCCTGTTGATCTAAAGGTATCTTTCCCATCAAAGTCCAGCCCAATAAGGTTTCTACAGCTACCAGTCCACATCCTAAAATATGTCTTCTTCCGGTATAGAGTTTTCCTGCAATATCTGCACCTATTAAAACCTCTATAGGAGATGTATCACCGGAATCTGTTATCTCTATATTCAGCTTCTTCAGTTCTTCCATCCAGGGACCATTAAATACGGAAGAAATATCGCTACAAATTACGGGCTGATCTAGTGCTTCAAATGTGCAACTGTAGTTATTATAACTCAAGTTAACGTCATAACAATCATGTTTTTGTGCTAGTTCGCTACCTCCAAATAATCCATGTACAAGGTTAATCTGTCGTTTACATGGATAATCTAATAATCTAGCAGTGGACCTCAGAATATACGTCTTTTGAGATCCGGTATCTATTAAGGCGCGTACAACTCGCGTCTTGCCTAAGTGGTTCATTTTGACGCGCAAAGTTTGCAAAAAAACATTAGTAGTAGCACTATTGGCCAAGGACTGATTTATTTTCGGCACAGCTTGACCATCATTCTCTATCTTATTTTCCTCTTCCTTTTTTGCCTTGCCCATCGAAAATTCTCTGCACATTAGGGGCACATGTGGTTTATGACAAAGTAAGCAACTTAATTGACCACGGCATCTTCGAGATTGGTGTCCAATTTTCAAACAGCGGAAGCAAGCACCTTTCTCTGTCAAAATATTCACTCTTTGGTCGTAAGTCAACTTCTGAGCCTTGAAGCATTGACTGCTTTCGTGTGCATTTTCGCAAAATACACATCTATGATTTGTACTATGGGAATTCACCAAACCCATCGCCGAAGGAAACTGGGGTTCTTCCTCTTCAGGCATCCTCTTTTTCGGACCATTACGTTTAGAATTCCCAGACTTAGTACCTGATACGCCAAAGCCTTCGATCGCTAAAGAAACATGCTGTTCATTGTCGACTTCATTTTTCAAGAATTGCATTAAGCTTTTGAGTCGATTTTCTATGGTGGAAATACCGGCACTATTAATAGACGTTTGTGACCCAACATCTTCCGGAAATCTTTGCCATATCCTTAATAAATCCGCGGGTAGACACGATTCGACCAAAGGAAATAACATAGCCGCGTATTTATCCGATTTAATACCTAGTGTCTCCAAAGCCCTTAACTGAGTCTCTAACCTATCATACAATAAAGAAATGTCTAATTTATTGCCAGACGAAGTATTATTTATTACCAATTTGAGCAATTCCCGAACATATACCTCGATCTGCAAATCGTCGCGGCCAAAACGCGAAATTAGACAGTCTATAATCTTAGTGTAATTATCTCCAGTCGCGGGAAAACTATCAACTAGTTGCCTTGCCCTACTGCCCGGTACAGTAGCTTGAACTAAATACTCGACTTTATCGCTTAAGTCTATGTCTGAATCATGATGTATTTTTTGAAATTGTGACCAAAAGGGCAACCAGCTTTTAATGTTCCCATCGTACTTCTTGAATTCTAGCATAGGTAATTTGAATTTACGCTTACCTTGTAGGCTCCCTGTGCTCTTACCAGTTGTCCCAGAGGCCACCTCATCCTCCACGGACGCAGCTATCCTTGGTTGAACCCGTTCCTCGAACTGTATACTCAGGTCCGCAAACTTTCTGATGTAGCTGTCACTGTCTTCTATTTCCTTCAACAGGTCTTGTTCACTGGCATCCTCGTTTAACAGGAGATCATAAATTTCTTCATCTATTCTCCTTAGATCATCCATTTTCTGTCGTAATAGATCTAAGGATATTTTGATCTGTCGTACCTCACCTTTTTGGTCTTTTAATAGGTCCTCTAACTCTTTTGCTGCTTTGCTGAAAGTGGTACGAAGCACTTTGCGATGCTTTTCCTTAATATCCATTTTCACTGCAAACTAAACACACACGCTTACCGAAAAAACTAGAAGCGAAACGTGATAGAGTTCAGCGATCCTCGATACGCTTTTTCGTCACACCTCATATGCACACACGATTAACTTTAACTTAAAGCCGTCCTGTCCACACGGTCGCCACAAAATGTGGGGGCCTCTAAAGATTTACCCAATCTAAACAAACCCCCGAGATTCGAGTTTAAATAAAAGACTTTGTACTTTTACTTTCTATAATCAGCTTTAAGATAACAGCTTGCAAAATTATTGAATGACGAAAAATTAACCGTATATCTCTAAAATGGATAAGTTCTAACACACCGCGTATAATTAAAATGTTAGTAAATACCATAATCCGGAGTGTCAAACGTGCATTACAGTATTTCTTGTCGAACCTATTATTACCACTACACGATATCTTAAAAAGGTTCCCGATTTTCCGGAAACGTTCTTTGAATGCTAAAATGTGTTTTTTATTACGCGGCTCGGAAAATCTCGATCGCCCGTATCTTGACTTATCAATTCACATTTCAACACTGAAAACTATTTACGACGCTCTCATTCTGAAATTCTTGTTACGAACATATATGTGTCAAAGATCTGCAAACTTAGCATGACGTGATTTCTTCGAAGTAGATAAATATTATCAAAACAAAACGTATATGTCTGAGCAGAAGAATGTGTCTATTCAGGGTTTTTGAAACTCCTAACATTATAACGATTTTTGAATACAGGGTGGTGCTTTAAACCAGACAACAATTAATTAAATATTTAAATGGCTCGAACAAACGTAGTTTTTTTTTGTCGTAAAATCAACATTTTAAATCGCAAATAACTCGAAAAGTATTGACCTACGTAAAAAACTTTATAAAACAAAATGTTCTTAAAATAAGTTAATTTATCCATTCCGACCTTATTTTAAACACGTGTTTTCACCCCCGGAGAAGGGGTAAATGTCACCCCCCAAGTAAAAGCAACCAATGGTACAAATTCAACTTTGAAGTGGAGGGTAAGTAGAACCTAAATCCAAATTTTTATGCAATTCGGAGTTGCCCCTGGAAATTACACTCCAAAACGGTCATTTATTGGGCTACATGCCAATGGCGATTAGTTGTCGAGGCATTAACTAAATAAATAAACAAAAATAGTATTACCCTATAATATCATCAACATAAATAGAAAAGATTAAGGAAATATTTTTAGTGAATTATACTAACGTACGAATACTGATAGGATGATTACTACATAAGAGTACGAATTAATATAAATACCTGGCTAAATTGTTAATAATTATAATGATGATTACATAAGACCAATATCCAATGTGTTAAATTGTAGTGGTCCAAATAATTTCTTCATAAAGGTAACCTTAAATTTTTTTCGTCATCGATTCCTTCACTGACGTTCAAGTTTCTCGTCAATAGGTGGCAGATGTTATATAAGTTGACGCAGGGGGAAGTTTAGTGATATTGATTAGAACGTCTTAGTGAATTGAATAAAAAGTTTGGAGAAGAAAGTTGTAACTATAAATTATATTAATTTTGTGGAAACATAATATAAACTACCTATGTATTATTAAAAAAAGGTATCTCATGCATTTAGTATTGGATTTCAATTAATACCTTATTATAATTTTAATTAAAGGATAAGAATAAGGTATAAGTAAACTCATCCTGTTTTATAAAAAGAGGATCGGGTGATCTATTTCAATTAGTTTAAAAGCTATAAGAGTTAATAAAATAATTTTAAAAAATTTGTAATTCTATACCAATAATATTTTTTATGATTTACGTAACGTCTCCCTATTCCACGAACATACGACTTTGTTGGATTATCTCGACAACCAATTAGTGCAGTCACTGAAGGTGAATATGAGCTATTACCTCCGATTTCGTTGAACCTCCATCGATTTGCATGAAAATTGGTGAGTGGTTAGAGGATATCTCAAGGAACAAAGGTAACATGGTGCCAACTTGCGATTTTATCCTGCGGGGGATGCCACCCCTCCTCGGTGGTGAAAATTATTTTATTAAAAATAACCCCACAATTCGATAGAGGGACAAATTCTAAGCAAGATTTGTTATATAAATTTATTAAAATAAATCAAAACTTTTTGAGTTATTAAAGATCAAAAATTTTAATTTTTCGTGAGAAAAATGTATGTTTTTAACCGATTTTTCATAAATAATTCAAAAACTATAAATTTTTGCAAAAAAGTTATTACTATCAAAATTGAGGCTAATAAAATATCAAATAAACTCCTTACTAGAAAAACCTTTCAATGTTAACTAAAAGTGAGTTATAGGTAATTGAATGTATATTTCTTTCGTCGAGTACCCAAATCTAAGAATTCAAGCTTAAATACCGGGAAAATGGTGCATTTTATAACATAAACTTATTAAACATTTGTCAAAGTTCATAGAAATATCTATCCAATAATCCCTCGAACAAGTTGATAGAATTAAAATTTATGCACCAAAAATGTTTCAAAATGTACCTTTTAAAAATTTTTCCAAAAAATGTTTTTGTTTTTTTTTTGTAAATAACTCCGTTAATTTCTAAGACATAAGATTCACCTAAAAACGAATTAAAATTTGATTCCAAGACCTATTAAAAACGTCAAAATTAGTAATTTAGACCTCTTACTTTTTTAAAAATACAAGGTTAAATGGCCCCGGTTACATGGTTCTCGCAGCAAAATTGAAATATTAAACGTTTCTATCTCGGTTATTTTTTACTCTACGGAAATAGTAAAATGGATAAAGTATTTGGAACAGAAAAAAGTAAAATTTTTTACGTATATTGAGTATTTTTGGAGTTATTATCAAAAGAAAATGAAAAGTACGATAATTTTAAAAATTCTGCTTTTTTTAAATTACAACTTTTTTTCAAAAATATGCATTCTAAACCGATCAAAATTGTTGAAATCATTAACTATGTTAACCTAAAGAAATTATTGTGAGGATTACTACAAATTTTAATTTTTGTGGAAAAGGCGTATGTTTTATTTTTCACTTTTTCGTAAAAAAATCGAAAGGGTTCTCTTATTTTCATCATAACTTGCTTAATTTTGATGCTATTAACTTCTACTGGAGCTGATTTGATAGGTATTCCGAAGTACTTTGACAAGTACTTAACAAGTATATTATATAAAATGCATCGTTTTCTCGTTATGTAAGCTTGAATACTTAGATTTGAGTACTCGTCGAAAAAAATATACATTCAATTACCCATAACTCACTTTGAAATAACATTAGTTTAGTTCTTTAAGTGGGTGTGTATTAAATTTTTTATTATCTTTAATTTTGGTAATAATAGCTTTTTTACAAAAGGTTATAGTTTTTGAGTAATACGTGAAAAACAGCTTTAAAACATGCATTTTTTTTAAGAAAAAATAAAATCTTTGATATTTAATAACTCAAAAAGTATTGATTTATGTTAATAATTTTATAAAACAAATTTTGTGATATTTAATAACTCAAAAAGTATTGATTTATGTTAATAATTTTATAAAACAAATTTTGCTTAGAAGTTACCCCTCTATCGATTTCTGGTATTATTTTTAATAAAAAAAAGTTCACCCCCGAGAAGGGGTGGCATCCACCCCCAGGGTAAAAGCGCAAGTTGGCATCATGTCACGTTTGTTCATTGAAGTATCTTCTAACTACACAACAATTTTCATGAAAATCGATGAAGGTTCAACGAAATCGGAGGTGAAAATCTTCAGTGACTCCACTAAATATTGTACCGGGTGTCCACTTATATTTTCCCCCATTTTAACTGCCTATAACTTCTAAACGGTTCAAGATAAAAATATGCGGTTTTCGCTGAAATGTTTAATTTTAGTAAAAGTTTTGTCCGAATGGATTGAATTTTTTATATCGCTTTCAAATACGAAATAAAAAATGGCGGATTTTTGAAAAAAACTTTGTTGACTTTTTTTTAACGGAACACCCAGTATATTTTTTTGTAAATTGAAATAAAGGTCATTCACCTATCCAGCGATATAAAGTTTTTCAAAATCCCTTGTCAAATCACTGAGTAATTAATTTTTAAAATGAGGGGTGCAACGTGGATATCACATACCTAAATAACATAACTGATCAAAATGATATTATTTTATGTGATTTCCACATTGCATCTCTCATTTTAAAAATTAATTGCTCAGTCATTTGGCAACCGATTTTAAACAAATTTATATCGCTGGATAGGTAAATCACCGTTTTTGTTTCAGGACACAAAAAATATACTGGGTGTTTTAATAAAAAAAGTCAACAACGTTTTTTTTTTCAAAAATTCGCCATTTTTTATTTAAAAGCGATATAAAAAATGGTCATTTACCTAGAAACTTGAAAAAACGGTCATTTATCTATCCAGCGATATCAAATTTTTTTAAATCGGTTGTCAAATGACTGAGCAATTAATTTTTAAAATGAGAGATGCAATGTGGAAATCACATAACTTGCTTAGTTATGTTATTTAGGTATGTGATATCCACGTTGCACCTCTCATTTTAAAAATTAATTACTCAGTGATTTGACAACCGATTTTGAAAAACTTTATATCGCTAGATAGGTGAATGACCTTTCTTTCAATTTACAAAAGAATATACTGGGTGTTACATTAAAAAAAAGTCAACAAAGTTTTTTTCAAAAATTCGCCATTTTTTATTTCGTATTTGAAAGCGATATAAAAAATTCCATTCATTCAGACAAAACTTTTACTAAAATAAAACATTTTAGTGAAAGCCGCATATTTCTATCTTGAGCAGTTTAGAAGTTATAGGCAGTTAAAATGGGGGAAAATATAAGTGGACACCCGGTATTGTGCAAAATATGAAGAACGGAAGTAAATTGCAAATTACATTGTTGTTCATTGGAGTAATTATTAGAGCCATTTACTTTCGTACTTCTTATGTTGTACACTAAAATATTCGTTGTCTCGATAATCCAAAACACCCGTATATTCGTGGAATGAACCATATTTTGGGTTTACTTTAAAGAGACCGAAATCATTAGACCGAAAGCAGTAGACCAAACTCATAAGACCGAAAAGCACTTTACCGAAACCTCACTAGACCGAACAGTACGAGACCGAAAAGCAGGAGACCAAAAAGCATTAGGTACATAAGTAATACAGGGTGCTCAAAAAGAATTGTACTCTGAGTAAAAGTAACATCAATCTCTCTTCACCCTTTATACATAATGGTTGTTGTCATAATTATGAAATTCAAATTAGAAGCAAATAAAATTTACCCTTAATTATTATTAAACGCTTTTCTTTACTTCAATAGTTTGCATCAAATCTTTAGACGTTAATTTGACTGACTTTCTTCAATACAAATGAATGAAAATTTGCAGACAGGAAAATTTTTATGTTTATTACATAAATATACAATACATAAATATACAATAAAGTTTCAAATTTTGAACGCTCATATATTTGTTTATATACAGGGTGTCCCGAAAAGATTGGTCATAAATTATACCACAGATTCTGGAGTCAAGAATAGGTTGATTGAACCTCACTTACCTATATACAATAGTGCACACAAAAAAAGTTACAGCCTTTTGAAGTAAAAAAATGAAAATCGATTTTTTTTTCATATATCGAAAACTATTAGAGATTATTTATTGGAAATGGATAAGTGGTATTCTTATGGTGGCAACATCTTAAAAAAAAATTAAAGTGAAATTTGTGCACCCTATAAAAATTTTATGGGGGTTTTGTTCCCTTAAACCGCCCCAAACTTTTGTGTACGTTCCAATTTAATTATTATTGTGGCACCATTAGTTAAACACAGTGTTTTTAAAACTTTTTTGCAACTTAGTACTTTTTCGATAAGCCAGTTTTTATCGAGATATTTTGAATAGTTGTCGAATCCACCACATATTTGTATATGGTTAAGTATGATTATGGAGACCTGTCAATAATCTGAAAATTTATTTATAATGTACATTTTTGGGTATATTTTGAAAGAGAAGCCACATCTCGATAAAAGGTGACTTATCAAAAGAAGACTAAGAGGCAAAAAAAGTTTTAAAAACACTGTGTTTAACTAATGGTACCATATTAATAGTTTAATTGGAACGTACACAAACGTTTGCGGGGTTTAAAGGTACAAAACCCCCATAAAATTTGTATGTAAATATATTAAAAAAGAAGCCCCATCTCGATAAAAACTCGCTTATAGAAAAAATAGTAAGAGGCAAAAAAGTTTTAAAAACGTTGTGTTTAACTAATGGTACCACAATAATTAATTAGTTGGAACGTACACAAAAGTTTGGGGGGGTTTAAGGGAAAAAACCCCCATAAAATTTTTATGGGGCGGACAAATCTCACTATAATTTTGTTTTAAGATGCTCCTCCCATGAGAATGATACATATCCATTTTAAATAAATAATCTCTGATAGTTTTCGATATATTGAAAAATATCGATTTTCATTTTGTAACTTCAAAGGGCTTTAACTTTTTTTATGAGCACATTTGTACTAAGTTAAGTTAGGTTTAATCGAACTATTTTTGACTCCAGAATGTCTGGTATAATTTATGACCACTCTTTTCGGGACACCCTGTATAAATCGGCGTTTATTCTTGTCAAATTTCAATAAGATACGAAACAAAACTTCAACCAAAACTCGAGTTCAAAAAATTCGTGTTTATATCGTAGTCTTAGAAAAACCACCGGTAGAGACGTTTTATGCTACAATTAATATTAGAATTCGTTTTGTCTTATTAATTAATTAAATGCTTTTCTTTAGTTCAATCGTTTGGGTGAAATCTTTGGACGTTAATTTGTTTGCCTTTTCTTCAATGCAAATGAATAAACATTTTCAGGCATATGCATTCGCGGGAACAATACATGAATAGTCAATAAAACCATTTTTTTTGTTTATTAATTGTTTAAATAAAAAAACGATTTTAACGAAAAATGCTTAAATTCTCTTATTTTTTACAATGAAGAAGTTTGAAACTTTTACGGATTGTAGCTAATTATATGAACTATATAACTTTTTACGTTAATTGCTTACGTTATTCTTCATAAATAAACAATAAAATTTAAAATTTTTTGCCGATTCCGACTACTTTTAATGTTTGTACATCATATGTTTTATACATATTTTAATAAACATGACGGTATATTTTAATGTTTGAAAAGTGTAAGACTAAAAAGTAAAAATAAAAAAATATGAAAAAAATATTTTTAAGAAACGGTTTTCGTTAGTTACGAGTGACTAAAATTAAACATAAAAAATCAGCTAAAAGGCAAAAAATAAAAAAAATTGAAAAAATCTAACACATTCGTCAAAGAAAAAGCTAGGGGCGAAAACCGTTTATTCGATGAAGACGCACCACGCTTTTCTTTGACGAATGTGTTGAGTTTTCAATTTTTTTTATTTTTTGCTTTTTAGTTGATTTTTTTATAATATGTTTAATTTTAGTCACTCGTAACTAAAGAAAAGCGTTTCTTAAAAATATTTTTTTCATATTTTTTTTATTATTTTCTTTTTACTTGTCGCAGTAAAAGAGATAAGAGAAATGTAATTATAACTAAATGTCATTTGGATACCTATTAGAAATAGTTAAAATGGTGTTAACGTCACTCTACCTTTAATTTATGTTTACCTTCACTAATTTGTTTAACGGATGAAAATTATTTCATATCAGACTGTACAGTACAGTACTGTACTGTACACAGCCTATAAAATAATACAAAAAAAAACACAATAAACAAAAAGACAGATATACAAAATCTTAGCATAATTTACTGCAATCTTTTTTAATTTATGTACCATTTCGGTCTAATGCTGTTCGGTCTAATGAGATTTCGGTAAGGTGCTTTTCGGTCTAATGAGTTCGGTCTACTGCTTTCGGTGTAATGATTTCGGTCTAATTGTCGTATACCCGTATTTTGTTATAATAGTAGTGTTGATATTATTATTTGGCAATAATACATATATGTTAAGTATTCATTCTTAATAATAATGTTAAAAGTCTTCACCATTCTGTTTGCCTTTATCCTTAAGCGGAGTTGGCTTGTATTTAAAGTCCTGCATAAGCGACTCCCCCTTGTCTCCTTTAGCCTTTCTCTCTTGTCCCTTCCAGTAACCCGTAGTTCGCATCGCAGTTTATAATTACCAATTTCTTCGTATTGGGCGATTAACGTCTATACGATGAACATAACGACCAAACCATTTTAACCCATACTCTCTCATTTTGGCATAAACTGGTGCCACTTCTGGACTTCCCCTAATATTTGTTAATTTTAACCTTTTTTTTTCTCGCCACTCATCCATCTAACCATTCTCATTTCCGCCACATGCATTCGTTGTTTGTCACCACTCGTTTCCTTCTACTAATTCATCTATCCAACCCTAATTCTACTGCATACATCTCTATCTATTTCCCTATTATCTGTAATTCGGATCCTAGGTACTTAAAACTATGACCTTTCACAATCATTTCATGATCTAAATATGTATATCATTTTATTTGTAGTAACCTCATCTTTAAACGAACATTAAAAATACTTTGTTTTTGTCCTACTAAGTTTTAAACCTTTTTCCTCAAGAGCTTGTCTCCACCGTTCCAGTTTCTGTTCGAATTCGTTTTCACTATTTCCTACTAACACTACATAATCAATATACATTAAGCACCAAAGAATTTTACCCTGTAGTCTCGCTGTTGTAAGGACTAAGCACCGAGCCTTGGTGCAATCCTATTTTCACATGAAATTTATTAGTCTTTCCTGCACATGTCCTAACACTAGTTGTTACTCCCTCTATTATATTTCACAATATTTACATATTCATCGGGAACTCCTTTCTAATTGAGTGCACACCGTAGAATCTCTCGAGGAACTCTATCATATGCTTATAAAAGATCAATGAATACCATATTAGTGTTGGTTTCTTTATTCCTGAATTTTTGTAGTTTTATGGTCCTGTAGCTTGGACATTGCTGTATATCTCTTGATTTTGTAAAAAGGTACTAACATATTGCTTGTCCATTCGTCTGGCACTTGTTCAACTTCCATAATTGTATTACCGCATTTATACTCAGTCCTCTTGGACAGGGAATTGGGCAGGGAAGTGGGCAGCGTGAATGTGTAAATAGCTCACTCGCGCTGCTGCTCGTCATGCTACTGCCATTGCACCTACATATCCGAAGAGTCGGTTTTTGTGGCGGAAGTCAAAGGAGAGGCAGCGCGAATACGAGTGGGTATTTACATTCAGCTACTCTCTCTCTCACTTGTCGCCGGCAAAGCGGCAAGTGAGTAAGGGAGCAAGACGATGTTGTTGTCACATTCCTTTCTTGTGAGTCGTTTGGTAATGAGTTGTGAGGACATTGGCGAGGAACTGATGTGAACACCTCACTCGCGTCGATATCATATTTCGGGCAATATTTCCGTCAACGGCAGCAGCAGTGGCAATAGCTGAGTATAAAATAAACCAGTTAGCTAACCTGTTCCTGCCTCTGTCAATGCTCTTCACACTTCTTCAGGAATATCATCTCGTCCAAATTGCTTTTTTTTTATTTTTTGAAGTGCTTGAACCACTTTCTCCTTTGTTATTTTCGTGACTATTGTATCCGTTAAATCAACTGGTCTTCTGTTAAATTTTACATTTAACAAATTGTCAAAGTATGTTTTCTATCTCTTATTGACATCCTTTTTGTGAATTAGTATTTTATTATTTTCATCTCGGATGTTTGGCTATGTTTGACAAGTTGATCGTATAAATTGGTACGCGCTTCTGCTTTATCTTTGGCTGCTTATTTTCTTGCTACTTTTTATATAATTTTCCCTTCTCTTTTATTTTTTGTAAATTTATTGAAAATAAATTGTGAGGTTAAATAATAAAAATCATAATCGATTTCTTCTTCTTCTTCTTCTTCTTCTTCTTCTTCTTCTTCTTCTTCTTCTTCCTCTTAATAAGCAATTTTGCTTGTTCATTGGCGGATAGATACCTCCTTGCTAATTAGACCGCACGGTCGCCACCATTCTGCTTATGTGGTTATTTCATTCTTTTTTTTTCTATTTCTGTACCGTGGAGGTAAACAGTCGTAACTCCACTTTTTGCCGAAATGGAGTTAATACCACGCTCTTGTTGTCAGATTTTCATAGCATATTGTGGCAAAAAAATCATACATCCAGCGTTATTAGCTGCCTAGATAAGGCGTTTAGAAACAATAGCAACTCCTTTAGTCAGTTGAGGTAAACAGTAGTATATCCATAGCAACTCCATGAATACGTGCGAATATAGATAGTATGCTTTCGTATGCGGGAGTGGTAAACAATCGTAGCTCCATTTTTATATTAAATGGTATTTTGAGGGTGTTACAACGGGATAATGAAAAACAAGAGTTCTTTTTTGTTCCAAACATTGTGATTTGGTTTTTGCATTTTTAAATAGGAAATATTATACTATTTTTGTAATCACTTACGATTTTTATTTTGCATATTACCTGTTTAAAGACATGGAGGTAAAAAGTCCTAACTCCCATTATTATACATCAGGTAAATAATTTCGTAACAATACTAATACCCAGTAATAGATTTGCATTTACATATTATAGTATACTAATAATGTTGAATTCGACGTAATGGAAATAAACTTTTTTTATAGTTTACTGACTAGTCTGTATGCTTTGCGCTTTCTTGCAAATGTATATATTATGGATATACGACTGTTTAACTCCACAGTACAGATTTAGTGTCCATTTGTTTATACACTGTACGTTACATTGTCTTCTAATGCCTTCACTCCTTTTTCGTTCCCTCAGCTTATTTCCTGTAATTTTTCTCAGTACACTTATCTCTGCCGTTTCAAGTAGTCTTTGTGTTGTGGCTGTATCGGGTCTTGTTTCTGATGCATATGTCATTATTGGTCTTACACTGGCTTTATAAATTCTTGACTTCATCTTAGTGTTATTGAGACATCCTCTCTATCTATTTGCTTTTTGTACTTGTATTCCCACTTTATTTTCCAGATCTCCTTAGCTTGACAATGTAATTCCAAGATATTTTATTTCCATTACTTGTTCAGTACTGATACCATCTGCAGAACATTAGTTAGACCCGTAGTAATCTAAGGTTGTGAAACGTGAGTAATGACAAAAAAAGACGAAGCCCAACTCAGGATATTCGAGCGGAAGATACTGGAAAATATATATGACCCGGTGCAAGAGGAAGACGGCACATATATAATCACAAAAAACGATGAGGTTAATGAATTGAATGAAGTATATGATATTGTAAAATTTGTGAAAAGACTGTCATGGCTGAAACATGTCCAGAGACAAGAAGATGCAAAAACAGCAAAGAATATAATAAAATGGAAGCCAATAAAAAGAGGAAAAAATGGAAAGCCAAGAATTAGATGGTTAGATGACGTAGCAGTCGACCTTAAACGGAAAACTATGACTATAAGACAATAGAGGAGAAGGGTACAAGATATATTCGAATGGAAAGACATAGCTAGACAAAAAACCCATCCACTATTATGATAGAATAGAATAGAATAGAAATATGATTTATTGCCATGAAAATTTTTACAATTTTATCGACAAAGATTACAAATAGTCAAGAAAACAATACAGTAACAATCCAATTTACTAAAATTACATAAATCGTCAATATGTTTAAATAATAATAATAATAATAAAGTTAAAACAGAAATAATCAATTGCAAAAATTTAAATAAATTGCAAATGCATAGTGTACCTAATAATTAATAAAAAAAGGTTTAAAAGTTAAAAAGTTAAGCTGCTCCATATGACACCCAAATATAGATAAAAAATAATAAAAATACTACTTGTGCAAAGGGTACTGTAATTTCTTAGTTATTGACTAAAAAATCTTCTACTGAATAATATGGTCTTTCAGACAGGTAGGCTTTTGTTTTTTACGGAATTTGTGGAAAGATGGTGCCGATTTTAGTTGTAGGGGGAGATGGTTGTACATTTTTTTTGCGGAATATAATATCGATTTCTTTACTAACTCCGAGGACGGGGTCGGCAAATAGACGTCAAACGTAGAATTTCTCGTGAAGTAGTCATGATTAAGTAAGCAAACAGTTTCTAAAATATACAAAGATGAAAGGGTTAAAATTCCGTGATCTTTGAAATAATTTCTGCAATGTGTTGTTCTTCTGAGGCCAAACTGATATCTTTTTGCTCTTTTTTGTAATTTGTAAATAACATCGAATTGGGCAGCTGTACCAGAACCCCAAAAAGGAAGACCATAACGAAGATGTGACTCGAACAAAGAAAAATATGTTATTTTGGAAGATGCTAAATTGAGTTCATTCGAAACAGATCTTATAGCATAGCAAGCTGAAGAGTGTTTCTTCCGTAACAAATCGATATGGAGGGACCATTTAAGGTTGCTGTCTAAAAAAATACCAAGAAATTTTACGGAATCAACGGTACTGATCTGGCTGTTATTAAGAGGTAAGGGTTGAAGAGCTCCTTTATAAGACAATGCTACTGTTTTATCTACGTTAAACGAGAGTAAATTTGAGTCAGACCAGGTTTTTATTGTAAGTAGATCGGAAGTTATAGTAGCATGAAGAATTGCAATATTTGAGTTGCTCCAAGTGATACTGGTATCATCAGCAAAAAGAAAGATTTTTCCATCGATTTTTAAATTAGTGATGTCATTAATAAAGATAAGGAAAAGTAGAGGACCCAATACTGAACCTTGAGGTACCCCACATACAATGTTTTTGAGACTAGAGTCTGTATCATTTGCTCTAACCAGTTGTTTCCTATCATCCAAGTAAGATTGGAACCAATCTAAAGAAATGCCTCGAATTCCGTAGAAATTTAGTTTTTTTATCAAAATGATGCCAGAAGAAGAAGAAGAAGAAGAAGAACAAATTTATTTAATATTTTACGAACACGTAATACATACAAACAATATAAAAATCTTAGCAGTGCTTTAACACTAGAAGCACCAGAGCAGTCATTTTGACTGCTTTCTATTTTTGACACTCTGTATTACTTATTCATAGTTATTTTAGAAACTTGATAACTTATGACTTTTCCTAGAACTATTTGAAGATTATAATTTCTCAAAAGTCTAATAAGTCAGGAAATAAAATTCGAAACTATTTATCCTCGTGAGCTTTTTAAGTTGGAAAAATAAAGCATAACAGAGTGGCGAAATACTCGACAAGGGAAATCTAAATTGCATTTCACGTCGTGTCATTCACCGTGATAATAATTTTGGCGAACTATTTTCTTTAATATCCACCAAAGGTGAATAAGAATAAACTAAAAGAAAAGAAGAATAATAAAGAATTATTATCACGGTGAATGACAGGACGTGAAATGCAATTTAGATTTCCCTTATCGAGTAATTCGCCACTCTGTTATGCTTTATTTTTCCAACTTAAAAAGCTCAGAGGATAAATAATTTCAAATTTTATTTCCTGACTTATTAGACTTTTGATTAATAGATGGTGCTAGTAGCATCTTTGGTAATTATTTTGATAATTACCCGGAAAGGATGAAAGGATTTGATTTCAGTTCAGTGCCTCTACTCAGGTGCTCCGATGAGGAAACTGCAGAGGCTAATGTGCTGTATAACTACTGCACATAGTAGAGGCTCTGTACTGTAATCAAATCTGAACCATCTTTTCTTTTCTTTTAGATTATAATTTGTCTTTTACAGGTACTTAGCGTAATTACTTTTTAAGATATGCTAATGTCTACCTAGAAGCACCAGAGCAGTCATTTTGACTGCTTTTTCTTTTTGACCCTCTGTATTACTCATTCATATTTATTTTACAAAATTTATTATTTGGGACTTTAATATTTCTTATTTGAGGATTATAATATCTCTTTTACAGGTGATTAGTAAAATTACATTTTGAATATGTTGATGTCTACCTAGAAAAATTCGGTCCTAATGACGAGGTATTTCACTTTGTGATCTACTTTTCTGGGAAATGTTTACTTATTTTATGTATAAGATGCATCGAAAATAATTGATATTAGGTAGTACTCTAATACAATATAATATAAGTACTCTAATAATTGATATTAGGTAATACTCTTTGCAAGTGCGAGTTCAATCTGTATTTTGATTTTTCATTGTGACTTTTCTCTTTTCTGCTGTTATCATATATCTCGTCGATATTTGACTGAGCAGGAACTATTGGAGTGTTTACAGAATTTTTTAGATAATGAATCTGAAGTAGAGTTATGTGATGAAGATGTATCCGTTAATGAATATGACGAGTGTGTACCTGATAAAGTTGATCAAGGACATTCATCGAGTAGCGATTCTGAAGATGAAATTGAGATTAAGAAGACGCCCAGTACTTCTGCTTTAACTTCGAATGCAGACTCCAATACCTCTTCAGGAATGTTTACCAACCGAGTAAGAGGAATTCGCGGAAGTAATTTACAGAATTCCTCCATCGACACCGTAGGATGGGAGTTCCTTGACAACAGCGCTATTACACCAGGTTAGCAACTATATTATATTAGTAGCTTCTATTTATGTATTCACTTATGTATTGTTATGCTCTACCTTTTCTATTTATTTAGATTAATTAGTAAATTCTTAATGTGATTGATTATCCAATTATTTTATTTATTGCCCATGTAAAGACATAACTAAATTCCAATTAAATTTTCCAATCAATTTTATTATCAGGTCTAATTTTGTATTTGATACAATACCTGTAATCTGTGGCTTCTAGTATTTCTAGTTGCTTACTTCTTCCAGGGTAGAAACAGGGAAATTGACAACACTCAAATTCATATAAATGTAATCTATTGTTTTTATTAAATGCCGTGTACATATGATTCAAAAATATTAAAATTTAACTTTGTTGCAACAATCTCTAACTTAATAAATTAAAACTCTAACTCTGATATCTCCTTGTTTTGACAAAATTATTTATTTAATTAATTTCTTATTTACTCATACTAAATTGAATGAATTTTACTTTTCTTCTTTTGAATTGATTTCTCAAATTTGAAATGACTAACTGTGTTACAAAAATATTGTTCAATAAACAATTAAACAAATATGGTCTTGATATAAATGACTTTTCTCCATTCAGACAAATGATTTGACTAACCTTTTATTCTTCACTCCCTCGTTTTCTGGATTGCGCTGTCCTTGATTCTCTCAACACGTACTCTCTGGTTGTTGCGAAAAAATCCCCCTCGTCAAAACTGCTTCCAAGAAAAACACACAGGGCTTGCTCGAATATCTAGTGCACAAACGGATAATAATCAGCTACTCGTTCTAGACAAAAGAAAGGAATCTCCCTCGGACCAGGAAATTAGCTCTTCAACTGGTCGACGATTTGGTTTCAACTTGATTCTGCTCACAAAGGCTGATCACACCAACTCTACACTGATTCTACACTTTTAAAAATCTCGGCTGCCTTCTCTCGATGTTCATTACACACTGACTTTATTTTTCTCTCAAATCCCTACTCTCACATCCATTATCCCTTCTCCCGATATTTTTCGTCCACTAAACAACAACCTCTCTCAAACCATTTATTTCTTAAGAAACCCAATATTCTTCCATATAACTTTTTCCAATTTGTCAAATTTCAAGGAAAATTATAATTAGTTATTTTCTACTCTCTACTTTTACGACTAAAATAATACAGTTTGTATACCACATTAAAATACCTTCCCGGAAGGATCTGAAAAACGTTATTGTCCCGTCAACTCTCTCTCTCTCTCCACTTTCTAATCACCGAAATATTTTGTTAATGCCCCGTCCATTTCGTCGAATAATTATCACTAATCGTTTTAATTTTTCCGAAACACTTGTTTACTATTAAAATTAAATTCTAAACAAATTTGGCCATATACAGGGTGATGAAAACTATCATTTCATGGTCGTTGATATAAATTTAATTTTTTTGAATTTCCTTAAAAAAAAAACAATTCCACAACAGTATATAATATTGTTGAGCATATTCTTCTTCTTGATGTGCCTATACGTGACGAATTTTGGCGATCATCATGGGAATTTTTAACCTTATCTACAGGATGTTCTTCTTCCGGACCTCGCTTTCCAAATATTTTTCTTTGCAGGATGACTTGTAGAAGGGCATATCTGGATTCATCTCGCATGTGGCCGAAGTACTGTAACTTTCGAGATTTGATGGTGGTCAGTACCTCTCGGTTCTTCTACATTCTTCTGAGGACCTCTACATTTGTAACTCGGTCAGTCCACGGGATTTTCTATTCTCCGACATAGCCACATCTCGAATGCTTCCAATTTTCTACACATATCTTCGTTCAAGGTCCACGATTCAACACCATATAAAAGAACAGAGAAAACGTAGCATATGAAAGTGAAAAACATGTGAAATTTGTCAATTATGTAAAAAAATTTGTATATGGGTCTTGTATAAGCAAAATTGAAAAATTTCGCTTCTGCATAAATTGTACTTAAATAAATAAATAATTTATTTAAATTAACTATATATGTCTTTTATTATAAGTTATTAACTCAATATAGATTTTATCTAGTAAAATGAATACAAAAACGGCTGGCGATAGAAAATCCTAATAGCCGTCATTTTGACCGCTGCGGTGCTTCTAGGTATGCAAAAATGCTGGTGCTTCTAGTGTTAAGTTGGTACATTTGTAGCCAATTTGGATCCACCTATTTATGCTGAAGGAATTTTTAACATCACTGATAAGCAGAGTATGGGCCGGTTGGGCCAGACGGTCAAACTCCAACTCAGACGTCCATAGCACTCCAAGCCCCGCCCACCACAAAGCCACGCCCACCGACCACGCCCACCACAAAGACACGCCCACCGACCAAAGCCACGCCCACCCGACCAATGATCGCCCACCACAAAGCCACGCCCACAGACCAATGGGAACAAAACCACCGGCCAATGATCGCCCACCGACCAATGATCGCCCACCGACCAATGATCACTCATCGACCAATATCCCGCAGCATCGCCCAAGGATCAATGAGCACTTACCGAACAATGAGAACGTCACAAAGGTCTCATCTAGCCTGTCTCTTCTTATAACACGGATGTAGTCAGAAAGCCAAATAAAGTGTCCATCGGTCTACCCGATCCATGTAGCACCTATCTGCCATCTGCGCTGTTATTGGTTCGTTTATTACATGTAAGACATTAGCAAAAGAGCATTGTAGCATGTCTCCGACCTGACTGATTATATATTGTTGGAAAGCGGAAGGAATATGTTACCATATAAACAAAAGATGTCAGCAATGACAAAACGGCCCTATATCATATCTTCGTGTCTATTGGTCCAATTCGTGTGAATATGGTCTCGTTGGGAAAAAGAGGGGATATTGAATATGTTAACATAAAAACAAAGATGTCAGCAATACCAAAACGACACTATATCTTCGTTGCTATTAATTTTAGCGCAACAGACATCGAAGGGAAGGAGAAACATGGCAACACTGCCAAAACGGTGATATATTTGTTGCTATTGGAGATATTTTGACCTGTCAACTTAATGGGGATTCCACGTCTATTACAGTTCTTCGCCTAATCATGCCACCTGTCGGCTGCAACATGTAACTATGCCCAAGCCATCTAGAAGAACGTATACCATTCTTACAGTATGACCATCAAACATCCTCGATATCCCTCCAATCATACATTCCTACAATGAACATATACCATTCTTACGCTGTGGTAAATTCTTCATCTTATCATGCCACCTGTCGGCTGCAACACGTAACTATGCCCAAGCCATCTAGAAGAACGTATACCATACTTACAGTATGACCAACAAACATCCTCGATCTCCCTCCAATCATACATTCCTACAATGAACATATACCATTCTTACGCTGTGGCCAAACCAGCAAACATCTCACGTACAAGTCCTTTCTACGGAAAGTTGGGTAGTATCATGAAAATCACCAAACAAAAAAAAAAATGGTATTGCGATTCGCATACTGTATTTTATCTACGGCAAGGAGGGTAATATTATGTAGGTTGGTATTTTACTTTTATAGTTAAATAAGCGTCTATTCAATATATAGGAGACTACATTTGCCATCTAGTTTTTATGTTTATTATTAGCTCTAATCCTTCCGTAAACGGAATATAATAATGTATACAACGTTTATATGATATATAAACCTTCGGTGTAGAATACTATGACGTTCCCCCACTCCTTCAAAATTCACAGATACATGATAGAATACTATGACGTTCCCCCACTCCTTCAAAATTCACAGATACATGATAGAATGAATAAAGCAAAAATCAGTATCATTCAATCATTCGATGAAGCAAGATGGAAAAAATTGAGTTGTTCAGAGGTCCGAACGCAGTCAGAAAAATTAAGCAGTTAAATGTAGATGATATACTTATTGATCAATGGATGACAAACACAAAAGTTACCTGCTACATCCTTTATGTCAGCGGAGTACCAGCATCATTTGTACTCTTATCGAAACGTGACTTTGATCCACTTGGGTACAATTCCCTTCGTAAAGGTACATAGGCGTGCATCCGTGCGGGTTAAAAGTCGACCGTCCTTTTTATACTCCAAAAGGAGGACCATATTTAAAGGTAGTATGTATCAGATATATTTGAGAAAAAATTATATACACTTAGAGTATACCTAGGTAGAAAAAAAAACTTTTGTTAATGTATAAAGACATATCTAACAGTATTGTCGTAAAGAAAAAGCACGTTATCAATTTATATATAATCACATAAAGCATATGATAGAGTGCCAAAGAGACCTTATACATAACATGTTGTTAAAACAGACATCATAACGTAATTTGCCATTCAAAATCCTGTAATTTGAGGTGCTACATGATAAGATTCTACATATAATGCGAATAATATAAGATAGAGGGTCAAAAAGGCGTTATATGTGACATGTTGTTAAAACAGACATCACAACGTAATTTGTCGTTCAAAATCCTGTAATTTGAGGTGTCATACGATGAGATTCACCATACAATGCTAATAATAAACGATAATGTGTCAAAAAGGCGTTATACATGACATGGTGTTAAAACAGATATCGCAACGTAATTCATCATTCAAAATCCTTTAATTTGATGGGTCACACAGTGATTTCTGATTATCCGTTCAAAAGATACATGGTGCAATGCCATAACGGCCTAAGGGATAACTTGGTTGAACTGTAAATGCTTATTTATTGTTATTGACGTTAAAACAAAGCCATTGGCATACAAAAATCTCTTATCGCAGTTCGATCTCTAGCAAATCCTAATTCGCTCAATTTTGCACCAAGTGCTCCGTGCAATATATCATTAGAAAGGTCTTTTCATACATATTAAGAAAATCACTGACCAAGTGTGTTACGGTCATTATTTATGGCTGAAAACAACAAAAAACTACAAATTCTCAATGTACTATATTGACACAAAATGTACTTATATGGTACCAAAAAAGGCCTTATACAGAACATTGTGTTAAAACAGACATCACAACGTAATTCGTTATTCAAAATCCTTTAATTTGATGGGTCATACACTGATTTCTGATTATCCGTTCCAAAGATACATGGTACATTGCCATAACGGCCTAAGTGATAACTTGGTTGAACTGTAAATGCTTATTTATTGTTATTGACGTTAAAACAAGGCCATTGGCATACAAAAATCTCTTATCGCAGTTTGATCTCTAGCAAATCCTAATTCGCTCAATTTTGCACCAAGTGCTCCGTGCAATATATCATTAGAAAGGTCTTTTCATACATATTAAGAAAATCACTGACCAAGTGTGTTACGGTCATTATTTATGGCTGAAAACAACAAAAAACTACAAAATCTCAATGTAGTATATTGACACAAAATGTACTTATATGGTACGAAAAAAGGCCTTATACAGAACATTTTGTTAAAACAGACATCACAACGTAATTCGTCATTCAAAATCCTTTAATTTGATGGGTCATACATTGATTTCTGATTATCCGTTCCAAAGATACAAATATTTGTACAAAATTACGAAAAATCGAATAATTTGAAATATTTACAAAAATATTTTAAGTTGTTTGTTAACATGCCGGATGCGTATGGTTGATAAGAAAGAATGTAGACGTTATTTTTTTTTGCAACAACAGGAATCCGTTAAAGATATGACAAACCACAATGCTAAAAGTCCGGATGGAGCTGGTTGATAATACGTACCCACAGTTGTTATTTGTGTAAATGTTATCGTATATTTTTAAAACCACAAGGTCTTGTTTTTGTAAAAACACATTCAAACATTTGATCACGTTCATGCTGCGTGAATTTCGCCTATAAATACTGAAATAAACGAGCATATACCACAGTCGACATCTGACAGTTTCTACAGTATAGTTGCAGTGTTCAGTGAAAGATATTCAATTAAGGTAAGAGATTTTGTTGTTTATTTTACATATGGTTTTTTGTGAATTTATTGGTTTGCTATTTTGTTAAATAATTCTGATGTACATGTGTTTCTTTTTGTATCCCGAATGAAGTACGTGCCTCCTAGTGGCGGGATACGGGCAACAATACATTGGCTTATAGGGCAGTCCTTACAGTAGGGATCCTGGCCTATACAGAAAAATGCAGGCGGGTGTGGGGTAATACTGCACTTTGGTTGCATTGGTGGTGTATTGGCTAAACGTGCAGGACAGGGCAGGGTATGGTGCTGATAGAAAAGGCATTCAGGCATCAAATATCCAAAAATCTTTTCAGGCCATAATAATGAAAAGACCTTCTCCAAACGAAATAAAAACTTATACTGAAATGATGGCATCTCCTGAGGTAAAATGTTCCGGAAGTAAAATGAGCCTCCATTCGGATCTCCGGGTGAGGACTATCTCAGGGGGAACACCATTGCAGGTTAGAAAAATCAGGATAGGGTCTTGGAATCTTGGTAGTCTTACAGGTAAGAGTCTGGAGTTAGTGGATGCGCTCAAACGAAGAAGAGTTCAAATTGCTTGTATTCAAGAAACTAGGTGGAAAGGACAAAGGGCGAAGGAACTAGGTGATGGATATAAATTGTGGTATGTAGGGAGTAGTAACACTAGAAATGGAGTTGGTATAATTGCTGATAGTGAAATGAAAGATAACGTAGTAGATGTTGTAAGAACGAGTGATAGAATGATGTCAGTGAAATTTGTAATTGATAAAGAGGTATTGAATGTTGTGTGTGTGTATGCTCCTCAAACAGGTCTGGGTGACAATGAAAGAAGAGCTTTCTATGATCAATTGGGAGACATACTGAGTGATATTCCAGCGGAGGAGAAAGTTATAATAGGAGGTGATTTCAATGCACATGTGGGCCAAGCCAAGACAGGATATGAAACAATACATGGGGGATTAGGCTTTGGAACTAGAAATGAAGCTGGAGATGACATGCTAGAATTAGCAACAGCATTGGATATGGCGATTGTTAACACATTCTTTAAAAAGAGAGAAACTCAACTTATTACCTACAAAAGTGGACAACATCAATCCCAAATAGACTACTTCATGATAAGGAAAGAAGACATACGTGAATGCAAGGACTGCAAGGTAATAGTTAGTGAGACAGTAAGCCAACAACATAAGCTGCTTGTTCTGGACATCGAAGTAAAAAGCGAAACTAAACAAAAATATCGGAGAGGACCACAAAAAATCAAGTGGTGGATGCTAAAAGATGAGAAGGAAGGTCTATTCAGGGAAAGAATTGTAGAAAAAATATGTTGGAACATGAAAGGAAGCCCTAACACAATTTGGAGAAAAATGGCCAATATTATTAGAGAGACGGCTATTGAAATACTTGGGAAAACGTCAGGAAAGAAGTTTGAAGATAAAGAGACTTGGTGGTGGTCAAATGAAGTACAAGGAAACATAAAAGAGAAGAGAAAATTATATAAAAAGTGGCAAGAAACCAGATCGGACATAGATCTTCAAAACTATATGGTCGCCAAAAAGAAAGCGAAAGTAGCAGTAGCAAAAGCTAAAGCAGAAGCGTATTCAAACCTATACGATCAACTTGATACCAGGGAAGGCGAAACGAAGATATATAAAATAGCCAAACAGAGAGCAAAGAAAGCAAAAGATTTTAATCAGATTAGATGTATCCGAGATGAAAATAATAAAATACTAGTTCACGAAAGGGATGTCAAAAAGAGATGGAGAAAGTACTTTGACAGCTTATTAAATGAAGAATTTGACAGACAGCCTGTAGAGTCAACGGAGACAGTAGCAGCAATGG
Organism: Diabrotica virgifera virgifera; assembly: GCF_917563875.1. Classification (NCBI taxonomy): domain Eukaryota; kingdom Metazoa; phylum Arthropoda; class Insecta; order Coleoptera; family Chrysomelidae; genus Diabrotica; species Diabrotica virgifera. Next base: position 44,442,523 of record NC_065446.1, read on the forward strand.
TCACCAAAATAACCAACGAGGAAGTGGCTCAAGCGCTTCAAAAAATAAAGAAAGGAAAAGCGGTAGGACCAGATGATATTCCTGGGGAAGTATGGAGAGCATTGGGAGAGACAGGAACAAGGTGGCTAGCAGGTCTATTTAATAGAATTATGGAAGTTGGACAAATGCCAGACGAATGGAGAAGCAGTATACTGGTACCTGTTTACAAAAACAAGGGAGATATACAACAATGTACAAACTACAGGGCTATAAAACTGCTTAGCCACACCATGAAAATATGGGAAAGAGTAATTGATAGACGGATACGTGAAGAAACCGAAATATCCGGGAATCAATTTGGCTTTATGCAGGGTAGATCAACAACAGATGCAATTTTCATTATAAGGCAGTTGATGGAAAAATACAGGAGTAAAGAAACAAACGCTCATATGGTATTCATTGATCTTGAGAAAGCATATGATAGAGTTCCTCGAGAGATTCTGTGGTGGGCACTCAATAAGAAAGGAATCCCTGGTGAATATGTAAAGATTGTGAGGGATATGTATGAGGGAGTAACGACTAGTGTTAGGACAGGTGTGGGAGAGACTGATAAATTTCATGTGAAAGTAGGATTGCATCAAGGTTCTGTGCTTAGTCCGTATTTATTCTCATTAGTTTTGGACCAGATAACAGCGAAAATACAGGGTAACATTCCATGGTGCTTAATGTATGCTGATGATGTCGTGTTAGTAGGAAATAGTGAAAGAGACTTAGAACAAAAACTGGAACAGTGGAGACAAGCTCTGGAGGAAAAAGGTTTAAAACTTAGTAGGACAAAAACAGAGTATTTGGAATGTTCATTTAAAGATGGAGCTACTACAAATAAAATGGTATCTTTGGATGGTGAAATGATTGTAAAAAGCAATAGTTTTAAGTACCTAGGATCGGTATTACAGAGTAATGGAGAAATAGATGGAGATGCATGCAGTAGAATTAGGGCTGGATGGATGAAGTGGAAAGAAGCGAGTGGTGTGTTGTGTGACAGAAAAATTCCAATGAAGCTGAAGGGAAAATTCTATAAAACAGCCATAAGACCAGCTATGATGTACGGAACTGAATGTTGGGCAGTGAAAAAGAAAGAGGAACAGCGAATGCATGTGGCGGAAATGAGAATGCTTAGATGGATGAGTGGAGTGACAAAGAAGGATAAAATTAGAAATGAATATATTAGGGGAAGTCTAGGTGTGGCACCAATTGATGCCAAAATGAGAGAGCATAGGTTAAGATGGTTTGGTCATGTTCAACGTCGAGACGTTAACCACCCAATACGAAGAATAGCTGAAGTGCAGATTCCTGGAAGGAGTAGGAGAGGAAGACCAAAGAAGAGCTGGGGGGAGACGATAAGGCAGGACATGTTGGTAAAGGGGATTAACATTGATATGGCCCAAGATAGAATTGTGTGGAGAAATGCAATTAGGGAAGCCGACCCCGCATAGGGATAAGGCAAAGAGAATGATGATAATGATGATGATGTGTTTCTTTTTATCTATGGGTAATACTGGTTTTAATTCTCTCTTCCCAACTTGTTTGCAGGTCTTCTAAGTATTTATGATTCTTGTATCTATATATACTTCTCTTAAAATAAAATGTGTGTACTATAGGTGATTTTATTCTTATATTCAATGTGATTTATTATAAGTAATTTTATTACTTGTTTTTATATATCATAGGATGTATCTGTCGCTGATATTTTTAACTGATTTTACGTTTTATCCCTAAAATAATAATAGCTGTTTATGACGCATTTCTACTATACTTTTTTCATCTTTTAATATTTCCTTATTACATAAATAAATGAGGTAGGTTTTTACATTAAGATAATCATATTTTACTATTTAGTTCTAATACTTTCATGGTCTAGAATCCGCATATGGCCCAGAATCGGTATGCCGATACGTGACCACTTTCAAGCACCAGAATCGCCATGTGGCGCAGAATCGGTATGCCGATACGTGGTCACTTTCATGCACCAGATTCCAGCTCATCATGAGCCAGAAGCGGTAGGCGGATTCCAGCTCATCATGAGCCAGAATCGGTATGCCGATACGGGGGCCACTTTCATGCACCAAAATCGCCATGTGGTCCCGAATCGGTGGTATGCCGACTCCCGGACACTCAAGAATAGTAACTTTTTATGATACATTTAGCGCGGTACTCCGTCTTCTTTTAGCACATTTTTCTTGTTATCTGCATTAGGATAATAGTATTTTACCGTTTAGTTCTTATTTTCTAATTTGATTTATAAATATGTTTTATTTCATGTTTTTTTTCAGGCATGTATGATGCAACACCTGTCCGTATATTTCTGAACAATTTTATGATTTATTTCAGTATCTTTTTTTTTTATGCCGCATTCTACCGTACTTTTGCTTTTCAGCAATATACGATCAAGCGTAGCTGTCATTTATATTTTATATACGACCAAGCGTAGCTGGTATTTATTTTTAACAGTGTGATAATAATCGTGTTGCATTTTCTATTTTATGTACGACCCAACTTATTTTTTTTTATTTTTAAAAATATATTGACAATCTTTGTACTGCATTGGGTTAGTAAATAAGAAACAATATGAGTCATTTTTATTATTTTTATTTTATACTAGTACATTATTACAGTTTTTAATTGAAAACTAAATGCCCTAGTCGATTTATTTTAACATTTCTATCCATGGGTTCAACGGCATAATGGTTAAACGATGATGTCTTGTAATCTATGCTTGTGCGCTGTTTAAATTGTCGGTCAGAGCGTTCATCACTGTTACGATGTTTTTTCTCAGTTTTCCGAACATTTTCACAGGGGCTTCGATGCATGTTTGAGTTATTTTTAAACAAAGGTTTTATGATCTTATTAAATTTATCCGGGAATGCTTGATGTCTCAAATATCCTCTATGAACACCTGTGACTTCTAATATTTTTTTTATAGTTTAGGCTGTTAAAGCCAGTTAGGATAGGTGATGTCATCGCTCCTTTTAAAGGTAGTGACGTGTGCAATCGATGAACTGGTATGTATATAATAAAAGGTACGCTAAATAAAATCTATAATATTTTATTTGTTAAAAATTAATACGTATAAAACACAGAACTTTAGTATATTCATTCTTGAAGGTCGGATATGTTATCTGTTATTAAGATGAACTTAAATTCTGAAGTTTTTCTTGGTTGTTCTAAAATTTCTTGTTTTCTTGAAGTATGTGTCTGTTATTAGTCAATAATATCTAGGTACTTCAGTTCTTCTATAATTTCAGCTGCTTCTTTTCCGGTTAAAGCATCGGCTTTTGAAAGAATTTTAAGCCCTTTCACAAGCATGTTCGGATCACCATATTTGTTATACTGAAACCATATTTCTTGCAGTTCGTTAAGTACCTGCTTATTTGCTATATCACAATCCCGTGTTTCAAGAGGTCTGGAGGGAACATCATCACGGTTTATCTTTGAACCTTGTATCTGCATGTTCTTTGCATCTTGTTCCTTCTGTGATATATGTCTTCTTTTACCCTGTTGTTGTATGTCTGATGTATTTTCTGCGTCGGGTTCGACATTTTTTGCGGTGCCATGTAAGACCTGTGTTCTTCTTCTTCTTTTTCCTAGATACATTGGCTTAATATTTTTTTCATATTTTGTTGTGTGAGATTGGTGACGTATCTTTGAACCTTGTATCTGCATGTTCTTTGCATCTTGTTCCTTCTGTGATATATGTCTTCTTTTACCCTGTTGTTGTATGTCTGATGTATTTTCTGCGTCGGGTTCGACATTTTGTGCGGTGCCATGTAAGACCTGTGTTCTTCTTTTTCCTAGATACATTGGCTTAATAATTTTTTCGTATTTTGTTGTGCGAGATTGGTGACGTAGACGTCCACGGTCATCTTTATGCACTCCGGATTCGTCTAGAAGAGTTTTGTAAATTTTTTGATCGGCTAGAGTATATTGTGTAGGTTCCTTCGAGAAAATCAGTTCGTACAGGCCGGGTGTAGCTTTAAAAATGTGTGAATCCATTTTAATGCTATCTTTACCGAACTGAATGGTGTGATTTCCAAACTCCCATTCACCCGTCTCCCAGTTAAACGTGGGGCCAAAGATCTGGTCAGTATTCCCTAAATCTTGCGTATATGTTTCTAAATAAGGGTTGTACGATGTTTGTATATGTAGAGGTTCGTCGTCACTGGTCTGTGATGGTTGATTAGTTTGTAAGTCATCCTCGTTGAGATCTGGTTTAGGAACATTTTTATTCATATAATTGGTTATTTCTTTAAGAGGAGTAGTTATTGGTTTAAACGTTGACTGTAGAAGTTCTTTTTCATCTGCTTGCATTCTTCTAAGAGCTTTGTACTTTTCTCTCACTATTGCCGCAAGTTTGTTTACTTGAACCGCTCTATTTGAAGACATGTTAACAAATGACTTCTCGATTTGTAACTGCTTGTATTTATACCTCTGTAACCTTCTGTTAGCGTGTCTCTGATGAGGTCTTAGGTACCCTGAGTAGTTATATGTTAGCGTGTCTCTGATGGCATCTGAATGTCTCAGGTACCCTGTGTAGTCATCTGTTAGCGTGTCTCTGATGGCATCTGAATGTTTCAGGTACCCTGTGTAGTCATATGTGTCTTCTGTTAGCGTGTCTCTGATGACGTCTGTACGTCTTTGTGGTCGTCTGTGCCTTCTATAAGCGTGTCTGTGATGACGTCTGTATGTCTCTGATACCCCTCTGTGGTCGTTTATGCCTTCTGTTAGCGCGTCTCTGATGACGTCTGTATGTCTCTGCTACCTTCTGTTACCCTCTGTTAGCGCGTCTCTGATGACGTCTGTATGTCTCTGCTACCTTCTGTTACCCTCTGTTAGCTAGTCTCTGATGACGTCTGTATGTCTCTGCTACCTTCTGTTACCCTCTGTTAGCACGTCTCTGATGACGTCTGTATGTCTCTGCTACCTTCTGTTACCCTTTGTTAGCGTGTCTCTGATGACGTCTGCTACCCTGTGCTAAGTGTCTCTGATAGCGTCTGTTACCCTGTGCTAGCCTCTGTTAGCGCGTCTCTGATGGCTTCTGAATGTTTCAGGTACCCTGTGTAGTCATCTGTTAGCGTGTCTCTGATGACGTCTGCTACCCTGTGCTAGCCTCTGTTAGCTTGTCTCTGATGGCATCTGAATGTTTCAGGTACCCTGTGTAGTCATCTGTTGGCGTGTCTCTGATGACGTCTGCTACCCTGTGCTAGCCTCTGTTAGCTTGTCTCTGATGGCATCTGAATGTTTCAGGTACCCTGTGTAGTTATATGTTAGCATGTCTCTGATGACGTCTGTACGTCTGAGGTACCCCCCTCTGTAATTCTGAGGTACTGCAGTTAGTAATGAAAGTGGTGGGGAATAATCAAGATTTTTAAGTGTTTCCATATAAAATTTAATATAAGTAGGTAGACAGTGTTTATAGTACTTGCTGTATCGGTATTATGTTGGTAGTACTGATACTTTCATGTATCTCTCGTAGCATAAGTAGGGAAAAATGTAACCAAGTTCAATAAATGTGTTAAATGTAGCACTTTTACATTGATTCTTATGGAAGAACAAGCACAAATTCACACACTTCAGGGGCCTTTTGAGCTACCATTCAGTCTTCCGCCCGACTAACATATATTTAATACCCGGCATTAAGGTATGTTCTTCATTCTGTTTCAGATATTCCTAGTGTTCAGATGTGTGCTCTGGTGAGTGGTAAACTTTGAAAATTTTTAATTTTTGAAAATTGTATACATATTTTCGAGTTTGGGTTCTAAATTTTTGCATTCTAGGTTTTGAATATGTATTATTATTTTATTACTTAGTGGTGTTTGATTTGGTCAGTATTTTTTTTTTTAAATAATTTTTCATCCTTTAATAACGAAAACATGAACAAATTCTTAGTCACTAAAGATACATTTAAGAAAATTCGTAAATTTGGCCTCCAGGGACGAACTCTGGAATTTAAAATCAGGGATGTGCCGCAGAGTGAGGAACCTGTGGGGTGGGTAAAAAAGGCCATCGAGGGGATTGTACTTAAGGGAACAGAAGGTTTGGAACCAACCGATCAGGTCGGTTTCACTTTTTGCTCGAAAGACTTTGCCAGAGGTCAGGGTTGGATGCGGTTCAAGCCTGCCTCTGAAGTGACCGTTGATGATATATGGGATAAGATTAGTTCCATATATCAGAGTAATAGCATCGGCCTCAATACCGAGACATTTTGTTTGGGTATTACGACGGTAAAACTGCCCGCGGGAAAAGGTGGTCCGAGAGGAAGAGCTTATAACTCCTTTAACGAGGAGTGTTCGAAAAGGCGAGGAACTGTTGTTATTAAAAACAAGGATAATCTTTGTTTACCTCGTGCTCTTGTGGTTGCAAAAGCTCACGTAGATAAGGACCAAGAATGGAAGAAGGTACGTCAAGATATTGGAAAAATACAAGGACAAAGAGCCCATCAACTGATTGAAGCCGCTAATGTAACAATTCCTGTCGGAGGGGCAGGAATACCCGAGCTACAACAGTTTCAGGGACACCTCACAGATTACAAAATTGTGGTGTATAGTTATGGTAGCAAGGGTCGTGACGTTATGTTCTGTGGTAACACTAATGGTCCAGCGTTAAATCTTTTGTATCATGAAGGACACTTTAACGTGATCACTTCTTTGACAGCTGCTTTTTGCTGTCGATATTATTGTGAGGAGTGCCACCAGCCCTTTAACAACAAAAACGACCACAGATGTGGTGGTACATGTTTTGCTTGTCGTCGTTCACCAGCTTGTTCCAAAGATTGCGTGAAAATACCCTGCGATCAATGTGGTCGAAACTTCTACGGTAAGGCATGTTTCAATGCTCATGTTGGTTCGGTATGCGATAAAATCAAAAGGTGTAAGACCTGTTACAAGATCTACACCAAAAGTCATGTCTGTGGTGAGGTCTTCTGTAAAACTTGTAAGAAAAATTGTCCGTCAGATCATCTTTGTTACATACAGCCCGATTCTGGTAGGCCACCGTCAAAAGATTTTCTATTTATATTTTATGATTTGGAAACTCGTCAAGAAACGGTACTGCCTGATGGTTCACTTCTTCAAGAACCTAACCTGTGTGTTTTTAAACAGTGCTGCGACAAATGTTTGGAATCCGATACCCGCATGTGTACACAATGTGGTGTTCACCTGCAAGTTTTAAAAAACAACCCTATTGAACGGTTTATGGAGTTTGTACTTAATCAACGTAAGTTATTCAAAAGAGTCGTTGTTATGGCCCATAGCGGTGGTGGCTTCGACCATCAGTTTGTGTTAAATTATATTCTAACAAAGACTGATATTACTCCCGATTTGATTATGCGTGGTACAAAGTTGGTGTCAATGGCTGTTGGTAACGCTCGTTTTCTTGATAGTCTTAATTACTTTCCAATGGCGTTGTCTGCTCTACCTAAAGCTTTTGGGTTGACAGAGTTGAAAAAGGGATATTTTCCACATTTGTTTAACAGAGAGGAAAATCAATCTTATGTTGGACCTATGCCTGATCTTAAATTTTACGATCCCGATAATTTAAAAGATGATGCACGTGACAAGCTGATCGCGTGGCACGTTGAAAGAGTAGATGAGGGATACGTTTTTGATTTTCAAAAGGAAATTGTTGAATATTGTATTAGCGATGTTGAGATTTTGACTAAGGCTTGTCTCACTTTCAGAAAACAGTTGATGGATACTTCAAATGTCTGTCCGTTTTTCGAGGCAACAACTGTTGCATCGACTTGCAACAAGGTATTCAGGCGTAATTTCTTACAGCCTGACACTATAAGCCTCATTCCAAAAGGTGGCTATCGTTTTAAAGATAATCACTCTAAAATCGCTTTGCAGTGGTTATTGTGGGAAGAGAAGCAACGCTGTATTAAAATTCAGCATGCCGCCAGGGGACTTGAAGCTCTTATTGGAAATTGTAGGGTGGACGGTCTTTACGAAAACACCGTCTTTGAATTCCAAGGTTGTTATTATCACGGTTGTCCTACTTGTTACCCTACAGATAGAACTGCACCCCTTCATGACGATCCTTCAGATTGTATGGAAAATCGTTATGATAAAACGATTGCTAAAATTAAACATCTCAGATCAATAGGATACGAGGTGGTTGAAATGTGGGAATGTCAATTCCGTAAAATGCTGACGGCCGAGATAAAGTCGTATACCGAGGGGCATCCTCTTATGGCTAGTTTACCTTTGAATCCCAGAGATGCTTTATATGGTGGGCGTACAGGCAATACTGTAGAGTATTACAAGTGTAAAGATGGTGAAAAAATTAAATACGTTGATGTTTGTTCGCTTTATCCGTGGGTATGCAAGTACGGAAAGTTCCCAATCGGACATCCAAAGAAAATATATATTGGACAGGAATGCACTGCTGTAGACATTACTGAGTTATCTGGATTAATAAAGTGTAAAGTGCTTCCTCCTACAAACCTCTATCATCCTGTTCTTCCTACCAAGATGAACAGTAAATGTATGTTCGTTTTATGCCGAAAGTGTGGAGAGGACTTTGCGGAAGAAGAGTGTGAGCATTCGAATGATGAACGGGCTCTAACAGGTACTTGGGTGATTGAGGAGGTAGTGAAAGCTTTATCAAAGGGTTATAAAATAATTGAGACCTATGAGATATGGTCCTATGATACTTTACAGTTATCGAAATCTCAGAAAGGTCTTTTTTCCGATATGATGAACAAATTTATCAAAGTGAAACAACAAGCTTCAGGGTGGCCGCGAGGATGTGTATCGGATGAGGAAAAGAGCCGGTACATCGAGGAGTTTCTTCAGAGGGAGGATGTCAGGCTGGAGTTTTCCGACATAACGGAGAACCCTGGTCTGAGGTCGTTGGCTAAGCTTATGCTCAATTCTTTCTGGGGTAAGTTCGCTCAGCGAGAGAACCTCCCTAAAACATCCATAATAAACAAGTCTGGAGAATTTTTTGCTATGTTGATTAATCCATCCATTCATGTTAATACGGTGATCCCTGTAAATGAGGACACACTGGTTGTTACGTGGGAGTATGTGGAGGAGGCGTACTCAATGTCGTCAACAGTTAATGTTGTTCTGGCATCATACGTTACGGCTCTGGCTCGTCTCAAACTATATTCCTATTTAGATCGGGTTCGCAAAAGAGCTTATTACTATGACACAGATTCCATAATATACCTTTCTAAGCTTGGTTTGCCAAACCTTCCTACAGGTGATTGCCTCGGTGATCTAACAGATGAGCTTGGTGGTGGATATATTTCGGAGTTAGTTTCTGGAGGGCCTAAAAATTACGCATATAAATACACTTTGCCTAACGGTGAAGAAAAAATTTGTTGTAAGGTTAAAGGTATTTGTCTAAATTATGAGGCATCTAAATTAGTTAATTTCGATACTATTAAGAAGATGGTACTTATGAAGTCTGACCCTGTTTCTGTGGTGACTAAACAAATACAAAGGACACAGGATCATTGTGTTATCACAAAAACCCTTGAAAAAAAAATATAGACCAAACTCAGCAAAAAGAAATTTTTTTGAAGATTTTACATCCTTACCTTATGGTTATAAAAAACTTAAAATTTAAACTATGGCCCAGACTCAGCTTTTTTTATTTTATAACACTATACCTTTTTTAACACACACAATCAACATTTTTAACTAGTAAGTTATATATTAATAGATTACTTTTGTTTTGTCAACAGTGGATGCTTTTTCCTCTGCGATACAACCGATCGTCTGTCACACTGAAAAGTGGGTTACTAAAAAGCTGTAGTGAGTTGTCGTTTGTCCTACATGATTAAAAAATCTTTAAAAGATGTTCAGTTAAGACCATTAAAAGATATCTGATATAGCCCACTGGCAAATTAATGAGCCGTTCTGGTTAACTCTAGAACCGTTGCTCGTGTAGCCGCTCATTATAAAAGATGGCAATCAGATCATAAAAAGATGTCTGCTGAACCACATAGATTTAGTTAGTTTAAAAAGATGTTCAGTTAAGACCATTAAAAGATATCTGATATAGCCCACTGGCAAATTAATGAGCCGTTCTGGTTACGTCCGTTGCTCGTGTAGCCGCTCATTATAAAAGATGGCAATCAGATCATAAAAAAGATGTCTGCTGAACCATTTCCGGTATTTTTAAAATACAATAAACAGTTTTCGGCTATGAACCACTTTGTGATTTTGTAACATCATTACAGCTTTGCTCGTTACTTACTAGAAGGTGGGGCAACAATCGCTTGTTCTATGCTATCACAAATATATATATATATTGAATCAACATCACATTTGATTCCTCTGAGGAAATTTGGTGGTTGTAGGCCTCTAGGGGATGGTGTCCACGATAAAACACCAACGAGGTATGTGTTGTACCTCATGGGTGCCTTGGAAATCAACACGAGTAACCTTTGTTTCAGATTATCCTTGAAAAAAATCAGCACGCAATTTGGAGCTATGTTAGCTTTAACGTGAAGACCTTTACGACATGCTTTTTCTTTACGACAATACTGTTAGATATGTCTTTATACATTAACAAAAGTTTTTTTTTTCTACCTAGGTATACTCTAAGTGTATATAATTTTTTCTCAATATATCTGATACATACTACCTTTAAATATGGTCCTCCTTTTGGAGTATAAAAAGGACGGTCGACTTTTAACCCGCACGGATGCACGCCTATGTACCTTTACGAAGGGAATTGTACCCAAGTGGATCAAAGTCACGTTTCGATAAGAGTACAAATGATGCTGGTACTCCGCTGACATAAAGGATGTAGCAGGTAACTTTTGTGTTTGTCATCCATTGATCAATAAGTATATCATCTACATTTAACTGCTTAATTTTTCTGACTGCGTTCGGACCTCTGAACAACTCAATTTTTTCCATCTTGCTTCATCGAATGATTGAATGATACTGATTTTTGCTTTATTCATTCTATCATGTATCTGTGAATTTTGAAGGAGTGGGGGAACGTCATAGTATTCTATCATGTATCTGTGAATTTTGAAGGAGTGGGGAACGTCATAGTATTCTACACCGAAGGTTTATATATCATATAAACGTTGTATACATTATTATGTTCCGTTTACGGAAGGATTAGAGCTAATAATAAACATAAAAACTAGATGGCAAATGTAGTCTCCTATATATTGAATAGACGCTTATTTAACTATAAAAGTAAAATACCAACCTACATAATATTACCCTCCTTGCCGTAGATAAAATACAGTATGCGAATCGCAATACCATTTTTTTTTTGTTTGGTGATTTTCATGATACTACCCAACTTTCCGTAGAAAAGACTTGTACGTGAGATGTTTGCTGGTTTGGCCACAGCGTAAGAATGGTATATGTTCATTGTAGGAATGTATGATTGGAGGGAGATCGAGGATGTTTGTTGGTCATACTGTAAGTATGGTATACGTTCTTCTAGATGGCTTGGGCATAGTTACGTGTTGCAGCCGACAGGTGGCATGATAAGATGAAGAATTTACCACAGCGTAAGAATGGTATATGTTCATTGTAGGAATGTATGATTGGAGGGATATCGAGGATGTTTGATGGTCATACTGTAAGAATGGTATACGTTCTTCTAGATGGCTTGGGCATAGTTACATGTTGCAGCCGACAGGTGGCATGATTAGGCGAAGAACTGTAATAGACGTGGAATCCCCATTAAGTTGACAGGTCAAAATATCTCCAATAGCAACAAATATATCACCGTTTTGGCAGTGTTGCCATGTTTCTCCTTCCCTTCGATGTCTGTTGCGCTAAAATTAATAGCAACGAAGATATAGTGTCGTTTTGGCATTGCTGACATCTTTGTTTTTATGTTAACATATTCAATATCCCCTCTTTTTCCCAACGAGACCATATTCACACGAATTGGACCAATAGACACGAAGATATGATATAGGGCCGTTTTGGCAATGTCTTTGCGCGTTTGTTTATATGGTAACATATTCCTTCCGCTTTCCAACAATATATAATCAGTCAGGTCGGAGACATGCTACAATGCTCTTTTGCTAATGTCTTACATGTAATAAACGAACCAATAACAGCGCAGATGGCAGATAGGTGCTACATGGATAAGCGGACACTTTATTTGGCTTTCTGACTACATCCGTGTTATAAGAAGAGAGACAGGCTAGATGAGACCTTTGTGACGTTCTCATTGTTCGGTAAGTGCTCATTCCTCCTTGGGCGATGCTGCGGGATATTGGTCGATGAGTGATCATTGGTCGGTGGGCGATCATTGGTCGGTGGGCGATCATTGGCCGGTGGTTTTGTTCCCATTGGTCTGTGGGCGTGGCTTTGTGGTGGGCGATCATTGGTCAGGTGGGCGTGGCTTTGGTCGGTGGGCGTGTCTTTGTGGTGGGCGTGGTCGGTGGGCGTGGCTTTGTGGTGGGCGGGGCTTGGAGTGCTATGGACGTCTGAGTTGGAGTTTGACCGTCTGGCCCAACCGGCCCATACTCTGCTCTGATAGTTTCTTTAGTGCTCTAGTCTAGTAGATTCCATGCCATTGATAGTGGTGCACCCTGTATGTATAATATGGTAGTGTGACCACGAATTTTCCTGACTGAAAAATAAAATAAATAATAGCATATAGGTACCACTATATGGTAAAAAGACAGTCTTTCGAACATAAAGGATAATATAATACTTGCATAAAATATTATCCTGTATTTTTTATTGCTCTTAGGATAAGCTCTCAGTATATAAATATTTTATGACTCGCTATTTCCTCTTTTCACGATTTGTAAATCGTAAAGTTAATACCGTCTTCTGTGGGTCGGGTGTATAACTTTTATCATATCCTGGCATATACTGGTCTCGATGCAATTTACGTTATACTTTTAGCGTTACCAATATTTAAAATTATTATTACATTTTTAAAAATATAATATTCCAGATAAGTAATATTAATAATATGATAATGATAATAACTATATAACTAATAATGATTGGAATTATAATTGGGAAAATATTGAAGTCCACATAAGGGGAGTTTCTGAACAACTTGAGATTTACAGACAAGATAGTCCTTCTTGCAGGCCGGGTAGATCATGCCTGTCAACTTCTTCAAGACCATCACAGCTCTAGTACATGAGTTGGACTTAAAATTAATTTTTCCAAAACACAATACATGACCAACCTTGTACTGGCAAAAAAATCTCAACAAATGGCACGAAAATTGAACAGGTGTATAGCTATAAATATTTGGGCCACGAGATTAAATTAGGAAGAGAGCAAACAACAGATCTAAAAAGGAGAATAGGGCTGGCATAGGCAACGTACGAAAAACTGAGAGAAGTCTTTAGATCAGCTATTCCCACACCGAGAGAAAGAAATTCTTGACATAAAGAAACTTTATTTATATTTAAGATCGACTTGGCATATTACCTAAGAAATATATCTTTGTGCATATGTAATACATAATTTTCTAAAATATTTCAAATACATTTTTCTATAGCCAAAGTAATATTTAAACATGATTCAAGTATCACTTTCTGGCAAACCTCAAACCCATTTATCAGAAAGAAATTACACTTGATGCCAGTTGATTTTATTAGTCATAAGCATATATTTTCTTGACATTACAAAACTATTCTTTCTGAGCAATAATATTTCTTAGTTAGGAATATTATTATCTTACTATTAATAATTAATGTATTTAATGTTAAGAAATATATTTCGCAGATATAATCGTATATTTAGAATTAAGTTAATATTTCTTGAAAATAAAGTGATATTACATACGACGAAGTAAATCATTGTGTTAAGGTACAATCATTATATATAATAAAACAAGATATAAAACGTTATTACATAAAAATATTTTCTCCACTCTTAAACCACTGGCTTCTACATAACAATAAATGGATGGAGAGGCAAATACAACTTCCTCAATTTTTATTCTTTTGTTAATAGCACTTTGTAGATCAGCAATTCACTAAAACAAAATCGTTATGTAGAAAGAGTAAACTTATTTTAATAAAATTTTTTTTAAAGATATAAATATTTATTTTGAAAAATTTAGGAAATACAAAAAAAAAACAAATACACGGCCCCACATAAGAACTATTAATACTAGTAATATAATCAATCATATTTAGTTCAAACATGGCATTATTTAACCTACGCATCTTTGTTTATTTTTTTTTGTTAATGAAATATTAATTATTTATCTGTATAATATTAAGTCATACAATAAACATTGTTTAGCTAAAACAAGAGGGAAAATACAACCAATGTAAAACATTGAAGCAGACATAATATATATGTAATTTTCTTTATTTTATATTCTAAAAGAGACAGCATACCTAATCGTTAAGACATTTTATTACGGGAAAGTATTATTAGTTTACATCTTAAGTCATTTAATACATATTAACTAATTCACAGTTTTCGGCAATAAAATTTCTTAACCATTAAAATATTTCTTTTAAGCTAACATATTTCTTTATCACAAATAAATGAACAGAAAACATCCTCAGCGTTGCATCCGCCATGTTTGATATAGCGTTATATTGTATATTTTTATAGAGACGATACATTCAAGAAACCTATTATAGTTGATACATAAGTATACACATTTTTAAAAGGGTACTTACATGTACAAAGTTCTACCATTTCTGGAAGGCCCCACAGTTGGTTAATAGCTCCTTTCTTAATATTGTTCTGAAGTTATATATTATATCATTCTGTCCCAGCTTTAAATTGTGGCTTATTTCCCAGTTAGAATAATAAGCTCCTTTCTTTCAGAGTTGTCCATCATTATACCTAAAAAGCATTTAAAGATACTATTATGTTTCTTTTATAACCATTCGGATACGCAACAATATTATTATTACATCTTAAATTACTCCATTTTATTTTATTTAATACTTATATTATAGAACGTACGTACCTTCAAAATATCCGTTAATTTTTAAAGAACACCAACAATTCCAAAATCCATCTATATGAACATGAAATAATATCACGCCATCTGGACAAACACTGCCGATTAAATAATAAATATAGTTAATCTGCGCAATTCTTGTGTGGAAGAAAATCTGTTTGCAAGTAACATTTCGGCTTAATGATAAAGTCTTTATTTTATCACCACAGTTACTACATAGGGTATTTCTGAAGAATTATTTCTTCTGGTTTAAAATATTTATTTGATTGCAAGAAAATTTCTTGTTCACAAACATAAATATAAATTAACTTGACATAAACTTATGTGCATAGAAATCGGCCCACTTAAAAATTTGGTCATTTTTGATGTCTTATATATTTCCTAAACCTGTTGGCCGAGTTAAGTGATTTTTTGAACATGTTATAGCCTGATTCTTTAGCAATACCACTGTAATAATATTGTTGCTAAACAGGTATATTTTAATTGTATACCGGGTGTACAAATCAAACTGTGTTTTTTTCTTAAAAATTGCACCACCCTGTGGAATATTCTAGCATTTATAAAATACTGAAACTAGAACCCAACTATAGCCGCAGGTTTCCTTAACATTCTGTTTTTGAATTATTCGTTTATGTTAAATAATAAAAAAGTTAGGTACTTTAACAATTAGACATGTTCTTTATCAATACATGGTGTTTTTAAATAAGTGCGACAAACTTTAAGGGGTAATTCTGCATGAAAAAATAGTGACAGTTGGCTTTATAAACGTATGTCGCAAATATTTCGTTTCCGAGATACGGGATGTTGAATTTTTTCTTACAAACTGACGATTTATTTATTGCTTTAAAACCAGTTGAGATATGCAAATGAAATTTGGTAGATTTTAAGAGCTAGTTATCGCGGATTTTTTGACATAAAATTAAGAATATTAAATTCTTAATTATATGTCAGAAAATGCACAATAACTACGACTTAAATTGGAAAGATTGCATCCTAGGAAAAAAGACTGCTTGGAAAGATTGAATTACTGCGTAGGGATATTGGTTAAGTCACAAAATACATACGAGGAGTAAAAAGTAGAAAACCATCAGGAGAGCTGAAGAAATAATGCAGGATATTCAAGATATGATCCAGAAAATAAAACAGCCCAACATTGTATGGATACATTAAAACAAAAGCTCTCCGTTTATTCCCGAAAAAATTCCCTAAAAACCTAACCACCAAAATGAAAATATTTGGGTAAAAACCCTTTAAACTTAATCAGTCATGGAAACATTGACTATAATTCTGTGGCTTGGTTCTAAAAGGGCCAATGTCAATATTTTACTTTTTCGTACAGCTTTATTTAAAATTTGATATTGACCAAAAAAATGCAAAAAATTGACATTGGCCATTTTAACACCAAGCCACAGTATCTCAGTTGGTGCTAAAAGGGCCAATGTCAATTTTTTCCGTTTTATTTTGTTAATATTAAATTTTAAATAAAGCTGTACAAAAAAGTAAAATATTGACATTGGCCCTTTTAGAACCAAGCCACATAATTATTAAAATAAACATAAAAAATGACATTACTAAAGAATATCTGCTTCGTTCACACCTTAACAGTAGAAATTTGTTTAAGACACTAAACACCTACGCATATTTGTCATAGTTAAGTAAACAAAAACTGCTAAAGAAAGTCTTCAGTGAAATGTAAAAACACACCTCACAAAGGCACAAAAACACCATTCTCGAAGTGCAGTAGAAAGAACGAAATCATGCATCACGTTACAAGGGACGAAAAAATGCGCACCTGGATGAGTAAACCTCTGCACGGGCTACATCGCAATGAGGTCAGCCAAGACTATGTCAACAATGCAGCGTCGAACTATTGGTTGATATCAGGAAAGGTGTTCCTTGAAACGGAAGGTTCACTACTCGCCATTCAGGATCTGGTTATACCAACCAAAACGACAAATGTCAAAAACCCTCATATCCACAACGACAAATGTCGATATGGATGTCAAGCCCAAGCAACCATTCAACATCTTACTGGGGCCTGCCAGGCATTTGCTGTACCTGAGTATACAGAACGGTATGACTGAGTAGGAAAGATAATTCATCAAGAGATAGACATCAAACTGGGACTTCTCCAAACAAACCATCTCCCATACTATCAATACGTTCCGGAGAGTATGCTTGAGAATGACAACTAAAAGCTATACTGGGACCGCACTGTGCTCACAGACCAAACAGTGGCACATAATAGACCAGATCTCGTATTAGTCAATAAATTAACGAGACAAACAACACTCATTGCTGTGGCGATACCTAACAACAAAAACCTGCATTCTAAAAATACTGAAAAGATCGCCAAGTACAGAGATCTGGAAATTAAAATACGAAGACAATTAAGAATGCAAAGTAACCAGACAATACCTATATATAATCTCTGCTACTGGAGTCATCCCGAAGAACCTCCTAGAAAATATAATGGGAGATACACCTGCATATCAAGTCACCTAGGGCTCGATAACACGGAAAGCGTCCTACCAGATATCAATTCTTTTGATACCGTAGGTATCTGAGATGAGTGAATTTCCCCTTAGAAGGAGTGAGGGCCGTAGGGCTAAATCTGGTAATGGTAGTAATAATAACAATGGGTATGGGTGACTATAACGCTAAATTTGGTCATGGTGCTGAAAGAAATAACATATTATGAGTATTTTGATTAATAGGATGATGTGCCTTTTGTCCTTAGTTAAATGAATTCATAATAAAACGTATTTAGTTTACTACATTATTATATTTAATTCACAAATGTAAACAATAATAAGCCATTGACTAACGTGAATCATAACGAAATCAAATATACAATAATAATACAGTGCAACCTCGATACGTCGGGACCGAGGCCGATCCGGGTTATCGAAAATCCGGGTTAGCCGGAGAATATGGTAAAAATTAGTAAAACACGGTTTACTTACAGATAAACTCCATTATTATTGCAAAAAACAAGAAAAATACATATGCACAGTACATCTAAATCACGTACAGCTGTATTCAGTATTGTTCATTTCCTGGTGAAAAACTCAGTCAAAGTGAAAAAAATGTTAGTTTGTCTGTTGAAAATTGGTCCGTGTTAGCCGGACTTCCGGGTTATCGGAGGCCGACTTATCGGTGTTCCACTGTACAATGATCGTCACATCTAGGTAAAATACATTGTTATTTATAGACAGATATACAAAACACAATGTGCATTAAAACAATGTAAATATTTTAAGTACAAGTCCATCACCTGTAGACCTACAGACAGAAAAAATAGAGTTGCTAGAAATAAAATTTACTTTATATTTCTGGATCAAAACTTTAAGAAGTACCTAAAATCTACTAAAACATATCCTGGAGCTGACATTCATAATGATGATCATCCAGTTATAGTAGATTTTAGACTAAGAAGATTTCTGAAAGCTAAAGGGGAAAAAGCGATAAGAATAATAGATATCTCACAACTAAAAATCCTGAAAGGAAAAAAGAAATAAGTATCAAGGTTAAGAAATAAACGATAGAGAACTTGGTACAGACAGACGTTGAGGTACAGATCTTCCCAAACCCTTTTTTCAGTGCGTCACAGATTATCTAATTCTCTCTAACGCATTACAGATGGAAGTGACAGTAAAAACGTACCTCTGTGATTATTATACATTGCACTTAGAAAATTATATATTCCTTGACGTGTACTTGCATAATAAAACGACTTAAAATACTCTAAGTAGATAACCAATTAATGCTGCGAATAAAAATAATTTGACACAAAAGTAATAATCGATCGTGATAGTACTTTCACAAATCATATGCATGGTGAAACGGCAATTGTAATTTCTAGATAAGTATTTTTCAGCGATGTAAATATAAATCTTTTATGTCATTGATATAAAGAGTCCGATATTGTATAGTGAAATTTGATTTTATTTTTAGATTAAAATATTTTCCACCTACCTCTACCGAAAGTATACCTTTCCTGAACTGATTGTAGGGGGCAAAGTCGTACTTTTCCTCCCTAGGGAGTAAAAGTAAAGGTAACGTCATGGTATGTCATGGATGAAATAACTTATTGACGCCCTATACAATATTCTATTATCGATTAGGTAAGTATCTATACATTTTAACGTTTATTTGTAGAACACCCTGTATTTTTCACAATGGTAAAAAACAGTAAATTGTTATTTTGGTGTAACAAAGTTTACATTAATAATCTGACGTATATTTGACAGTTGACACTTCTACTGTACCTACTTGTTAGTTTTAGTTCTCTACTAAATTTTGTTAGTTAGTTACATAAATAAATTATTTAAAGATGAAAAAACTACTTGTTATTTAAGGAAGGTGAAAAAATCATATGTATAACATGGCAGTAAAGTGCCTTTGCCTGCCTTGAATGATTACTCTTTTGAATGATTTAAATTAATTGCAGACAACGAAAGTAAACTTCTAGACTTGGAATTCGAAATCTATAGTCAGAGCAACATTAGAGGAGGGGCAAGGTGGAATTAAAATTACCAGAACTAGTATAGACAACATTAGATACGCTGATGATACTGTCCTAATAGCAAGTAACACGCATAAAAACTACAAAATATAATTAATTCGGTTGTTATTCATAGCTCAAATACACTATAGATAAAAATAAATAAGCCTCAATATTTTAAATACCTTTGAGTATACTCAGAGATCTGTTTTCGTTGAGATATCTCATTTTACAGTTTAGATATTAACTCTTGAAGCTATTTTTGCAATAAATAAGCAGCAAATTAACAAAAATAATAATGTAGGTACTTACAAATTTCTCATTTGAAAGGACTTTCTATGCTTCTTCGGTAAAAGTAGGTATATGTCTCTTTTCCGTATAATTTACCGGCTCTTCATCTTTAGTTTTAAAATCGAATAGCGCCATTACATTGTTTATTGTTTAAAAGTAAAAAATGACATTGAATCTTTTACATAGTTATTTTGTTTATTACATATACAGGGTGTTTGGTAAAGAATTGGCCATAGCTTAACCTTAGATTCCTGAGGTTAAAATGGGTCGATTTAAGCTAACTGACCTTAGTGCTAAAGTTGATAATAAGCGAAATATAGGGTGTCAAAGTTAAACTTTTATTTTATTTAGTCTTGATATTTCCTAATAGGCATGGGATAATAACAGAAAATTTGCTAAGCGGGGGTTTTTGGGACGAGAAATCTAAATTCGCCACCAAAAATGATTTATTACTCAGAGGGCGCCACATACGCTTTTCAGCGCTCATTTAATAGGTTCAATTGTTTTTATTACTCACTCTACATACTTTTTGGATCAAAACTTTTATTCTCTTAATATTTGTACCTAAAAAAGCTATACTACATTCATTTCGCTAAACCCAACCGTTTTCGAGATAAACGCATTTTAAGTCTGCGAGGCAACATAATTTTTTGCATAATACCATTGTAGTTACACCCGAAAAATAACTTAAAACCACAAAAATTTCCAAAAATGAATTGCAAATTTATTCGAATGGAATTTGCGATCCAATGACATAAATATGAGAACTGGCACAATTATGGTTTGAAGTTTATTTTTCGGGTCTACCTACATATGCAAAAAATGATGTATCGCAGATATAAAATGAGCTTATCTCGAAAACAGTTGAGTTTAGCGAGATGAATGTAGTATACCTTTTTAAGTAATAATATTAAGAGAATAAACGTTTTGATTCAAAAAGTATATAGAGTGGGGGATAAAAAAATTTAACGTATTAAATAAGCGCTAAAAGAATTCGATAGAGGGACAAATTCTAAGCAAAATTTGTTATATAAAGTTATTATAATAAATCAAAACTTTTGAGTTATTGAAGATCAAAGATTTTAATTTTTCTTGAGAAAAATGCATGTTTTTATCCAATTTTTCATCAATAATTCAAAAACTATAAGTTTTTACAAAAAAGTTATTACCAAAATTGAAGCTAATAAAAAAATGAAAGAGACGCTTTACTAAAAGAATCTTTTAATGTTAACTCAAAGTGAGTTATAGGTAATTGAATATATATTTTTTTCGGCGAGTAAAAAAATCTAAGTATTCAAGCTGAAATAACGGGAAAATGATGCATTTTATAATACAAACTTATTAAACATTTTTGTCAAAGTACTTAAAAATATATATCAAGCGAGCCTCCGAGCATGTTGATATATAGCATTATAATTTATGCAATAAAATTTTTTCAAAATTTATCTTTTAAAAAAATTTTTCCAAAAAATGTTATGGTTTTTTTTTAATAACTCCATTTATTTTTAAGATATCAGGTTTGTCTAAAAACCGTTTGAAAGTTAATTCCAAGGGCTATTTAACCAAGTTGAATTTAATCTTTTAGACCCCTTACTTTTTTAAAAATAAAAGGTTAAATGGCTCCGGTTGCATGGTTTTCACAGCAAAATTTAGGATTTAAACGTTTCTATCTCGTTTACTTTTTAACCTATGGAAATAGTAAAACAGGTAAAATATTTGACACAAAAAAACTAAAATTTTACTATATATCATTTTTTACGTATATTGAGTATTTTTGGAGTTATTATTAAAAGAATATGAAAATTACAATAATTTTAAAAATTATGATTTTTTTAAATTATACCTTTTTTCCAAAAATATGCATTCTAAACCGGTCAAAATTATTTAAATCATTATTCATGCTAATATAAAGAAGTTCTTGTAAGGATTACTATAGATTTTAATTTTTGTGGAAATGGCGTATGTTTAATTTTTCACTTTTTCCTAAAAAATTCAAAAGGGTTCTTTTATTTTCATCATAACTTGCTTAATTTTGACACTATTAACTTGTACTAAAGCTCATTTAATAGGTATTCCGAAGTATGTTGACAAGTATATTTTAGACATTGCATTGTTTTCCCGTTATTTAAGTTTGAATAATTAGATTTGACTACCCGTCGAAAAAAAAAATACTCAATTGCCAATAACTCACTTTGAACTAACATTAGTTTAGTTCTTTAAGTGAGAATGTATTCAGTTTTTTATTATCATCAATTTCAGTAAGAATAACTATTTTGTAGAAGCTTATAGTTTTTGAGTTATACGTGAAAAACCGATTTAAAACATGCATTTTTTTACGAAAAAATAAAATCTTTGGTCTTTAATAACTCAAAAAGTGTTGATTTATATTAATAACTTTATATAACAAATTTTGCTTATAATTTGTCCCTCTATCGATAGATGGTATTATTTTAATTAAAATAATTTTCACCCCCGAGAAGGGGTGGCATCCACCCCCAGGGCAAAAGCGCAAGTTGGCATCATGTCAACTTTGTTCCGTGAGATATCCTCTAATTACTCACCAATTTTCATGAAAATCGATAGAGGTTCAACGAAATCGGAGGTGAAAACCTTCAGTGACTCCACTATATAGGGTGAGGCAGATAACTGGCCTATTAGAAATATCTTGAGAACTAAAGGCAACAGAATCATGAAAATTGGAATGTAGGGGTTTTGAGGGATGATCTATTAAATGAAAATAACCTCCGGTTATACCGGAAGTTGCTTATAACTTGGTTTTTTAAATGGGATACCCTGTATATTTTTAAATTTTTGGATTCTCCTCAATATTTTCTTTCTTAAAATATGAGATTTTGTAGTATTATACAGGGTATTTTAAAAGATATTTTCGTTTTTTTATTAATTTCGTAGCAACATTCACACCCTGTAGAATTGTAATAGGTTGACATTAAAAACTCTGCTTACGTCCAAGTGATTTTTAATATAGTCTATTATCGTTAAGAATCATTAGTATAGCTAATTTTGAAATATTAGTATACAGGTTTGGTCTAAACTCGGAATGAATATTTTCTGAGTTTTCTTAAATAGAACACCCCGTATTTTAGTATTGTAATGAAATGATATTTCATAGTACTTTTTTATTTTATAAGTACTCCCTATACCTAACTGCTTTAATTTGTGAGTTATTGGTGATTTAAGCTAAACAATAATTGCAACAAAAAATACGTAAAATTTTATTAGGTTGGCCATGAAAATATTCAGTCATAAACAGTTTTTCAGAAATAAATGCATATTAATCCAGACCGATCCTTAAAATTACCAATAATGGTTTAGCTATCAAAATAGCTACGTAGTTAAGATTGTTGGTGCGACTAACAATTAAGCACAAATTAAAGCAGTTAGGTATAGGGAATGCTTAGGAAATAAAAAAGTACCATAAAATATCATTTCATTACAATACTAAAATACAGGGTGTTCCATTTAAGAAAACTCAGAAAATACTCATTCCGAGTTTCGACTAACCCTGTATACTAAAATTAAAAATTTAGCTATACTAATGATTCTTAACAATAGTAGACTATATTAAAAATCATTTGAACGTAAGTAGAGTTTTAGTTGTCAAACTACTACAATGCTACAGGGTGTGAATATTGCCACGAAATTAATAAACAAACGTAAGTATCTTCTAAAATACCCTGTATAACATTACAAATCCTCATATTTTAAGAAAGAAGACATCTAAGAGAATCCAAAAATGTAAAAATATACAGGGTGTCCCATTTAAAAAAACAAAGTTATAAGCAACTTCCGGTATAACCGGAAGTTGCAAAGAGGTGAAAATATTTTCATTTAATAGATCATCCTTCAAAACCCTTGTATTCCAAATTTGATGATTCTGCTGCTTTTAGTTCTCGAGATATTTCTAATAGGCCAGTTATCTGCCTCACCCTGTATATCGTTATCACCAAACTTATCAAAAGCAATTTTAGATTCTCAACAGCAGATTAGCAACACTCTCAAAGAGTGTTGCGAAAAAGGCTTTTTATTTTCTAATTTCTCTGGTCTATCTGAACATATTTTGTGTTAATAATAATGAAACGTCAAATAAATCATTTATTTAGCAATAGTAATTTATTTCCATTTTCTTATATCTTATCATTACTTTTAAACGTACTAATACGTTACAAGATTTCACCTAAATTTAAAATATCGGATTATCTCCAAGCGCTGATCCTGAATATCTCTTTCAACGCTCTAATTTATGGAAAGCAAACAGTTCGGTTCTAGAGCCCTCTAACGAAATGTAGTAAAGCTATAATTAAGCACCGCCAAATGACTAACATCTAATTGGAGACTGTCCAACTTTAAATCGGAGAAAACTACCCAATACAAGGTAGTTTCAAGGGAATAGTAGAGATAATTGTACACATAAACTCTTTAATTATTTTAAGCACTTTAGTCATGATACATTGAGGTAAAAGCTACAAGAATAAAAAACCCACACGCGGTAAACGCGGTAAAAATAAAAGGCGCAGATAATATTCAAGCTACAAAAGAGCTGATAGGAATATTACGTGACGCAAAAATATATTTTAATTTTGATGGAAAATAAAATTATAGTTTTATTTTGAAAGATTTTTCCATAGTATTTGCTAAATTGGAAGTAAAATGCGCCACAGAAGAAATCTTTAAAAATAAAACTAATTATTTTATTTTCTATCAAAATATAAAAACACTTTTGCGCCACCTAATATGTGAATCAGCTCTTTTGTAGCTTGAATATTATGTGCGCCACTCAATTTTGCGGCATTTAGCGGTTTTTCAACGAAAACTTTTCGTTTATAAATTTGCAAAAGTCTGTGTGTTATTGCGTTGCCGCTCCTGCAATACTTGGAGCAGGTGTATCGATGGCTTCTTATGTAGTTTTGCCTTCTGAATCCAAATCTGAAAACGGCATTTCGATATCTCTAACCGTCTTCGAGATAATCGACCTCAAAGTCTAAAATGTGACGTCACAATCCGGTTATTTCCTACCGACGCACTAAACGTCAGCTCAAATGATTGATTAGGAAGTAGGCTACTTTTCAAAAAGCTAAACATCAAAATCAATAAGTTACGAGTAGACTAGTAATAATTATCTAGTAGTTTTACAAATGTTTGACATTTCTCTTCCAGAATTGAACAAGCGCTGTCGTGCTTTTGTGTGACTATAAAAAAATCAATTTATTTAATCTCAGTTTGTTCAGCAAAGCATAGTTTATTTAAATTTGAGTTTGGCACTTCGTGAATGTCAAACTAAGTTTTAAATTAAGTATTAATAAAACATCAATGGCATTTGATAGTGAATTTAATTATTATATAAAATAAATAAGATGTTCAAAAATACAATTTGAGTATATTTTAAAAGCAATAATTTATTAAGTAGGTATATATCTACGAGTATACGGCCTACCCTTTATGGTAAATGGACTGTTCCATTTGTTATGAAATTAAAATACAGGGTGTTCAGAAACTCTATCGACAAACGAAGACAGGAGGTTCCTCAGATAATTTTAAGACAATTTAACCCAATTCATCTAGTCCGAATATGCTTCCTAAAGGAGCTAAGCTATTTGAAGATGGCGTCTGGTAATTAGTTTATCTTAAATATCTCCAGAACGCTTTTATTTAGAAGATCGAAAATTGGTACACATATTTATCTTCCAGGGATAAATCGATTTCATTAATTGCAAATTTCTAGTACCGGTCATAGGCGTCCGTTTGGGTAGGGCATCAGATATATTATCGCATAACTTTTTTGTTTTCAATTTTTAAGCACTTTTGAGTCTGGATTATTAAAATGAAACGTATTATAGAACTAAAAGGTACTCTTACTTTAAGTCGATAGGATGCACCGTTTTCTAGAAAAATCGATTTGCAAATTTCTCGTTGTTTGAATATCAAAAAAAAATTTCAATAAAAAAAAACTATTTAGAAAAACCAAAATTGGTACATTTATTTATATTCCAGAGATGAATCGATTTTATTAATTGTGAATTTCTAGTACCGGTCGTAGGAGTCCGTTTTGGGTAGGGCAACGGTTATTTTATCGCATACCTTTTTTGTCTTTAATTTTTAAGGAGTTTTGACACTAGATTATTAAATTATGAGGTATTCTAGTATTAAAAGTTACTCTTGCTTGAAGTTGGTAAAATTCACCGTTTTTTTTTTTCATTTTCAAAGTTTTTTTCAAATTCAGGAAACGAAAAATTTTCAAATTGATTTTTCTAGAAAACGGTGTGTCCTTCCGACTTAAAGCAAGAGTACCTTTTAGTACTAGAATACTTCACAATTTAATAATCCAGTAATAAAAGTGCTTAAAAGTTAAGGACACAAAAGTTATGCGATAAAATAACCGTTGCCCCACCCAAAACCACCACCCAAAGTCACCATAGATGGAATCGATTTATCTCTGGAAGATAAATATGTGTACCAATTTTCGTTTTTTCTAACTAAAAGCGTTCTGGAGGTATTTAAGAAAAACTAATTACAAGACGCCATCTTCAAAGAGCTCTAGGTCCCTTAGGAAGCATTTTCGGACTAGGTGAATGTGGTTAAATCCTCTTAAAATTATCTGAGGAATCTCCTGTTTTCGTTTGCCGGTAGAGTTTCTGGACACCCTGTATAGTCGGTTCGCTAAACTCGACACAACTGGCTAGTCAATTTAGTAGGTAATTTTTTTGTTTTTTTGCGAATTTTGCCAAGACTGACAAAATTTTGATCATACTTATGAGGTCTATAACTTAAAAATTCAAATTTTCCCCGATATGAGGTACACACCTTGAGACTTGCCTAAAGTCCCCCTACAAACGCTTACTTATTATTGGCGCAATTCGTAGTAGGCCCGGAACTGAAGCTTTTCACCTCACAAGTATTACAGAATGGATCGATTTGCTTCAAAATTTGAGAATAAGTAGTGGATAGTCCAAGGATCAAAATCTATATGACTCCGAAAGGCGTTTTTACCATGGGGGTGGTTGCCACCCCATCTTGGTGGTGGAAATTTTTAATTATATTTTGACCACAAAAGTTGATTAAAACATTCATTCTAATCAAAAACTGTTTTATACATTTTTTTGATAAAATTAATAGTTTTCGATTTAATCGCTATCGAAAGTGTTAGTTTTGTATAGAAAAAAATCAACGTTTTTCGATATAATCATTGACGATTCACTCAATTTTTGCCGTAGCAAAAATTTTTTTTTTAAACCAGTTTCTTAGGAATTAAGTAACCTACAATTTTATATAGAAACATTTTTTCGTACCTCAGTTGCTAATCTTTCTATTCTGAAGAAAATGGCATTTTTTACCAAACTACAAAAATTCGTTATTCGCTTTTAACTCCAGTTTTTTTTTTAAACTAATCATTCTAAGCCAGTCAAACTTCTAGAATCTATTAATAATACATAAATAAATAAGCGTAAATAAGGCCAATGACTAAAACGCTGCTAACTTACATTATTATGCTTCTAATTGGATTTCTCCTTTTTTTTTTTCAAAAAAATATATTGATTTGTAACTTTTTTATTTTTTATCTTAGAAAGTTGGTTAAAAAATAATTTTGTAGGTTTTTACGAGATCTATAAGCTTATCAATATTAAATCTTTTAAAATCCTCAATCGCAAAATGAGGTGACTTTGAAAAGGTTGGTAAAGGTGGTTTTTTGTTATTATCAGTTTTAATTGTCAATAGCTCACTCAATTTTTACCGTAGAAAAAATGTTTGCAAACCAGGTTCTTGGGAATGAAACAGGCTACAATTTCATATTTAAATATTTTTTCGCAACTCTGATGCTAATCTTGCTATTCTGAAGGAAAGCCATTTTTTTCCAAACTGCAAAAATTCGCTATTCGCTTATAACTCCATTTTTTAAACTAATCATTTTAAGCCGGTCAAACTTCTAGAACCTATTAATAATACATAAGTAAAAAAGACCAAATAAGGTTAATGATTAATTTTAATTAGGGTGGGGATCAGGGGGTTGCTTGCGATCACTTTTTCCCTGAAAAAAAAAGGAACTGACATTCTTTTCATTATAAGTCACTTAATTTTTTAGCTAGAGACTTTGTTTTATTTCTGGAGATAGATATTTGTAAGTAGGTACTTTAAATTAGTTTGAATAAGTTGTCTTTGAAAAATGCATAGTTTTCCGGTCTTTTGACTTTGAAACTACCATATTTAGCATTTGACGAAGAAGAGCCAACATTATAATAAAGTATAGCTCGATTACTATTGGTCTTAAAAAAAATTAAAAAAAAAAGTTTTGTTTATTTTTTCAAAAGGTACATTTCTGTTAAGTAAAATTGTTTTAATAAAACGAAAACTTTTTGAATTATTAGCAGAAGACTTACTAAAAACATTGATTTTTTCGATATAAAACTAAATTTCGATAGCGAATAAATCGAAAACTATCAATTTTATCAAAAATAAAGAACGTTTTTTGCTTAGAATGAACGTTTTAACCAACTTTTGCGATTAAAATATAATAAAAAATTTACACCCCCGGAGATGGGGTGGCAACCAAACCCATGGCAAAAGCGCCTTTCGGCATCATATAAATTTTGATCCTTGGACTAAATACTACTTATTCTCAAACGTTCAAGCAAATCGATCCATTCTGTAAAAATTGCGAGGTTTTGTCCTATTTATGCTTCATTAATTAGAATATAGGGGGAAATTTTGAATAAGTACCTACTTAATTGTCAAAAAATCAAAATTTTCAAAGTTCAATTTTTTAGTTTTTCGGCTATACTTAGCCGTGTGTATGTTCGATCCTGACCACTTAGGCATAATTTGAAAGCGGAACTCAAGTGCTATTGATTTGGTCTATTTGCGGTTTTCTTGTTTCTCTTTGAACCTGAGATACATTTACCCAAAATATGCCCTGTTGTACCTGCCGAGTTTCATAGCTAGCTTATGGGTGGTCAAAAATCACAAACTACACCAGCTCTAAATCGGCCCCCACCCTCTCTTGAAAGATCAAAAAAAGCTCAGATCGGACTACTTTTCCAGACACATACAAAAATATCCACTTTCCCATTTTAATAGAAATTGAGTCAAATTTCTGAGCCCGGTAACGTCTGAATGGTTTAATCAATTTTCAAAATTAAACTAAATACATTATTTTTCATAAAATTTTTAAAATGCGTTGGAAAGGTAATGATCAATACTGTCAGAAGCCGTAGAGGTCGGATCTAAATTTTCGAAATTTTTGGGAGTTTTGGGGACGAGAGCGAAAAAGAGACCTCAGATGGGGACGGCCGTAAAATCCACGCCCTTGAACCTAAGTGGGTGAATGATACATAGATTGGTGGGTATTTTCCTTATACTTTAAGATGAGATTTGGTTCATTTTTAAATTCAGTCAGGTTGACAGAATAGAAAACTTCGCGTATATAGTGTTGCATGTAGGTGGTGTGCGCCACTGGCGAGAGCTACCGTTCTCTGAGATTTTATTAAAAAATGTTCAAATACTCTTATACCCCACGATCCGAAGCGTTTAGAAATCGAAAAATTACTGGCCGCTATTTTTTAACTGTCGTATCTGGAAGAAGTCAATCGAAAATGGGTACCATCTTGTAAATATCGAAATTTTAACTAAGTCATGGTTTTTTATTAACATTTGAGAAAAAAGCGACTTTTTTATTCGTTTTAATATTCTGGAAAAACTACGCAGATGAAAACATTTAACAGATGACACTCTTGAAAATAATCGCTCATTAAATGGAGATTTTCTAAATTAAATTAAAATGTTTATAAACAAAAAATGATTGCAAATTAAACCCGAAAGTAAGCATTTTTTCAATTGCTTATAATTAATAAAAGAAACGGCAAAAGTAGTTGGCAAAAAACGGTAGTTACTTATAGGCCTGGATCCACCATACCAAAAAAAAAGTTTATTAATAGCAAGCTGAAAATTTGTTAAGAGGTTAACGGTGTCTAGTCGGACAAACTTTGATGTACGGGAACACTGGAACAAGGGACGTTTTAATTGTGGAACAGTTTAAAAATTTGGAACGTCAGATTACGAAAACGTCGCATGTATTTTGTCGGACAGAACATCCAATTGATTTGTTACCCTTTCATTAAACTCTCATCCAAAACTCAGACTGCTATTGCTAAACAACATGATTCCTGTCATTTGACATCTTCCTCGTGTTCCACTCATTAAAATACCCAGTTGGTGATAAACACAAGTCTGATTTTTGCATGAGAGTTTAATGAGATGGCAACAAATCAACTGGAAGTTCTGTCCGACAAAATACATGGAACGTTTTCGTAGTCTGACGTTCCAAATTTTTAACCTGTTCCACAATTAAAACTTCCCCTGTTCCAGTGTTCCTATACATCAAAGTTTGTCCGACTAGACACCGTTAAGCTCTTAACAAATTTTCAGCTTGCTATTAATCAAATTTTTTTGGTACGCGGCATCCAGGTCTATAAGTATACAGTCATCATCATTCTCTTTGCCTTATCCCTGTGCGGGGTCGTCTTCCCTAATTGTATTTCTCCACACAATTCTATCTTGGGTCATATCAATATTAAACCCTTTTTCCAACATGTCCTTCCTAATCGTCTCACCCCAGGTCATCTTTGGTCTCCCTCTCCTACTCCTTCCAGGAATCTGCACGTCAGCAATTCTTCATGTTGGGTGATTAACGTCGCGACGTTGAACATGACCAAACCATATTAACCTATGCTCTCTCATTTTGGCATCAATTGGTGCCACACCTAGACTTTCCCCTAATATGATCATTTTTAATTTTATCCTTTTTTGTCACTCCACTTATCCATCTAAGCATTCTTATTTCCGTCGCATGCATTCGTTGTTCCTCTTTCTTTTTCACTGTACAACATTCATAACATGGCTGTTTTATAGAATTTTCCCTTCAGCTTCATTGGAATTTTTCTGTCACACAACACACCACTCGCTTCCTTCTACTTCATCCATCCAGCCCTAATTCTACTGAATGCATCTCCATCTATTTCTCCATTTTTTAATGTTGGTCTGAAGCTATTTCCTTGTGGCATTTTCTATTCAACTATTTTTAATGGGGATAAGCCACAATTTTACCAAAAAAATAATTTTATTAACGTTTCGACGCCCAAATCTGGTGTCGTTGTCAAAATACAAAATAATACTAAATTAAACAAAAATGTTGTTGCTTAGTAAAAAATTCTTCTAATAATTTATTTAATCTGACTCATTTATATGGGCAAATCAAACATGTATTATACATTTTAAAGTAGAAGACTTTAAAATGATATTGCCAATATTGATGAGTTGCGTTCCTGGGACGACTTTATTAAAAGATAGTTAAAAATAAAATAAAAATTTTATTTTTAATTCAGTTGCAATGCGAAGGCAAAACAATCTTACTTTTCAATTAGAATACGGAGCGCAGTCCAGTCCCTTGAATCGCGATTTTCGGCTCTTATTGGAGCCTCATCGGAAAGAACGTAGGCTTGTTCGCATTGCAACTGAATTAAAAATAAAAATTTTATTTTATTTTTGTATTGGTTTTTACTCCTTCGAGTAACTAGGTCCATTTTCTGTTGGAATTTACCAGCTGAACAGACGGGGTCGTGAATTGCAAGTTTTTTGAATTCCCTCTTGTCTTCTTCGCTTCAGCATCCATTTGGCTTGCAAATTTTAGAAGCCTTGGAGGTGTTACCAAGGAAATGGACCAATAAGTTTTCGATTTAAAAATCTTTTAGTAATATATTAATATTTTCTAAATATTATTAATAATGCTATTAGGATCGAAAACTTCATCTTTTAAAAGATAGTTCATTAATTGTGGCTTATTCCCCATTGAAAATAGTTAATTATTTCTCCATCACTCTGTAATACCGATCCTAGGTGCTTTAAACTATTGCTTTTCACAATCATTTCACCATCCAAAAATTCCATTTTGGATGGTGAAATTATTGTGAAATGCAATAGTTTTATGTACCTAGGATCGGTATTACAGGTATCGCATTATTAAGTAGATCGGTATTACTAAGTATACAGTATAATGCAAAATTTTTGCTTCAAATTCATGACTTCAGAAACAGTCGCCTTTTAGAAAAGAAACACCTTAAAGCATGAATTTTAATACTTGATTGGCCATCAATTGAAATATGCGTATTGGACATTATGTCATCAGTGTCGTCGTAATGACGTATTGACGATTTTTTTAAAAACGAACACGGAAAAACAAAAATGGCACGAAACACCTCATTTGAAACATCTCTTAATCGCCTTTGCAACTATGTATTATTCGTCTATCTGTTTGGCCTCAGAAAAATAACACATTGCAGAAGTTACTTCAAAGATCACAGGATTTTAACACTTCCTTCTTGATATATTTTAGAACCTGTTTGCTTAATTCGTAAACATCTACATGTCTTTCCAGCAAGACCTAATCATGGCTCTTCCACCAGAAATTCTACCTTTGACGTGTATTTACTGACCCCGTCCTCTGAGTTAGTAAAGAAATCTATACTATATTCCGCAAAAATACTGTATAACCATCTCCCTCTACCACTTAAATCTGCAGCATCTTTTCTCAAATTCCGTAAAATGACAAAAGTCTATATATCTGAAAGACCATATTATTCAGTAGAAGAATTTCCTATTCAATAACTAAGAAATCACAGTACTCTTTGTATAAGTAGTATTTTTAATCTATATTTGGGTGTGATAAGTAGCAGCTTAACTTTAAAACTCTACCGATGGGTCAAAAAATGCAAATGGAACGGGCTGTGCAGTGTTCCACGAAAATAAAAATTACCATCATCAGTATAGCTTACCCATTGAATGCTCAATATACACAGCAGAAATAATAGCAGTAATGTTTGCTCTTCAGTATGTACTGCTGAATTCAACTAACAATTATGTTATACATAATTGTTAGTTGAATTCAGCAGTACAAGAGTTGTTAACAAGAAACAATTAAGATCTAAATACTTCGTATTAGGGATGAAAGAAAATTTTGAATAAACAATATCATTCAGAATTAACAAATTGAATTTTATTCATATCTTCTTTTTCATTATAAACAAAATACCTTCTTGCCTTTGTCATGACACATTGTATATATTATGTCTTGAGCCACCAGGCCCTCAGTTTGGTAGATAATTTTAGACAATTAAATTATTATTATTGTATTGTACAGACATCTAAGGTACAATTTTTGTTCATCAATTTTTTCAATTATTCTTTTTAAAACTAATTATTTAAAAATTTCATTCATTTGTAATGTCAGCTGTCAGATGTCAACACCGGACAGATGAAACATTTAAAATCAAACCTACAATCAACCACTGTCAGTCAGTCGCCAGCTCATATCACTTCAAAATGGTTGGGTAAAACCTTTACCATGAAAAAAATTTTATATGTATGTATCGTCCCAGTGGTTGTTTTTATTGTTTTACCATAGAAAAACTAAAAATTAAAACTAGCTTTGATCAGCCGGAGTTGTACGGTGGACCTGAATTACAAATTTCTTAATGAGATGCAAGAAAATACATTCCTAAGTAGCCGGTACTTTTTATATATTGACGTAAGTTAAAAAACTTTGTACTTAGAACATCTTTTTACTTATTGTTTTAACTTTTTATTGTAGCATTAGCTCTGAAGATGACTTTTATGTCGAAAGCGCTTAGCTAAGGAAATTAAAATACATTTACACCAAAAGCTCTGCCAAAGCCATTTTTCAAGCAAAAAAAAACTTTAAAACTATTAGTTACTAAGGTAGACTATGCGATAGGCAATTTTTTTAAATTTTGCAATTGATTGTTTCTGTTTCACTTCATTATTGTTTTTTTAATTATATTGACGATTTATGTAATTATAGTAAATTGTTATTGTTTTGTTTTCATGACTCTTTGTAAGCTTTGTCGATAAAATTGTACAATTTTCCATGACAATAAAGCACATTTCTATTCTATTCTATTCTATTCGAATATATATTTCTACAGGGGTAACCAAAATATGTAAAAAATTGATCATTTCAGAAACAGATGACTTTAAAAAATCCTAAATCACGTCAATTTTAATGTTTGAATGGCCATTAATTGCTTTATACCTGTTGGATTAAAGTAAACTCTAACAAAACCCATTTTTTAATATTGAGTCGTAACCGACTTCCAGATTGTTCTTCTTAAAGTTCCCTCCCCTATCGGAGGTTGGATATCATAATGGCTATGATCACTTTGTTGACTGCTGCTCTGAATAGTTGTAATGAACTACAGTTAAACCATTCTCTAAGGTTCCTCAGCCAGGAGATGCTTCTTCTTCCTTGGATCCTTCCTTGCATAATAATTCTCATCAACTCATATTTTTTTCCTCTGTTAATATAACCCAAATATTCCAGTTTTCTAGTTTTTATACTTTTCATAATTTCTAACTCCTTATTCAAACGTCGTAGCACTTCAACATTGGTAATCCTTTGAGCCCACTGAATTTTCAATATTCTTCTGTAACACCACCTTTCGCACGCTTCTATTCTTCTTATGTGTTGTCTCTTCAATGTCCAAGCTTCCATTCCGTATAGCAATATAGAAAATATATAGCATCTTAGAGCCCCAATCTGAGAAGCAACTGATGGTCTTTGTTTGAAATGAGTGTTTTCATTTTTATAAATGCTTGCCTTGCAGTTTCAATTTGGACTTTAATTTCTTTGCTTTGGTCATTTTTATCATCATCCCAGGTTCCCCGATATTTGTATGTCTTAACTTTTTCTATTTGGGTTTGCTCTATCATTAACCTTTCATTTCCATGTTCCAATAATCGTTAATTCTATTTAGCAAATCTTCTAGCGATTCCAGGGTGTCTGCCATTATAACAGTGTCATCAGCGAATCTTATGTTATTTACTATTCTTTCGTTTATAGAGATTCCATCACTTTGCTTCGCTATCGCTTCCTGAAATATGGCTTCACTGTACAGGTTATACAATAGCGGCGACATAACACAACCCTGTCTTACTCCTCTCTTTATATCAATATTCTCGGATCCTTGTTCTTCTATCTTTATATTGGCCGTTTGATTCCAATACAGATTGATGATAATTCGTAAATCTCGTCTATCTATATCTCTGTTTTTCAATAATTCTATTAGTTTTTCATGTCGGACCCTGTCGAACGCTTTTTCGAAGTCGATGAAACATGAAGAAATATCCAGGTTCATATCTAAGCATCTTTGAGAGAGGACATTAAACGCAAACAATGCCTCTCTTGTTCCAAGTCCTTTGCGGAACTCAAATTGGGTATCATCCATATCATATTCTAGCTTTCTATATAATCTTCCATGAATCACTTTTAGAAATATTTTGAGGGTATGGCTTATTAGTGATATTATCCTATAGTCCGAAAAACCTTTGGCATATATTGTTTTTGTTATTATTACAAAGGTGGACACCAACCATTCCTGAGGGATTTTTCAGGTTTTATATACTTTATTAAACAGATCCAGTAGTACCGGTAGAGTTCCATCGTCTAGACATTTCAGTAATTACACAGGTATTTCGTCTGGACCTACAGTTTTTCCGTTTGTTGCGTTTCGTATTGCTTGTTTGATTTCCTCCATTATGATCTCTGGTCCCGTTTCGCTCTCGATTTCTTCCGGTTCTTGTCTATTATCCTCAAACCGATCTGTTATGTATGTCTTTCACTTTTTTAATTTCTCTGTGACTTCTATAATATTTTTTCCATTTATGTCTTTAAGAAGGCCATCTTTCTTTTTTCGCTGTGTATTTGTGATTTCCTTTATTTTCTTGTGCATGTTAAAGCTATCATACTTTTTAGAATATTCTTCTATTTCACTACATTGATTTGCCAACCAGGTGGATTTGGCCTCTTTTATTTTCTTTCCTATTAATCTCTGGATTTCCTTGTATTTTAACTTACTCCTGCCTTTATGTTTCTTTCTTTCCTCCATTAGCTCTAGGATTTCTGAAGTCATCCATCTCTGTTTTTTTATTATTTTTGTGGGTAATATCTTCTTTTCTGTCTCTACTAACGTTTCTTGTATCATGTTCCATTTGCCATTATCATTTGTTGTTTTTATCACGTCTTCTTCGATTTTATTTAAATTATTATTTACAGTCGAACTCGCTTATTAGAATACCGGCTAAAGGAATATCTCGGCTAAAGGAATAAAAATTTGAGGTCCCGAAACGTTTATACTAGCAACAAATGATCGGTTATTATAACATCCCGGTTATATGAATACTTTTGCTTGGCACGAAGGCTATTCCAATAAGCGGGTTCGACTGTATTTCTTTTTTTAACCTCTGACGTACAGGTTCTTCTTTTAAATTTGAGACATCAAATCGTGGTATATTTGTTTGTTTTTGGACCTTGTCAGTTTTATGTTCATTACGCCTACTAATAGATTATGATCTGAATTTATGTCAGCTCCGGGGTATGTTCCAGATGCATAACGGATCATCTAGATTCACACAGAGAAATGAAACGTAGAATCGCAATGACTAAACTAAAACTACTATGAAAATAAAGATAATTTTTGCAATAATAATTACCTAAGTTTACTAGTAGAACCAAGATAAATATGGCGCATAAGTATGTACACTAAAAGTATCAAGAATGAACAGAATTGAAGGATCGGAAATGTGGATTCATAAATGGATACTGAAGATATTTTGGACAGCAAGAAAAATTAATGAGAAAGTACATACTAAGGCATTCCCATACGAATTGGCAGATGAGTATGGCAGGGCGATACTATGTCACCTAAGCTGCTTATCACCGTTTTGAAATACGCCTTTAAAATGCTTGATTTGAGGGAGAAAGGTTTAAATATAGATAGACCAAATCTAACAAACTTGCGTTTCGCAGACGATGCAGTTCTTCTGGCAGACAATATAGGAGATATTAGAATAATGTTGCAAGTACTTTAAGAAGTTTGCTCTCAGGTTGGGTTAAAAATTAACATATCTAAGACAAAGCTAGTGACAAACCTGGTCCCCAGTGAAAACATTGTTATTAACGACTGAGAAATGGAGTTTGCGGAAAAGTACACATATCTTGGTAATGAAATACCAATCACGAAAGACAATCAAATATGAGACAATCAACGAGAAGAATTATCCTCTCCTGAGCCGCATATGGTAAACTCAGAGACGTATTCAAAGTGATCTTCCAATCTGCTGGAAACGGAAAGTATTTAACCCATGCATTTTGCTGGTTATGATCTATGGTGCTGAAAGTTTAACATTAACAACCGCATCTGCTAAGAAGCTAAGAATTGCTCGATGTAAGATGGAAAAGTCGATGACTGGTGTTTCATTACGGGACCATATAATAAACGAAGAACTACGATTGAGAACAGGAGTCACAGACATTGTATGCCAGGTGGCTAAACTTAAATGGGACGGGGCCGGTCAATTGGTCCGTTTGACAGATGGGAGATTGACAAAGAGGTTGCTCGACTGAAGACCAAGAGCCGATAAAAGAAGTAGAGGAAGCTCACCCACGCGATGGACGGAAGATATAAAAAGAATAACCACAAATTGGATTCAAAGAGCCCAGCACAGAAGAGAGTGGACGGAAATAGGGGAGGTCTATATCCAGCAGTGGATAAAAAGGGCTGATTGATGATGATGATGGCATACTAAGGAGGGTCAACAAGGATAGAGAATTGCTAAGGACTGTTAAAAACCAAAAAATGTCTAATCGGGGACATATAGTGAAGGTAAATCGATATAAATAAGTTTCTTGGTTAAAAAACGTTGGTGAATGGA
Organism: Diabrotica virgifera virgifera; assembly: GCF_917563875.1. Taxonomy (NCBI): domain Eukaryota; kingdom Metazoa; phylum Arthropoda; class Insecta; order Coleoptera; family Chrysomelidae; genus Diabrotica; species Diabrotica virgifera. The sequence goes on from NC_065446.1 coordinate 44,480,042, forward strand.
CTCCGATATTAAATACATAACAAGACAATTATTTCATGTTGCAGAAGTTCGAGAAGCCGGTGCAATGGTGATCGCCAATGTCAGATTTTTCTGATATGTCACGTGAAGCAGAAGAATCTATCTGTTCCATTGCAAATTTTTTATTATTAACATTAAAAATTTAGTAAGAAATAGTAATAAAACTATTTACTACTTTATAAATTTTCATCGGCTTTAAATTTAACAGTCAAATCATGGATTTTTATGTTACGTTATGTTATTTTTTTGAAATAAACAAGTTATTATTTTTTAAATATGGATTAGCGCAATTTTTGGCATAATTATATTAATCTATACAGGGTAGCGAAAAAGTATGGAAACACGGTAATTTCTCGGAAACCGCTGGAACGATTTTTATAGATTTTGGTGGATAAGGATTTTCTAATGCGGCCGATAATATAGTGGTAATTAGATTGTTGTCAAATATTCCGTTTTTCTGGAAATCTAATGAATTTTCTTATTTCAAATGGAACACCAAGTATATTTTTTGCGTTTTGAAGTCCTCAAGAAATACTGATTATATTTCATGTTTTATTCCCTATACATACCTAAATGCAATACTTTCAGAGTTATTGCTACATTTATTAAAAAAATATTTTTTTTCTACAACCGTGTTAAAAATGCAATTTTTAGCACTCCATACGAGTGTTCAAAATGCTACTTTAATGCACTAGTGCTTTAAAAATTTTAAGGCACTGCAGTTCGTATTGACCGTATAGGCAATTTTGATGTAATGTATAAAAATATAAAAATGGAATGTCAGTCAAGTTCAAGTAAAAGTTTTTGTAGATATTGTCCTGTAATGACGTTTGTAGAAAAAATATTGTATGATATGCGTGTTAAAAAGCACATTTTTAAGGCACTCATTTGAACTGCAGAACTCGCTATCGCTCCTTCTGTAAACTTTCACTTGAGTGCCTTAAACGTGTACTTTTAACACATATCATAAATAACTATTAAACAAATTATAAAAATAATTTTTTTTGGCCAGGTTAGACATTAGTTTAGATTCTTTGGATCATTGGGAACAAAAAGGTTTTGTGTAATTTTTCTCTAAAGTTAATCGTTTCCGACTTATAAATAAAATGACGATTTTCTAGGTTCAAAATCACAAGTAAAAAATATTATCTTTTAAAACTACGAAGTGCCTAAATCCATGCCTATTTTATCAGCTAATGATAAGTAATTTAGGCTTATTTCATTTTAAAACACCGTGTTTTAGTTGTTAATACAGCAAGATCGCCCGTCCTCTCATGTGCGCTTCATTAACAATTAAAAAAACAATGTTTTAGAGTAAAATTTGCCAATTCTTATAGGGAGCTAATAAATAGAAGAAAGTTTGAGCTTGAATATAGGTTCTTCATGATTTCAAAAATTATTATTTTTTACTTGTGGTTTTCAACCTTGGAATCGTCATTTTTCGATTTTTTTCAGTTTTAAATTGTTTATAACTCGGAAATGATTAACTTTAGAGAAAAATTATAAAAGACATTTTTTATTCCCAATGGTCCAAAAATCTAAAATATAATATATATCCGGGCCGAAAAATCTGATCTTTATAATTTGTTAAAAAAATATTTTTTTAGTAAATGTAGCAATAACTCTGAAATTATGGCATTTAGGAATAGGGAATATAACATGAAATATTATCACTATTTCTTAAGGACGTCAAAGCGCAAAAAATATACAGGGTGTTTCATTTGAAATAAGAAAGTTCATTAGATTTTCAGAAAAACAGAAGATTTGACAACAATGTAATTACCACTATACCTTTTCGCTACCCTGTATATTACATAATTGTATAAGTATACATTTTTGATAATTTTGATTCGCCCACCTACAGTCCTGTCGCCAGGGGGGGTACAACGGCCTCCTCTATTCAGATGGACTTACCCAAGTTTTTTTATGTATTTTGACCCGTAGAACACGAATTTTTTGGGTAACAGTTGATCCGGATGTCGATAAGATTGTTATAAACAAAGAAGTTGAGGAATTACATAACAGCGATTTCTCGAAAAACGAAACATGTTTTTGTATTTTTTGGGCCATTCTAACCAAAAGGTGTTCCTACAAATTTTTTCGTAGGATGCATAGTTTTCGAGATAAACGCGGTGGAACTTTCAAAAAATCGAAAAATTGCAATTTTTGTACCCGAATAACTTTTGATTGAAAAATAAAATAGCAATTCTGCTTACCGCATTTGAAAGTTCAAGTCAAAGTATATCGGTTTTAGTTATTTGCATTGCTAAAAATTTATTATTTCATTGTTAAACAAAAGTATAAACACCTAGTGCTGGAGTGATGTTTTCAATGATTTCTCATTTAAAATCGAACGAGTAGGTAGAGTAGGTACAAGTGCAAGCGAGGCTATTTCTACGTAGCATGCATGTAAACGCATGTATTAGGCACGGGAAACACTATGTGTTTATAGCTTTTTTTAGCAATAAACACATACATTTTTAGCAATGTATATATTCGAAACCGATAGAATTTGACTTGAACTTTCAAATGCGGTAAGCAGAATTGCTATTTTATTTTTTAATCAAAAGTTATTCGGGTTCAAAAATTGCAATTTTTCGATTTTTTGAAAGTTCAACCGCGTTTATCTCGAAAACTATGCATCCTACGAAAAAACTTGTAGGAACATTTTTTGGTTAGAATGGCCCAAAAAATACAAAAACATGTTTTGTTTTGCGAGAAATCGCTGTCATGTAATTCCTCAACTTCTTGGTTTATAACAATCTTATCGACATCCGGATCAACTGTTACCCAAAAAATTCGTGTTCTACGGTCCAAAATACATAATAAAAACTTGGGTAAGTCCATCTGAATACAGGAGGCCGTTGTACCCCCCCTGGCGACAGAACTACTACTTTTCTTTTTAAAAAGTAGCATGCTAGTCTCGAGCGCGTATATAAATTCTTGTAGAGGAGTAAAAGGCTTCAGGAACATAATTTTATGAAATAAAAATGGCAATTATAATTCTTAAGGGAGAACAGGAATAAAAAGGGCTATAAAAAAATTTAATTTGTTGACACATATTATTGCGTATAAATTATAACAAAAGTAAATAATAAATAGAAATTTGAGTCCGTCATTCTAGAGAAACTATAAAATTTGTTCCACTATGTAGCATTGATGTGTATGTGGCGTAAGCAGTATAGAAAATATAAAAAATATGTTGTTAGTAAACAAGATAAAGTATCATTTTTTGTCAAATGTCAAAATTTTGTTTCTATGATAACGCTCATTTAAAACATTTAAGAGAGTAGGCGCAAAATATCGGAGCAATGCTTTTTAAATGCATTAATTCTTTCCGAATCCTAAGAACTTTAATAAGTATTTTTGAATCCATTAAACTCAGAACGAGAGGTTACATTATTATTGAGGGCCGAAAGTTCCTGAAAACCTCTTTAATGTTTATTTTAATAAGTTATATTGGTGAAAAAAAAAGATAAAATTGAGTGCGATTTTTATTATTAATTATCTCATTCACAAGAAAAGTTTTGTTTATTCCAAGGGGTTTAACCCTTTTGTTCACCGTGTCATAAATTGATGACAACCTCTTCTATAATTTTTTATATGTAGCTCCATGTATTTTTACTGTTGAAACACATTGTCCCCGATTATGGACATCCTATTTCCTCCAATGAGTACTTGTGCTGCCATCTAAGAGCTTTGAACATAATATTTAATTTTTTGAATACAGTCGAACACGCTTATTGGAATAGCCTTCGTGTCAAGCAAAAGTATTCCTCTAACCGGGATATTCTAATCGATCATTGGTAGCTAGTAGAAACGTTCCGGGACCTCAAATTTCTATTCTTTAAACCGGGATATTCCTATAACCGGTATGCTAATAAGCAAGTTCGACCGTATAGGTTTCTATATTGCATGCGACATTTCTATATTGACATGCGACAAATTCAATGTCCACCTCTCTATAATCAAAGAACAAAATTGCTTTGTAAGGTAGTATACATTACTTCTTGAATAAAATACTTTAGTTTTTGTTTTTTGTCAGTATTTAAAAAAATATATCTAATATTTTTATTCCATTGGCTCACGATGGTCTCAAATGGACTCTCATCTTTTAGTGACCACACTGTGTATTTTAAAGATGTAAAACTAATATAAAAAAAATCTCAAAAAATTATTCTCGCTATGTAGTCCATTCTTTCACGGTTTTTGCTCTAAATTTTAAAGAACCGCTTGGATTGACATGAAATTTGGCATACGTATAGCTTACATGTCAAAGAAAAAAAGTGATATGTGCCGATGTGTGCTTTTGCCCTGGGGGTGACTTTTACCCCCTCTTGGGGGTGAAAAAATATATGTCCAAAATAAGTCCGGAAATGGGTAAACTGACTAATTTTAAGTAACTTTTGTTCTATAGAGCTTTTTCGCTAAGTCAACACTTTTCGAGTTATTTGTGAGTGAATATGTTCATTTTTCAACAAAATAACCACATTTTTAAACGGTTTTTCGCAAATAACTCAAAAAGTAAGTATTTTGTCGAAAAAACGTTCTTAGCAAAAATATAGCTTATAAAAAAGTAAAAAAATGGTGTACGCGTTAGGTCTCTGGATCTCGTAGAGCCAGAGTTATAGCCAATGAAACATAGATTCATATTCACCAAATTTCAAATAGAATATTTCGACGTAAAAGATCCAAAAATTAAGCACTTTTTGGGAAAAACCCATTATAACTTTTTTAGTGTTTAAAAAAAGCTTTATTTCTGTTTTTACAAAAAGTTTCTAGCATTAAATTTAAGCAAGTTACGCTCAAAATAAAGTTGGTCCCTTTTGTTTTTGCAAAAAAAAATCGGGAAGACCAACTCCTAATTAGCAACTTAAATGAAATTAATCGTTACCGCTCCACAAATTCTTTTACTTATGTTGTGTTTATATGATCTGTAAGTTTTATCGATTCAAAGTGCTTATTGTTGAAAAAATTTGGTTTCAAGGTAAAATTTTTAAAAATTTAAATTTTGAAAAATATCATTTTTTTCAAAATAACTTAAGAATCGTTAGAGATACCAAAAATCTCGAAAAACAAAAAAAAGTTAGATTTGCTTTTCTGAATATCATGTATTTTTTTGTTTCTCTGTTAGACAAAAATTGATTAAGATTTGGTGTTTCTAAATTTGCATACATTCGTGATCAGTGACTCGTTCAACCACTTTTAACTACAGCCCTTTCAATAATAAGGACTTTGAACCGATGAAACTTACAGATCATATAAACAATATAGACAAGAGTCAAGAAACTTGTAAAGTCGTAACGATTAAGTTCATTTAAGATACTAATTAGCGGGTGATTTTTTCGATTTTTTTACCAAAACCAAAAGGGACTAACTTTATTTTGAGCGTAACTTGTTTAATGTCGATGCTAGAAATTTTTATTATAAAACAAAAATGAAGCTTTTTTTAAACACTTTAAATAAGTTGTAATGAGTTTTCCCCTTTCACGTTAAAGTATTCCATTTGGAATTTGACGAATATGAACCTATTTTTCATTAGCTATAACTCTGCTTCTACTAGGTGTAGAGACGTGATATATACACCATTTTTTTTTAAATTTTTTACAGGCTATAATTTTGCTAAGAATGTTTTTTCGACCAAATACTTACTATTTGAGTTATTTTCGAAAAACCGTCTAAAAGCGTGGTTATTTTGTTGAAAAAGTGAACATATTCACTGCCAAATAACTCGAAAAGTATTGACTTAGTGAAAAAAACCTATAGAACAAAAGTTACTTAAATTAGCCAGTTTATCCATTTCCTGAATTTCTTTGGACGAATATTTAGGGCAAAAGCACATATCGGCACAATATCACTTTTTTTCTTTGACTTGTTAGCTATGTGTATGCCAAATTTCATGTCAATCCAAGCGGTTCTTTAAAATTTAGAGATGTTGCAATATTTTACCGTTAAAGAACGGACTAATGTTGCAAATTTCAGATTTTTAGTTAAATAAATTTAATTCTGGAACGAAAGGGTTAATGCAATGGTTTAATGCTAATAATGTAATATTTTATTGTACGTTTAAATTTTTCAAAAACACTTTTTACAGGATTCGAAAAAAATGAATGCATTTAAAAAGCATTGGCTCGAAATTTTGTGCCTACGCTCTTAAAGAACCGTTTTTATTTTTATTAATGAATGTTTTTTTATTATTAATGTTTACTCCCTCTCCATTAAAACCACTATACACTGACAAAATTAAAAAACATACAAAATGCTAGTGTCCGAATTTTTTTTCCTGTATTTACCTGTACACACTGTAGAGTGTATTTACCTTTATAAATTTTCATGGGTTTTAAATTTTAGTCAAGTTATGAATTTTTATTTGACGTTATAATACTTTTTTTCTACAACCGTGTTAAAAATGCAATTTTTAGCACTCTTTAGCACTTTAGCAATTTGACCGTACAGGCAATTTTGATGTAATGTCAAAAAAATATAAAAATGGAATGTCAGTCAAGCTCAAGTAAAAGTTTTTGTTGATATTGTCCTGTAATTACGTTTGTAGAAAAACTATTGTATGATATGCGTGTTAAAAAATACATTTTAAAGGCACTCATGTGAATTGCAGAACTCGCTATCGCTCATTCTGCAAACTTTCACATGCGTGCCTTAAACGTGTACTTTTAACACTTATATCATAAATAACTAATTTAATTTTTAAATATTGATTAGCAAAATTTTTGATATACCTAATTATATCTATTATATTATTATTGTATAATATACATTTTTGGTAGTTTCCTGTCGCCCCCTGTATTTCAATTTTCTTTTCAAAAAGTGGCATGCTACTCTCGAGCGCGTATATAAATCCTTGTAGAGAAGTAAAAAGGGCTTCGGGAGAATGATTTTATGAAATAAAAATGACAATTTTATAATTCGTAAGAAACAACACGAATAAGAAGGGATATTAAAAAAATAAAAATGTCTTGACACGTATAATAAATAATACTAGAAAGAAACAAAAAACACAAAAATTTGAGTCTGTCATTGGAGAGAAACTATAAAATTTGGTCCACTATGTAATGTAGCATTGATGTGTATGTAGCGGTACTGAAGTAAAAAGAGGATGAGAGGCGGGCAGGCGGCAGCGGGCGATAGCTATCGATCGCGCCGGCGCCGGCGCTCTAATGCGCCGCCGTCGGTGCTGTCAGTGTCGAGTGAGAAACGGCCGGTGCCACAGCTTCGGCCCGGGCGGGGAGGACGACGACGACTCTGACCATCATCACACCGCATTTACCTCTTCGAGTAAAGATGGCGGCCCAAAGATTCGTAGTTTCAAGTGTTAGAGTTTCGGTAACGCGACAAGTGTCTTAGAGTGAGTGATGTGAGATGTCTAGGAGGCCCTCCTGCACCTCCTCCACCACCTCGTTCTTCTATGCCGCCGGCAAGCATGCAGCATGAGCGAGGATTGTGGGGGGCCCGCTTGGAGTTTGGAGCAGCCTTCTTGTAGCCGGGAGCCTCGGAGGCACACCGTCGTCGATCCCGGGGGCACTCGGAGCCGCGAGGGGGGGCACTCCGGCCGCCCGCAGCGATGCTCCCGGTTCCCGTAGCTGCTGACGCCGTCGCCGCCACCGCACCCTGCCCCGCAGAATGCCCCGGGCCCCTCGATCGGGCCGCCTGTCATCGCTGCTCCTGATGGCCGGCCTGGCGTTCGCCGCCACTCTTACCTCCGTCACCAGCTCATCGTCACCGCTCTCCAAACACGACGACGACGCCTCCTCCGTTGTCGTTGACGGTGTTGACGTTATTCGCGTTGGCGCTCCTCCAACGTGGCCACTCTCATCATCTTCTAATTCTAATTATTGCAGCAGTTCAGTCGTCGACGACACGACTGTGTGTCCGCCGCCCTGTCAGACCTCAGACAGATCTAAACAGTGCCTTCATTATTTGCAAGATTCGCACAAAGAGGAAGTCTGCGGAGGAGACGTGCCGCCCCAGCGCAGGCGTGACGTGCTGCACCGACTCCGGATGCCCCACTGCTGTGAACACGCTGTCGACAAGGCGCTCCCCGAGGCCGCTTTCCACGGGGACTCCAACACCTGCCATCGACTCCTTACAACACTCATCGAGCTCGATAACTTTGCCAGGATTCTATCCTGCAATCACGCTGACCTGCTCACTCGCTATGATTGTTCACAGAATTATTCCATCGTTCACAACTGCAAAGACTGCAAGGTAAAAATCCTCATAAACAATTCATCTTACTATTAATTACTGCAATATCCAATTTTTACAACAATTATAAAATGTTCCCATTCCTAATTTAACAATTTGTAAAAAAAGGAAAAGGAGTTTACTCAGGACGAAACACTTTATTTAGCCACTTCTTACTTTTCAGCAGATTTTTATTTTACTTAAAAGGCTGACTTGTATTTTTAGGAAAATGAGATAATTTGAAAGGAAGCAGCAAATAACTAAATATCAACAATATCCATTAAATTTAACAATCCAAAGTAAAATGATAAATACGGACGTACTTGTTTCATTTTCAGTAACAATATTAAGGTATTGTTATAAGTCATAACGTAAATACAATTATTAATAGTCTACTTAGATTTAAGGATAAAGGAAACAACTATCCTTTAAATTAAAATTGGGTACAATACAATTGAGGCCATGAGAACCAGAGTGGCCTAACTGATAAGAACATTGCTTTACATAATCAAGGAAAATGATCAGAGGCTAACAATGTTCGATTGTTTTAGTAATTGTATGTTGACCAAAAATCATCCCGGTCAACATCCAGTTACTAAAAAAATCGGAGATTGATAGCCTCTGATTATTTTCCTTGATTATGTAAAGTAATGTTCTTATCAGCTAGGCCGTTCTGGTTCTCATGACCTCAATTTGTCTTCTAAAATTCTACCTAACACATTAAAAATATTATCTGAAGTTCCAAATTATCCATATTCATATTTGCAGTTCTTTACTATGCCACGTTTCTAATTTTTGCCTGTTGTATATTCTATCTGGTTCCTCCGTTGAATACTCATTATAATACCAACAAATTTCCAAATTATCCTTCAACAAACGTATCTACCATTCCACAGAGCATTATTCTCTCAAATTTCCGTTTCCAAGCAAATCATACAACATTGTTATGAGAACAATCTAAATACACTCGACAACAGTTGTATAGGTGCCTAATCATTTATGTCCTTTGCACAGTACAAACAAGGAAGAGAGATTTGCTTTAGACGGTGTTCTCTTCTGGTGTTTATGAAATAAAAGTGACTGTATTTGAAATTGGGGCTGTTTATGTTTTTTTTAAATATCATTCCACGAAAACAAAATATTTGATAAAAACAGAGCATGCTTCAACAATTACATATTATGTGGACAAGAAAGAATTGTTCAAACTACTCAAAAAAAATTATTTGTTAATTAATCATTGAATCAACAGATAACTTGTTATATTTAAAGTAAATTACTAGTTTTATCTTAATATATTCGTGCTCTTTCCCTAATTTTAGCCTTTTTATTTGTTTTACTGCGCTGATCTTTTAGAGTTTATCTGTGCCATAACGCATTCTCTAGTTTTGAGCATGCGCGTGTAACAAATCGTAAAAACCGAAATCTGGGATATATAGAACATCCAATTTAAATGGAAAATAAAATAACCGTCTGTAATATGAAAATCTATGTATTTTATTCATATTATGTTCATTGCTTAATTGATAAAGATTTGAATATTGAATCCATTTTAATAAACTTTATTAAATCAAAGCAATATAAATATTTTAGACGTGAACACTTTTGTAAAATTTTGAATAAATCGATACATTGGAATTTATATAACAACAAGGATTTAGAAGTAGAAGATCATGTAACGATGCAGTTTTGTGATAAGCCAAATAGCGGAGAAATCATTAAAATATAATAAACCAGCCTTTTTCTGTTTCATAGACCTAGAGAAAGCCTCTGATAGAATACAATCAAAAGATGTAATACACCTACTATATGACAACTATTTACCACTGAATACCTATCATAAAACTGATAGAAAGCATAATATGTAAGAAATAAAAAAGAAATGAAAGTAAATGGAATAATAACAGAGCCCATAGAAGCAAACACAGAGATCAGGCAAGGAGATTCACTAGGTCCTTTACTGTTTAACATAATGTTCGATGAAATAATAAAACAAGTGAAGAAAAAAAGATGGTGCAAAATGGGCGATAGGTGGATAAAAATACTCTGTTACACTGATGCCACCGTGTTAGTAGCAGATTGCGAAGACCACCTTCAAAGATTACTGCACAAATTCAACACTAATGCAAAAAAATGATATAAAAATATCAGCCCAAAAACAAAAAGCTTAGTAATAGCTAAAGAACCAATAATATGCAAATTGGAGTTAGACAATCAAATTGTACAACAGGTAATGACTTTCGAATACCTGGAAATTAATCTATCAGTTGACAACAATATCGAAGAAGAACAGGTAAAACACAAAATAATTAAAGCCAGAGTAGAACAGCCGGATACCTAAACAACACAATTTGGAAAAACAAACACCTAAAAGTGGTAACAAAGGCCCGAATATATGTCAGTTATTAGGCTAGTTATAACTTACACACAACCGAAACAAGATCAGACAGAAGCAAAACACAAAAACATCTGGAGATTGCTGGAAAAGAAATACATGACAGGGTGAGAAGTGAGAAAATCAGACGCATACGTGGGGTAGACAATATAAATACCTGGGTAAAAAACAGAAAAGAAGAGTGGAATGAGCACATAAGTAGGATGTCTGAATCAAGGATAGTAAGAATAGCCAGGGACAACTCACCGTTAGGCAAAAGAAGTATAGGACGCCAAAGGAAAAAATGGAATGTCAATTTAGGGGCAGAATAAAAGGCACCGTTGAAGAAAAACAGGCAGTACTGCCTATACAAAATAAAAACAAGAAGAAGAAGAAATTTTTATGAATACTAATAAAAACCCATTCTCTGATGGTAAAAATGCTACTACGAATACGGAATTATGTTTATATGCGATTAGCCGCAGTTGACTATGACAATTACATTTTTACCTAAACATTTGACGTTTCGATTTCCACTTCGGAAATCGTTCTCAAAAAAGATTATTAAAGAAATTGTATTGAAATAGTATATTATGCAACGAGAACTTAATGGTGGTCATTATGAAGCGAGTATTATGGATACGAAACGAGCCGTATGCGGCGAATTTCGTATAGAGTACGAGCTTCATAATGATGATTAAATGCAAGTTGTATACACTATTTTTTCTATGACCGTTTACAACAAAAAATATATTAAAATTTATTAATTTTGTAACACGAACAAATTAAGTAGTTTGTCAGTTTGATAGTTTGTTTACATGTTGAGAACTGTCAAAGCGTATGTATTTGACTCGCCACTGCTCACTGCGCGTGTACCATGTTTATCGCGAATACCATATCGCGATTCTGTTGGTTAAAAATTTGTATTTTAATGAAAATCTGGAATCTGGAATCTAGTGATATCATAACTGATATATTATAGTATGAGAATAGAAAAAAGTATATTATTATGTCAGTCAGGAATTTATTATAATATGCTTCTGGTCTGTGAGTTCAAATGGAGAACAAATCTTGTAAATATCTCCACCAGAATGTGGGTTGTTTGTGTACAATATTTTGTACGAAATCCTCCATGCATACAGTGTGTCCACGGATGGGGTGCCCAAGAGGAAAAACTTGTTAATGTTATGTAATGTGAAAAACCCCATAAAACGAAATAAAATTCAAGTTTTTCAAAACGCTTAATATTAAAGCAAATTTTATATAAATCCCTACAAGAATAAAAACCGCTAAACGCCGTAAAAATGAGTGGCGCATACAATATTCCAGCTACAAAAGATCTGATATGAATATTACGTGGCGCGAAAATGTATTTTCATTTTGATGCAAAACAAAATTCTGGTTTTAATTTAAAAGATTTTCCATAATATTTGCTAAATTTGAAGTAAACGCGCCACAAAAGAGTAACTTTGATACAGTTTGAATTTTGAAACTCTTTTGTGGCGCGTTTACTTCAAATTTAGCAAATATTATGGAAAAATCTTTTACATTAAAACTAGAATTTTGTTTTGCATCAAAATGAAAATACATTTTCGCGCCACGTAATATTCATATCATATCTTTTGTAGCTGGAATATTGTATGCCTCACTCATTTTTACGGCGTTTAGCGGTTTTTTATTCTTGTATCAGGAGTTTTTCAAAGTTATTTATAAATTAAATGTATGAAGTTGAATGCAATGTTTCTTGATTACACGTTAAGTTTTATAAATGGTCGCCTTTGTCGCATTACCTCCCAAATGATCTAGTGTCCATCGAATGTACACTAGATTTTTTTTCTATTCGAAATAGATTGAAAAATATATTGGGATGGCCGGTAAATAAACTCGGATTGCCCATTGCCAGATCAAATTTAGCGTCGTAACTACTGCAACTACATAAATGGAATAATCGTTAATTGTATTATACTTTTGTAGCTTAATAACTTCTAAACGGCTTAACCGATGCTGATCTCTAAACATGAGTTTGAAACATATTGACAAGTAATATATGATGCATTGAAGGTCAAGTAAGGTAACTGAAGCTATTACAGGAATTATTGAGCTTGAAAAACCGCTTTTTCCATAGATAATAGATTTGATCATATTTATGAAGCCTATTACTTAAAAATTCGAATTTTCCCGAATATAAGGTATACACCGTTAGATTTGTCTGGAGTCCTTCTACAAATGCTCAGTTATTGGCGTAATTCGTAGGTTGAAATTTTGAGGAACTGTCGAAAAACCAAAATTTTCAAATTTTAGTTTTTCAGTTTTTCGGCTACGCTGAGCCGAGTATATGTCTGATCCTGGCAGCTTATACACCATTTAAAAGCTTAACTCAACACTATTGGTTTGGTGTATTTGAAGTTCTCCTGTCTCGTCTTAAACCGAAGATATATACCCCCAAAAAATATGTCGTTTTTTACATACCAAGTTCTATAGTTGGCTTATGGGTGGTCAAAACTCACAAACTACACCGGTTCTGAATCGGACCTGACCCCCTCTTCAAACAAAGAAAAAAAATTCAGATTGGTTTAACTTTTCCAGACGCATACATACATACATACATACATACATACATACATATCCACAAATATTTTCCCTTTTTTAAATAGAAATTGAGTCATATTTCTGAGCTCGGTAAATATTGAATGGTATAACCGATTTTCAAAATTAGATATGCGTTGGAAAGGTAATGACCAGTACTATTAGAGGCTGCAAAGGTCGACTTAAATTTTGAAACTTTTGGAAGTTTTGGGGACGAGATCGAAAAACAGACCCTAAATAGGAAGGGCCGTAACATCCACACCCTTAGACCAAAATGGATGGTTGACATAAGAATGGGTGAGTCATTTCCTGAACTTTAAGATGGAAGTTGGCCCAATTTTCATTTCAGTCAGATTTAGAAAATTTCGTGTATATAATATAGTGTCGCGTGTAGGGGGGTGTAGGTGTGCGCCACTGGCGAGAACTGCCGTTCTCTGGTAATAAGTTTTTACCGTATACCATACAAAAAAATACCGCTAACCTACAATATTATGCTTCCAATTGGATTTTTCCATTTTTTTATTTATTGGTTTTTTAACCTTAACTTTTTTATTTTTTATATTAGAAAGTTTGTTAAAAAATTTTTTTGTAAATTTTTTTTTAATATTAAATCCTTTTAAAATCCTCAGTCGCAAAAAGAGGTGACTTTGAAAGGGTTGGTAAAGGTGGTTTTTGCATGTTATTACAAGTTTTATTGTATGTAGCTCACTCAATTCTTGTTGTAGAAAACATTTTCGTAAACCAAGTTCTTAAGAATTAAACAAGCTACATTTTCATATGTAAACATTTTTTCGCATCTCTGATGCTAATCTTTCTATTCTGAAGAAAAGAGCATGTTTTATCAAACTACAAAAATTCGTTATTCGTTTTTAACTCCAGTTTTTTAAAAACTAATTGTTTTAAGCAGGTCAAACTTCTGTAATCTATTAAAAATACATAAATAAAAAATACGGAATAAGGTCGATGACTAATTTTAATTAGGGTGGTAATTAGGGGGTTGTTTCCGATAACTTTTTGACTGAAAAAATAGGGACTGGCATTCTTTTCATTATAAGTCACTTAATTTTTAAGCTACATACTTACTTTATTTTTTATTTTGAAGATAGATCTTTTTAAACATTTAAAATTAGTTTCTATAAGTTATCCTCAAAAAATGCATAGTTTCTCCGTCTTTTGACTTTGAAACTACATATAATATTTAGTATTTGACGAAGTAATAAAGTACAGCTCGTTTACTTTGGTCTTAAAGATAAAAAAAACACTTTGTTTCTTTTTTAAAAGGTATATATTCGTTAAGTAAAGTTGTTTTGATAAAGCAAAAACTTTTTGAGTTATTAGCAGAAAACTGATAAATAACATTGATTTTTTCGATATGAAACTGACACTTTCGTTAACCAATAAATCGAAAACTCTTATTTGAGTTATTCGCAGAAAAATAATTAATAACATTGATTTTTTCGATATGAAACTAACACTTTCGACAACCAATAAATCTAAAACTATTAATTTTATCAAAAAAATGAATAAAACATTTTTTGCTTACAATTAATGTTTTTACCAACATTTGCTGTCAAAATCATAAAAGCGTCTTTCGGCATCATATAGATTTTAATCCTTGGACTTTCCACTACTTATTGTCAAATTTTCAAGCAAATCGATCCATTCTGTAAAAATTGCGAAGTGAAAAGTTTCAGTTCCTGGACTAATTATACTTTTGGAGCTCTATAACTTTTGAACGGCTTAACTGATTTTGATCAATAAACATGAGTTTGAAACATATTGATAGAAGTATCTGATGAATTTAAGATTAAGTATGATAACTGAACGTATTACAGGAATTATTGGGCTTGAAAAACCGTTTTTCCCATAAGAAATAGATTAAATCATATTTATGAAGCCTATAACTTAAAAATTCGAATTTTTCCAGATATGAGGTATACACTGTTAGATGCGTCTAGAGACCTTCTACAAACGCTCAGTTATTGGCGCAATTCGTAGGTTGATATTTTGAATAATTGTCGAAAAACCAAAATTTTCAAAGTTTAATTTTTTAGTTTTTCGGCTATGGTGAGCAGTCTATACGTCTCAGCTTAATAAGTTACACACCGTTTGAAAGCTTAACTCATCCCTATTCATTTAATGTGTTTGCAGTTTTCCTGTCTTTCCTTGAACCTAAGATATATACGCCCAAATAATATGCTATTTTGTATCAACCTAGCCCTCTAGCGGGCTTACGGGTAGTCAGAAGTCAAAAATTACACCGGTTCTGAATCGGCCCTCACAACCTCTTGAAACACAGAGAAAAAGTTCAGATCGGTGTAACTTTTCCACACACATACAAACATACAAACATATCCACAAACATTTTCCCCTTTTTAAATAAAAATTGAGTCATAATTCTGAGCTAGGTAACTTTTGAATGGTACAACCGATTTTCAAAATTAGACATCCGTTGGAAAGGTAATGATCAGTGCTATCAGAAGCCGTAAAGGTCGGACTTAAATTTTTGAAATTTTTGGGAGTTTTGGGGACGAGAACGAAAAACAGACCCTAAATAGGAAAGGCCGTAAAATCCACACCCTTGGACCAAAATGGAGAGTTGACATATGGATGGGTGAGTTTTTTCCTAAACTTTAAGATGGGATTTGGTCTAATTTTCAATTCAGTCAAATTTAGAAAATCGAAAATTTGGTGTATATAGTGTCGCTTGTAGGGGTATTGTTGTTGGGGTTGTGCGCCATTGACGAGAACTGCCGTTCTCTGGTAATAAAGTTTTGCACCTAGTTCGAAATCGTAACAATAATCTAGTGTTGCTAAGCGACAATAACAAAACAATGATAAAGAATAATAGGAAAACTAACAGTAAATAAAAAAAAAACATCTATTTGACGTAGCCTCCACCAACTTCAAAACGTCTCTCCACCATATTTTTAAATTCTATATAAGCGTTTATTAGCATGTCTGGGGTGATTCCTCTGACAGCATTAATGGATTGCTTGTTTCAACCAAGATGTAGTATCCGGCAAATATTGACTATTTTTTTATCTGTTTGTCCTTCGTCCAGTGTGTGTTTAATGTTATTTATAAGTCTTTAAATTACCTAATTTCTTGCCGTACAAATGCTGTCTACACTTTGCTGGGATATCTTCCTATTTTGATGAAGTAAGTCCAAGTTATTGTAATTTTTTGTCTAACATCAACTTTGATTTTTGTCAAAGTTTTTCCACTTATTTCTTTTGTTATCTTTCTTCAATCCATTCCGCATAACGAGTAGGTACATCTGTTTATTTTTCATTGAACATTTAAATCGCATGTGGGTTTATCAATTTTAATTCGTTTTATGGGGTTTTAAAACAAGCAAAACGTTTTATCAAGAATAGGGGAGTGCATATAGATTACCACTTCGGAAAAAATCAAACAAGATAGAACTTTTTGTAATTTCATTAAGAAATGTTTAATAGACAACATATCAAAAAGATCTACTCGAGAAGTGGGTGCTTCCTTTTTTAATAAACAAAAGAAATGCCATATTAGATGTTTTTTTAAATAACCTCGAAAATATCAATTTTAGAAGAAAACTGACATGACCATTAAAAAATTTAGAAAATTTTACAAAAAAAATCGTATATAAGGATTTTTCTACTATATGGGACCCATACTATATTTATTATATACTTGTGACATACCTGTTACAGAAAATATTAAACTGGCAACATTTGCAGACGACACTGCAATACTAGCAGTCGGTGAAACATTCGAAGAAACAACTAGACACCTGCAAAATGCAGTAAACAAAATAAACACCTGGAATAATAAATGGCGCATAAAAATCAATGAAGGGAAATCTGCCCATATCGATTTCACCTACAAAAGAATAAATAGTCACCCAGTTAGAATAAACAATAAAATCGTTCCGTACAAGAAAACAGTTAAATATCTAGGGCTACATTTGGATAGCAAATTAAAGTGGCAGGAACATATCAGAAAGAAAACCGAAGAACTAAAACTGAAGTACAAGAAGTTATATTGGTTATTAGGTAGAAGCTCACAACTTACAATCAAAAACAAAGTATTAGTTTACAAACAAATGCTCCAACCAGTATGGTCCTATGGTCTACAGTTATGGGGCTGTACTAGTGAGAGTAACTATGCTTGCCTTCAAAGAGTCCAAAACCGAATACTAAGAAACATAGTCAACGCTCCATGGTATATCCGCAACAAAGACCTACATCGGGAACTTCGTATAGCAACAATCAAAGAAGAAATAAAGAAGATTGCCAAGGGTCACGAAAAACGACTCCACAACCATACAAACAGGGAAGTGTTAGAACTTTTAGATAATCAAAACCTAGTCCGCAGGCTCAAACGCACCAAACCTTTTGAACTTGTGTGATAGTGATAAATCTATAAAAATGTCAGTGTCAGTTTAAATTCGGACAGTGAACCTAGCCACAACAGTGATGTGTGCAACAATAATTATTAATTTCTAAGGTGAACTGTTGGGAATACCTAGGACAGTACAGTAGTAGATTAAGTTAAATGTAAAATGCTGGTTAGTCTTAAGATTAGGTGCATTGTTAATTTAATAAATAATAAAAAAAAAATATAAGGATTTTTCTAAAATTAAATCTGTAGCTCCTATAATTTTTTATTTATAACGCTAAAGTCACCCTTCTCACAAACGTTGGCGCACTGTAAACTAGCGTATGGCGAAGTTCACGGTTGAGTTATTTTAATTTAATTCTTTAACTGCTCGATCAAATGAAATTTTAGAAACTGGAAATGAAAGCAAAATAGTTAAACCATCTTATGGTTATAATAAAAACAAATCAAATGTATGGGCATAAGTACGGTGTGTTGGTTTTTTTGTCGATATATCGGCCTTCTCTAATTTAACTCTTATTACTTAGCTTTTACTCCAGTGCTATACTGAGAAAAGCTGGTGGCACCAGAACTGACTTTCATAATGCTGTAATTGAATTTAACGTATTTCTGCTAGCGTTTGGAGGAATTGTTTTTAGTTTTTAATTTATGTTGTTGTATCGTAAGCTAGAGGTTATATCATGTCTAGTAAAAACTTGGACAGTCTGCTGCAAGAAGAACCCATGCAGCAGTCTTCAATCATACACAATAGATATGCAACACACAATACACAAACACAATACTTCCAGGCACAGAATCGCATAAAGCATATAGAAATAATGCATGAGCACAAGGAATAATCTGAATTCGATGTACCAAAAGGCATAAAACTTACACCCTCAGATCTTTTCAGCCAAATCATGGCTGTTGCCTATAACACCACGACCAAGTATTCAACCTCAATTTTGATAAGACTGAACCTCCTCAACACCTTGGCAATTATATACTGTTTCAACACAATTTCTTTTTTCAACACAAATTTTTAGGTAAAAATATAATTGTCATTAAAAACAACTGTTGTTAATCGCATATCAACAAAATAGGAGGCCATGAGAGCCAGAGTGGCCTAACTGATTTTAACATTAGTTTACCTAATCAAAGAAAATGATCAACAGCTATCAATGTCCAATTGTTTTTGTAAATGTATGTTGACCAATACTGATTCTTGGTCAACATAAACTTCTAAAAAATCGGACATTATTAGCTTCTGATAATTTTCTTTGATTATGTAAAGTAATGTTAAAATAAGTTAGGCTCTCATGGCCTCATATTTAACTTAAAACATGCCAAAAGAAACAAGTTTGAGAAGCTTATATTGAAAGATAGGTTGCCTGAATGACACGGTATGGAGAAATAAAAATATCGGAAAAGAAATGAAAGGCAGAATTTACAAAACAGTCATCAGTCCAATACTGACATACGCGGCAGAAACATGACCCGACACTCCCTCCCTCCTGTCGTTTCCCCATTACTGAGGATCGTAATTTCTTCCGATATTCCTAACAATGTTTCTCCATTGGTCTCTATCTTCAGCTGCTCTAAGAGCTTCGCAGAATGAGTTTCCAGCTGAATGCTTTATTTGGTCAGACCATCTAGTTGGTGATCGTCCTCTTGATCTTCTCCCCGGAACGTTTCCAGAAACAATTAATTTCTCCAAACTGTCGTCACCTCTGCGAACCACGTGACCAAAGAATTTCAGAATTCGTTGCAGACATATTGTGGACAGCCTTTTTTTAATATTGAGTTGGTTTAGAATGGAAACGTTTGTGCTATGAGCTGTCCAAGGTATGCGCAGCATTCTTCTCCAGCACCACATCTCAAAGGCATCAATTTTTGGTGCTCGCATGCGCGAAGAGTCCAAGTCTCTGCTCCGTATAGAAATATTGAGAATACAAGGGCATTCACCAGTCTCATCTTGATATCTTGAGAGAGAAATCTGTCTTTCCAAAGTTTAGTTAGGCGACTCATCGCATTTTTTGCCACACCAATACGTCTCCGAACTTCTGCTTCACAGTTACCATCGTTAGTTATCCTAGACCCGAGAAAGACAAAGGTGTTTACTATCTGGTATTCCTGTAATATGTTAGTCAGTTGAATAGTGTCAAATCTGTCGACAACCATTATTTTTGTCTTAGCTTTATTGATTTTCAGACCAACTTTATTGCTTTCGTACTCAACTTTTCGCAGAAGATCAAACATTTCTTGCTCATTTGCTGCTATAAGTGTAGTGTCATCAGCAAATCTTAAATTGGAGATTTTTCTACCAGCTCCTGTCACTCCACCGGCCCATCCTTCTAAAACCATCCTCATGACATGTTCACCATAAATGTTAAATAAGTCAGGTGACAACACGCATCCTTGTCTAACACCTCTCTCGGTCTTGAATTGGTTTGAAAACTTCTGATCTAGTCGTACTCTCGCCATATTAGACTGGTACAGATTTTTAATAAGTGTCACCAGGTGCATTGGTGGGCCCATTTCTATTAAAATTGACCACAGATTTATCCAGCTTACACAATCAAATGCCTTTTGGTAGTCAACGAAGCATATAATCATGGGTACTTGAAATTCTCTAGACTTTTCAATGAGTTGTCTTAAGTTCAGGATTTGTTCCCTTGTACCTTTACCCTTTACAAACCCCGCTTGTTCCTGAGGTATTTGGTAATATAGATAGGTTTTTAATCTGTTTTTGATGATATGCAACAAGATTTTACTAGCATGTGTTATTAGTGACAGTGTGCGGTAGTTTTCACATCTGGTAGTAGTTCCTTTTTTGTGTAATGGGATATAAATTGAGGTACACCAATCAGATGGCCATTTTCCTGAATTCCAAACAGCGACACAGATAGAATGGATGACATGTAATCCTTTATTACCTAGTAACTGTAGTATTTCACATGGTAATGAATCAATGCCTAGGGATTTATTTTTTTAGTGATTTAATTGCATCTTTGACTTCAGCGAGTAAGACAGTAGGTTCTCTAGGGTAGTCAGAAGGCCACTGATTTTCTGCTGATACCTCGTTATTTTTATATAGCTCGCCACAGTAAATTCGCCATGTTTCCAATATTTCATCAGTATCGGTCTTTAAATTACCTTACTTATCTATTACAGACCACGTTTGAGGTTTAAATTCTCTAGTAAGGAGTTTGACCTTCTGGAATAAGTCCCTCGGTTCATTTCGACAGCCATGTTCCTCTATCTCTCTGCATATTTGAGAGATGTAATCAGCTTTGTCTTTGGGCACTGTTTTCTGATTTCTCTCGATAACGCTCTGTATTCATCGTTTGTTCCGTATCTACTTTTATGTTCTTTTCTGCGTTGAATCACAGTCCACGTATTATTGGATATCCATGGCTTACGGCCAGTGAAAACCGCTGCCTCACAGTCTTTGGCAGCCTCGATTACCTTATCTTTGAGATAGATCCAAGTGCTCTCAGGGTCACTATCTACTTGGACTAAAGAAAGAGCATCTTCTAGGTTTTGTTGGAAGTCATTGATTTTTAATGGACTTTGAGACATGACTTTTCTCTGGGGTGTTCTTTTGGGGACTTTGAAACGAAGTCGAACGTTCAATACCAGTAGTTGATGATCGCTTCCACAGTCTGCGCCAGGATATGTTTTACAGTTGATGGACGACGACTTCCATCTTGATCTTATTAGGATGTAGTCTATTTGATTCCTTGTTCGTCCATCTGGGCTGCGCCATGTGTATAATATTCGTGGATGATGTTGATATAACGTGTTTGTAATTGTAAGATGTTATTCTTCACAGAACTCCACTAGACGGTCGCCATTCCCATTTCTCTGGCCCAGTCTATTTTTGCCCAGCACTCCTTCAATATTTTCATTACATGACCCCACTTTGGCGTTAAAATCTCCCAAAATTATGACGAGTTCACGATTCGGAATAGCGTGAACAGTTTCTTCTAGACGACCATAAAACCTGTTGATGTCTTCTTCTTGTGCAGCTGTTGCAGGAGCGTATCTCTGGACAAGGTGTAGGATATTGGTGGATATTCTCATTTTAAGGGATATTATTCTGTCATAAATAGTATTATATCCAATTACGCAGTCGTTAAGTTTAGAGGGTACAATTATTGCGATTCCATTTGTACTTTTGTTATCTGGGCCTGAAAAATAGACGACGTTGCCAGCAGTTGTTTTAAAATGCCCTTTTCCTCTCCAGTGAGTTTCTGAGAGTCCCAGTACCGAAATATTGTGGTCTACCATTTCTTTTTCAATGATGTGTAACTTTCCAGGGTTTTGGATCAGTCCCTGGACGTTCCATGTACCAATTCGCTGACATTTTCTTAAATTAAATGAAAATTGGGATTCAGTCGCACAATTTCTGCCAGGTGCCTGGTCCCTCACACCTTGGCAGCCGGTAGCAAATTTCACACCATCCGACCCGGAACCGAGATGGCGCCGAGCGTGAGTCGGGTCGCTACACATTCCATCTTCACTTACCAAAATTGTCATCGTTATGGGAAGAAATTCTCTTGGGAAAATAGTGCAGTGGTTTCCCTTTGCCTTCTGCACCGCTGTATATGTGCCGTTTCTGTAGCTTTCATTCTCGCCGCATGGTCAGTTTTGAAACAGCCAGCTGCCACTGTCCAACCTATCACCATGTCTGGCTACCCTCACTTAGTTTAGCCTGCAGACCAATGCAGTTGCCCGGGATGTGGCACGTGGAGCCATAAGTGAGAGTTGAGTGCCTTATGAGGACCAGTTATCAAACAATGTCCCGTCTATGACGTTTGATGTGGTCGTTCCAATAAAAGGTGCTACCTCTATAACACACTCGTACACCCCAAACAGAGAGGACAAAAAATTGCTCGAAACAGCAGAGATGAAAACCCTTCGAAAAAACGATAGTAAGACTCTATGGGACAGAGCTAGAAATGCAGATATACGACGGAGGTGCAAGGTGGGTAAGAAACAGAAGAATATAATGGAATGACCACATTAGTCTAATAACAACAAATAGGGTAGTCAGGACAGCGTGAGACGGTTCCCCAATAGGAAGACTATCAGTGGGAAGACCACGAAAACAATGGAACGACAACTTACTAGAGACACATTGAAAAAACGGACAGAGTCTTGTCTATACAAAAAGAAGAAGAAGAATAAGAATAATTTAAGAGCATTACGACATTGAGTCTTTGTTAATAGAAATAAAAATTAACAAGGGGATATACTCATCTCTGCTCAAACTGCACGTGGTGCTATGGTGTGAGGCGAAGACCCAGTTGGTCTTCATTTGTTTTCTCTTCTTCTAAGAGGGCCGTGCATTTCTGCGTAGGCGTCCACCGTACATTGTCTTGTCTGGTAATAGTCTATTCTTTCACGGTTTTTGCTCTAAATTTTAAAGAACCGCTTGGATTGACATGAAATTTGGCATACGTGTAGCTTACATGTCAAAGAAAATAAGTGATATTTTGCCGATGTGTGCTTTTGCCCTGGGGGTGACTTTTACCCTCTCTTGGGGGTGAAAAAATATATGTCCAAAGTAAGTCCGGAAATGGGTAAACTGACTAATTTTAAGTAACTTTTGTTCTATAGAGCTTTTTTGCCAAGTCAACACTTTTCGAGTTATTTGCGAGTGAATATGATCATTTTTCAACAAAATAACCACATTTTTAGACGGTTTTTCGCAAATAACTCAAAAAGTAAGTATTTTTTTGAACAAAACGTTCTAATCAAAACTATAGCTTATAAAAAAGTAAAAAAAATGGTGTACGCGTTAGGTCTCTATATCTCGCAGAACCAGAGTTATAGCCAATGAAATATAGATTCATATTCACCAAATTTTAAATAGAATATTTCGACGTGAAATATCCAAAAAATTAAGCACTTTTTGGGGAAAACTCATTATAACTTTTTTAAAGTGTTTAAAAAAAGATTTATTTCTGTTTTTACAAAAAGTTTCTAGCATTAAATTTAAGCAAGTTACGCTCAAAATAAAGATGGTCCCCTTTGTTTTTGCAAAAAAAAAATCGGGAAGACCACCCCCTAATTAGCAACTTAAATGAAATTAATCGTTACCCCTCCACAAATTATTTTACTTATGTTGTGTTTATATGATCTGTAAGTTTCATCGATTCAAACTAATTATTTTTGAAAAAATTTGGTTCCAAAATAAAATTTTTAAAAATTTAAATTTTAAAAAATATGCTTTTTTCAAAATAACTTAAAAATTGTTAGAGATACCAAAAATCTCGAAAAACAAAAAAAAGTCAGATTTGCTTTTCTGGATATCATGTATTTCTTTGTTTTTCTGTTAGACAAAAATTGATTAAGATTTGGTGTTTCTAAATTTGCATACGTTCGTGATCAGTGACTCGGTCAACCCGTTTTAACTACAGCCCTTTCAATAATAAGGACTTTGAACCGATGAAACTTACAGATCATATAAACAATATATACGCGAGTCAAGAAACTTGTGAAGTCGTAACGATTAAGTTCATTTAAGATACTATTTAGGGGGTGATTTTCTCGATTTTTTTACCAAAACCAAAAGGGACTAATTTTATTTTGAGCGTAACTTGTTTAATTTTGATGCTAGTCATTTTTTTTTTAAAACAAAAATGAAGATTTTTTTAAACACTTTAAATAAGTTGTAATGACTTTTCCCCGAAGTGTGCTTCATTTTTGGTTATTTCACGTCAAAATATTCCATTTGGAATTTGGCGAATATGAACCTATTTTTCATTAGCTATAACTCTGCTTCTACTAGGTACAGAGACGTGATATATACACCATTTTTTAAAATTTTTTACAGGCTATATTTTTGCTAGGAATGTTTTTTCGACAAAATACTTACTATTTGAGTTATTTGCGAAAAACCGTCTAAAAGCGTGGTTATTTTGTTGAAAAAATGAACATATTCACTGCCAAATAACTCGAAAAGTATTGACTTAGTGAAAAAACTCTATAGAACAAAAGTTACTTAAAATTAGCCAGTTTATCCATTTCCTGACTTTCTTTGGACGAATATTTTTTCACCCCCAAGAGGGGGTGAAAACCACCCCCAGGGCAAAAGCACATATCGGCACAATATCACTTTTTTTCTTTGACTTGTTAGCTATGTGTATGCCAAATTTCATGTCAATCCAAGCGGTTCTTTAAAATTTAGAGATTTTGCAATATTTCACCGTTAAAGAACGGACTATAAAATGTTAGGTATGCAAGATTAAATAATTCTATTGTTAGCAGCATTGCGAAGCATTATGCGCAGCATAATCCATGTATTTCCACGGAACAGAATTCCCGTTTCCAGGGGACAAGGGACATATAAATACGTTATTTTAGTTTGGTATTGTAAAGTATTCCTTATGCATTAGAGAGTTATTTCGGTTTATATAAATTCGTAGAGACGCAGGTTTATTCTGTAAAATTGCTGACACCGAAATTTATTCTTGTCTTGCAAAGGCGCGTCGAGTAATATATCGCTTATACCATTTCGGTAACTTTGTTACTTACAGTTGCAACTCTGCAACCGGAAGCCCAAGGTCATATTTCTCACCTTTAATACCATCCTTGAGTTTCACTTGACACTTATTTGTCATTCTATTAGTTCTAGTTTAAATTTCTTACCTAAAATATCATCTTTAGGTTATTAGCTCTCATTAAACTGCTCATTTGTCATTCTCTCTATTTTAGTAACGGAGTTATATTCGCGGACAGACAGTCATGAAACCGGAAGAATATATTTTTGCTCGTCTTGCTAATTCGCGTCGAATAATATATCGCTTTTACTTTTTCGGTGTTTTAAAAACAGTACTTCCGCTTGCAGCTCTAAAACCAGTCCTAGATTAAATTTCTCACTTTTAATACCATCCTTGGGTTATATAATAAGCTTTAATTTGATACATAATTTGTTATTCTATCTAATTTGTTATTAACAGGTTTTCACATTTTTTTAAAACAATACTGGTAGATTTTCCATATATTTCCACGAGACAGAAAAAAAATCTCGTTTCCAGGGGACAAGGGACATATAAATACGTTATTTTAGTTTGACATTGTGAAGTATTGTGTGGGTATGCATTAGAGAGTTATTTCGGTTTATACAAATCCGTAGAGACACAAGTTTATTCTGCAAAATTGGTGACACCGAAACAATGTTTTTTGTATCAATATTAGGTCTAAATTGAGCGCTATTCCTAAAACAAATACAAAATCACATTAAATTTTAGCTCTGTAATGTACGCATAATTCCATTTATTTCCTGCATATTTCATTAGGTTACAATCGAGTTTGTAATGTCATTTAATTTTTAATCTAGTTGAAGCGGCTCATATGACAGCATTTATTGAAAATAATTCGTTGTAAAATAATGGTATATTTGATTTTAATGTAATCAATTATGCCTAATAGAAAAACATTAAATACACAAATAAATCAGCTCATTTAATTATACTACGGTACGATTTGTTTATAATCATAATATAAAATATATAGTCTACAGTACATCGTCCTTTTTCAAAAATTATTACAAAAGTCTTAAAAATTGCTTGGTTTAAGCGAGTCTACCACTTTCTAAAAAAGTTCAGAGTGCAGGTTGGACGAGTTTCCTCACGCCCCGCGCCTAAACTGGTAGCCCTAGCGCGCTTAGCTTTTGTGATTGCAAAACTATAATTTTTAATTTTAATCCACAGATTATATAATACCGACCCTAGGTACTTAAAACTATTACTTTTGACAATCATTTCACTATCCAAAGATATCATATTATTTGTAGTAAATCCATCAGACAAGGATGTATACTGTTTCTACAATTGTTTAAGATACCTATATGGAGGGCATATTATGAGAAGAGCGATTGAAGAATGAGAAAAGGGCATATCAGTAAATGACAGAGAAATAAACAACCTTCGTTTTACAGATGACACAGATCTTTTTGCAAATAATCAACAAGAGTTAGTTGATCTCATACGACTGGTTTAAAGCGAAAGTTAATCTTTGGTCTGCAGTTAAGCATATCAAAGGCAAAGATCACGATAATCAATAGACCGCATACCAACCATCCATATAAAACCAAAATTGGCAGTTTGAGGATGAGAGCTTATATTTATATCTGGGATCATTGATCCTGAACATAGGGTCACTATTACAGGAAGAAATAGAACGTATGTGTGATCTAGCAAAATTCGCCGTAGAAAAGCTGGCAAAAATATGGAAGAACTCTCACATTTCACTAACTCTAAAAATTGGGTTGATCAACTGCTTAATACACCCAATACTGATATACTGATGTGAATCTTGGAAGCCAAGATAAGCAAAGAGAAGAAAGATAGATGCCACTGAAATGTTCTGTTGGAGAAGAATGTTACAAATTCCGTGGACCCACCACAGGACAAATAATTCAATTTTGAATAGGTCAGCAAACGCCTCTCTAGCGAAGTCTTTCTCCAACATTTAAACTACTTTGGACCGTGACCAGACACCTCGTAAAGCGACAGTTCGTAACCGGACAGTTGGTAACTGACAATTCGTAACAGCGACAGTTCGTAACGGCGACACATGGTAACGGCGACAGTTCGTAACTATACAAATTCGTAACGGACAATTCGTAACGTCCAAATTGAATTATTCTCTTTATTTTCGTTAACGTGAAAACTAACTGTTATTACAGTTATAATTAAAATTATGTTTATCAATTTAACGAATCAGTACGGGGATAAACATGTTTAACACATTTTATATTTCGTGTTTCAGTGTATATTAAAAGTCTTTAAACACAAACAAATATTTAAATACATACAAACTTTTAACAATATTCTTAAAAGTTTATTCCTCTTATTGTTCCTTAAATTTGCACATGACTAGATAAAGGTATAATGAAGTACTTTATTCCTGAAATCTTTAATCTGACAACCGTCTTTAGACATTCCAAACTTTTTAAATAAACATTTTACAAAGAAAAGATTATAAATACCTGTTAATATAATAAACCTTGTGATTGGTAATAGCTTTCGGGCATTCAATCAACGGTTATAGTTGATAAGAGGGATGGCTTGTAATACTTGGTTTAAATACTTTTATTATATTCTGAAACACGAAATATAAAATGCCTTCAAAATGTTTATCCTGATACTGATTCGTTAAATTGATAAACATAATTAATTCCATTTATAACTGTAATAACAGTTAGTTTCCACGTTAACAACAATAAACAGAATAATTCAATTTGGACGTTACGAATTGTCCGTTACGAATTTGTATAGTTACGAAATGTCTCCGTTACGAAGTGTCGCCGTTACGAACTGTCACTGTTACGAATTGTCCGTTACCAACTGTCCGGTTACGAACTGTCGCGTTACGAGATGTCATGGAACCACTTTGGACATGTTATGAGATCAGACACAGAAAACATGGAAAGACTTATCCCAAGAAAGATAGAAGGCCGAAGATCACCAGTAAGATCCCCAAGATGAATCGACCAAATTACAGGAATATGCAAAATACCTATTAGTCCATGTGATGAGACCGCTCCCGTCTGGAAAAATTTATGATTCGGTTTCTTTGCGGATTCCTATTCAAAAATGTCCCCTTTAAACAAATCTGAAGGGTGCCGGGCGGAATTTTTGGGCAGAAATTGTTTAAACAATTTTTTTAAACAAATACAAAAGATTACCTTTTTTGCTCTGGAACATATTTTTTTAGGTTTTTTGGGTCATTCTAAATAATAAATTTTTCTCACATTTTGTCATTTTTCTTACAAATTGATAGTTTTCGAGTTATAGGCGATTAAAAATCTAAAAAATGCGAAAATACGCATTTTCTACGCTTAAAAACTCATATTTAAAATATTATTTTTGAGGTTGCCAAGTACTTATATTATACACTCTGGGCCAAAATTAACCGGCCACCTTAAAAATGGGTCATTTTGATGTCTTATATGGTTATGATAATATTGTTGCTAAACAGGTAAATTTTCATTGTATACCGGTTGTACTAATAAAACTGTGTTTTTTTTCTTAAAGTTTGCATCACCCTGTGGAATATTCTAGCATTTGTAGAATACTGAAATTAAAACCTAACTTTTATTTTTTTGGGTAACCTAACCAACATTTTGTTTTTTGATTAATTCGCTTACGTTGGATAATAAAAACGTTAGGTGCTTTAACAACTAGACATGTTTTTTATCAATACAGGGTATTTTTAAAAAAATTTGGCAAAGTTTAAGGGGTAATTCTGCATGAAAAAATAATAACACTTTGCTTTATAAACTTATGTCTGCAAATGCTTCGTTTCCGAGATAGGGGGTGTTGAAATTTTTCTGACAAACTGACGATTTATTTATTACTTTAAAACCGGTTGAGACATGCACATGAAATTTGGTGGGTTTTAAGACGTAGTTATTGCACATTTTTTGGCGTGCAATTAAGCATTTAATATTCACCATTGCCGCGCATACGGGTAATATGAGCCATCATATGCGCGCCAATGGTGAATATTAAATTCTTAATTGTATGTCAAAAAATTTGCAATAACTATGTCATAAAACCCACCAAATTACGTTTGCACCTCAACCGGTTTTAAAGCAATTAAATAAATCGTCAGTTTGTCAGAAAAATTTCAACACCCCCTATCTCGGAAACGAAGCATTTGCGGACATAAGTTTATAAAGCAAACTGTCATTATTTTTTCATGCAGAATTACCCCTTAAATTTTGCCAAAATTTTTTAAGAACACCCTGTATTGATAAAAAACCTGTCTAGTTGTTAAAGCACCTAACTTTTTTTATTATCCAACATAAGCGAATTAATCAAAAACAAAATGTTGAGAAAGCATGAGGCTATAGTTAGGTTTTAATTTCACTATTCTACAAATGCTAGAATATTCCACAGGGTGATGCAAACTTTAAGAAAAAAACACAGTTTGATTCCTACACCCGGTATACAATGAAAATTTACCTGTTTAGCAACAATATTATTATAACGATATTGTTAAGGAATGAGGCTATAACATATTAAAAAAATCACTTAAATCGGACAAAAGGTTTAGGAGATATAACACATCAAAAATGACCCATTTTTAAGGTGGCCGGTTAATTTTGGCCCAGAGTGTAGTTTAAACATTCATTTTCAAGATCCTGTAGAGTGATCGGATCTAATTTCAATTTACACCGTTTTTATTTAATTGTTAAATATGCGTCTCCATCCGATTTTTTTACCGGTACGGCGTACTCTATTTTAACAATCTCCTATTTTCATTTGAAAAATATTTTTTTAGATTCTCTGGAAAATTCTAAATAAAATAGGTTTCTTGTCATTTTTCTCAAAAGTTTATAGTTTTAAAGTTATAAGCGATTTAAAATCCGAAAAAGCGAAAATACACATTTGCGGATTTTAAATCGCTTATAACTTTAAGACTATGAACTTCTGAAAAAAATGACAAGAAACTTATTTTATTTAGAATGTCCCAAAGAATCTAAAAAATAATTTTCGAAGGAAAATAGGAGATTGTTGAAATAGGGCACGCCGCACCAGTAAAAAATCTTATGGACACACATATTTAACAATTAAATAACAACGGTGTAAATTTAAGTTAGACCCGATCACTCTTCAGAATCTTGAAAATGAATGTTTAAGCGACAATTTAAGTACCTGGTAACCTCAAAAATACTATTCTAAATATGAGTGTTTAAGAGCAAACAGTAACGATCAACGCGGTCCAAGATTGCGAAAGTTCTGCGAACTTTCAAAAGTGAGGCAACAGTGCGTCGGTAATTCGATACTGACAGTGACGTTTATACTATCAAAATAGTTATTTATGAAACAGTTCGTGAAGTATGCTTTTTGCGAATGCACACGATTTTTAGAGCACAAGCGACAACGGAGCGAGTGCTATACATCGCGTAAGTTCGTAAAAAGTAATTCACGCACAGTTTCATACAATATTTTATCTACGATAAACAAATAAAAAAACTGTAACTCTTCGTCACTGGAATTCATTTCTATTCTACAATTTTTAGAACTTTGACATTTAAAAATCCTAACTACTTTCAAACCACAAAACTGTCAAAGGTTTTGTTGTAAGTCATTGCTCATATTTTCATCACCATGACAACGCGAAAGTTAAGAATATTTGATAATATGAAAGTGTGCCAAAATACCCATTGAAAGTGTGCGAAAAAGTAAATTCCATTTAAAATACATTGTTACTTCACGCACCCTTTAAACCCTTCACGCACTGCTATATATAAAGACAGTTTTCACAAACTAAAAACTTATACATAATATGACATAGCATAAGTAGATAATAGTTATTTATGAAGCAGTTCGTGAAGTATGCTTCTTGCGAACGCACGCGATTTTTAGAGCACGAGCGACAACGGAGCGAGTGCTATACATCGCGTAAGTTCGCAAAAAGTACTTCACGCACAGTTTCATACAATATTTTATATACTCTATCATAAACAAATAAAAAAACTGTAACTCTTCATCACCGGAATTCATTTCTATTCTACAATTTTTAGAACTTTGACATTTAAAAATCCTAACTACTTTCAAACCACAAATCTATCAAAAATTTTGTTGTAAGTCATTGCTCATATTGTCATCACCATGACAACGCGAAATAAAGGATATTTGATTATATGAAAGTGTGCCAAAAAACCCATTGAAAGTTCGCGAAAAAGTAAATCCCATTTAAAATACATTGTTACTTCACGCACACTTTAAACCCTTCACGCACTGCTATCTATAATGACAGTTTTCACAAACTAAAAACTTATACCTAATATGACATAGAGTAGATAAAATTGTTTAAACAATTTCTGCTCAAAAATTCCGCCCAGAACCCTTCAGATTTGTTTAAAAGGGACATTTTTGAACAGGAATCCACAAAGAAACCAAATCAGAAATTTTTTCAGACGGGAGCGGTTTCACCTCATGGACTATATTTATGCATCAGTTAAAATAAATGACCACAAACATAGATCTTTCGTAACGCCAATATACTACATCACGATGACCACTACGCTCTCTCCATTAGTCTCAGGACGGAAGAGAGAGGGAACTCCAGCTTTAAATGGGCATTCCAAATACTTACTTTTTGTTAGAGTAAGTTTTAAACCTTTTTCCTCAAGAGCTTGTGTCCATTTTTCCTGTTTTTATTCTAGATCACTTTTACTATTTTCTACTAACACTATATCATAATGAGAATAAATAAGTACCAAACATCGAACATTGGATGCAATCCTACTTTCACATGAAATTTATCAGTCTCTCCCACACCTGTCCCAACACTAGTTATTGAGGTCTCACCACAGAATTTCTAAATCATATGATTTCTCAAGATCAATAAAGACCATAAAAGTCTCTTTATTTCTATATTTTTGTCATTAACTGACTTATTAAAATTGCATATGGAGTTGATATGCCTTGCATAAAGCCGAACTGATTACCAGATGTTTTGATTTCTCCACATATCCGTCTATTAAATATTCATCATCATCATCACCGGCTATTTCATCCATTGTTGGATGTAAGGTTCCCTTAGGTATGTCCATTCATTTCTATTTGTTGTTTTTTGTATCCATTGCTGACCAACTATTCGCTTGATGTCATCAGTCCATCTGGTTTTAGTTGTGCCTCTACTTTTCTTATTTGCTCTTGATCGCCATTCAACAATTCGCTTCGTCCAACGGCTGCCTTCCATTCTTCCTATGTGTCCTGCCCAGTTCCATTTTAACATGGCAACCTTTTGAATTACATTTTTTGTGATTGTTGATCGTCTTCTTATTATATACAGGGTGCGCCAAACCTCTGGTTTTCTTTGATTACGGCTAAACTATGAGATACAAAAAAATGTTTATAACAAAACTAATGTGTATCAAAGACGTCTATAATTTAAAATTATTTTCGATTATACAGGGTGAGTTAGAACGACGGTATGAACCAAAGTTTTATTTTTTTAATTGGAACACCCTATATATTAAATCATTTTTGAATATATTTTTTAAAAATATCAAAAGTTTGTATAATGTCTTATAGGCCTAAAGTGAATAATTTTCGAAATATTTACATTTTTATTGAGAAAAATGGTAATATTTATAGTGTTGTGGATTATGTTTCCAAGGTAATAAAAATTTAAGTGATAGGTCAAAGTTTTTATAATATAGTGGCATTTTTAAATAATTTAATATCTTTTAATTAAACCCATAAAATATACAGTGCGATCACTATTTGCAAATACAAAATTTTCTCATTTCTCTTAAATGGGACACCCTTTATATTAGTATTGCATTTTGTAGTAAATATTACAGCCTTTCTTTTGGTATAAGGTTGTATTTACCTAGCATGTTTCGTTTACATTTTTACGGATTTTTTATTAAAAATTTTTTTTTCAAAAAATATAATTATAATCTGGTTTTAGAAACATACACTAAAATATCAAATATGAAAATAAAAACGTAATTAAAGATTAAAATAAATCATATGCTATTAGGTACAATTCAATTGAATTTAATAACTTTTGATTATTTTACAAAAAATATTTTTACCATAATTTACCATAATGAATGCATAAATTAGTTACTAAATTAAATAAACAACCAAATTTTAAATGTGTCCTAGTAATTTTTCTACCACAGAAACTTACCGGTACCAAACTAATTGTTAGTTATATTGTATTTACGAGTAAGATTAGTTAATAACTTTTTAATTTACCAACATCTTGAGAACGTACAAAGTATGCTTTGAAACAAATGAATTTTATAGAAGTATATTA
The DNA here is from genome assembly GCF_917563875.1 of Diabrotica virgifera virgifera. NCBI lineage: Eukaryota > Metazoa > Arthropoda > Insecta > Coleoptera > Chrysomelidae > Diabrotica > Diabrotica virgifera. The sequence goes on from NC_065446.1 coordinate 44,513,385, forward strand.
TGAAGCAAATAGTATCTATGTAGTCGTATCACAAAAGCTGGTGATAATTTCTAATGGTTTCGCCCAAAACAAAAGTCATATCCACCAATTGTTCGGTTGAAAAATTAAAATTTAAAATATAAAAAATTGTTACAAAAATTTCAACTACAAAAATATTACCAGCTTTTGTGACACCAGTAATATCTATTTGTATAACAAGGGAGGAAAGTGCTACTTTTCCTCCCGAGAATGAAGTTTACTGCCCGACCGACGCGTAGCGGAGGGCAGTAATCATTCGAGGGAGGAAAAGTCACTTTACTCCCATGTTATACATATGATTTTTCCACCTTCCTCAAATAACAAGTAATTTTTTCATTTTTAAATAATTTATTTACCTAACTAACTGACAAAATTTATTAGAGCACTAAAACTAACAAGTAGGTACAGTATAACTTTCAACTGTTAAATATAAGTCAAATTATTAATGTAAACATTGTTAAATCAAAATAACAATTTACTGTTTTTACCATTCTGCAAAATAGAGGGTGCCCTATAAATAAACGTTAAAATGTATAGATACTTACGTAAGAGATAATAGAATGTTGTATAGGGCGTCAATAAGTTATTTCATCAATTACATACCATGCCGTCACTTTTACTTTTCCTCCCTAGCGAGGAAAAGTACCTTCCCTCCCTAGGGAGAAAAAGTACGACTTTGCTCCCTACAATCAGGTCAGGAAAAGTATATTTTTGGTAGAGGTAGGCGGAAAATACTATTTATATTAATAAATAATTTGGCTGATACATTTAACATTCATTTGTTTCAAAGTCAAAGCATAATTATTTATAATTATGTTCTCAAGATGTAAGTAAATTTAAAAGGTAAATTAAAAGTTTAACTATCATACTCGTAAATATAATATAACTAACAATTAATTTGGTACCGGAAAGTTTCTGTGGTAGAAAAATTATTACTAGGGTAGATTTAAAATTTGGTTGTTTATTTAATTTAGTAAGTAATTTATGCATTCATTAGTATGGTAAAATATTTTTTGTTAAATAATTTAAAGTTATTAAATTCAATTGAATTGTACTAACATACGATTTATTTTAGTCTTTAATTACGTTTTTATTTTCATATTTGATATTTTAGTGTATGTTTCTAAAACCAGATTATAATTATATTTTTTGCAAAAAAAATTTTTAATAAAAAATCCGCGAAAACGTAAAATCTATAGTTTTTTTAAAACATCTACAAAACAAAACATGCTAGGTACATACAACCTTATACCAAAAAAAAAGGTTATAATATTTACTACAAAATGCAATACTAATATAGAGGGTGTCCCATTTAATAGAAATGAGAAAATTTTTGTACTTGCAAATAGTGATCACACTGTATATTTTATGGCTATAAGTAAAAGATATTAAGTTATTTAAAAATGACACTATATTATAAAAACTTTGACCTATCCACTTAAATTGGAAACATAATCCACAACACTATAAATATTACCATTTTTCTCAATAAAAATGTAAATATCTCGAAAATTATTAACTTTAGGCATAATATAAGACATACAAATTTCTGATATTTAAAAAAACATATTCAACAATGATTTAATATATAGGGTGTTCCATTTAAAAAAATAAAACTTTTCATACCGTCGTTCTGACCGTGACTCACCCTGTATAATCGAAGATAATTTAAAATTATAGACGTCTTCGATACACATTAGTTTTCTTATAAACATTTTTTTTGTATATCTCATAGTTTAGCCGTAATCAAAGAAAACCAGAGGTTTGGCGCACCCTGTATTTATTGGATTTGTGATACATGAGCTTAATCCTGAGCGTTCTCTGTTCCAAAGAGTCACTTGAAGTTTGTGGACTCTCTCTTCAATCCTGATCTCCCGGAGGGAGTGTAGTGGTCGACGTGATATCGTGTACTGTCCGTTTCCAAAGATCTCTCATGCGTAGGTCTTTTGCATATTCCTGTATTTGATCGATCCATCTTGTTGGGCATCTTACTCGTTATCTTCAGTCTTCCACCTTTCCTTGTATAATGAGTCTTTCCATGTTTTCTGTATTTGCTCTCATAACATGTCCAAAATATTTAAATTGTTTGACAACTACGTTGTTACTAAAAACCCATGTGTCAGTTCCATATGCTAGAACCAACGATATGTACTGATCGAAAGAATATGGTAAGTTATATTTAAATAGGTACATTCTTCATAATATACAAGATATATGAGCTATGAGGACTACAGATGTTGAAAAAGTATCTATTCGTTACAAAGTACTCGTTACTTACGAATACCGAAAGTAACGATTACTATACAGAGAGGCAAATCGTTACTTTGATTACTTTGATTACTTCGTACCAATCGTATCAGAGCGAGTAACGACTATTGTATCTACTTTGATTACTTTGATTACTCTGATTACTTCGTTATTTCGTACCAATCGTATCAGAGCGAGTAACGACTATTGTATATGCATTAATTACTTTGATTACTTCGTTATTTTGTACCAATCGTATCAGAGCGAGTAACGACTATTGTATCTGCAACCAGTACACTTGATTACTTTCTACCGATAGTATCCCAGCGAGAAAAAACAGATCTGTGAAGGTCGTTGTTATATCGGAATACCTATACAAAATACCTACCTACTGATAAATACGATTCTAGATATGATTACCGGTACTCAAATACAAAAATAACAAAAGTAATTATAGTAATCAAATCATTTTTATCCCTTAAACAATTCGGTGAAGGTCGTTGTTATATCGGAATACCTATACAAAATACCTACCTACTGAGAAATACGACTCTCGATATGATTACCGGTAGGTACACAAAATACAAAAGTAACAAAAGTAATTAAAGTAACGAATACTGTAAATGATTACTTTATACAAAAGTAACGATTTGTAACGAATACTCGAAAGTAACTATAATCAACATCACCAAGAGGACTCAAGATGAATATGTGTAAGAATACAACAAGCCTTCCACTATATATGTTTCATTTATCTAGTATGCATGATTTCTACCGTATCCAACCAAACGATATACATTTCCTCAATGATAGACAAATTTCACATAATCCATTCACAACCGTGTAAAACATATAAAAAGAGAATCAAATCCAAGCTAAAATAAACGGAGAACTCGGCAATCTAGCTAAACTCCAGCTGGAAATGTTCCTTTTCAACATTATTATGGATGATAAATAACGAAAGTGTGCAATATGAGAAAATATAGGATTGGACATAAGGACTCCTTTATCAATTTATCTTCACATCCAAATCGTTTAACATGGTGATATCAGCCTCCGAAACAAAACGCAAATGACAACGTCAAAGACACCTATGGTTTGTTTTTAAATCAGGAGTAAACTAAAAAGACAGATTCGCACCCAAGAAAATCACTAGAAAAATCACCAAATACATCTTCTTTTTTGGTTGGTCATATCGGCCTTCGACGGTAATCCATAAATATGTAGCCGGTTATAGGAATATCCCGGTTTAAGGAATATAAATTTGAGGTTCTGAAACGTTTTTACTAGTCACCAATGATCGGTTATTGGAATATCCCGGTTATAAGAATACTTTTGGTTGGCACAAAGGCTATTCCAATAAGCGGGTTCGACTGTATTATACTAATACGTCCCTAAAGAGTTCTAAAAACAACTGATTTTTATATAAAAGCAGACTAACAATTTAAGAATTAAAGTAATAACGCAGAAAACACAAAAAATCGCTCATATAACTTAATTAACCTATGAAATTCCAATAAATGTGATTAATGTCAAAATTTCATAACAGTGGAGTAAACTTTCCTGCGTTTGGACCAATTCTAAACAAGAATTACGGCGCGGTAAATTTGAATTATCCCTCCTGGTTTAAAAACACACCATAGTAAGATAAAAATTCGAGGTGAATGGATCGATTATCCAGCAAAACATGAAGTTTGAATACTTAAGCGTAGAACTATCAGCCTATGGCAATGTTGAAGTAGAAATAAGTGAACAAATAAGGAGAGCAACAAAAACATAATACGCTATCATAAAAATATTGCCTTTGAGGATAAATCGAGAATATACAAAGTTGCGATAAAGCCTATCTATAATGAGACCTAGTATAGAGACTAGAAACAACAAAATTCAAAATATTTCTTGAAACAACAAGGAATGAAAGTACTTCGTCGTATGGCTGGAAAGACTCTTCTAGATAAGGAATCAAGTAAAAATATAAGGAATACATGTGGAGTTGACGATATTAACGGTTTGGTGTTAAACAGGAAAAGAGAGTGAACATATTAGCAGACTGCAAGAAAGAAGAATGGTGAGATTCGCTCGTGATAAATAGTCAATAGGATGTCATAAATAAATGTGTTGGTGGTTAGGTGCAGTGCCTTTTAGTCCTTAATCAATTATTTGGTATAATTAATACTACTCCATCTGACTACGTTATACTTCATTTATCTGGTCTTTAAACTATTAATATAAACAACAACAATGTGTCAACCTGCTCCATGGCATGTTGCAATACTACTTACAATTAATATTTTTTTTCTGTGAATTTGATTGCCTTGGCCGAGCCAATTAGCCAGACATTTACAATTAATTTTATAATAAACTATATCACAGGAGGTTTTTTATATGCAATAAACTCTTGCTTAATCACGTACTGCTCCGGTCAATGTCACTTGAGTTCATATTTACTTTGAAACGATACGAAACGCTACCCCAGATAATTGAAATAACATTAGAAAAGTAATAATTTAATCATCCATGATAGCTATCATTCACCCTAGCCTAACTCAGTCTCCCAAGTTGTGTGTTCGTCTTGTTCTATGGTTAAATATGAACTATGAAAATCTGGACTGGAAGCAAACAAAACAACACTTTAACTAATCATGTTTATTGGTCAATAAAGATATAATAAAAATGTGACTTATTAAATGCATAAACAAATATACTCAAATTCTTGCCAAAAGATAGCAATTTTTGGATTATACTTATGGCTTATTGGTTCGATGGTAGATCTTTTTGATGTCGGATCGTACAGCTGTCGACTTGTTATAGTCCTGATCAGATGTTATGGCCCTAGATTCCTGCAGCTACGGTCTTAGTGGTGTTGGTTGTTGCAGTCTAGTTTCGTTTCGATGCATCCAGTATGTTCTGTCTTGTAGTGGCATCACCGGTAATGAAGGCTTGAAGCTACCGAAGGGAGAAAGGATGATGTTATTCCCAAAAACCAGAAGATAAAATACATATCAAATATCAAGAAGTAAAAAACCAAAATGAGCCTTTGCCAAATAATCTTAAAAAGTAGCAAATGGCAAAGGAATAAGATAAACTTAATAGCGACGATTACTAGTTCAATTATTTGATTAATAAAAGCATATTAATAGATGAAATAAATTATTCAAAATTAAAATATCAAGACTCGTGGTGAGTCGAAGTTAGGTATAGAAACAAAAAAAAAGGTTATGAATGATGAATACAGTATGTCGGAAGCTACTCACCCCAAGAGAATATGAAAGTCTGATGAACTAAAATGTTTTATTTTTGAAGCTCCTTTGGCTTTTATAAATTAATTTTACCACCACTCTAAATCCTTTGTGTATAAAATATGGGGGTTGCCACTGTTATTGAAAACGACATTTGAAATGACGACTAAATACAGAAAAATGGATGATAAGCATGTTCAGTACTGTGGCTGAATGATTAGATGAAAAATAGTTGCCTATAGAACGGGCGCCAACGAGCTTTTAACGAAGAAAACAGGTAAAAAATAGAAGAAAATTCTTACTAATCAAATATTAAAGAAAATAAAGTAAAATAATAATTTCAAAATAAAATAGCAAAGATGTGACGTTTGTAATGTTACAACTTGACTATTGACATTGAGTAGAGTTTAACATAAGGTTTAAATATATATGTTATACTGAGTTTTATAATATTATACTACAAGGATTAAGAAGTATAGGCTGACCCCGAAAAAGATGGAGCACCAATCTGAACATAGATGCAGTTTGTGGTACATATTACCTTTTATCTTAAATTAGATTAATTACTTATTATATGATTTCAGAATAAATCGGCTCATATTTCTTGATATAAGAATTATTTAATAATAGTATAATTTTCACGTTTTGTAAACAAATGAGGCGAAGTGACGCTGTAAACTTGCTGAGAATTCATTGTATCCGACTCGGTCACGAAGTGACATTGAACTGTTATTTATTTAACCTTTATCTGGGCAACACATTTTACTTACGTCACCGGGCAACTCGGGTCCATTGGACCCACCACTCGTCGGCTTAGTGACACAGAAATGTAACTACATTTTGCCTCGTTTTGAGATATCTACACCACTGAACTTACCCTTAACCTTTCCGTGGCCGTGCGGGAAAACTTGGTTACCCCAGATGCGGTTTTGTCTTTATAACTTTTCAAAATATTTTTATTTTTCTTTATCCCTCCAGGTAATCTTAGAAAATATATTACTAAATCGTTTTTTTTATAAAAATTATCAAATATAATTTAAATTTTATACTAAAATTGAAATTAACTCCTCGGGGCACACAGTGCCAGAAACCCCTGCCAGAGACATTCAACAATGTACAAGTCGAAGATGCAGCTTTTGTGCCAGGGCACGTGATAGAAAGACTCAAATATCATGTAGTACATGCAGAAAACCAATTTGTACCATACATCGAGAACAAAGTAAAATATTTTTATCTGTAAAAATCAGGAATAAAATCAAATTGTAAATACAGGTAAAAATAAAAAAAAATGTAAATCTTTTTAATAATAAAAACAAATTATTTCAGTTACTAGTGCCTTATTATACAGTATGTCCCTGTAAGTTGTATCCATATGGAAAACTTTTTTATTATTAATTTTACGAAAAAAAGTTATTCTTTATAAAAAGCTCTGCATGGTCCAAAACCTAAGATTTAACCATAAAATATCAAATTTTTTGAATATTATACGAGGTATGTCAAAAAGTTTGAATTTCACTCAAGAGTAAAGTAGCTTTATTTTTCGTAATATTGGAAATTGCTATTATGAAAAGTTGTTTGGAATTAAAAACTATATTCTAATATGCAATTACATCCTTCTAATTGAAAAAAAAAATTTTTTTGAGAAATTATGGATCTCATTATTTTTTCAGTTATTTCAATTCTGATAACTCTTTTATTATTAATTTTACGAAAAAAAGTGATTCTTAATAAAACGTTCTGGATGGTCTAAAACTTAAAATACAACCATCTTATATCAAATTTTATCAATTTTATACGAGGTATGTCAAAAAAATAAATTTAGATCAAAAGTAAAGTACCTTTATAGTTCAGAATATTTCAATTATAAGGAACTACATACTGAAACATAGTTTTTAATTCTAAATAACTTTTCATTATAACAATTTTAGATGTTGTGAAAAATAAACGTATTTTACTCTTGAGCGAAATTCATATTTTTTGACATACCTCGTATAAAATTGATAAAATTTGACAAAAGATGGTTGTATTTTAGATTTTCGACCATGCAGAACTTTTTATTAAGAATCACTTTTTTTCGTAAAATTAATAATAAAAGAGGTATTTGAATTAAAATAACTGAAAATAATGTTAGTTATCCATGATTTTTCAAAAAAAAAAAAAATTTCAATTAGAAGGATGTAATTGCATACTAGAATACAGTTTTTAATTCCAAACAACTTTTCATAATAGCAATTTTCATTATTGTGAAAAATAAAGCTACTTTACTCTTGAGTGAAATTCAAACTTTTTGACATACCTCGTATAATATTCAAAAAATTTGATATTTGATGGTTAAATCTCAGGTTTTGGATCATGCAGAGCTTTTTATAAAGAATAACTTTTTTTCGTAAAATTAATAATAAAAAAGTTTTCCATATGGATACAACTTACAGGGACATACTGTATAACTTTCCAAATAATAATGTAAAATTTAAATGAATTATTAAAGTATTTTAGTGGGGTAACATAGTTGCCCCGCACGGCCTGCAGCGTATGTTTTTATAGCACGGTTCCGGAAAGGTTAATGAGTTCTTTTGAGTGACACCTCTTTCTGAACACCTAAAACCCCAGTGAGGAGTTACGAAAACTCCTTACTACGAAACTCACTAAGTTAAGTTCAATTTGTTCAAAATGTGAAATGTAGTTAGATTTTTGTGTCTCTAAGCCGACGCACTGTTCTTAGATGTACTATTCATATTTACCTATATATTTCTAATATTCTTCTTTAATTTTTTATTAAAGTTAAATTTAAATTGTCTAGATTAACAAAAAAGGTACTACCATAGTATGCGATCTAGATCTACCTGAAGGGTATGTTTCCGAGTCGCAGGCCCACCATATTTCATGCCATACTTATCTGGCTTTGAAGGTATCTACTGCTTAAAAGGCCGCCATTCCTCGATACGGAACAAGTTGCTGATCTACCGTTATGTTTTTTCCTGTTCTCAAAGTTTTGGTTATGCATCGCGTATTGCTGCTATTTTATCGTTCCTTCTTCGTTCAGACCTCGTGTCCTTATCGTCAAATCGAACAAATGTTTACAAATTTTTGTATCGTTTTAACCCCATAGTACTTTTAGATATTGTATGTCCATAAAACTTACACCAAAGTACATCTACACTATGGTTGTTGACACTAAGGTGCCCTGCAGTTAGTAGTAGTCCAATAAAGGCATATATCTATGTAAAGTCGCAATATTTCCAGTTCTCTATCCCCTGGACTTTTTCGGCTTCTTTATTTGTACAGTTCACTATCTCGTTCACAATTTTTTCGTCCACAAACAAACAAAAGGAATCAACAGGATCATCTACACTTTGACCAGGAGCTAACATTACTTTGTGAACTTTGCTATTTATTATGTCGCAGGATCGCATACGTTCTTTCTGTTGTGGGTGACGCTTCCAGTTAAGTCTATCCTTAGTTTCAAAAATTACACACTCTGAAATCTGGAAACTAGTAGCTATACATTCTTTTTGAATATTACTCAATACTACTTGCCGATCATCCTCTTCATTTGCTTCCAAAAGATGATCTTCAATTTCAGAGTCACTTTCAATGCCACCTACTTTAGGAGATTCTTCATCATCGGAGTTCTATAAATTATTAGCAATCTCTTGCAGTTCTGCAGCTGATAATAGTTTTCGCAACATTTTATTCGCGCGATCTATCTACTTTTACTGTAATTCAATACAATCTTAGGAGCTTAGTTGTCGACACTAACATCGATATCAAACGACTGACAGCAGATGCATTATTTATTTTAAAATATGTATAGGTATAAACACCTATTGTAAGCAAAGAGATGTTTACATTGTTTGATACACGTTTAGACTGTATTATTGGATTTTCGGGATCATAAAAGTCGTTTAGATAACCCACAAAAACATTTTCTAAAAGCATCACCTGACTGACAGATTAAATTTTGTAACAAAGGTTTAGACTTTAGGTATAAATACAAGGAGGATCCGATCGACCCGTATTGTCGTGACAAAATTCTTTCGACTCATTAATTGAAAAAATTATAATGAATATTTTGAATAGCTCATGACTATGTTAACGGAAACATACTTCTAAACAAATTCATTGATGCATAAAATTTAATAAATAATTTAATTTAATAAGTTAATGCATAAAATTTAATCAGTTTATGATAAAAGAATTGGTGTGTTGGGCCCGTTGGAACCGCCTTGCCCGGATAAGGGTTAAACCCGCCGAAGCAAAATAGAGATTTACTTATTATTATTGTTGTCATTATGATGCTTGTATTTATTCTCGTACCGTTATTATAGTTATTCTACACTAAGGGCTGACGTAAAAAAATAAATAAAGTCCAGAAGACTCCAATGGTCAATGAGCCTCAGAAGACATTCTGACCAAAGAACAGTAAGGCTGGTATGGGAAGAAGCCCCAACTACCAAGGGTTGCAACAACAAGGAGAAAGTAAGGGCTGACGTGTGACGGTTGAGTACTTCTGTATAGTATAACCTGTAGTGATATAGCGGATGAATAAAACAACGTAAGGTAATTTATTTATAATTATTATTGGAATCCTCCCCAACAATCCAGTTCCAGGTATTCTATCCAGTTCGAAGACTCAAAGCAACACAATGTATGATAATAAGGTGGATGAAGTTTAAACATGCCATTCGCCTTGAATAAAGAAGAAAGGAGAAGATGTGTTAAGATTATTAATCTAATGACTGTGAGTAATTTATAATAACTTCCACATCTTGGTCTCGTGTTATAAGAGCAATTTTAGAGCAAGATGCATTAGAAACACTAGGATTTAACTGTTTTTACACTATAATAGCAATTAATTTCCGAGTAATTATTACATCCAATTGTACGGCAAGGAAACATCCACATCCATCCTGAGATACCCTATTTAATTCGTAAATGCATAGCTGGCAACAGACATCATTGTGGTTTGGCGCGAATGGAATAAGACGTTTAATGGGAACAACTCTCGAGGAAATACATCATATTTCGATCAGTTGGAGCTTTTCAATGTAGAATTTTCGTTAGTTCAAAAGGAATTTTGGGAGAAAGGAAAATATCGATTTTGAATTAGATATGCGTAGGTGATTTGTAGAATTATAAAGTGGAAAATTACGCCGCGTTGGTGTTAATGGAAATGGATGAGAAAATGGTGGGAAAACAAAATCGATAATAATTTATATTAGACAAAAATTGTAAAGATTTGAGAGTAAATAAGTGCTTTTGAAATATTAAAGATAGAAAGAAAGTTGGAGTTTTTGATGTAGTGCAGATAAGCTTGTTAAAGAATATGTTGATGACAAGTGAATGGTAAAACAATTATTGTTTATACATATATAATAACTTATACTAGACAAAAATTGTAAAGACATACATAACCTAATAAAACTAAATTAGAAAGAACGTCATACGTAGTTACAATTATGACTTAAGTCAACTAGTTAACAAGGGCGGATCCAGAGAGGGGGCCATGGGGCCATAGCCCTCTCAGAGAATTTAAAAAACATATAAATTCAAATATTCAAATATTATCGCGACTGGACGAGAAACTGAAAGGACAATATACATTTATAAATACGGAACATCTTCATACACATATAACACAATGTATACACGAAGCTGCATATGAGGCATTGGGGGAGTACAAAGACAACATAAGAAATAAACCATACTGGTGGGACTTAGAAATAGCCACCGAAATAGACGATAAGAGAGAAAAGTAACGGAAATATATGAGTACACAGAAAGATTCCGATAAGGTTTTATACAAAGAAGCACAAGCAAGAGTGCGGAAAAAAATCACACAGAAGAAAAACGAAACGTGGACAAACAAATGCAATCAACTTAACGCCTATATAGGGGGGACAAGAAACACAGAGAGCTGGAAATTCCTTAAAACGTTGAGAACAGATACCAAAAGGGATATAATAACACCGATTACTCTGGAAAAGTGGGATGGCTATTTCAAGCAGTTACTAGTAGAAAATAGAGAAGATTTTATTAAAAACGAAAATCACGAAAGTTTCAATGTAATTGTCAGTGGCTCACCGATTCGGTTAAGACTGGAAGAAGTACGAAATGCATGCAAATCCCTAAAAAATAGAAAAGCGTCAGGGCCTGGCGACATAGCACCAGAACTGCTCAAATACGGTAGCAACACCCTGTATGAATACCTAAGAGATCTATTTAATAGATGTATGAATGGCGAAGTCATACCAAAAGAATGGCAATTGTCTGTAATTTCTACAATACACAAGAAAGGCAGTAAAAATATATGCGATAATTACCGGGGAATATCTGTCACAAGCACCATCAGCAGAGTTTACGGAAAAATTATCAAAAATAAAATAGAAGAAGAATACAAGGACTTAGAGGCCGAAGAGCAATCCGGTTTCCGCGCTGGCAGATCCACCACTGACCACCTATATTGTGTAACACAGTTAATAGACAAACAAATAGCCTACAATCAAGAACTGCATTTAGTGTACATAGACTTAAAAAAAGCATACGATACTGTACCACAAAGTAAACTTTGGGAAGCCCTCGAAAAAACTAACATCAGTCTGAACCTCATTAAAGCTGTAAAAAATCTATACCAACATAATATAGCAAAAGTTAAGCTAGGCAAGGAAATCTCGTCAGGATTTGAAGTGAATAAGGGTCTTAAGCAGGGCTGCTGTCTATCGCCGACACTATTTAAAATATATTTAGAGCAAGTTTTGAAATCCTGGAAAAGGAAATGTAAGAATATGGGTATACCGCTAAATGATGATAACATGCTATACACTCTATGTTTTGCGGATGATCAGATTCTTATGGCCCAGGATTATCACGATATTGAATATATGACCCGAAAAATCATAGAAGAGTACCGGAACTGGGGTTTAGAAGTGAATACCAAGAAAACGGAATATATGTGCGTTGGAGGTATACAGCAGGATCTAGCGTTGGAAAATGAAATAACTATTAATCACTGTCAGGAATATAAATACTTGGGTCTTACAATTACACAAGATCGAACGTTGGACAAGAATATCCAAGAAAGGTGCACACAAGGAAGGAAAGCTATCGCATTATTGAACAAAATCCTATGGGACCAAAATATCTCCAAAGAAAATAAACGTAACATCTATAACAGCATTGTTAAGAGCATTATAACATATAGCAGCGAAGTTTGGCCACTTAAAGAAAAATCCGAAAATATGCTCAGAACAACTGAAATGGACTTCTGGAGAAGATCTGCTGGTATATCAAGAATACAAAAAATCAGAAATACAAGAATATTGGAGATAATAAATGTAAAGCATACAATAATGGACGATATAAAAACAAAGCAACTAAGATGGTTTGGCCACGTACAACGTATGGAAGAAGACAGATTACCCAAGCAAGTGCTACGATGGGCACCAAAAGGACGGCGGAAGAGAGGAAGACCTAGGAAAAGCTGGATAGAAGGAATCCATAGGGAAATCGGAGAAAGAGGCTTGAACGAAGACATGTGCTACGATTGAGAGCAATGGCGATTGGGAATCGGAAGACGTCGTAGAACGTTATAAACCGATTATATATATATATATATATATAAATTCAAATATTTACTATTTGCAGTTCAAATGTTTCTAGTTTCAAACGCATATTCCGTTTGCCACGTTCACAATGAATCAGGTTCAAAGTGCAAATTATTACTCTGTCATATTTGATGAAAGGACCTTTCCCTAACTTTGAAATACCTATGTACCATAGCGTAATCCAGTTCAGATCTGTCATTTTACATATAACTGAAGCACCAACATCTATCTCAACATGACCATGGAAGGATCCAAGACTACCACACTTGCATTAACGTTGCTTAATCTTTATGCACATCTGAGTTTCTAGAGTCAATGATATCGCTGACTGACATATTAAGATTAATATTACCACCAAGCCGACTTCTATAAAAAATTTCTTGATGCTAACCTGGCGACTAAGGCTGTTTCCAATAACATGTTGACTTTGAAAGATAGAAGATCTAACTGCGAAGAAAGTGTTAGTAAGATACAATTGGATATGGTAATTGAGTCAATACTCGCAATCTTTAGTTTGTATTTTTATTAGTTGTTACATAATCGTGGGGCAACCGGTTTCGAGTCTTACAATATATGACTCATCATCAGGCCCAGTACAAAAAAGTCTTCTCAATACAAACTACAAGCTAAAAAACACAAAACGAGAGACATGTACACATATATATAAAACATAAAAACAACTTTGTCTTGGTTTTAATCACACACCATGAAGCCAAGCAACTGTGTAGTATTGAACTCAACCTTCCATAGTATGTAAAGATGAGACTTATTGTCATTGGGAGCGACCAATCTGATGAAAATTGCTTGGTATATAATTTTAATATATATACTACCATCATTCCTCAACTAGTTAAGGGATGATGGAGTTCTGAATTTCTTTTTCCAAGTTCCACATTGAACACAACTTACAATATAAGAGACTAAAGGTTGTTTGATCGATCAACTATCCTTATGGGAGCTGGTGACTGCATGTACATCTTTAGCTGTGGAACAGTTTCAATGGCTGTTATGTAAGTACATACCAATTACTAATAACTTTATATTATGTCTTTTGATCGCATACTATCTTGTCAGAACTCCATCATCCCTTAACTAGTTGAGGAATGATGGTAGTATATATATTAAAATTATATACCAAGCAATTTTCATCAGATTGGTCGCTCCCAATGACAATAAGTCTCATCTTTACATACTATGGAAGGTTGAGTTCAATACTACACAGTTGCTTGGCTTCATGGTGTGTGATTAAAACCAAGACAAAGTTGTTTTTATGTTTTATATATATGTGTACATGTCTCTCGTTTTGTGTTTTTTAGCTTGTAGTTTGTATTGAGAAGACTTTTTTGTACTGGGCCTGATGAGTCATATATTGTAAGACTCGAAACCGGTTGCCCCACGATTATGTAACAACTAATAAAAATACAAACTAAAGATTGCGAGTATTGACTCAATTACCATATCCAATTGTATAATGGACTCGCATTGGCAACCCTTTCATCATTTGTTAGTAAGATCTTTACCGAAGTTAAAGAACTGGCAGATAAATTGGATGTTAAAGTGAAGTTACCTAGATCTGTGGGTTGACAGACTAAGAGAGCTAATCATCCATGTGGCCCAGAAAAATATTAGAGACGTACAATTCACATACCTCTTCTAGACAATATTGTACCGATTTAATCTCAAGACTACATGTCACCTCACTGAGTTGTTTGTGGCTACGGGGCAATATTTCCACACTCCTAGCTGATTCTTAAGAAGAAAAAGAAGTGGAACTATTAAAACCTTTGAAGAAAGTAGTTGAACACTTTTCACCTATCATGGACATTGATGATACACAGACAAACATTCTTCTGTTGGCAGAATAAGCAACAAAAGTACTTGACGTTTGTGATGCAAATATTTTGAAGGCACTCAAATGTATGTGAAAAGAAGTTAAAACTCACTATTTTAACCCTGATTTTTTAAAAATTTCCCCCAGAATCCCGGGTATCCCCCACCAAAAAAAATTTATGGCCCCTCCCGAAAATCGGTTCTGGATCCGCCCTTGCTAGTTAACGTCTAAAGGTGGAAACTATGCATAGTGGTAATGTACTGCAATGTAAATTATAGGTTCCTACCGATATTTTCCCACCTCTACAAGTTTAATTTTCTTTTATTTCACAATGTATTATGTTTTCCATCTTTTGCGATATTTTGCTGGTTATTAGCGCGCTCAACATTGTAGTTATATAGTACAAAAAGTATATTATGTTACTTCAAGCATTCAAATAGTATTAGTACATTATTTCACGGTCTTTGTTGTAGATTATAAAGAACCGCTTGGATTGACATGAAATTTGGCATACGCATGGCTAACATGTCAAGGAAAAAAGAGATATTGAGACGATGTGTGCTTTTGCCATGGAGGTCAATTTCACCCCTTTTCGGGGGTGAAAAATATATGTCCAAAATAAGTACGAAAATGGATAAACTAACTAATTTTAAGTAACTTTTGTTCTATAGAGTTTTTTTGCCACTCGAAAAGTCAACACTTAAAAAGTAAGTATTTTATAGAAAAAAAAAAACGTTCTTAGCAAAAATATAACCTGTAAAAAGGTAAAAAATGGTGTATGCATGAGGTTTCTAGACCTAGTAGAACCAAAGTTATAGCTAATGAAAAACAGCTTCCTATTCGCCGAATTCCAAATTAAATTTTCAACGTGAAATATCCAAAAAATGAAGCACTTTTTGGGGAAAACTCATTAAAACTTTTTTGAAGAGTTTAAAAAGCTTTATTTCTGTTTTTATAAAAAAGTGTCTAGCATCAAGTGTAAGCAAGTTACGCTCAAAATAAAATTGGTCCCTTTTGTTTTGGTAAAAAAAAAATCAAGAAGATCAGCCCCTAATTAGCAACTTAAATGAAATTAATCGTTACCGCTTCACAAGTTATTTTACTTATGTTGTGCTTTCTGATCTGTAAGTTTCATCGATTCAAGGTGTTTATTTTTGTAAAAATTTGGTATTAAAGTAAAATTTTTAAAATTTTTAATGTTGAAAAAATGATTTTTTTAAAATAACTTAAAAATTGTTAGAAATACCAAAAATCTCAAGAAATAAAAAAAGTAGGCTTTGCTTTTCTGAATATTCTGTATTTTTTTGTTTTTCTGTAAGACAAAAATTGGTTAGGATTTGGTGTTTCTAAATTTGCATACACTCATGATTAGTGACTTGTTCAAGCTTTAACTACAGCCCTTTCAAAAATAAGGACTTTGAACCGACGAAACTTACAGATCATATAAACAATACATACACGAGTAAAGAAACTTGTGAAGTGGTACCGATTAAGTTCATTTGAGATGCTTATTAGAATGTGATTTTCCAAATTTTTTTACCAAAAAAAAAGGGATTTTATTTTGAGCGTAACTTATTTAATTTTGATGCTAGACATTTTTTTTATAAAATAAAAATAAAGATTTTTTTAAACACTTTAAAAGTTGTAATGAGTTTTACCAAAAGTAATTTATTTTTTGGTTATTTCACGTTTAATATTCGACTTGAAATTTGATGAATATGAACCTAATTTTCATTAGCTATAACTCTGTTTCTACTAGGTATAAAGACCTAACATATACACCTTTTTGTTCACATTTTTACAGGCTATGTTTTTGCTATGTTTCCTTCGACAAAGTACTTACTTTTTGAGTTATTTGCGAAAAACCGAATAAAAACGTGGTTACTATGTTGAAGAATGAACAAATTTACTCGCAAATAACTCGAAAAGTATTGACTTAATGAAAAAACTCTATAGAAGAAAAGTTACTTAAAATTAGTCAGTTTATCCATTTCCGGACTTAATTGGACGTATATTTTTCACCTCCGAGAAGGAGTGAAACCCACCCCCAGGGCAAAAGCACACATCAGCACAATATCACTTTTTGAAGTTATACTTCTTTACGATCGAGAGTGAAATTTTATCACATGGTGGGCGCATGCGCACACAAACAGTATGTGTTTCGTTGCTAATCTTTCAAGATGTATGTATCAGCGCTGTCAGCGCAAATAAGTCATATTATATCATATAAAAGGATATATTATTTATTATAATTTTTGTGTCTTTCAGTTTGTCTTCCTCGGGAATAAGACATTTTATATTTATAATAATAGTAAGTAGATTTAAAGTATTTTTGTATATTCAATATTTTTGTATACTTCACTTGGTCAGTATATGAGAAATCTTGTAACCTGTCAAAACAGAAGGGATATAGCTCAGTGGTAGAGCGTGAGACCAGAGATCAAATGGTCCCGGGTTCAAATCCCGGACGATTTATACTTTTTTTTTATATATATTTGGTATCGTTTTAATAAAAAAAATTTAAAAGTGGTAGGTGCAGAAAGTTAGTTTAATATTTAAATAAAATACAAATAACCTGTTAAGTATATTAATTTCGTTGAAATCATAATAATAGAAGTATATTTTCTTACGTGCGTACAAAGTACACACACATTCTTTTTTTTTCTTTGACTTGTTAGCTATGTGTATGCCAAATTTCATGTCAAGCGGTTCTTTAAAAATTGAGAGGTTTTGCAATATTTTACCGTTAAAGAACGTACTATAGTTTTTATGAGCCACAAGAAACCATTTACGCTTCACTATTGAACCATGAGAGCACTGAAATAATACCAATTATATTACTTTGATAACGTTAAACTTTTGCAAAAAATAAACCAAACTGTGAAGCGACTGTGGAGTGGTGCTCCTATGGAAAGATAATAATATGGAACTGTGTGCAGAGTAGCGATAACTTTCCGTTCGTTCAATTTTTGTCTGTTTTTAAGAGCACAAAACGTAATATATCTTACTAATGCAACTCAAACCATTTTTAAATTTCCGTTGATATGATATTCTACGTATTGGCATGTGGGAGATAGACCAGGGTAATAAGACAAAAATATACCCTGTTCGTGACACTTCAGCAGCCAGGGTACTGAAGCGTTTTTTCGACAAGTAATACCTATAGGAACAAATTGTAACTATTCCCTGCGTAGGATCTGGCGGCCATTTTTATTTATAAACAATTAACTGTCAAAAAATGGCATTTTTCCTTTTTTTTTCAAATCAATTGAAAACAATGAAACTTATGATTTCATTAGTACAAATATCTTTGAGATTATGAAAAAAGCTTTAAAATGACATATTACAAAGTTTGATATACTCATTTATTGTTAATATAATTGAGAAAAAAGGTCGGAATTGCAAAAAAAATTATTTTCGCAATAACTGCTGTAAAAATTAGTGTACAGGTTTAAAATTTTTGTCAAATGAGGGTTCTTTGGTGCTTAATACGTGATAAAAATTTCAAAGCGATTCATTCAATTGTTTAAATTTTATTCGAATTGTTTATCTCAGAGAGCATTTTTTTTGCAATAACATAAGTCAGAAAAAAATGACGTTAGAACCATTCCACAGGTGTCAAATGGAAGAGCATGAGCTATATTTTCAACTTGGTTTAGAGAAAGCGAATAAAAAATGCATTTATTAGTAATAAATAATTATGCAAAGTATGTAAATCTTCCCTTATAAACTTTTTGAATAACTTTTTCCAAAAAAAATAACTTTTTTTACCCTGTTTTAAGTGCACAACTACCAAGTAATGTTATTTATATCATACTTGATTAAAAATTGTAATAAATATATATAATTTCTTATATAACAAAATAAAAAGTTTATAAGGAAAGATTTACGATACTTTTGCATAATTATTTATTAGTAATAAATGCATTTTTTATTCACTTTTTTTAAACCAATTTGAAAAAATAGCTCATGCTCTTTCATTTGACACCTGTGGAATGGTTCTAACTTCATTTTTTTCTGACTTACGTTATTGCAAAAAAAATGCTCTCTGGGATAAACAATCTGAATAAAATTTAAACAATTGAATGAATCGCTTTGAAATTTTTATCACATATTAAGCACTACAGAACCCTTATATGACAAAAATTTCAAAGCTCTACACTAATTTGTATAATAGATATTGCGAAATTAATTTTTTTTGCAATTCCGACCTTTTTTCTCAATTATATTAACAATAAATGAGTATATCAAACTTTGTAATACGTCAATTTAAAGCTTTTTCCATAATCTCAAGATATTTGTACCAAAAAAAAACCATAAGTTTCACCGGTTTCCATTGATTTGAAAAAATAGGGAAAAATGACACTTTTTGACAGTTAATTGTTTATAAATAAAAATGGCCGCCAGATCCTACGCAGGAAATAGTTACAATTTGCTCTTATAGGTATTACCTGTCGAAAAAACGCTTCAGTACCCTGGCTGCTCGAGTGTCATGGAAAAAACCTTATTACCCTGGACTAAGAATAATAAAGAAGATTGGAAATAGCGCTTGTTTGTCATTACCGGTACAGTCATATTATATGAAGATATTTTAATTGATCTTACGTATACAGAGAGAGTCTGTAATTTGGATTAAATTCAATATCTCAAATACTAATTGTTTTTTTTTGAAAAATGCTCAGAACCGTCGATTAGTATTTTAGATTGTCCTTCCTTTTAGATGGATTTCCGTTCCGTCTTTTATACTGACAGAGACGGTATAAAAACATGTTTTGCTTAGTACCTAGGCGTACTTTAGATAAAAGAATATTATCGTCACTAGTTTCATTAAGATACATCTAACTGCAAAAATTTGGCAGCTTTAGTGCTTCAGTGCCTCGCCTATCATGACTCACCCTGTATATGACAGTGGTTTGAGGTTATGTTGTTTATGAGGTATTCAGCCCTGTGATAGATGACCGAAGTTATCTTTAACGTTTATGTTAAAGCTAACATAACTATGACGGATGACTATCTCCATAACTATTTACGTAAATTTCGTGTGACGCATCCGTCACCGGTATGATACCAGTTATTTCTTAAACGTTAAAAGAGAAGTAACGTTTGAGTAACAAAATTTGAAGTAACAAAGAGAACCTTATGTAGAAATAGTGCAAGTTGGAATGAGTGTGAGAGATTGATCGGAACATGGCACATGATAAGAAGATAACCATAAAGGCAGCGTTGCCAGAGTTGATACGATTGTACCAATTTGATACAATTAACAACCAAACTTTTGATACTAAAATATCCTAAAGAAAAACCTAAAATTTTGTGATATAAGAAATTTGCTTCAAATATCATTAAACGACGTTTTTTTTTAGTTTTTGTACAAAATGTGTTGGTTTAGTACATTTTGTGTCACTATTTCAGTCATTTCAGTGCATTTACAAATGTTTATAGCTATGTTTATAAATTTCAACTTATATTTAACAATTATATCTCGATTTAATTTTTCTATAATTTTTAAAATTGTATTACCCTTCTATTCTTAAATTATTAGCTTTATTTTCATTTTTAATTATTGTTTTAATCTTATTATTACCTACGTGTTTTTAATTGTTATTTGAGGTCTATTTTTTTTTACATTTGTAATATTATACTGCTTTATATTTGATATTAAATTAATAACATGCCGCACAAAATCCTAGGACAACCTGAAGCAGCGTTCTACGCAGATTTCTATCTAAAAACAAGTCAAAAGATGAACCTAACTTTACACAACCTTACATAACTCCAGAGTTATCTTATAACATGAGGTTTAACGTCGCGTTATAAAGTGACAGTTGATATATTCAGATAACTCAAGAACTATCAAGAAATAACGCAAGTAGTTAAGTTAAATATGATACATCACACCAATTCGAGGATTATAACTTAACTACAGGATAACTTTACGTTATATTTAACGTGAGTGATTCATCACAGGGCTGAATGTTGTAAAGTAAATCGTTTTTAAAAATAAAATAAAAATTCCATTTTTATTCAGTTGCAATGCGAAAGCAAAACAATCTTATTTTTCACCTAAAATACGGAGAGCAGTCCAGTCCTCTTTCTCCATACTTAGAGTGATCAACACCGAGAGTTTATCCCCCACACCGCAGCTGACGTGAATGGACTAGGTGACTAGCGTCATCTGGCAATTGAAAGATGAAGTAGTTTTCAATCCTAATACCAATATTATTAATATTTAAAAATATTAAAATATTACTAAAAGATTTTTAAATTGAAAATTTATTGGTCCATTTTCTTGGTAACACCTCCATGGCTTCTAAAATTTGCAAGCCAGATGGATGCTGAAGCGAAGAAGAAAAGAGAGAATTAAAAAAACTTACAATTCACGACCCCGTCTGTTCAGCTGGCAAATTCCAACAGAAAATGGACCTAAGTTACTCAAAGAAGTAACGACCAATATAAAAATAAAATAAAAATTCCATTTTTATTCGGTTGCAATGCGAAGGCAAAACAATCTTATTTTTCACCTAAAATACGGAGAGCAGTCCAGCCCTCTTTCTCCATACTTCAAGTGATCTAGTGATAAACACCGAGAGTTTATCCTCCACACCGCAACTGACGTGAATGGACTAGGTGACTAGCGTCATCTGGCAATTGAAAGATGAAGTAGTTTTCAATCCTAATACCAATATTATTAATATTTAAAAATATTAAAATATTACTAAAACGTTTTTAAATTGAAAACTTATTGGTCTATTTTCTTGGTAACACCTCCATGGCTTCTAAAATTTGCAAGTCAGATGGATGCTGAAGCGAAGAAGACAAGAGGGAATTCAAAAATCTTACAATTTTACAAACTTACAGTTTTTTTAATTTCCTCTTGTCTTCTTCGCTTCAGCATCCATCTGGCTTGCAAATTTTAGAAGCCATGGAGGTGTTACCAAGAAAATGGACCAATAAGTTTTCAATTTAAAAATCTTTTAGTAATATTTTACTATTTTTAAATATTAATAATATTGGTATTAGGATTGAAAACTACTTCATCTTTCTAAATCGTTTTTTTAGTTATGTTTAGTTTCTCACAGTCTTCTAACATCCTATATTTGAATAATTTTGACCAGTAAGTTATCTGTGTTTAAAATTATTTTGACAGAACCTTTTTTTACTTAGAGATACTTTTATCCAAAGATCCGTAGTTATATTTGCATCAGAATAATATATCCTCCAGCCAATATATCACTATACCATTTTAATAAAGCAGTTATATAAAATCATCGACTATTATGCAAACGATGTGATAAACATGTCAAGCTGTCACGTGCACGCTCAATTCCCTTGTAGGTCGAACCTTTTTTTATTCGTACTTTGTGACGAACAATAATTACATAATTTCGTTGCGCTGTTGGTTGCGTCACTCAGCGATATGTTGTTTTATTCTGGACAAACTAGGAAAAAACAAGAAAAAGTTGTTTAGAAGTTATGTTATTGTAGGCTATTGATTATGTTCAAAATAAGAGAGCTAAAAAGAACTACAACGTTAACGGGATTTTATTGTCTCATATAGTCAATGGACCTCTAAATTTGAAAAAACCGCGGAGTGCTACCATTTAAATGGGTGCGTTTTTGAGAAATGGGTGAATTAGTCCCTAGGCACAGGGTGAATTAGGGTGAGTGCTATGCACTTTTGGTACAAAGACGTCTACAGGAAAATTGTTCCAGGTTAAATTTATTATCGAAATTTTACATTTTAAAGTCAAAGATATTTTTATTTACAAAAATATATTCAACAGGAAAGCAAAAAAAGCAACACGAAAGAAAGCAATTTTGTTTTTTGCCCCATAACTTTTTTCCACAGGGATATAGGTATAGATATTGCTTCAGCAGAAATTAACTTACATTCTTTCTCTTTTAAATGACGTTTAGTAGAAGTCTCTAGGATATATATTTTCCGAAATAGGTTTTTTCAAAATGCCCCGCTCACAGCATTTTTGGACCATTGTTCTGTAACTTTTTTACGGATTTGTAGGTATATGCAATGGTACATTTATTAGAAAGAGGTGTCAATTACCTATAAAATGGTCTATAGTATAAGGTTGCTTGACTATTTTGAAGCAAGTTCTGCTTTTTCAAGGTCTCATACTTTTAATGATTTTTTATGATTATTTTTTAAATTTCTCATATTGACCTTTTTTCTTGTACATTTAGGCATATACATGGTATAATAGAAAACAGAATATTTTCTTGACTTTAAAATGGTGTATTCCAAAAAAATCTAGGACTATTTTTAAACAAGATATCCGTAGGATATCCAAGAGTATCCGTAATTTGAAAAAAAATTTAAAATTTTTTAGTTTTTTTTAATCAGAAGAATATAATTGCATATTATAATATAATTTTTAATTCCAAATAATTTTTCTTAATAACACTTTTCGATATTGTGAAATATAAAGGTAGGTACTTTACTCCTGAGCAAATTCATATTTTTTAATACCTCGTACACTATTAATAAAATTTTATATCTGATGATCGTATTTTAGGTTTCAGACTAGGCAGAGCATTTTATAAAGAAAAACTTTTTTTCATAAAATTGAAGAAAATGAGCTTTCCTTTTTATTAAACAATACATATACCCTGTAACATCCTGATCATAACAAGACCAGGGCATTAAGCAACACCACACTGTTGGGAGAAACGATGGGAGGAATTCCTCGAACATCCCTTAGGATATTCAAAAGAAAAACGTCCACCGTTCCATCCATCAGAATGGTGCTCTGCCCGACTGCTCAGCCCTGGGTTCGTTCCCTGTTCATTCTTCCTTCACACCAATCCCAGAAAAGGTACAGGAAATAAAAAGTCTACCTAATCATTTTTAAATACGCTATTTATTGAAATATAAAAAAAAACTTAACAAAAATAATTTTTATTGCATACTGATAACAAGTTAAATTTCTAAGCCCGTGACCGAGATCCCGCTGGTAATCGGTACAAAAGTTATAAAGGTAAAAATTTACTCAGCTTTAAGTCCTTCCGTTACAGTTCCTAAAGGAGGTCCCCAATCCCTGTAGAATTTGTCGTCGCCGGTAGTTAAGGGAAGTCTAGGGCTACGTTGTTGGGCTGTCTTGTCTCTGTAGGGCTGTCTTGTTTAATTTATTCTACTGCATCAGGATGCGGTTGTAAGCTAATTCGCTCTCCAAGGTAGCGGTAGAAGGTTTTCTTTTCCAGGTGCTTGATTAAAATCTTCTTCCCGAGGTAGGGGCTAGAAAAATTCAAACAAGGATCAGTTTTCTCCCAAAAGAAAAGCCCGATCAGAAATAAAGCTGAGTATTGTGAGAAACACGATCTCAGCAAAATCTCTGACCACGGCGTGGTATTATTAAAAATAAAAAGAAACGGAAAGAATTATATCAATAAAATATTATAACTATGTACAGGAAATAAAGTAATATACCATAATATACCAGAGAAAAATAAATAAAATTATACAAGTTTTTAAGCTTTATTTCAAGGAGAAATAGGTATCTGCTGTGCAAAAGAAATCAGTGAAAAACTTAGGCAAAAACTAGATAATCAAACTTACCCATTGTTTAACGGCCTACACACAAACACGATAATGTATGCCAATATTGTGCCTGATTTACGTGGCAATGGCAAAAGGGAGCTAGTACAAATTTTTATCGCATTAAATAGCTTCGAAGAGATGTACTAATTGACTTGACGGTAGTAGGGTCGCTTCTAGAAATATATAGTCCGAGGGACAAATACCAAGCGGAGCTTGGTGTAGCGTTCAATTGGCTGATTGAAACGTTACACACCCCCCAAGGTACCGGAAAATTTTTTCACAGGGACTTGAAAAAATTTTTTTCATAAAAGAAGAAGAATAGTTGTAAAAAAAAATGTGAATAAGAAGAAGGATGACAAGTAAGAATGGCAGAAAAGAAAAAAAATGTTGATAAAAACTCGAGACATGAAAAGAAGAAGAAGCAGAAGAAGAATGAATAAGTAGGGTAATTATATTTAAGATAATATTAAAAAGAAAACAAGAAGAAATAGTTTATTTGAAAGAGAGAAAGAGAGAGAGTCAATATTTAGCACAAATCAAGTTATTAAAGTTAAATATAAATATTTGGACCAGCAATAAAAAATTGTTGCTAATAGCTGTACTATAAAATTCAACTGTAAAAAGAAATGACGCTAACCAGCTAGTTAAGCCTTGTTCTCTGAACTTTTGCTGCAGATACCTTCATTCGAAGAAAAAGAATAAAGTAAATAAAAACGTATTAATAACTAAAAATAAGCTGAATTAATATTTAACAAATTCTGTAGGTATACCTAATTAATACTAAAAGCTAAAATTTAAACTTACAATTATAAATAAAATAAATAGTAAGGGATGCGCCTTTGGAGTAAAGTAAAGCACCCCTAGGTCAAAGCAAAAGTTAGGCAGTAAGCACAACATATTATTCAGCCTATCAATAAAAATGGAGGTACGGTAATATGAGATAAACAAAATTTTATTGATAGTAAAATAAAGATGTACTAGATAAACTGCCAGAAAAGTTTAGACAAGTCAAGGTTATAATCATAAATAAAAAAATGAAACAATGAACTTAGAAAAGATAAAGAAGAATGGTAACGAATGAACATAATTTAAAAGTCTGATATTAAGAGCCAATAACAAACAATGTCAATAAAACAAAAGAAGACTCTTGAAATATTTAAAGTATTCACAATATATAAAAAAATAAATCTCAGATGTTTTGGTGGGTGTTGAGATGAAAGTAGTTGAAGCTCAAATTCTAATGAGATATTTCAGGAGTGCCAGGGCGCCATGCAAGCAAAAAATCGAAGGTTCATAAAAAAGAAAATTGGTAAAAGGTGTCATAAAATTTTCCTATTGAAGCAGAAGACATGATTACGCAGAAGTTGAAAAAAAAAACTATATGTGCATAATGCACGCTTAACTTCAGGAAGTATTTACGACCTGAGGATAATAGTTTTCTAAAAACTATTAAAATTATTTCAAAACGCCATGGAATTACACAAAAGGTGTCACCTGGGACGGCTGCATAATAACATTTGTGTTTCGAAAAGAGAGTAGTAATAATTAATATACGCTAAGATAGTTCCAAACATGGAAAAGATAGAATCTGGTGGTGGCCCAAACTCAAGATAACGCGTATTCAGGAATCACAATCGTGAAAAATGCACGATAAAAAGATACAAAATATGAACCTCGAAAAATTGATTACAAAAAAAATTGACAGAAATGTTGTTAAAATAAAGATGTGGAAAACGTCTCTTAAATATAAGAAAAGACAAAATCAATTGTTATCGATGTCTGTATCGTTATCAACGTCATCATCATCAATGTCGTCACAATCTGTTTCATCAGGTTTTAAATCTCTGACGTGGAAATTCCCTAAGTCAACACCATTAAGATCCTTGACAGCATAAACAGTGGAAGAAATAACTTTGTCAATAATGCAAGGAACAAATTTCGGAGCAAGTTTTGAGGTAAAATTATCAACAGCTTTAGACAAGACAAAATTTCTTTTCCAGACTTTCATTCCAGGAGAATAAGTGGGAGAGGGCCTTCTACGTAAGTTATAACGATCCCTGTTGGTAGTGTAGGAATGACGAATTCTTTTTTGGACTTCATCGAAGATAGGGGTCAAGTTTTCGGGCGGCAAGGGAGAGAAAAGACTGTTGTTAATATTTACCGAATTATTTGCCCTATCCTCAATGCTTCCGTAAAAGGAACCGTCAGTTGGAATATTCCTGGCAAAAGTTAGGAAAGAGGGAGAAAATTTGGTAACATCATGTTTTGCGAGCCTGATTGCCTGGGCTATCTTAAATATGTCTTTATCCCAGTCTTTATGGTTGTCTTGAATAAAAGAACGAATAGCTGTTACGATAGTTTTGTTTACCCTCTCAGTTGGATTAATCTGGGGAAAATATCTGGCATTGTACCAGATTTTCTGTACATTGTATCGTTTCATAAGGTCCTTAAATTCCTTAGAAATGAACTGAGGGCCATTGTCAGCAGCAAAAATCTGCGGGACACCGAAGATTAGGAAGACCTGATTTTCAATAAATTTCACGATGCCAGCAGACGTCGCTGAGGACATGGGGTGTACTAAGATAAACTTGGTGAACCAATCTACAACGACCAAAAGATATCGATTACCCTTCTTAGATCGAGTATAAGGACCTAGAAGGTCAGCTGAGAGGAACTGAAAGGGGTAGTTGATGTCCCTGTATTTACCCATTCGGCCTGCTGGGGGTAAATTTGATGATTTACACGAAGCGCAAACTTTGCATTTAGAGACATATTTTGAAACATATTGCCTCATTTTAGGCCAATAGTACAATTCGGAAATTCTGCCAAGGGTTTTGGATACACCTAAATGACCTGCTGTAGGTTCGTTGTGGTACATATGGAGGATAGATTTTCTGTGTGGGGAGGGAACAAAAATTTTCCAATCCGGAGAGGAATCGCAGAATTTGGAACGAGAGAAGACATGCTTGTATAAGATATTATTTTCAACTTTAAGAGAAGGATACTTAT
The DNA here is from genome assembly GCF_917563875.1 of Diabrotica virgifera virgifera. NCBI lineage: Eukaryota > Metazoa > Arthropoda > Insecta > Coleoptera > Chrysomelidae > Diabrotica > Diabrotica virgifera. Next base: position 44,540,886 of record NC_065446.1, read on the forward strand.
GTGGGTCATTGGTAACCTTCTTTATTAAGGTGTTATACCAATTGTCTCTAGTGAGATTAGACAGATTGAGAACTGAAACTTCTGTGGCATTTTCTGGAATTCTGGAAAGGGAATCAGCAACGACATTAAGAGAACCGCTACGATGCACTATGTCAAACTTATAAGAAGATAACTTCATTATCCATCTAGCTAGACGAGGAGAAGGGTTTTTCATAGTGAAAAGCCACTGAAGTGAAGCGTGGTCAGAAATTACGCAAAAAACTGTGCCTTCGATATAACCTCTAAATTTTTCGACTGACAGGAGGATGGCCAAAAGTTCTTTCTCGGTCGTGCTGTACTTCCGTTGGCATTTATTAAGAGTTTTGCTAAAATAAGCGATGGGGTGCTCAAAACCATCCTCTTTTTGAAACAGAACTGACCCAATTCCAGAGTCACATGCATCGCACGCAATATAAAATTTCTTTGAGAAATCAGGACTAGCAAGAACAGGAGCACGAGTGAGAAGGTTTCTTATATCATGAAAAGCTGAATCAGCTTCTTTAGTCCATGATATGGGCTGTCCTTTCTTTTTTCCTTTTAACAAATCCGAAATTGGAGAACAAACAGAGCTAAAGTTAGGGAGAAATCTACGGTAATACCCGATCAAACCGATAAGGCGTCTGATCTGTGTGGTATTCTGAGGTACAGGGTATTCTAAAATAGAATCGATTTTCTCAGGATCTGTTCTAAGACCTTTTTCATCGACAATGAATCCTAGGAACTTAAGAGATGGTCTACAAAATTGACATTTATCAAAATTGATGGTCAAATTGGCAAGTTTCAGTTGTCTAAACAGCGAGGAGAGTACTTTAAGGTGAGTCTCAAAATCTGGAGTCACCACAATAATGTCATCAACGTAGTAAAAGACATAGGGGTCAAGTTTGGGACCGATTGCCATGTCGATTAATCTGCACATTGCTTGTGCGGAATTATTTAGACCAAAGGGAAGAACATTAAAGCAAAATACTCCACGATTTGGAATAGAAAAAGCGGTTTTGATCTTAGACTCCTCGTCGAGAGGAATTTGATAGAAAGCATGTCGTAAATCAATGGATGTTATATACCTAGCATCACGAACTTTAGAGATAATAGAGTCGATAAGGGGCATTGGGTAACTGTCCGGAAGAGTTACAGAATTCAGCTTCCTACCATCAAAACAGACGCGATGTGTGCCGTTCTTCTTTTTAACGAGCCATAGAGGACTCATCCAAGGAGTTGGAGTGTGTAAGGGTTGAATAACCTTTAGTTTCAGCATTTCGTCAACACCTTCATTGAGTATTTTCTGCATTGCAGGCGATAGAGGGTATTGCCTTTGTTTTACTGGCTTTGCATTTCCGGTGTCGATGTGGTGAGTATAAAGGGTTGTTCGACCAATAGAGTCCTCTGGAGCTATTTCTTTGAATAGAGAAATGATCGAATCTAATTGAGCGAGTTGAGAAGGAGATAATGTGCATCTATCAGAAATCGTATTAATAACGCAAGTTGAAAAATTATTGGAGCTATACGAAAAATCAGAAAAATTAAAAGATAAACCAAAAAGACGAATAAAATCCATACCTAAGATGATTTTATGTGATATGGAGGGAACAACTAAAAATTTTAAGGAATGTGTGGTGTTCTGTAAAGTAACGGGAACGTGAACAAAGCCAATGGCATCTTGTAGGCTACCGTCAGCTGTCGTTAAGTGTATTGCAACGTCATAACTAATCTGCAATTTAAATTTTTTTAATAGATAAAGGGCTTTAGAACCAAAAATTGACACGTTAGAACCAGAGTCAATAAGAGCAGAAATAGAGTCGTCTAAAATACTGATTGAAAGATAAGGGCGGTTGTCATGTTCACGAACATTTAAAAGAGGATTTGTAGACAAAGTTCGACTGATGTGGGACGTATGTGCCAAAGATACTGGAGTAACGGTAGAGACAGGTGGATTGACAATGAGGGAACAGGGAACAAGAGATGGTGAGGATATGTTTGAATTTAAGTTATTTGGGTAAAAAGTTAGGTCGTCAGAGATAACAGGTGAAGAGAGAGTTGTAAGTGAAGGTAGGGATTCATCGGTTAATGACGGGGTGCGCTGGGTTGGTCCGCGGGTCTTCCTTGTTGTGGGGTGGAAGATAGTGCTGGCGGGTTGATGGTGACGCCAGTATGGTCGTTTTTTTTGAACGTTAGAACATTTCGGACACCTCGCCTTTGTAACACGCTGTCTTCCACAGCCGTAACAGAAAATAGTAGCTTCGGATTGGCAATCCTGATAGACGTGTCCTTTAGTTCGGCAATTCCAGCAAATTACGTTCAAAGAACATGTTTCTCTGAATCTTTGAGGTAAGGAAGTGGACTGCTTAGAACGGGAAGAACAAATTGCACGAGAAGTTTCTATGCACTTACACGCATTAATGAGATCAGCAACAGTGGGGGTTTTGACCATAGCAAGACCCATAACAAAATCAGGAAGAAGGCCTAACCTAATTTCTTCCACCCGCTCCGCTTCTAAAACACGTTTTTCAAGACGATTGAAGAGTGCCTCACAATCGGCTATAAAAGAGAAAAAAGGCTCATCAGGACCTTGCTGTTAGTACGAATTTGTTCCCATAAGGCTCTATCGTAGTTGTCAGGTAGATAGGTTTGTTTCAAAGCTGAAACTAATTCATCCCAAGAAGCAAATGACTTTTTTAAATAGTGGTTATGCCACCAAGTGAAGGCAGAGCCTTCGAAAAGATCTCCGGCGGAGAGAAAAAGATCAGAATCCTTGCATCCTCTAGACTGTTTTAAGACATTAAGATGTTCAAGAAAAGGGATGAGGTTTGTACCCCCAGAAAATTTTCTTATTCCCCATTTGTGCACGGGAATAGGTTTTGACGCAGTAAGAAAAGAAGGAGAGGCAATAGGTGTAGAAGAGAAGTGTTGAGGCTCCTCTTCATCTTGAGGATTTCCCAGTTTTTCCTCCAACTCACCAAAAAGGATGGATACGTCCATTTTAAATTTTTGCTTGGTCTCCTCTTCCTTTTCATCTGAAGCGGCCATGCGACGTGCTCTTCCGGATAGATGGTGAAAACGATCGGAAATAGTCCGATAGCTAGGAGTTGCACTAGTACCAGTAAAACCCTCGACCAAAGTTTTTAACTCCTGGTACGTTTTCTTAGCGTCTTTGACATCCTGCGTAAAAGCCGGAGTCAACTTATATTCTGGGGCTGTCTTCTTTTCTTCAGTAAGCAACCCTCTCAGTGATTTCCTACGCTCCGCAACATTTTCGGGCACTGTAGAACCTCTAATGGTGAGTTCGTAGGCCAATTCCTCCGTTTTTAGGTGGTTGGGATTGAAAGGGAGAGGCATGATTAACAACGAGAAGATAGTTGAAAAATCTGAGAGGATAGTTGTAAAAGAAAAAAGACAGAAATTCACAGCGGGCGAAGAATAAAGAATACAACGATAGTAACTACAATTCAAAATTAATTAAAGAGAGTAAAATTTAAAAATAAAAAAGATAGTTTTAAAGATAGTTAAATAAAATTAATTCAGCATAAGAAAATGTAAGTCCTGAAAATTTAGTATTTTTGGGACAAACGGTATATATTATAATACATTACCACATTAAAAATGTATCGCAATAATAAATATTAGCGACAAAATATTTTATAGATATCATTAAATATAGATTGCTAATACCGGCAAAAGGCAATTAAGCAAAACGAACATTTATCAAAGAAAAATAAAATGTAAAAACTAGTAATTTAAGCTAAGCCATTAATGTTGAAAATAGACAAAAACAGCAGAGTGAATATTAATATCTACTAACGATTTAAATTGGAATTGGAAAATTAAGATATTTTTAAATTTATAGCGATAAAATTCTGCAATATAGTTTAAAAGTAAATTTCTATTTCCTGCAACCTGACTAGGATAAGCGCGAGAAAGAATAAACAGGTTTTATTGGGCGCCATTTTGTAACATCCTGATCATAACAAGACCAGGGCATTAAGCAACACCACACTGTTGGGAGAAACGATGGGAGGAATTCCTCGAACATCCCTTAGGATATTCAAAAGAAAAACGTCCACCGTTCCATCCATCAGAATGGTGCTCTGCCCGACTGCTCAGCCCTGGGTTCGGTCCCTGTTCATTCTTCCTTCACACCCATCCCAGAAAAGGTACAGGAAATAAAAAGTCTACCTAATCATTTTTAAATACGCTATTTATTGAAATATAAAAAAAAACTTAACAAAAATAATTTTTATTGCATACTGATAACAAGTTAATTTTCTAAGCCCGTGACCGAGATCCCGCTGGTAATCGGTACAAAAGTTATAAAGGTAAAAATTTACTCAGCTTTAAGTCCTTCCGTTACAGTTCCTAAAGGAGGTCCCCAATCCCTGTAGAATTTGTCGTCGCCGGTAGTTAAGGGAAGTCTAGGGCTACGTTGTTGGGCTGTCTTGTCTCTGTAGGGCTGTCTTGTTTAATTTATTCTACTGCATCAGGATGCGGTTGTAAGCTAATTCGCTCTCCAAGGTAGCGGTAGAAGGTTTTCTTTTCCAGGTGCTTGATTAAAATCTTCTTCCCGAGGTAGGGGCTAGAAAAATTCAAACAAGGATCAGTTTTCTCCCAAAAGAAAAGCCCGATCAGAAATAAAGCTGAGTATTGTGAGAAACACGATCTCAGCAAAATCTCTGACCACGGCGTGGTATTATTAAAAATAAAAAGAAACGGAAAGAATTATATCAATAAAATATTATAACTATGTACAGGAAATAAAGTAATATACCATAATATACCAGAGAAAAATAAATAAAATTATATAAGTTTTTAAGCTTTATTTCAAGGAGAAATAGGTATCTGCTGTGCAAAAGAAATCAGTGAAAAACTTAGGCTAAAACCAGATAATCAAACTTACCCATTGTTTAACGGCCTACACACAAACACGATAATGTATGCCAATATTGTGCCTGATTTACGTGGCAATGGCAAAAGGGAGCTAGTACAAATTTTTATCGCATTAAATAGCTTCGAAGAGATGTACTAATTGACTTGACGGTAGTAGGGTCGCTTCTAGAAATATATAGTCCGAGGGACAAATACCAAGCGGAGCTTGGTGTAGCGTTCAATTGGCTGATTGAAACGTTACAACCCAAATATACAAAATATATCAAAAATCATTAAAAGTATAAGATTTTGAAAAACCATATTCTGCTTAAACATAGCCATACGGCCTTCTTCGATAGAATATTTTAAAGGTAATTGACTTCTCTTTCTACTAAATGTACCATTGCGTATACCTAGAAATGCGTAGAAAAAGAAGTTACAGAACGATGCGAAGTAACAAGGAAAATATCCCAAAATCGCTGTGAGTGGCGAAATTTGAAAAATCATATTTTGGAAATTGTAACTCACAGTGACTTCTGCTAAACGCCATTTTAAAGAGGAAGGATGAAGTTTTTTTCTGTGAAGAAATGCCTATACCTATATCCCCGTGGAAAAAAGTTATGGAGCAAAAAACAAAATTTCTATCTTTCATGTTTTTTTCTTGCTTTTCTTTTGGATATATTTTTGTAAAAAAACATGTTTTTGACTTTAAAATGTGATATTTCGATAGTAAATTTAACCTGGAATAATTTTCCTATAGACGTGTTTGCATCAAATGTACATAGAACTCACCCTAATTCGCCTTGTGCCTAGGGACTAATTCACCCCTTTCTCAAAAACGCACCAATTTAAATGGTAGCACTCCGCGGTTTTTTCAAATATAGAGGTCCATTGACTATATGAAACAATAAAACCCTGTTAACGTTGTAGTTCCTTTCTAAAATATATAATCAATAGCCTATTGCTGGAATCGAATCTTAAGATTGCATATACAGGGTGTAACAAAAATGCAGGTCATAAATTTAATCACATATTATGGGAACAAACATAGTTCGATTGAACCTAACTTACCTTGGTACCTACAAATGTGCACATAAAAAAAGTTACAGCCCTTTGAAGTTACAAAATGAAAATCGATTTTTTCGACATGTGGCATTCTTATGGCAGGACCATCTTAAAAAAAATATAGGGAGATTTGTATACAACATAAAAATTTTATGGAGGTTTTATTCCCGTAAACCTCCCCAAAATTTTGTGTACGTTCCAATTAAATTATTATTGTGGTACCATTAGTTAAACACAATGTTTTAAAGCTTTTTTGTTTTCTATCACTTTTTCGATAAGCCAGTATTCGAGATATTTTGAATATTTGACGAATCCACCACATATTTGTATATGGTTAAGTAGGATTATAGAGACCCGTTAATAATCTTAATTTATAATTTACATTTTTAGGTATATTTTGAAACATCTTAAAAAAGAAGCCGCATCTCGATAAAATGTGACTTATTGAAAAAATACTAAGAGGAAAAAAGTTTTAAAAACAATTTGTTTAACTAATGGTTCCACATTTTTTTAACATTTAATATAACACGAACTCGAAAGGTTTAGTTCTCTTGAATCTTCTCATTATTCCATGCTGGTCCAGGAGTTGAATAGCCTCTACGTTTGCATGGTTTGTTTTCATGCTTCTTTGCGAATCTTTTAATTACATCTGCCACCATTTCCACACCTAGTTCTCTGTGTAGATCGCTACTTCTTATATACCAGGGAGCATTTACAATGTCTCTTAGTACTTTATTCTGAAAACTTTGGATTATTTTGATATTACTCGTACTGGCACCTCCCCAGAGCTGTATGCCATATGTCCATACCGGCTTCAGTACTTGTTTATATATCATGAGCTTATTATATACTGACAGTTCTGAATTTCTTCCGAGGAGCCAGTACAATTTTCTATATTTGATGTTTAATTCTATTTTTTTCTTTTTGATGTGTTCTTTCCATCTCAGTCTGACATCTAGGTTCATACCCAAATATTTTGCTGTATTGGCATAATATGGTATAGTAGTGCCATTTAGTACTATTGGTGTTTTATTTATTGCTTTGTTGGTGAAATCTACATGTACTAATTTAGTCTCATTGAATTTGATACGTCATTTCTTGGTCCATGCATTAACCTCATTGAGTGTCTCTTGCAATTTTACTTTTGCTTCAATTTAATCATCATCAACTGCTGATATAGGTATTTGTATCATCAGCAAACGTAGCAGTGGTGGTTGTATCTAATACTGGTATATCGTAGGTGTACAGCAGATAAAATAGTGGACCTAAAACACTACCTTGGGGTACTACAGCACCAATTGTTCTCAATTCAGAGTAACAGTCTTCATATTTTATTCTAAACAATCTTTCACTAATATACGATTTGAGTAACTGGCTATGTTCTTTACATAAAATTAGATTCAGTTTGTATTCTAGCCCATCAATGGTACCACAATAATAGTTTAATTGTAACGTACACAAACCATTAAGGGCTATTTTCTTCGAAGATTTTTAAACATTGGATTTTTGCTAAGCATCCCTTGATAAACGAAATTTTTTTCAAAAATTTTTTTGTTTATTTGTCTTCGAAGGTAGTTTAGATTTCTGCAAATTGAAATAAATACAAGGTGGGCGGTTAATTTTGCCGGTGAGTGTATATACAATAGAATACAAAGGAATCCATAACAGATTTCTCAAAAAAGCACAAAACCTGTCCCTGCCAACACCTATAACGACAAAGACAAAGCTGTGTGCCCGAGTTTACGAAATTCGACTTGTCTCCCTGAAGATCTAAATGGGACAAAAATTAAAAATTGGTCGCTGAGATGCCAATTCTCCTATCTTTGGATTTTAAGTTAATTTGGCTTGCACAATATTTCTATTGTTACGCCTGTCTTGATTAAAAATAAGATTATTTTAAAATTACTATGTGCGAAACAGACAAAAGGAATTAAAAGAAAACAATGATTACTCCATCTCGAAGCACCTTGGCTATGTAAATAAACAATTTAATTTTATTTATTCTATTCGAAAAGAGACTTAAGTGATTTATTTAAGATTTTTCTGATGCAAATTAAAACCCTAAGCAACCAGAGTAGGAAAACATTCTACAGTATTTTGTTACCTGTGACTTTCAGTTGTACACCCCAACCCTATCTACTTACAGTAAATTATTTATTTTTGTAAATAATTTATTGAAGTAATTGGCTAGTAAAAATATAAAATAAAATATACAGGGTGTCCCGAAAAGAATGGTCATAAATTATACCACAGATTCTGGGGTCAAAAATATGTTGATTGAACCTCACTTACCTATATACAATAGTGCACACAAAAAAAGTTATAGCCCTTTGAAGTTACAAAATGAAAATCGATTTATTTTCATATATCGAAAACCCTTCGAGATTTTTCATTGAAAATGGACATGTGGCATTCTTATAGCAGCAACATCTTAAAAAAAATTAAAGTGAAATTTGTGCACCCCTTAAAATTTTTAAGGGGGTTTTGTTCTTTTAAACCCCCCCCAACTTTTGTGTACGTTCCAATTAAATTATTATTGTGACACCATTAGTTAAACAAAATATTTTTAAAACTTTTTTGCCTCTTAGTACTTTTTTGATAAGCCAGTGTTTATCGAGCTATTTTGAATATTTGTCGAATCCACCATATATTTGTACATGGTTAAGTACGATTATAGAGACCTGTTAATAATCTGAAAATGTATTTATAATTTACATTTTTAGGTATATTTTGAAAAAGAAGCCATATCTCGATAAAAGGTGATTTGTCAAAAAAAGACTAAGAGGCAAAAAGTTTTAAAAACACTGTGTTTAACTAATGGTATCACAATAATAGTGTAATTGGAACGTACACAAACATTTGGGGGGTTTAAAGGAACAAAACTCCCATAAAATTTTTATGTAAATATATTAAAGAAGAAGCCGCATCTCGATAAAAACTTGCTTATTGAAAAAATACTAAGAGGCAAAAAAGTTTTAAAAACGTTGTGTTTAACTAATGATACCACAATAATGAATTAACTGAAACGTATACAAAAGTACGGGGGGTTTAAGGGAGCAAAACCCCCATAAAATTTTTATGGGGTGGACAAACTTCACTATAATTTTGTTTTAAGATGTTACTGCCATAAGAATGATATATGTCAATTTTCAATAAAAAATCTCTAATAGTTTTCGATATATTGAAAAAAAATCGATTTTCATTTTGTAACTTCAAAGGGCTGTAACTTTTTTTATGAGCACATTTGTACTAATGTAAGTTAGGTTCAATCGAACTATTTTTGACCGTAGAATGTGTGGTATAATTTATGACCAATCTTTTCGGGACACCCTGTATATTGTATCATATTTTACAACCTCATTTTGAAATATTTTGTATTTGTTACTTTTCCAAACTAACACTGTAACTGCACATTCAATATCAGTTTTAATAATTAATAAAATTTATTTGTTTTCAAGCAACGTTTATTTTTAGCATGCTGTAGTTTCTTCCCGTTATAATAATGACCATTAGTAACAAAACTACCATTAATAACGGAACATGATAATCTCATTTATTTTATAGATTTATTAATGATATAAGATATAAACCCATACTTCATAATTCAGTTACCACAACCTATTTTATAAAAGTTTGCAGGGCATAAACTAAACCATAAAATATTGCATTTATATGAGAATTGACCAGAATTATTGACTGTAATAAAAATCATTGCGTTTTACATTTGCTCTTGTCGTTTCGATTTTTAATTCGAAAATCGCTTTTAAAAATAATATAATTTAGCAAATGCATGAAGCTACTCAATATACCCAAACAATCATGCATTTCTTGTGAGATGCTAAATAAAGTATCCCTCGTACTGCTCGTAAATATTATCGATCGCCAGATACATTATTTTAAATGCAAACGTTCACCAAAATAAAGAGTAGGATACTAAGCTCTAGGCTAGGATATGATGCGATGGTCTCAGTGATGAACAAACCCTTACAACTCCGACCGGTATTGGGACCGTGCAAGTTCGGAAGAGCAACACCTAAAGTGTCATACCATCAGCAACATTTTTAGCATTTTTAACACTCGTAAGGCGGTGCGGGATGCAGGTGCACCCAGACCTCGTTTTTCTCAACTATCTTTTTTAATATTTTTTTTTGATTTTTGTCCATTTTTTATTCGCATTAAATTCAATTCTAAACGCATTCCACCCATTACAGCATTTAAAACTCTTTGCGTTTACGTGTTTTTTTTTAGAAAAATGACTGTAGATTGCAAATGATGAAAATTTCATATCCTGAATTGGAGGTTTCTGATGTTCCACATGTAGCTAACAGAGCTAAGGGGCAAGATCGGTGTTACATATGTCAGAGAAAAAAGACGGAAAGTCCTGGCATAACTGTATTATGTGAAAAAACTTTGTGTTGTCACTCTGTGAAAAATGTCATGTATTTGTCTTTTAACGATAATAATTTTTTTTAAGAAGAAATGAGTACTTTTTTGTAAAATTTTGTTTCATGCTATAATAAATAACTCCTAATTATCTTTCAAATCAATTTCCCCGACGTTCACATACAAAAAAAGGGTTATACAGTTGGGGTGCAAATGCACCCCGCACCGTTGTTTACGTAAGAATCTAAGCACCGCCTTACGAGGGTTAATAATTTTGGCCAATTATATTAGTAATGGTTACTGGATAATTGCCAAGGCCCTAGTCCAAAAAAGAATAAGAAGAAACAATATTGAGGTTATGTTCTTCTTTTTCAGGTGTCATCTCCGCTACGGAGGTTGACAATCATCATAGCTATTTTAATTTTGAGGCAGTAGCTCTAAATAGTAGTTTTGAGCTGCATCCAAACCATTCTCTCAGGTTCTTCAACCATGAAATGCGTCTTCTTCCGATGCTTCTTCTGCCATCTACCTTTCCCTGCATTATGAGTCGTAGGATGCCATACTTCTCGCCCCGCATCACATGTCCGACTTACTGTAGCTTCTTTTCTTTAATTGTAAGTTCAACTTCTCTCTCTTTACCTATTCTTCTCAGTACTTCATTGTTTGTAACTCTAGCTACCCAGGAAACCCTCATAATTCTTCTATAGGTCCATATTTCAAAGGAGTTAAGTCGTCTCATTGTCTCTACATTTAACGTCCATGATTCCACTCCATAGTATAGAGTCACTATAGGTAGACGTAAAATTTTGTTAGGCGTACTTTAAGAGCTAATGTTAAATCTTTGCTATATAGGACCTTTTTCATTTTTATAAAATTAGAACGTGCTTTTTCGATTCTGACTTCTATTTCTGCAGTGTAGTCATTATTTTCTGTTATAAGTGTTCCTAGGTAAGTGTACTTTTTTACTCTTTCGATCTGCTGGCCCTCTACTATCAAGATTTCGTTAGTATTATGGTTGTTTTTACTAATTTTCATAAACTTCGTCTATTTGATATTGAGAGAGAGTCCGTACTCCCTACTACACCTTACTATTTTACTCATGAGTCTTTGAAGGTCTTGTAACTATCGGCTATTATTACTGTATCATCTGCATATCTAATGTTGTTATTAACTAAGACTCCATTTACTCTTATGCCGACTGTTTCATCTTCCAGAGATTCTCGCATTACCTCTTCAGAATAAGCGTTAAATAATAGAGGTGATAGTATGCAGCCTTGCCTGACTCCTCTTTTTATTTCCATTTCTTCAGATGTTTCTTTTTCAATTCTTACTATTGCTCGCTGATTGTAATAGAGATGTGTTATTAGTCTTAAATCTCTTTCATCTAGGTTTTTATTTTTTAGGATTTCCATGAGTCGATCATATTTTACTTTATCAAACGATTTATTGTAGTCTATAAAACAGACGTAAAGAGGATGTTTAATATCCAAACATCTCTGTGTCAGCACGTTGAAGAAGAATAATGCCTCTCTGGTACCCATACCATTGCGGAACACATATTGAGTGTCACTAATATCCAGCTCCAGTTTAGAGTGTATTCTGGCGTGGATAATTTTCAATAGAATTTTCAAGGTATGTGACATTAAGCTTATGGTTCGGTAGTCACTGCATCCTTTTGCATTCACCTTCTTTGGCAAACACACAAAGGCTGATGTCAACATTTCTCTAGGGATGATTCCTGTAGTATAGATAGCGTTGAACAGTTCTACTATTATGTCTAGGTTTTTCTCGTTGACCAACTTTATCAGCTCGCTAGGCAATTCATCTGGACCAGCAGATTTATTGGTTTTCATAGAGTTTATTGCCTGACTAACCTCTGATTTGGTTATCTCTGGGCCTACATCTCCCGTTTGGCTGTCTACGGATGTACTAGCTTCTCTCTGCTCATGAAATAGATCCTCGATATACTCTTTCCATCGTCGTAGTTTTCGTTTTGTCTCCGTTATAATATTTCCATTTTTGTCGAGCAATATATTTGAGGTTCTTCTATTTTCTATTCCGGCTAGTTCTTTGACTTTTTTATGTAGGTTGAAGTTATCATATGTGTTTTTTAGTTCTTTTATTTTTTACATTTTTCACAGAAGCAGGAAGTAGAAGGAGGTTATGTTATTAAAAGGTAAACATTGTATGTAGTAAATAAAATTAATTATTAAAATTCAGTACCTACTATACGCAAAATACAATTAATTAAATTCACTTTAATAATTGCATATCATAATATCAATATTTTGGAGCAATATATTCTCCTTCTTCCTTCTTGTGTGTAGGCTTTAAAGCCTGTTTCTTCTTCAATGTTAGCCTCCTAAATTATTGTTTATTGCACCATCTTTTACTTGGTCTGCCAATATTTCTTCGTCCATTTGGTGACTTGTCTCGTGCTATTCGTACTATCGTATCCTTTGCCATTCTACTAATGTGTTCGTTCCACTCCTGTTTCCGTTTTGTCACCCATCCATTTATGTCTTCTACATTGCATGATCTTCTTATGTTTTCCTATCCAACAGACTTTTCCTATCCAACAGACTTTTCCCTGATATTGGTCGAAGTATTTTCATCTCTGTTGTTTCTAGCAGTCGTCTCGTTTTAGTTGTGTCAGGTCTTGTCTCCGCCGTGTCTGTCAATATAGGTCTATATATGCTGCTTTATAGATTCTTGCTTTTGTGTCTTGCAAGATATAATTTTTAAAATTTATAACACAGCATTTGCAAAATCCCATTTTCTTCAATGACAGTAGGTATGAAATATACGTCAATTTAACAATTTCAATTAACAATATTAATTATACAGTGATGAGCGCGCTAATAACCGGAAAAATAGCGCAAAAGATGGAAAAAAGAATACAATGCGAAGCAAAAAGAGATAAAACTAGTGGAGATGGAAATGATCGTTATAAATGTATAAGTTAACATTACATTACATAGTTTCCCACCTTTAGATGTATCAGAGGAGTATGACAACTGTCACTGTGACAGAAGAATTTTATAAAATACTCCTGTCACAGACGTCTAAAGGTGGGAAACTATATAATGTTGTAATGTAATGTTAATTTATACGTTTATAACGATCATTTCCACCTCCACTAAATTCATCTCCTTTTGTTTCGCAATGTATTATGTGTTCCATCTTTTGCGCTATTTTGCCGGCTGTTAGTGCGCTCATCACTGTACATATAAGAAGTATGTTAAGAAAGTTGCAAGATTTCTCCGCTACTCGTATCCCCTCCAAGTACTTGCACACAGCTAATTCTAACAATATAATCCGGCGTGGAATTCTAACAATATTTCCAACAATGTTAGAGCTAATTAGTTCTCACCAAAGCCATAAATTTCACAAAAAAAAAAAATAAAAAAATAAAAAAAATTAACAAAAAATTAAAAAAAATTTCTACGCATTACTACAATCTTCCTCGAGGCACTTATGAGTGTAAAGCAATGTTGAAAAAATTTTTATCAAGTTATCACGGAAAAGGATAAAATGTGAGATTTTTCCTCACGGCGCGACTGCTCCCGGGTTAAAAAAAGGCTGTCCACAACATGTCTGCAACGAATTTTGCAATTCTTCGGTCACGCGCTTCGCAGAGGTGACGATAGTTTCTTCTTCTTCTTTTTACATAGACATTACTCTGTCTGTTTTTCAATGTGCCTCCGGTAAGTTGTCATTCCATCTTTGTCGTGGTCTTCCCACTGATCGTCTTCCTATTGGGGAACCGTCTCTCACCGTCCTTACTACTGTATTTGTTATCATTCGGCTTATGTGGTCGTTCCATTCTACTCTTCTGCTTTTCACCCAGTTATTAATGTTGTCCACCTTGCATCTCCTTCGGTTATCTGCACTTCTAGCTCTATCCCACAGCGTCTTACCATTGATTCTTCGCAATGTTTCATCTCTGCTGTTTCTAGCATTCTTTTTGTCCTTTCTGTATCAGGTCGTGTTTCTGCCGCGTATATCATTATTAGTCTGATGACTGTTTTGTAAATTCTGCCTTTCACTTCTTTCCCGATGTTTTTATTTCTCCATATTGTTTCATTCAGGCAACCTGCGGCTCTGTTTGCTTTATTCACCTGATCTTCCACTTCTGTTTCGAGCTTTCCGTAGCTGCGTAGTGTGGTGCCTAGATATTTAAACTCCATGACTTTTTCTATTATTTGACCCACCAGCTCTAATTGACACCTTATTAGATCTGTTGTTATAACCATGCATGTAGTCTTTTTTGGGGAAATTATTTGCTTAAATTTTCTATATTATTCACTTATTCACTTTGAGAGATTAGTATTGCGTCGTCTGCATAGCAGATTATTTTAAGTTGTTTTTCTCCCATTTGGAATCCTATTTTTGTTCCTACTTTTTTTATTATTTCGTCCATGATCAGGTTGAATAACAGAGGACTCAGGGAATCTCCCTGTCTTATCCCATTGCCAGCTTCAATTGGGTCAGTTAGTTCTTCATCTACTTTTACTTTTATTGTGTTGTTCTGGTAGATATTTTCCATCATTTTAATTATTCCTAGAGGTACCTCTCTTGCGTACAATAAATGGATAACGTCCTTTAATTTGACCCTGTCAAATGCCTTCTTCTGACGATAGTTTGGAGAGATTAATTGTTTCCGGAAACGTTCCGGGGATAAGATCAAGAGGACGATCACCAACTGGATGGTCCGACTGAATAAAGAATTCAGCTGGAAACTCATTCTGCGAAGCTCTTAGAGCAGCTGAAAATAGAGACCAATGGAGAAACATTGTTAGGAATATTGGAAGAAATCACGATCCTCAGTAATGAGGAAACGACAAGAGAAAGAAAGATCAAATAATCGCTCCTTTGAAATGAAATCATCCTCAATAATTTGACTTTGTCTACAATCATTTCTACTCTTCTACGGAACATATTTTAAAGAACTCATCAGTCAATTTTTGAATAAAATTAAAAGCTAAATCTACATTTCGTGTGTCAACATAATTGTTCTTGTTCAATCTTGTTCTTCTTCAAATCTTGCATGGTCAGTCTTGGTTTTGGTCTTGCTAAAATTAGGCGGTCTTGGTTTTGGTCTTGGTCTGACGAAAACGCAAAAACACGACAAAGACTGCAAGACCAATGCCGATTTTGGGCAACACTAATGTTCACGTCTATTCCAATTTCGGTTTAATTTTATATATACCGACTTCCACATTTACTCCCCTCTTCGGTAATTAAAACAATTTATAGCTGGTCGTTAGTGTACTTTACCATTAGTTCACTTTTTTTATTTTTTATTATTTTTTTTAATTTTTATTATTTTTTTATGACGCTCATGATGGAGATGGTGCACCAAAATTTGTGACATAAGTAAGTAAAATCCCCAGAGCCGGAAACCAGAGTGAGGGAGAGGGTAGTTATAAGGGGTCAAAGTCGCGGTTTTTATTATTTTTTTGTGACGCTCATGATCGAGATTGTGCACCAAAATTTGAGAATAAGTGGGTCGTGACATAACGAAGTAAAATCTGTAAGGGCGGAATGCTGCGTGGCCGACAAAGGGGTGGGGGCAGGCGTGAATATAAAAATTATAAACGATCTTTAGTGACGATCTTGATCGAGATAGTGAACGAAAATTTGGGAGTAAGTAGATCATGAAGTAACTTAGCAAAATCTCGAGGGGCGGAAACCAGACTTGGGGATGAAGGTAGTTTTAAGGGGTCAAAGTCGCAATTTGTATTATTTTTTTGTGACGCAGCAAAACATTTGTCCCCCACGCAGCATTTCGCCCCTGGAAATTTTACTTAGTCACGTCATGATCTACTTATTCCCAAATTTTGGTCCACTATCTCGATCACGAACAGCAAAAAAATCCCTTATAGTTTTATACTCACCCCTGCCTACCACCCCTTTGTATCCCAAGCAGCGTTGAGCCCCTGAAGATTTTACTTTGTTACGTCATGACCTACTTATTCCCAAATTTTGGTGCACTATCTCCATTATGAGCATCACAAAATAAATAATAAATCCCGCGACTTTTACCCCTTATAACTACCCTCGTCCCCCACTCTGGTTACCGCTTCTGGGGATTTTACTTAGTTATAATATATAATCCTCTATTGAAAATTATCCACGCCAGAATACACTCTAAACTGGAGCTGGATATTAGTGACACTCAATATGGGTTCCGCAATGGTATGGGTACCAGAGAGGCATTATTCTCCTTCAACGTGCTGACACAGAGATGTTTGGATGTTAACCATCCTCTTTACGTCTGTTTTATAGACTACAATAAGGCGTTTGATAAAGTAAAACATGATCGACTCATGGAAATCCTAAAAAATAAAAACCTAGATGAAAGAGATTTAAGACTAATAACACACCTCTATTACAATCAGCGAGCAATAGTAAGAATTGAAAAAGAAACATCTGAAGAAATGGAAATAAAGAGAGGAGTCAGGCAAGGCTGCATACTATCACCTCTATTATTTAACGCTTATTCTGAAGAGGTAATGCGAGAAACTCTGGAAGATGAAACAGTCGGCATAAGAGTAAATGGAGTCTTAGTTAACAACATCAGATATGCAGATGATATAGTAATAATAGCCGATAGTTTACAAGACCTGCAAAGACTCATGAGTAAAATAGTAAGGTGTAGTAGGGAGTACGGACTCTCTCTCAATATCAAAAAGACGAAGTTTATGAAAATTAGTAAAAACAACCATAATACTAACGAAATCTTGATAGTAGAGGGCCAGCAGATCGAAAGAGTAAAAAAGTACACTTACCTAGGAACACTTATAACAGAAAATAATGACTACACTGCAGAAATAAAAGTCAGAATCGAAAAAGCACGTTTTAATTTTATAAAAATGAAAAAGGTCCTATGTAGCAAAGATTTAACATTAGCTCTTAAAGTACGCCTAACAAAATGTTACGTCTACAGTGTTCTATACTATGGAGTGGAATCATGGACGTTAAATGTAGAGACAATGAGACGACTTAACGCCTTTGAAATGTGGACCTATAGAAAAATTATGAGGGTTTCCTGGGTAGATAGAGTTACAAACAATGAAGTACTGAGAAGAATAGGCAAAGAAAAGGAAGTTGAACTTACAATTAAAGAAAAGAAGCTACAGTATCTCGGACATGTGATGCGGGGCGAGAAGTATGGTATCCTACGACTCATAATGCAGGGAAAGGTAGATGGCAGAAGAAGCATCGGAAGAAGACGAATTTCATGGTTGAAGAACCTGAGAGAGTGGTTTGGATGCAGCTCGAAACAACTATTTAGAGCTACTGCCTCAAAAATTAAAATAGCTATGATGATTGCCAACCTCCGTAGCGGAGATGGCACCTGAAGAAGAAGAAGAATATATCAAGGTCTACTTATTCCCAAATTTTGGTGCACTATCTCAATCACGTGCGTCACAAAAAAACCCTTATATTTTTTATATTCACCCCTGCCCCCCCCCTTTGTCGGCCACGTAGCGTTCCGCCTCTGGAGATTTTACTTGGTTACGTCATGACCTACTTATTCCCAAATTTTGGTGCACTATCTCCATTATGAGCGTCACAAAAAAATAATAAAAGCCGCCACTTTTACCCCTTATAACTACCCTCATCCCCTACTCTGGTTTCTGGCTCTGGGAATTTTACTTTTTTATGTCATGGTCAACTTAATCTCAAATTTTGGTGCACTATTTCAATCACGAACGTCACAAAAAACACCTTAGAGTTTTTATATTCAACTCTTACCCACCCCTTTGTCGGCCACGCTGCGTTCCGCCCTTGGAGATTTTACTTAGTTACGTCATGTCCTACTTATCACCAAATGTTGGTGCCCTATCTCGATCAGGAGCGTCACAAAAAAAATAATAAAAACCGCTAATTTGATCCCGTAAAACTACCCCCGTCCCCCACTCTGGTTTCCGCCCGTTGGGGAAAGTCATGTACACAACTAATTCAACATATCCCCCTATAGTTTTTCCATATTACTTATCACGCACAAAATCCGCTTCCAGCTCTTAGGATAATATGTTCACCCTACTTAAAAATGCAATTATATCAGAGTTTTACCTATACCGACTTCCTCATTCACTCCCTTCTTTGGTAATTAAAACATTTTCTAGCTGGTCGTTAGTGTACTTTACCATTAGTTCTCTCGCCTTTCGAAGATTTCATTTTCCACCACACCTATTTCATGCAGCATTACAATTAGCTTTTGGGGTGATTTCGAAAAGGGAAGTTCATTAATAGTGGCATTACCTTACAAAATTTAATTTTCACTTGAAAGTATATTCGAGAGAAAAGGCACTGTTAGCGAATGCTTGAGGTTTCTGTTTTACTTTGATTAAAGTAACTTTTTTATTTTGTGTCTAATAATGAAATGTGAAATTTTCTAATAAAAGTTACGTAAATTGCTTTATACTCCATTAAAATGTTACATTTTTTAAGCCGTACCTTGCATTTGTTAGAGGAGTCAATTTTATTTCTTTAATGTGTAGGGGGATCAGTAGAAGCTTAAGTTCAAGTTTCTGGGGTCGCCACCCTTGTCCCCCAGCCGTCATCTTGGAAATGGTGTGCAAAGGGGTTTCGCGCTATATCTCGTAAACTACCAACCCTATGGAAAATCTAATTTAACATAAAATGTAGCAAATTAAATTTTGTATAATTTTATTTCTATTAGTTTTTATTATCAAGTGACCAACAAAAAAATATAAACAAAAATATGTAAAATTTTTTTAACAATATTCATTTTGAAGGTTATAACTTTTTTTCAGTTCATTTTAAAATAAAATAACGTTATAGCAATTTTGTAGAGTGTTTTTCAGCGAACAATTTCCACTATAAATTTGTTTAATTTTATTTATTTATATAGGTGTTACAGCGCTCCAAACTCGACCAGATTCTCGAATGCTCATAGGGATATAATAAAAACAAAAGTTAGGCTTACTTTTTTATCTATATATAAATTTTATTCATACAATTTATTATGATTTTAACATTCCTATGCTATTATTAATCTGTTTTTGACCTTTCTTCCCACTATAAAACTTATAACCAAAAGCATATATAGAAACGGCTAAAAGAAGTTGTTTGAGGACAAATTCGCCGGTTCAGAAGAAGAATGACGCAACCGCATATTGCAACATTCTTAAGAAGAGCAAAAAACGAATTTTTATTATCAAAATCATAAAGTATGATCAAAATTAGCCATTCACCACACCGTGGTCAGAATCTCGAGATATAAGCATTTTTTGGGGTGTGCCGCTTGTTTATGAAGTAACATAACTTTTTTCCTATTGTATATTCTGACTTAAAATTTTCCAAAAAACTTCTTCATGAATTATATTTTATTGTTGTGTTGGTTAAAATTATAAACTAAAAAGTTTGTCAGTCAACTTTTTTAAGTAAACGTGAAACTAACGAAATATGATGACAGAATATTTAAAAACTAACAACTCCTTTTTTAATGTGTTTAACCCGGCACCTGCCACGTGGTTTTGCAAGGCGCCAACTGCCACGTGGGGTGCTCACAGCACCCCTTAAAAATTTTCTGTGATGTACTTGTTTAAAAAACAAAATAATATGTTGAGTAACACAAGAATATAAAAAAACATATTTATTAACTTATTAACCATTAATTTTTTTTTATTATAGGTTATTCACTACATGCAATCAATAAACAAAAGAATTATAAGCATTTGTTATCCAATGATAACAAAGATTCCACTAGCCTCTAAAATTATTGAACTGTGCCCTGAAAGGGTAAGTAGTTCACTGCACTGCACTGCACGACACTTCACTTCACTGCTGCTTAGAACCTATGTGGTAGCTCCAGTGGTTTGTGCCTCCTCAGTCTCCGAGTCTGCTCACTATTATCCAGCAGGTTTAGTGCAAGATTATTAGGGTAGTTTTCTAATTTTACCAAATAGCGGCTGCTGTATTCACTCACTGTCTCCTTTACTGTGGCTACTTGAAGATCGTCTCTGATTTCTCTGTTAGGTATAAACCAAGGTGCATTTGTTATGGTCCGTAGTACCTTCGACTGAAAGCGTTCCAATATCTCTATATTTGAGTTTGCAGCCGTACCCCATAGTTGTACACCATATGCCCATATTGGTTTTAATGCTACTTTATACACAAATAATTTGTTTTTTAAACTAAGCATTAACTGTCTTCCCAATAGCCAGTAGTATTTGCTGAGTTTTAAGCCAAGTTGTTTTCGTTTGTTAAAAATGTGCTTTCTCCAGGTCAGTCCTTTATCCAAGTGCATCCCTAAATACTTAACGCTGTCAGATTGAGGCAGATCTTGTCCATTTAGTGTAACAGGTGGCACTGTACCTCTGCATTTGGTAAATGTAACCTGCACTGATTTTACTTCATTGACTTTGATTCTCCAGTTTCTTGTCCAGTCCTGTATTTTCACTAGATGTTGTTGGAGAATTGTTGCGGCTATGACTGGGTCTTTGTGTTTGACCATTATCGCTTTATCATCTGCAAAGGAAGCTGTGATTGTTTGGTTGCTTACTGGAAGATCAGTTGTGTACATAAGATAGAGAAGTGGACCAAGAACACTGCCCTGTGGTACCCCTGCCTTTGTCAATATGATTTCTGATGTTGTCTGTCTATACCTTACAGTAAAATATCTTTCTTTTAGGTAGGATTCCATAATAATGTACAGTGTGTGGGAGAGTGATTTTTTTAATTTAAATAGTAGTCCATTATGCCAAACCTTATCAAAAGCTTGACTCACATCTAATAAAGCAGTTGTGCAGTAACTTTTTTGCTCAAAAGCTTCATTTATTTCGTCCAATACTCTGTGGATCTGTTAAATTGTGCTATGATCCTTTCTGAATCCGAATTGGTGTTCAGGAATCAGGTGGTTTTCTTCTATTATGGGAGTCAGTCGGGTTATGAGTAGCTTTTCTAGGAGTTTACCAAGGACTTGCAGCAAGCTGATTGGTCTGTATGATGTTACTTCATTTATTGGTTTTCCAGGTTTTGGAATAAGTATAAGCTCGGCCACATTCCATTGGGCAGGGAAGTGTCCTAATCGTAGCACCGCGTTGAATATTGTTGTTACTAGCACAATCCCTTTTCTTGGGAGTTTTTTAATAAGACGGCCTTTGATCAGATCAAACCCTCGAGCCTTATCTGGATTTAAGTTTCTTCTGATTGTCTCATATACCTCTTTGACTTTGAAGAGTTTTGGAATTTGGGATATTTGATATGGAGCTTCAAGAGTTTCTTTGACCCTAGCTTCTATTTCAGGCGTATTTTGCGATGGAAGAGGTTGAAAGACTTCCTCCAGATATTGTCGGAAGGTATTTGCTTTTTCCTCGTCAGTGATTAACCACTAATACGTTATAAAAGTTAAAAAAAAAAATAAAATGAAAAACTTATAACCAGAAGCATATATAGAAACGGCCCAAGAAGTTGTTTGAGGACAAATTCGCCGGTTCAGAAGCAGAATGACGCCCGTATATTGCAAAATTCTTTTTGCCAAAGAAGAGCAAAAAACGAATTTTTGTTATCAAAATCATAAAGTATGATCAAAATTAGCCATTCACCACACCGTGGTCAGAATCTCGAGATATAAGCGTTTTTTGGGGTGTGCCGCTTGTTTATGAAGTAACATAACTTTTTTCCTATTGTATATTCTGACTTAAAATTTTCCAAAAGACTTCTTCATGAATTATATTTTATTGTTGTGTTGGTTAAAATTATAAACTAAAAAGTTTGTCAGTCAACTTTTTTAAGTAAACGTGAAACTAACGAAATGTGATGACAAAATGTTTAAAAACTAACAACTCCTTTTTTAATGTGTTTAACCCGACACCTGCCACGTGGCTTTGCAAGGCGCCAACTGCCACGTGGGGTGCTCATTGGACCCCTTAAAAATTTTCTGTGATCTACTTGTTTAAAAAACAAAATAATGTGTTGAGTAACACAAGAATATAAAAAAACATTTTTATTAACTTATTAACCATTAATATGTTACAAAAGTTAAAAAACAAAATGAAAAAGGTGTTCTAACCAAATTAGCAAGTCCCAAGCCATAATTAATGAAGTCAAGTAAAATATCTAAAAAAAAAAATAAGATTTAGTGAGTATAGAGTATAGAGAAAAATGTAAATGTGACCTGTTTATCAAAAATACAAAAAAAATTTAAAACTTAAAGTACCAGATGATGACACCCCAATTCGACTGTAGAGCTACAAGTTCAGAATGACACTAAATAACCACTTCAAACACTAACACATCTATGCTATATAATATTATACCCATGACGCACAGCTCGGTTACCAAACTTGAAATGCCAAATATTTGATAAAAATGTGTTATGGGGTGTTGGTAGCACCCCACGTGGCAGGTGCCGGGTTAAGTATTTAGGACAAATCCCTTTGTTAT
Source organism: Diabrotica virgifera virgifera (assembly GCF_917563875.1). Taxonomy (NCBI): domain Eukaryota; kingdom Metazoa; phylum Arthropoda; class Insecta; order Coleoptera; family Chrysomelidae; genus Diabrotica; species Diabrotica virgifera. The sequence continues at coordinate 44,563,653 of NC_065446.1, forward strand.
CTACATACTTCAGAGATTAAACAGTAAAATTTTCAAAAGAAAATATTTACAGCGACCAAAGATACAGCGAGGTAAATTTGAAAAATCATCAAAATTGATTTTCGGCATTTTTGTATAAAATTTGATTTTTTAACATGTTCCACCAAATCTAGATAAAAATAAACTTCATATTCGGATTCAGCGACCTCGAAAACACAAAAATAGACCAAAATTGGTATTCACCTTAAATTTGATTTTCGTGGTCGGCATAAAGATTGCTGCCGTTCGACTAATATATATGTAGATACCTATAGAAAAGTATTTTTTTTTATTGTATTCCTATGAGAATTCGAGAATCTGGTCAAGATTGGAGCGCTGTAAAACCTAGATAATAAATAAAATAAAACAATTTTATAGCGAAAATTATTCATTGAAAAATCCTCTACAAAATCGCCCTAATGTTATTTTATTGTGAAATGAACGGAAAAAAGTTATAACCGCCAAAAGGAAACTTTTTACAAAATTTTCTCATATTTTTATTTATAACTTTTTTGTTGGTCACTTACTTGACGATAAAAAGTAATAGATATAAAATTGTAGAAAATTTAATTTGCTACATTTTATGTGAAATTAAAATTTTCTGTAAACTTGCTAGTTTAGAAGATACAGTGCAAAAACTCTTTGCACCCCTTTTTCCAATATGACGGCTGGGGGACAAGGGTGGCGACCCTAAAAACTTGAACTTAAGCTTCTGCTGAACCCCTCTACACATTAAAAAAATAAAATTGACTCCTCTAAGAAATGCAACCTAAATGTAACATTTTAATGGACTATTAATTAAAAATAAAATATTTTATATTTTGACAATTAAATAATAGTTGAAAGCTTAAACAAAAAGTATTGTTAAATAAAATTATGTATTTTTTAATTTATATTAACGTGCTCGTCAACTATGGCCACTCGCACGGGGGCGATTACAATCTTAAAAGAGACATCACTTTTGGAAGCACTCAATAGAAAAATTCGTATTAGTAATCGTAACAAAACAACTGGAAATATAAAAATAGTATGGGAAATGTTTCATGTTAGACGAAGCAACGAAGCACTAAAAAGCCCAAAACCTAGAAATTTTGTGCAGTAAGATGAATCGTCATGGAACTTTTTGCATTCGATTAGAGAGAGTGTCAGGCAACTTTGTGAACTAAATTCATCTAGGGCAAAAATTTTTGTGCATAAGAAAATGCATTTTAAAAGTGCATCTCGAAGAAGTGAAAATGAAAAATTTAGAACTTGGGAAATACTGAAGGAAATGAGTTGAATTTTTATACTCGGGGGTTTTGGGGATCGCTGAGCACGAATTTCCTATCGGCGATGGTCTCCAAGGTACCTGGTGCCCACGGTGGAACTCGTCACCTAGAGTTTTATGTTATAATCATTAAAAATCAGTCAATATCCATTAGTCGGGGGGTTTTTGGGGTCGCCAGCCACGAATTTAATGTTGGCGATGGCATCCAAGGTACCTGGTGTCCAGGGTGGAACTCGTCGCCTAGAGTTTTTATTTATAATTATAAAAAATCAGCCAAAAACTATTACCCTGGGGGTTTTGGTGGTCGCTGAGTACGAATTTCATGTCGGCGATGGTCTCCAAGGTACCTGGTGCCCAGTGTGGAACTCGTCGCCTGGAGTTTTATGTTATAATAATTAAATATCAGTCAACATCCATTTCACGTCGGTTTTGGGGTCGCTGACCACGAATTTAATGTCGGCGGTGCTCTCCAAGATACCTGGTGCCTAAAGTATAACTCGTCGCCAGGAGTTTTCAGTTATAATTATTCAAAATTAGTCAAAAACTATTACTCTGGTGGTTTTGAGGGTACCTGAGTACGAATTTCATGTCGGCGATGGTGCCCAAGGTACTTGGTGCCAAGGGTTGGAACTCGTTGCCTAGCGTTTTATGTTATAACCATTCAAAATCCGTCAATAACCATTACTCGGGGGTTTTTGGAGTCGCTAAACACAATTTAATGTTTTCGGTGGTCTCCAAGGTACCTGGTTCCCAGGGTGCAACTCGTCGCCTGGAGTTTTATGTCATAATTATTCAAAATCAGTGAAAAACCATTAATCTAGGGGTTTTGGGAGTCGCTTAGTACGAATTTCATGTCGACGATGGTCTCTAAGTTACCGGGTGCCCAGGGTGAAACTCGTCGCCTGGAGTTTTATGTTGTAACCATTCAAAATCAGTCAATAACCATTACTCGGGGGGTTTTTGGGGTCTCTAAGTGCGAATTTCATATCGGCGATGGTCTCCAAAGTACTTGGTGCCTAGGGTGGGACTCGTCGCCTGCAGTTTTATGTTATATTCATTCAAAATCAGTCAATATCCATTACTTCGGTGTTTTGAGGGTCGCTAAATATATTTTTTACTGTCGTTAAATTTTGACACTAATGGCATTTATGAAATGTTAACATAATTGGCATTTCAATGGTAATTAATTTATATCATCGATTTTTTGTGTTTTCTGCGGTATTATTTTAATTTTTAGATTTCTAGTCTGCTTTTATATAAAAAAACAGTGGTTTTTAGAACTTTTTAGCGACGTATTAGTATAATATAATGTTGATGGATTACCGTCGAAGGCCGATATGATGAATCAAAAAAGAAGATGTATATGGTGATTTTTCTATTGACTTTCTTGGGTGTGAATCTATCTTTTTATTTTACTGCTCCTGGTTTAAAAACAAAGCATAGTATACATGTGAATACCTCCAAACTACACTTTTATGTAGTTCTGTTCTTTTAAAAATTTTTAATTAATTATAAAAAAACATCTAAAAAGTAATACCGTATTTAAACCAAAGTAAGTTTTTAATGTTGGTGTTTTGAAAAAGTCAAATATTTTATACTTATCAGTTTTGTAAATTACAGAATAAATAATAATATTATAATATCAAGCTGTTTAAGATTGGTATTAAAGGAATTTTCATTATTTACAGTCTATAGCTGCGCTGTTTTATAATTTTGGTTTTCGAAATTGCGGAAGAGAGAAATTTGTGTAACTTCAAGTAAGTAAATAATTTTTTTTATTTTATTTTACTTTTTATTAATTTTTTCACTATATTATACAAATAAATTGATTATGAATACGTGCACCAACATTTAATTTTACACGTATTTTTTAGATTATTGTATACCTACCTTGAAGACCATCGCCAACATGAAATTGATGCCTAACGATCCCTAAAACCTTCATAGTAATGGTTATTGACTGATTTTGTATGATTATACCATAAAACTCCAGACTACGAGTTCCACCCTGGGCACCAGGTACCTTGGAGACCATCGCCGTCATGAAATTCATGTTCAGCAACCCCCAAAACTCCCCGAATAGCGGTTTTAAATGATTTGTAATAATTATAACATAAAACTCTTGACTACGAGTTCCACTTTGGGCACTAGGTACCTTGGAGACCATCGAACACATGAAATTATTGTTCAGCGACCCCCAAAATCCTCAGGGTAATGGTTATTGACTGATTTTGAATGATTATAACATAAAACTCCAGGCCACGAGTTCCATCAATATTGCCCGAGTTCTAAATTTTTCATTTTCACCTCTTCGAAATGCACTTTTAAAATGCATTTTCTTATGCACAAAAATTTTTGCCCTAGGTGAATTTAGTTCACAAATTTGCCTGACACTCTCTCTAATCGAATGCAAAAAGTTGCATGATGATTCATCTTACTGCACAAAAATCCTAGGTTTAATGCTTCGTTGCTTCGTCTATGTTCATGAATTAAGGATCAGTCTCGATTATTATATATCTATTTTCGAAAAATTATTTGTGATTGAATATTTTTATCGCCAACCTAATAAAATTTCACGTAATTTTTGTTGAAATTAATGTTTGGCTTAAAGAATCACGAATAACTCACAAATTAAAGCAGTTAGGTATAGGTAATGCTTCAGAAATAAAAAAGCACCATGAAATATCAGTTTATTACAATACTAAAATACACGGTGTTCCATCTAAGAAAACTTAGAAAATACTCATTCCGAGTTTCAACTAACACTGTACACTAGATTTAAACATTTAGCTATAGTAATAATTTTTAACCTTGGTAGACTATATTAAAAATCATTAGAACAAAAGTAGAGTTTTTGATGTAAAAATACTACAATTCTACAGATTGTGAATATTGCTACGAAATTAATAAAAAAACGTAATTATTTTTTAAAATACCCCGTATAACATTACAAAATTTCATATTTTAAACAAGATATCGAGGAGAATAAAAAAATGTAAAAATATATACATGGTATCCTAATAAAAAAACAAAGTTTATAAGCAACTTCCAGTATAACCGAAAATAACAAATATAGAATAGTTATCACAAGGAAAAAGCCAGAAGTTAAAAATTACTGGTGGAATGATCAGCTAGAAGAAATGAAAAAACATAAAGAGGAAGTATACCATAAATGGCTAAATGACAGAGAAAACGAGAATAAAATAAGTGAATATCGGCAAGCACCTGACAAATTCAAAACCGAAGTCATAAACGCCAAAAATAAAAAATGGGAAGAAAAATGTCAGGAGTTGGACACATACATCGGAGGGAGAAAATCTAGAGAAGCCTGGAGATTTATAAAGAAAGTAAGAAACAACAAAATAGAAGAAACTGTGATAAACCCTATAACAACAACGAAATGGGAAGAACATTACAAATCACTATTGGTAGAAAACACCAGAATACAGGACCACATCACACAATATAATCGAGGTCACAGGACAGCCAATTCATATAAACGAAGAACAGACCAAAAAAGCAATATCCTTATTAAAAAACGGCCGCGCTCCAGAGCAGGAAGGAATACCTCCAGAACTACTTAAAAATGGTACCTACAAATTAGCTAAAATAATAACAACATTAATGAATAGATTTTTAAATGGAGAACCGGTACCACAGACATGGAAAAAAGGATGGATAACATCTATACATAAGAAAGATAGTAAACAAGATCCAAATAACTACAGAGGTATTACCGTAACTAATACACTAAGTCGATTGTACGGAAGAATTCTAAAAGATCTAATATGTGAAGAGTACCATCCATATGAATCAGAGGAACAAAGCGGCTTTAGGGCAGGTAGATCCACAATAGACCACATTTTCTCTATAACTCAAGTAATAGAAAAAAGGATGTTAAGAGGCCAAGAGTTGCATTTACTCATGGTAGATCTAACGAAGGCATATGACACGGTCCCCATTAATAGACTTTGGGAAGTACTAGAAAAGACCAGCATAAATGTATCTATTATACAGGCACTCAAAGAACTATATGTATAGAAACTCGACATCCAAAATTAAAAGCGGAAATAGAATATCAAAAGGTTTCCTGGCCACTGAAGGTCTAAGGCAAGGATGCTGTATATCGCCAGTATTATTCAATATATAATTGATGAAGCCCTTAGACAATGGAAGAAGAAGTGCAATGGAATGGGACTGCCGATAGGAGATGCGATACTCTACACGTTGCACTATGCAGATGACCAAATTGTAATTGCACAGGATAAGGAAGATCTGGAATATATGGCAAGGAAACTAATAGAGGAATATAGAAAATGGGGCCTGGAGGTGAACACCAAAAAAAATCACAATATCTATGCGTAGGACGGGAAGAAAAGGGAACCTGAACCTGGAACAGGAGACAATTACAAGCTGCAATGAATACATATATGGGGGATAAAACTAACTAGTACAGGACGAAACGAAGAAAATATTAAAGAAAGGATAGTAAAGGGAAAACAGGTAATAGGAGCCCTGAATTCGGTACTGTGGCAACAAAATATAAGAAGAGAAAATAAAAAACGAATTTACAACACAATATTAAAACCACTGTTAACTTATGGAGCTGAAGTCTGGCAATTAACCAACAAGTACAAAGATAAATTACTAGCCACTGAGACAGTGACGGTTTAATGCATCATGGGGCCCTAGGCGGCCATAAGAAGTAGGCCCCTTTATATCGACCATTTACTTAACACAAATTTACAGATATTTATGTTGTTTTGGGAAGTAGTTACTCAAAAATTAAATTACGACAATGTAAAAAAGATCATTTTTCTTTTTTTTTATATTTCGCAACAACTTCTCATTAATATTCCATAGCTAATATGCCAAAGAAAAAAAGGGATATTGTGTGGATATGTGATTTTGCCCTGGGTATGAGTGCCACCCCTTCGGGGGTGAAAAAACATACATTCAAAATAATGGATAACTGATTAATTACAAGTAACTTTTTTCTATCGAGTTTTTTCACTAAATCAATACTTTTTGAGTTATTTCCGAGTGAATATGTTCATTTTTCAACAAAAAAAAAAAACACCTTTTTAGACCATTTTTAGAAAATAACTCCAAAATTAAGTATTTTATCGAAAAAATATTCTTAGGAAAAATATAGCGTATATAAAATTTTAAAAAATGGTGTATGTATGAAGTATGTAGACCCAGTATAAGCAGAACTGGAGCTAATGAAAAGTAGATTCTTATTCGACAAATTCCAATTCAAATATTTCAGCGTAAATTACCAAAAAATGAAGCACTTTTCGGTGAAAAATCATCACAACTTTTTTAAAGTGTTAAAAATTTTTGTTTGTTTTTTTTTAAACAAGTTTCAAGTATCAAAATTAAGCAAGTAAAGCTTAAAATAATGCTTTGGGATTTAACATTGGGATTTAAAGTAAAACATTTTTTTTCAAATTTGAAAAAAAATGTCTTTTTTTTTCAAAATAACTTAAAATTTATTATTAGTGGTACCAAAAATCTTAAAGAGAAAAAAATATAGGTTTTCATTTTCTGGATATTTTAGATTTTTGCTTTTTTGGAAGATAAAATTGGTTAAGATATGACTGTTCAAAATTTGCATACCCTGGGTAGAGAATTTTTGATTTATTAAAAATTAATAAATTAAAATAGTTTCTATCCTTGTGGGATCGGCACTCACCGGAGGGACCGCATATGTTCGGATATAATTAGCGTCTCTTTTCAAAAACAATGACGACTTTGCTAAGTAACAAGACATTTACTCAACACACATACTACCCACTACACTAGGTACCTGATTGGAAAAATCCACTGTACCATGCCAAAGACCATTAGTTATCGAGGCATTATAAGCCAAATGTAAAAATTGCATACACTCGTGATTAGTGACTTGTTCAAGCCCTTTCAACTACAGCCCTTTTATAAATAAGCACTTTATACCAATAAAACTTACAGAGCATATAAACAATACATAAGTAAAGTAGCTTGTGAAGCGGTAAGGATTAATTTCATTTGGGATGCTAATTAGGGGTTGTTTTCACCAGTTTTTTTACCCAAAAAATGAGATCAACTTTATTCTGAGCGTATCTTGCTTACTTTTTATGATAGAAATTTGTGTAAAAAACAAAAATAATGCTTTTTTGAAACATTTAAACAAGTTGTGATGAGTTTTTTATGAAAAGTGCTTAGTTTTTTGATTATTTCAAGTGGACGTATTCGATTTGGAATTTGACGAATAAGAACCTACTTTTCATTAGCTACTACTCTGCTTCTACTGGGTCTACAGACTGCACACATACACCATTTTTAAAATGGTGTATGTATTTTTCAAATTAAAAGCTGTAAAATTTTCAATTATTTAAAAGCTATATTTTTGCTCAGAATATGTTTTCGATAAAATACTTACTTTTTGAGTTATTTGCGAAAAACCGTCTAAAAACGTGTTATTTTTTGTTGAAAGATGAAGATATTCACTTGCAAATAACTCGAAATGTATTGACTTGATGTTTATCCACTTCCGGACGTATTTTGACGGTATATTTTTTCACCTCCGAGAAGGAGTGGACTCAACCGTAGAGCAAAAACACACATTGGCATAATGTCACTTTTTTATTTGACATGTTAGCTATGCTTATACGAAATTTCATGTGAATCCAAGCTCTTGTTTCAAATCCAAAGGTTCTTTACAATCCGGAGGTTTTGCAATATTTTACCGTGAGTGAATGGACTATAAGGCCCATCGGTGGGTAGATATTAAAAAGTACCACACCAAAATAATTACCAGCTTTTATCAAAATTTGCTTGCAACATTGATTACCAAATTGAGGGATTGATTAGAACATGGAATATAAAAATACCTTTGAAGGTAATTGCTTAATTTGTCTTGAAGTCGGTTGTATTTTTTTGATATTTGACAAAAGACTAAGCAAAAAACTGAGTTTGATTGAAAATCATAAATTAACCATTTTCTTTTTTTTTTGTCTCAGTTAGCCCTATTTGATTTTTTTAACATTTTAATTTTTTTTTAAATAACTGCTTAAATAATTAAATATTAATTAATGCATTTGTGTGGGATACGGGCCCCATCAAGTGCCCGGGCCCTAGGCGGCCGCCTAGTCCGCCTAATGGTTAATCTGGCACTGCACTGAGATGGATTTTTGGAGAAGGTCAGCAAGAAGATCTAGACTAGAACACATAGGAAACGACGACATTAGGCAACAAATGGAAATAGAAAGAACAAACATAGATGACTTTGAAAGACAACAGCTAGTTTGGTACGGACACGTAAGACGAATGGACGAAAGGAGAATCCCCAAAAAAGTATTAGAATGGACCCCCACAGAAAAACAAAAACGAGGAACACCAGCAACTACATGGATAAAGGGCATCTCCAAGGCGATGTCTGAAAGAAATCTAAGAGAGGAAGACTGCCACAATAGAAAGGAGTGGCGATTAGGAACGGAAAGGCGTAGAACGCTATAAAACCGATATAATAATATATAGAATAGATGAAAATATTTTCAAAACTTCATTATTCAAATCCTCTTCATTAAATTTTTCAGGATCCAGTTACCTTTAGATCTCGAGATATTAAAATTGGCCGTTTATCTGGCTCACCTTGTATGTCGCGAACATAAAGTATTTATTGTAAGCGTGATAATTTAGAGTGAATAAAAAGCTTTCTGAAATGGGTAAATATGATTTTAAGAAGACAATTCTGGAAATAAATATCAGAGCTGTTGGAAATGTGCCCAAAAGACCAGTTTACGATTAAATGAGCACATAATAGTAAGTGAACTGAATCAGAAAGATTTATTTGAATTGGGGACCTAGGTCCTTATAACGCAATATCAAAGAGAAAAGTGGCAAATAAAGAAATAAAAAGGGCGAGCAGTGAGAAATGAGTCGAATGACATTTCTTGGCGACAGTTTCATGTTATTTACTTATAATAAAACTACTTATTTGTATAGTTTTCTTATTGAATACTGTCCAAAATCAGTATATTTGGTATAAGAAGTATTAGTAGGGGATCGGATATAAGAACGACCTTCACCGATCGGATAAAAATTATTTGATATATAATTTAGTGTGTTAAAAATTATCAAAAACAAGGCGTGCCCGATATAAATTTGTCCAGACTATAATTAATTATTAATTAAAAAATTACTATTTTTACAGTAGAGGAGGAAAGTATGCTAAATTTGCAGTTACTCGAGCGTTATGGGGACCTATTGGGTTGTGAAGAGCAGGTCCTAAAACCAAAAAAGTTAAGTTAAGTTTTCCATAAAGGGGGGGACTTTCAATCTTTTAATTTAATTTTCCATTTCCAGCAATCGTTTTTTCCGATTATAGCACCATCTATCCATAATCCGAAAAAATATCTCGAATAAATTTGCTTATTTTTACGTAAAAAACCAAATTACAATAAAAATTGGGGGACCCTATTTAAGATTTTAAAGTAACCCCCCATTTCACTTCCGTGGAGGGTCGTGTTTGGTGCCATTCTATAGACTTTTCAAAAATATTGAATATAGTATTTTCACTACAAAAGCGATATTACGTAGGTCAAAATTTTTGACGTAAGAGAACTGTCAAAACATTAGAATGTGACTTTTCATTATTGCCATGTTTATAATAAACATGGCAATAATGAAAAGTCACATTCTAATGTTTTGACAGTTCTTTGACGTAAGAGAACTGTCAAAACATTAGAACGTGACTTTTCATTATTGCCATGTTTATAATAAACATGGCAATAATGAAAAGTCACATTCTAATGTTTTGACAGTTCTCTTACGTCAAAAATTTTGACCTACGTAATATCGCTTTTGTAGTAAAAATACTATACGTGTATTTTGCAGTTTTTCGATCTGATGTTTATTTCGCGAAATATTGCGGGGTTTGAATTTAAAATTTAAAATTTACCCCCCACCCTCTCCATGGGGGGTCGTGTTTGGTATCATTCGATAGATTTTTGAAAAATATTGAACACGTATTTTTTAGTTTTTCGATCTGATGTTTATTTCGCGAAATATTCACTTTTTTTGTGAAACTTTGTGACTCACCCATTTCCTTACTCAATTTACTCAATTCGTCAGATTTTTGAAATACAGTGATGAGCATGCTAATAACTGGCAAAATAGCGCAAAAGATGGAAACCGTATTAAGTTGTGAGATAAAAGAAAATGAAACTAGTTGAGCTGGGAAATTTAGCGATATTAACATATTAATTCACATTATATTGATTGTTTCCCACCTTTACATGTATCAGAGGGTTATGTCAACTAAAACTGTCACTGTGACAGTGGTGGTTGCTAAACTCGTCCGATACGTCTAAAGGTGGGAATCAATTAATATAACGTAAATTTTTAGGTTAATATCGCTAAATTTCCCAGCTCTACTAGTTTCATTTCTTTTTATCTCACAACTTAATACGTTTTCCATCGTTTGTGCTATTTTGCGGGTTATTAGCACGCTCATCACTGTATACATTATTTTGCATATACTTAACTTACCTTAACTTAATCTGACGATTTCGAGTTTTTCTAAGGATAGATTTCTTTTTCGGGCCCGCCTTAACAAACTCCCCTGTATTAAGAGCCAATTAATGGTAGAGGTACATTTACAGGGTACAAGGTTTCTCCCCAAAAATCCCCGCTTGGACCCCGCTACCATTAAAAATAATCTACTCAATTTTTTCGGCCCGGGCAGATATTATTGTTGCTTTTTTGGATCATTCGACACAGAAAAGGTCTTTTGTAATTTATCTCTCTATCTCTCTAAGTGGATCGTTTTCGAGTTATAAACAATTTAAAACTGAAAAAAGAGCGAAAAATGACCATTTCAAAGCTCAAAAACAACATTTGAAAGGGTATTAAATTCTCTATTCACTAATATAAACATTAACATTAACATAATTATTTATACAGGATGTTCAAAAAAACATTTTTTTAATTAAAATAATTGCGACAAACAGAAGAATGTACGTAATTTATTTAATTCTAAATACATTTTACTACTGTCAGAAAACAGAAAAAAAATTTATTTGACAAATAAACATTGATTTTCGCTAAAACGAAATGTTCAAACTGCCAAGAGGTAGGTGGGTGGCAGCTTTAACATTGAATTTAAGCGAAAAACAATATTTACTTGCCAAATAAACATTTTTTCCTGTTTTCTGACAACAGTAAAAGGTATTTTGAATTAAATAAATTACATACATTCTTCTTTTTGTCTCAATTATTTTAATTAAACAAATGTTTTTTTGAACATCGTGTATAAATAATTATGTTAGTGTTTACAGTAGTAGACAGAGAATTGAAAACCCTTTCAAATGAGCTATCACATGCCCATATTCTCATTAAAAAAATCATCGATTACGTCATCACGTCCAGATGGAGGACGTCACTAGTATGATATATATGATAAAAAATTGAGATTGAAATATAAAAATCGAGCTGTTTCGGGATTTTTCCTTAAAATCGCCGGTTTACGAAATAATGAATTTATTGCCCTATTTTATGGACGCACTGTATAATATGGAACTTGCATAAAATTTTAAATTCGAAAAAATGTTATAAATCACAACAGAACATAATTTAAAATATAGGAAAAAGAAGTTGTTTTTGTCTTTCGTTTAGCACCTAGACCTAAAACCTAAAGACGATTCTAAATTCAAATTATAGCAGCTAGCCCAAAACGAGTCGTGACGTCATATTATGATTATATGTTTATACTCCGCACCAACAAAGTAAACCAAATTGTATATAATTTTAAATTAGACATTATAAACGTCAGTGAAAATACAATGATGTGACGTCACAAGTGTTTTTGATCGTTTGAAATTATTTAAATACATAAAACATTTTAAAATTATTGTACTTCTAAGTTATTATGAGGTTTTAAGGCGTGAAATTTTGGAAACCTTAATTTTAAACGAGACTGAACATTCTTATGTAATAAAAAATGCTTAAGTTCCCTGTTTTATAATAATAAATGTTATATAATAATTTATTGCGAAATGTCTATAAAAGACCCGTGTTGAGCTGGCCCCCCCCCACTTGCAAAAATTAAAAAACAAATAGCCCTGATTTATGAGCTATTTATGAGCTCTCATATTCCGCAAACTAAAAATTTTGAGCTCGTTCCACTGAGCAGGAATTTAATACCCTAGTGGGGGGGGGCTGAGTCAGCCCCCCCCACTACTTAAAAATAGGAATATTGAATCGGTTTTTGCGGCAGAATTACGAGCTATTTATGAGCTCTTGAAATTATATAGTTTCGATTTTTGAGCTCATCCCCTTCACCCCCAAACAACCCTTTAATTGATTTAACTTAAGAGAAAGATGCTGAGAAAACTTAAAATATATCGTATTGCGAATATAATTCCTATAGCTTATATACTCTAAGAATAAACTATTAAATCAAGAGCATTTTGATTATTGAGCTACAACCCCTTCGCCAGAAAACCACCCTATCTTCCCGGCTTAAGAGAAAGTTGTATTTAAAATGCGTTAAACTAATTATTTGGCGACTACATATCATTTAATAATTTATAAGCTTCCAAATTACGCGCATTTAGATCAGTAAATTGCAATTTATTTTGTATAGTGCAGTCACTGAAGGTAAAAATCAACGATTACCTTCAATTTCGGTGAACCTTCATCGATTTTCACGAAAATTGGTCAGTGGTTAGTGGATACGTCAAGAAACAAAGGTGACATGGTACCACCTTGCGCCTTTACCCTGAGGGTGGATACCGCCCCTTCTCGGGGGTGAAAATTATTTTATAAAAAATAAATGCACAAATCAATAAAAGAACAAATTAAAAGCAAAATTTATTATATAAAGTTAATAAAATAAGTCAATACTTTTTAAGTTATTAAAGATCAAAGATTTTAATTATTTCTGAAAAAAAATGCATGTTTTGAAAAGGTTTTTTGTAAATCACTGAAAAATTTTTAAGTTTTTACAAAAAAGTTAATAGTAGTTTAATTCGTATAGCTTATATTCTAAGAATAAACTCTTAAATCACGCGTCTTTCGATTATAGAGCTACAACCCCTTCGCAAGAAACGACCCCATATTCCCGGCTTAAGAGAGAGTTGTTCTTAAAATAATTTAAATTAATTATTTGGCGACTACATATCGTTTAATAATTTATGAGCTTGTAAAATATACGCATCTCAATTATTGAATTGCCATTTTCTTTCTATAGTGCAGTCACTGAAGGTAAAAATCAACTAGTACCTTCGATTTCGGTAAATCTCCATTCATTTTCACGAAAATTGGTGAGCGGATTTTGATACTATCAACTTTTTCTGCATCTTATTTTTCATAGGTATTTCTAAGTACTTTGACAAGTATTTAGTACCTAAGTGTTATAAAATGCATCTCTTTCCCGTTATTTAAGCTTGAACCCTTAGATTTTAACAGTCGCGGAAAAAAATATACATTTAATTACCAATAACTTACTTTAAATTAACATTAAAGGGTTTTTCAAGTAAGCAATTTATTATATTTTTTATTAGCTTCAATTTTAGTGATGAAAACTTTTTTGTAAAAACTTATAGTTTTTGAGTCATTTATGAAAAATCGCTCTAAAGCATGCATTTTCTTTCCAAAAATTAAAATATTTGATCTTTAATAACTCAAAAAGTATTGATTTATTTTAATCACATTATATAACAAATTTTGCTTACAATTTGTCCCTCTCTCGATTTGTGGGGTTATTTTTAATAAAGTAATTTTCACTCCCGAGAACGGGTGACATATACCCCAGGCTAAAACCCCAAGTTGTTATTGTCAATTCGTGAAAATAAATGGAGATTTACCGAAATCGAAGGTACTAGTTGATTTTTACCTTCAGTGACTGCACTATAGAAAGAAAATGGCAATTCAATAATTGAGATGCGTATATTTTGTAAGCTCATAAATTATTACACGATATGTAGTCGCCAAATAATTAATTTAAATTATTTTAAGACCAACTCTCTCTTAAGCCGGGAATATGGGGTCGCTTTCTTGAGAAGGGGTTGTAGCTCTATAATCGAAAGACGCGTGATTTAAGAGTTTATTCTTAGAATATAAGCTATACGAATTAAACTACTATTAACTTTTTTGTAAAAACTTAAAATTTTTCAGTGATTTACAAAAAACCTTTTCAAAACATGCATTTTTTTCACAAATAATTAAAATCTTTGATCTTTAATAACTTAAAAAGTATTGACTTATTTTATTAACTTTATATAATAAATTTTGCTTTTAATTTGTTCTTTTATTGATTTGTGCATTTATTTTTTATAAAATAATTTTCACCCCCGAGAAGGGGCGGTATCCACCCTCAGGGTAAAGGCGCAAGGTGGTACCATGTCACCTTTGTTTCTTGACGTATCCTCTAACTACTGACCAATTTTCGTGAAAATCGATGAAGGTTAACCGAAATTGAAGGTAATCGTTGATTTTTACCTTCAGTGACTGCACTATACAAAATAAATTGCAATTTACTGATCTAAATGCGCGTAATTTGGAAGCTTATAAATTATTAAATGATATGTAGTCGCCAAATAATTAGTTTAATGCATTTTAAGTACAACTTTCTCTTAAGCCGGGAAGATAGGGTGGTTTTCTTGCGAAGGGGTTGTAGCTCAATAATCGAAATGCTCTTGATTTAATAGTTTATTCTTAGAGTATATAAGCTATATGAATTATATCCGCAATACGATATATTTTAAGTTTTCTCAGCATCTTTCTCTTAAGTTAAATCAATTAAAAGGTTGTTTGGCGGTGAAGGGGATGAGCTCAAAAATCGAAACTATATAATTTCAAGAGCTCATAAATAGCTAGTAATTCTGCCGCAAAAACCGATTCAATATTCCTATTTTTAAGTAGTGGGGGGGGGCTGACTCAGCCCCCCCCCACTAGGGTATTAAATTCCTGCTCAGGGGAACGAGCTCAAAATTTTTAGTTTGCGGAATATGAGAGCTCATAAATAGCTCATAAATCAGGGCTATTTGTTTTTTAATTTTTGCAAGTGGGGGGGCCAGCTCAACACGGGTCTATAAAAGAAAAGTATACATTTTCATTCTAGAGAGAGGCATAGTAAATATTGCGTTACCGTCAAATTTTAACTGACAAAAGAACTGGCTAAAAATGTGCAGCAAGTATGAAAGGCACAATCCAGTTTTTATTACCATCTTCTTTTACTTCAAACAATGGGCATTGTCATTTCACAACAAAGGAAATCTATGTCGCTTTATGCTATAAGAAATTGAAAAATGTAAAGTACTGATTATCGTTTTACGCAATTGAAAACACTTTACTTTTATTCTAAGACGAATTGTCTTTTTATGTTTTTATGTAAAGAGATGAGTACCCGCTTATTATAAAAATAACGTTTATGGAACGAAAACTTTTATATGCAGGCCTTGTACGCACGTAAGAAGTTATACTTATATTATTATGATTTCAACGAAATCAATATACTTTAAACAGTTTATTTATATTTTATTTAAATATTAAACTAATTTTAATACTTACTACTTTTCAAAATGTTTATTAAAACAATACCAAAAATAAAAAAAATAAAAGAATAAGACACACATAAACACTTTGAAAAATGCCACAAAGAAATTATTTCTGAACAATTGTTGGCAACATATTTAAATAAATACGTGTTTTCTGTAAAAAAACTGATATAATATAAAAAAAAATAATCATAAAATGTATAAAAAAAATAAAAAATAAAAATTTGTGTATATTAGGTCATTAGGTTGTGAATCAAACACGTTAAAAAGTACCAAATTAGACACGCCAATTGAATGTTTTAAACTCTTTGACAGTTGATTATATTTGTTTATTGTGTGAATTAATGAAATTATACTAAATTTACAATCAAGATGCAGTAGAAATAAACAAACCGACTCAAGTTAAATGCTAGTAGGAGCACTCCCGAATCATAATTTACAATGTATAAACTTTGGAAATCATGATTTGGGACTTACAATGTATATACATTGTAAATTATTATTTGGGAGTGCTCCTAGCATTTAACGTGTCTTGGTTTGTCTATTTCTACTCCATTTTTATTGTAAATTTTGTATAGTTTAATTTTTGTGGAATTAAAATTACTAGAGACCGGCAGTTCTCGCCAGTGGCGCACACCTACACCCCTACACGCGACACTATATATACACGAAATTTTGACTGAATTGAAAATTGGACCAACTCCCATCTTTAAGTTCAGGAAAAGACTCACCCATTCATATGTCAACCATCCATTTTGGTCCAAGGATGTGGATTTTACGGCCCTTCCTATTTAGGGTCTGTTTTTCGTTCTCGTCCCCAAAACTCCCAAAAACTTCGAAAATTTAACTCCGACCTTTGCGGCTTCTAATAGAAGCGATCATTACCTTTCCAACGCATTTTACACCAAATCTTTACACCAAATCAATAGCGTTGAGTTAAGCTTTCAAATGGTGTCTAAGCTGTCAGGATCAGACATACACACGGCTTAGTATAGCCGAAAAACTGAAAAACTAAACTTTGAAAATGTTGGTTTTTCGACAATTACTCAAAATTTCAACCTACGAATTACGCCAATAACTAAGTGTTTGTAGAAGGACTCTAGACCGGGAAAATTCGAATTTTTAAGTTGTAGGCTTCATAAGTATGATCAAATCTATTTCTTATGGGAAAAACGGTTTTCACAGCTCAATTATTCCTGTAATAGCTTCAGTTATCATACTTGACCTTAGATGCATAAAATACTACTTCTCAATACGTTTCAAACTCATGTTTAGTGAACAAAATCGGTTAAGCCGTTTAGAAGTTATTAAGCTACAAAAGTATAATCTAATTAACGATTATTCCCTAAATGGTTTATGTAGTTGTAGTGGTTACGACGCTAATTTGATCTGGCAACGGGCAATTCGAGTTCATTTACCGGCCATCCCAATATTTTTTTCAATCTATTTTAAATAGAAAAAAAAATCTAGTGTACATTCGATGGACACTAGATAATTTGGGAGAAAATGCGACAAAGGCGACCATCTATAAAGCTTAACGTGTAATCGAGAAACATTTCATTCAACTTTATACATTTAATTTATAAATAACTTTCAAAAATTCCTGATACAAGAATATAAAACCGCTAAACGCCGTAAAAATGACTGGCGCATACAATATTCCAGCTACAAAAGATCTGATATGAATATTACGTGGCGCGAAAATGTATTTTCATTTTGATGCAAAACAAAATTCCAGTTTTATTTTAAAAGATTTTATCATATTTGCTAAATTTGAAGTAAACGCGCCACAAAAGAGTTTCAAAATTCAAACTGTATCAAAGTTACTCTTTTGTGGCGCGTTTTACTTCAAATTTAGCAAATATTATGAAAAAATCTTTTAAAATAAAACTAGAATTTTGTTTTGCATCTAAATGAAAATACATTTTTGCGCCACGTAATATTCATATCAGATCTTTTGTAGCTGGAATATTGTATGCACCACTCATTTTTACGGCGTTTAGCGGTTTTTTATTCTTGTATTAAAATACAAGAAAATATAAAGTAAGAAAACAATATTTTAGATGAAGACTGGTAGACATTTTTTTGGAAATCAAATTGTGTAAATCAAAATACTACATATTATATTTGACATTTTCCAAATAGGTATGTAATTTTTTATTACAATACCAAAACATTTAGAGTTTATATTACCTGTTGCTTTTAAAAACTATTTAAAAGTCACTACAATATTTTGTCTCTGTTCTCCCAACAATAAAAAATAATACAACATTTCTTTTGTTAACCCACATCCGCCATATCGAATAATTTTTGACAGGTCATTGGAATGCCCAATCAGAGCAAACGTAAAACGTATCTGCGTGTAGCACTAACAATTTTTGATGAATTCGCGCACATTCCCATTTACTCCCAATCGCGCCTAAAGTAGTATAACTTCAAAAATACTTTAGAGATAGGGAATAATATATTTTCGGAACTTATATAATATATGTATTATATATTATATTATAATGTTCTTGAACTCCTAAGTGGAGCATAGAGCTTCAGTCAAAACGCGCCATCGGCTTCTATTTTGCGCTAGGGCCTTCACCTCATTCCAAGACTTTCCTTGACTTCTTATCTCCATGATGGATCTTCTCAAAGTTTGTGCTGGGCGACCTCTTTTTCTTTTTCCTTGGGGATTCCACTCTAGGGCAGTTTTTGCAATACTGGAACTATCTTTATGGAGTGTGTGACCTATCCACCCCCACTTTCTGGACTTTATTTCATTTTCTACCCTCTTTTTTTGGGTCAGGTTTAGCAGATCTTCGTTTCTGATGGTGTTTGGCCAGAAAATACGGACAATATTTTCGGAACTTACGCAACTTGAAATTTCATTTATATAAATGAATTTCCTATTTATTGAAGTAAAAGCCTTTATTAGCAGGCTTGGTTGGTATAGTTGATTTGAGGAAGCCACGGTGTGTTGACTATTTTTAATACAGTACCTTTCCTGAGTCATGTCGTTCCTTATATTCAGTTGCAACCAATACCTGGTAGCCTTCGGTAAGATCAATGGCTTCTGATGACTTGATCCTAAATGGCAAGTTATTCTTCTTTAAACTTCCAGAGCTCGCGCGCGGACTCTCACTCCGCACAATCACGGACCCAACTGAAAAAAGACTTGGCATTTTTGAGATGTGGTATTGTCGAAGAATGTAAAAAATATTAAGGACGCAA
Organism: Diabrotica virgifera virgifera; assembly: GCF_917563875.1. NCBI lineage: Eukaryota > Metazoa > Arthropoda > Insecta > Coleoptera > Chrysomelidae > Diabrotica > Diabrotica virgifera. The sequence continues at coordinate 44,582,700 of NC_065446.1, forward strand.
CACAAAACAAACACGGAAACATTAAGAGAGATGAAAAAGGAAAAAGAAATACTCAACACTATGAAGGAAAGAAAAATGGTCTACTTTGATCACATACTAATAAATGAAAAACATGAGTTGATGCGGTGAAAAAAAAAAACGTGCCTATTTTAGAATATTTCGTCAAAATAGCAATTGCGCCCCTGCCTGAAAAAAGTACATAGCTATACATGTACAGTTGTATATTTTATACTGGTTAATAGTATGTATATATTCAGATTTAATCCCCTGAAATTCAGATGCACCCTCTGAAAAAAATTCCCTCGCAAGTCTCCTGGCTTGTTTATTTTCTATATATGTATTTAAATATTTAAATTTACTATAAAGTCACCTCGAAGATATTTTTTGTAATATCAATTTTTACTCTGTTTTTAATTTTGGGGGGATTTTTGGGAAAATGACGACTACCCTCCAGCCAGACCGGAATTTTTGTATTAGGCTATCATGGTTACCTGAAACATTTTCAGATTGCCTAAAATACCTACCCAAAAATGTCTAACAGCTCTCATGTTACTATGTAGTATAATAGTGCTGCTATTATGTGATTAAAATATTTTGTTGTCAATCGAACAACGAGACGTTACTTTGAAAAAAATATTTTTTCCATTTTTACATTTGACAAAACTGGTGAGAGCTACTATTTGCATTTTACAATTTCTTACCGTCTATATCAAAATAATTTCATCAATCTACAAACAAATCTAGCAAAAAACTGGAAAACAAGCAACTTCCATTCGTGAATTCGTACAGCGTCGCCCTTTTGTGATACCAAAGCTAACAACATCTACTGATGTGGGTAAGATCGATAAAGGGGCTGGAGGGTGGAGCAGAGGGGGAAGCATAATCCGACGACGGCACACAGCATCCTAGATCCCGGTTACACCTGCCTTGAGATATTGGGGTTATATGACTTTCTGATCTGAAACTCCTCGTTTTTTCGTCGTTGATAATAAATATTGAAATGGGGGGAACGTTTATATATTCAAAAATGAATGTATGAAATTATATCTGCCTACACTGAGCTCGTTTTTGCTGTTTCATTGATTCTATTGGATGTCATGTATAGAATATCATAATGTCTGTTGTGAATATAATAAAGTGAAATATTTGATTCAAAACTATTTTTGAAATTTGTTAAATCTAATATGCCGAGTAGGCCTGAATCTCGCGTATCAAAAAAATTTGTTAATAGCAAGCTGAAAATTTGTTAATAGCTTAACGGTGTCTAGTCGGACAAACTTTGATTTACGGGAACACTGAAATAGGGGAAGTTTTAATTGTGGAACAGGATACGAGTTTCGAACGTCAGACTACGAAAACGTCCCATGTACTTTGTCGAACAGAACTTCCAATTGATTTGTTACCCTTTCATTAAACTCTCATGCAAAAATCAGACTGATCTTAATTACAACATAATTCCTGTCATTTGACATGTTCTACGTGTCGGACTTATTAAATGCCCAACATATTGTCAGACAAACATTTTTTCATATAATATATTATTATAATTAATATAATATATTATTATAATATATTATTATAATAAGCTATTAAATAATCTTAAAAACAACCTGCTAGATTTTACACTCGTAAACTTGTCAGCATGACCCGTTCCACAATAAAACTTCTCCTGTTCCCATACATCAAAGTTTGTCCGACTAGACACCGTTAAGCTATTAACAAATTTTCAGCTTGCTATTAGTCAACTTTCTTGGTACGCGGGATCCAGGCCCAGAGGTGAAAAAATAATAAATCAACATAGAGCAGATAATATTTACCAATGCAGCAAATGTTGACTACCCTCTAATATCTACCACGGTTGACAGACAGTTGGTAGACGGTTTTTTTTTTAGAAAATTTATGCAATAATTTCAGAAGCATATATTTAGGGAAAGTCGAAATTTGGACAGGCCAGAACAATATTTATAATACAAAATGGGCAAGTGCAAGCGATTATATTATTACACAGCTTAAAAATCAATTTAAATAGCACCAATTTGTTTAAAATACTTGTAGGGGAGCCCAAGCGGGGATTTTTGTGGTTACTCGATCGCGAAAGAAAATGACATCGGGAGAAACCTTGTACTCTGTAAATGTACCACTACCATATATTGGATCTTAATATAGAACAATTCGTGGATTACTGAGTTGGAGATATTCGTCGGCGCAAGAAATAGTCTAGTAACAGTGTATAGAACCGGAAATGGGAATTTTAAAATATTTCTAGACCTTTTTGAAAAGTTATTGGTGTTTTGCTCTGCTAATTTTTTGGAAATAATAATAATTGGGGATTTCAACATTGATTTTAAAAAATCTTCTAATGAACTCAGAATTTTCCGTGATCTAATTTCTACTTTTGGCTTAACAATAAATATTAATGAATATACTAGAATAACAACTAGATCAGCAACTTGTTTAGATAACATCTTAACAAACATAAACAGTGGGATAGTTGGTTGTGGAATTGTGGACCCATGTATCTCTGATCATCTTGCTCAATTTATTAACTTAAAAATAAAATCTGAAAAAAATCATAGTGCAAATACATACACAAGACGTATAACGAGTAATGGCATACTGAAGTTGAAACATTCGTTAAATAACGTTGATTGGTCTTTAGCTATTTCTCTCAAAACAGCAACAGAATTAGCTCAATTTATTACTGAAATGTATCAAAAGTTAACTGAAATCAATTTTCCATTAAAAAAATTGCAAAGTCAGAATAAAGCTCCAATTTCTTGGTTTGATGATGAATTAAAACTTATGCGAGAAAATCTTTCCACAGTCAAGGTAATTGCTGACGTTACAAAAAATTATAGTGAATATAATAAGTTTAAGAAGCATTAAAGATCAACAATATCATTAAAGAAAAAACTAGCTTATGGTTATTTCTTTTCAAATTCTGAAAATATATCTCGTGACAGTTGGAAAGTTATAAACTATCACAGAAATAAAGGTCAAAATAAAAAAGTTAGTCCTAGTACGATCTCATCAAACGATTTCAATAATTACTTTACTTCAGTAGCTAAAAATATTAGAGGTTCTTTCAGTTCTACAAATGAAAATGTAGCTATAGATATTTTGAAAGATGTACACTCTCCTTGCCACTCTTTATTTTTACTACCTGTTACTGATATTGAAATCAGAAATGTTTTGCGTGGCTTGAAAAATTCACATTGTACAGATTTTTATTTTTTAAACAAAAAAATAATTGTCGAAACTATTGATATTGTTATTGACAAATTAGTTTTACTTTATAATAATTGCCTTACTGAGGGGACTTTCCCTGATGTACTAAAAGTAACAAAAGTGTTGCCACTATTCAAAAAAGGGTCTTTAGATGAAATTGGAAATTACCGTCCCATCTCTATCATTCCCATTTTCGGTAAAATTTTTGAAAGCATTCTTAATACTCGTTTGATAGAATATCTAGATAAACACAAAATACTTCACTGTAACCAATATGGCTTTAGAAAAAAGTGCAGCACTACACAAGCTATACAGAAAATTGTGAGAGATATAGTCGACTGCATGGAGGAAGGTCATTTCGTGTCTTTGACATTGTGTGATTTATCCAAAGCTTTTGACTGTGTTTCGCATAAATTAATGTTGGAAAAAATGCATAAATATGGTATAAGGGGAACCACTCTCAATCTATTTAGATCTTATTTAACAAATAGAAAACAGGCAGTTTTTCTTAATAATAGCTATTCTGATTTGAACACGGTCGAATACGGGGTTCCTCAAGGTTCAATACTAGGACCCACTTTGTTTCTTATTTATCTGAACGATCTATTTCACTACACTTTTCCCATAAAATGTGTGTGCTTTGCAGATGATACCACTCTCATAAATACTGATATTAATCATCATAATTTGAAAATTAAAATAGATAGTGATACTCAGAAAGCAAAAAACTGGTTTTTGCATAATGGTCTGAAGCTAAATGAAGACAAAAATCAGAATTTGATGTTTAGTTCTGACCGGAAGTATGTCTTAGGAAATAGTGTTAAACTCTTAGGAATTTTCCTAGATGATAATTTGGACTGGAGTGCTCATACAAACTACTTAAGTTCTAAACTTGCTACAACTATATTTTTGATACGCAACTTAGTTTTTATGATCCTCAAAAGTACCCTTAAAATGATCTACTTTGCACTGTTCCATAGCCATTTAAAGTACGGAATAACTGTTTGGGGTGGCTCTTGTCACGCAGACAGAATTTTTAAGTTACAAAAGAAAGTAGTGAGGATACTTGCAGGAGCAGAGTATAGGGAACACTGTAAACCTTTGTTTCAGAAGTTAGGTATTATGTCACTACCTTCACTCTATATATATATGAGACGCTGATTGAAATTCATTCCAACAAAAGTAGGTTTAACATAAACTCCAACTTCCATGATCACCATACAAGATCGAGCGATGCTATTAGAGCACAACGTTTTAGGTTGACGAAAAGTATAAAAAACTCAACTGATGTTAGTTTGTACAATTTTTTGCCAGACGAAGTAAAAAATCTTCATTTACAGTCGTTTAAAAATAAAATAAAATCACACTTTTTAAAACATTGTTTTTACACAAAGACAGAGTACTTAGGTACCGCTTATAATACATTATAATAAGTACACTAGTTTGGTCAGGGTTTTTTTTGCCGATTATTACGATATTTCATGTTTTTAAGTTTATTTCATGTTTTTACGTTTTTACATAGTGTGTTAAATTGTTTAAATTTGTTAGTACCTGTTTGTATATCTGTTCATTATAATTTATAATATTTATCTTTTAAATTTTGTCAAAATTTTATAATGTAGGTACGTACTCTTTTGACTTGTCAAAAACAAAAGAAATTTTGTATATTTGATGAAATAAATTATATTCTATTCTATTCTATTCTATTCAGATCCCTATAAGAACTTTTGGCATGTTTTATTCCATAATATTGTTTTGTTTTTTAATTTTTAATGAAGCTCATACGAGAGGACGGGCGATCGGGCATTAACAACTAAAAAATATTATTTTAAAATAAAATAAGACCAAATCACTTATCGGTATCTGATACAATAAGGTTTGAACTTGAATTTACGCACTTTGTAATTTCAAAAATATTATTTTTTACATGTGTTTTTGAACCTAGAAAATCGTCATTTTTCGATTTTTTTCAGTTTTTAATTGTTTATAACTCGGAAACGATTAACTTTTGAGGAAAATTACAGACCTTTTTTGTTCCTAATGATCCAAAGAACCTAAAAGAATGTCAACCCGGGCCGATAAAATTGATTTTTATAATTTGATAAAATTTATTTTTATAATTTGTTAAATTTTTTTTTAATAAATGGAGCAATAACTCCGAAATTGTGGCATTTAGGTATAGGGAATACAATATAAAAAATAATCAGTATTTATTAAGGACTTCAAAACGCAAAAAATATACAGAGTATTCCATTTAAAATAAGAAACTTCATTAGATTTGCAGAAAAATGGAAGATTTGACAACAATGTAATTACCACTGTAATATCGGCCGCATTAGAAAACCTCTACCCACCAAAATTTATAAAAATCGGCCAAGCGGTTTCCGAGAAATTGCCGTGTTTCCATACATTCTCGCTACCCTGTATAATTTCAACGAAATAAATATACCTACTTAACAGTTACAATAAAAAAAATTAACAATAATTACCAAAAATGAACCAAAACTGACAAAACAATGCCAAATATTAAAAAAAATATGAATCGTCCGGGATTTGAACCCGCAATCTCTCGATTTTTTTATCTCTGGTCCAATGCTCTACCAACAAGGCCATCAAGCCGCATGCTACTTACCTTTCAGATATACATAATTATACATCACGGTGACAAGTGAAATATAAAAATAGATGTTTTATTATTTTACGCCCAAGGAAGACAAATCCAAAGACACAAAATTATAATAAAAAACCTTTTATACCACCTTTTTCAAATTGCGCAAGTTGTATTATTAATATTAATGTTAATAAATGAAATATAAATATTTTAACGTTTCACAATTTGACAATTCACTTTTAACTGCAGCGCCTTAAAATTTTTTAAGCACTAGTGCTTAAAGTAGCATTTTTAACGCTCCTATGGAGTCCTAAAAATTGCATTTTTAACACGTTTGTAGAAAAATATATTTAAAAACACTAATATATTCTTTCCACACCTTTTCTGGACTGCTACATACATAAATTAAAACATTTTGAAGTATAACTTCAAAAATATAATATGAAAACTATTTAAAAAGGCAGTATAACTATTAACTAACCTTTGTTGTTTTTCTTCCCACAAATTTTAAAACGCAACAACCATACATAACCAAACCGTCAACCGTCCAAACCACAGCTGCGCTACAGCTGCCATATTGGATAATTTTTGACATGTCATTTGAACATCCAATCAGAACAAAGTTATAATGCACCATCATATCGCGCGTAAAGAAGTATAACTTCAAAAATTCGTGAATAATGCCATAATTATTCTAATATCCAGCTCATGGGCTGTACCTTACTATTAGTTTATCATTTATATAATATGCGCTTTATAACAAGCCAGCAACAAATAGCTTTATCATATATACTTTTTAACAACCAATTATTCTATAAATGTATTAAATTCGGTATTTTATCCTATTGCTTTTATAGCTATTTCGATCAGATTAGCAAATGATTAGCTTCCATCTACTCAAAGTTTTGTAGAGACAAACATTGTTCAACTAAGTTGCCTGGATAAGATGTAGTTTAAGTGGATTGGAAGCAGATAAAATAAATGTAGTGCATTCTCTCTAAGCGACTAACTTCGAAGAGGATAATGTTTTATAATATCTTAGTCTAAATACATGTATCAATGGAGAGAATAGCGTAACATTCAAAAAAAGGAATAGACAGTAGAATGAGTATTTTTACTGTTAAATAAACAGAAACAAAAACAATACTAAACAATATTTCGATGTATGTTTGTTTCTTCTTCTTGCAGTACCGTCTCCTATCGGAGGTTGGCTACCATCACAGCAATCTTAACTTTGTTGGCTGCAGCTCTAGACAACTGTATTGAACTGCACCCATACCACTCCCTTAAATTTCGCAACCAGAAAATCCTCCTACGTCCCACATTTCTCTTTCCCGAGATTTTTCCTTGGATTATGAGTCTTAGCAGAGAGTACTCTTCTCCTCTCATTATGTGGCCTAGATAGTCCAGTTTTTTCGTTTGTATGATTTTTATGACTGCGCATTCCTTCCCCATCTTCAGCAAAACATCTTGATTTGTTACTCTTTCTGTCCATGGTATTTTCCACATTCTCCTGTAACACCACATCTCGAATGCCTCAATGTTTTTGATGTTTATCTTTTTCAGTGTCCAAGCTTCCATGCCGTACAGCAGAACGGAGAAAACGTAGCACCTTAACATTCTCGTTCTTAAGTTTATATTTATGTCCCGGCAGTATAGGAACTTTTTCATTTTGACAAACGATTGTCTCGCTATCTCAATTCACCTTTTGATTTCTATTGTCTGGTCATTAATATCAGTGAAGCAAACCCCTAAGTATTTGTAGGACGTAACTCTTTCAACTGGCTGATTACTTATGGTTAAATTCACATTGGCGTATAGCTTCTTTGTTACAATCATGAATTTAGTCTTTTTGATGTTCAGTTTTAGATCATACTTATTGGTATGAGTGTTATGTTTTCCATCAAGTCATCATCATCAGCCTCTCGCAATCCACTGCTGGACATAGGCCTTCCCTGTTTGTCTCCAAAGTGTTCTATCTTGTGCTTTTTGTATCCAGTTTTTTGTTGTCTTTCGTAAGTCGTCTTGCCATCGTATTGGTGGTCTTCCTCTGCTACGTTTATCGGCTCTTGGTTTCGATTCAACTAGTTTGCGAGTCCATCTTCCGTCCTTCATTCTGGCAACGTGTCCAGCCCATTTCCATTTTAAGCTACAGCTTCTTTCAATGACGTCTATGACTTTGGTCTTAGCTCGTAGATCTTCATTTTTAATCCTGTCTCGCAGAGTGGCCCCTATCATTGATCGCTCCATTCTTCTCTGCGTTACTCTTAGTTTTTGTGCGTTTTTCTTTGTGAGCGATAATGTTTCTGCACCATAGGTCATCACCGGTAGCACGCATTGGTCGAAAACTTTTTTCTTCATGTTAGTTGGAATGTCACTCTTAAAAATGTCCCTAAGAGCTCCGTATGCTGCCCATCCTTGTATTATTCTTCTGGATACTTCTGTTGTTTGATTGTCCTTACCTATCTTAATTTCGTGACCCAGATATATATATATATATATATATATATATATATATATATATATATATATATATATATTTGGGGACCATCAAGTACATACTGTAAATTTGCTAGGTTATCTGTTACTATTAGCGTGTCATCAGCGTATCGTATATTGTTAATTAACTCTCCGTTAATGTTCATACCAATGTTTTGCTCTAGGAGCGCTTCTTGACATATTGTTTCGCTATATATATATATATATATATATATATATATATATATATATATATATATATATATATATATATATATATATATATATATATATATATATATATATATATATATTGAATAGTAGTGGAGAAAGCACACAACCCTGACGCACACCTCGACGAATCTCAATTTCTTCGGTTAACTCATTATCAACCTTGATTTTTGCTGTTTGTCCCCAGTACAACCTGGATATAATGTTAATGTTGCGACTGTCGATGTTTTTCCTTCTTAAGATTTCATACAGCTTTTGGTGTCTGACTTTATCGAAGGTCTTATCAAAATCTATGAAACCTACGTAGAGGTCTTGGTTTACATCCAAACATCTTTGCATTAGCACACTCAGACCAAACAAAGCTTCCCGTGTTCCCAGTCCACTTCTGAATCCAAACTGTGTGGCGCTTATGTCCTCTTCTAGTTTATTAAATATTCTTTTGTGAATTATTTTTAAAAATACTTTTAGTGTGTGGCTCATCAATGCTATAGTTCTGTGGTCTGAACACTCTCTGGCGTTATTCGTCTTCGGGATTGTGACAAAAGTAGAGGAGAACCATTTCTTTGGTATGATGCCTGTTCTATAAATTGTGTTAAAAAGGTTCACCATTATTTCAAGTGTGTCGTCGTCTATAAGTTTCAACAATTCTACAGGAATTTCATCTGTTCCTGCAGCTTTACCCCCTTTTGTGTTCCTTACAGCATATTCTATCTCGCTTTTTAGGATTTCAGGCCCTGTTTTGTCGTCTGTAGGTTCTGCCTGTTTCTGTATTTCTGGTCTTTGGTCTGCAAAAAGTTCTTCAATGTATTCTGTCCATCTTGCCAGTTTTTCATTTAAATCTGTAATTATTTTACCTTTTTTGTCCTTTACGATGGATGCTTGTTTCAGTTTTTACCTGTTATTTCCTTGATCTTTTGTTGCATGTTAAAGCTATCGTACTTTCTTTCATATTCTTCTATTTCCTTGCAGTTTTCCAGAACCCACGTCTCTTTGGCTTCTCTAATTTTTCTCTTAATCTCACGGTTCACTTTTTTGTATTTTGTCTTGTTGGTTTTATTTCTTCGCCTTTTCTTCATGAGGTACAAAATTTCGTTTGTCATCCATTCCTTTTTCTTAATTTTGCTTGGAGCTAAGGAGCCTTCACCAGCTGTCATAAGGGCCTTCTCTATCTCCATCCATTTGTCCTCTACATTGCCTGTGTTTCTATTTTTTTGCAGCGAGGTTTCTAAGATTGTTGTTTACCTGTTCTCTTGTCCTTTCCAGTATAATTGCGTCTTTCAGTTGCTTAACGTCTATCTTTTGTTTAGCTGCATTTTTCTGTAGTTTCTTGAATCTTACATTTACTACAGCCACCACCGGATTGTGATCCGATTGATCCGATTCTATATCAGTGCCTGGATAGGTTTTTGTAGACGTGATGGAGTTTTTAAACCGGCTTCTAATTAGTACATAATCGATTTGATCCCTGACGATGTTGTCTGCGTTATCCCTTGGTGATGTCCACGTGTACAATCTACGGTTTGGTAATCTGAACATTGTGTTCATTACTACAAATTCTTTTTCTTGGCAAAATTGTACTAGACGTTCACCTCGGTCGTTTCGTTGTCTAAGTCCAAATTCACCAGTGATTCCGTCAGTTTTTACCTTACCAACTTTAGCGTTGAAATCGCTTATGATTACGGTGACCTCTTCTTTCTTGGTCGATTCCAGAATGTATTCTAGTTGCTTGTAGAATTCTTCTATTTCCTCATCCCCTTTCTCTGCTGTCGGTGCATAGACTTGAATAATGTTAATTTTTCCTTTGTTCGACTTTAGTTGGATTGCTATGATTCGTTCTGAATATGGGGTAAAACTTAGTACCGATTTGTTATCCATTATCATTTTACTACTTTGTTTATTTCGTTTTGCGTATTACCTAATAGACCAGAGAATTTAGCACTAAAAACATACGAATAAATTGATTTTTAAATACAACACCTAGAGGCTTGCAACTTTTTCCATTGTGTTCAGGAGGATGTCAGGAAAAAGTCTACTATAGAAAAATGGGTGGAAATGAATAATTGCATTTGCAACGTTCTTTTTATTCGGGGGTTTCTGGGGTCTCTCAAGACGAGTATGCCATCAGAACCGACCCACGGTGCACCTGGTACCCAGGGTCACTGCTAAGGCCATCATCTGAAGGTTCGAGGGTTATCGGCACTAAATTGATGCAAACAGATTACTTGGAGGTTCTTGGAGTCGCTAAAGGCGTATACGCTACCAGAATCTACCACAGGAACACCTGATGCTCAGTGTCACTGCTAAAGCATGTCATCCTCTGGTTTTTGGAGAGTATTTGGGAATTAAATTGTTTCAAACAGATTTCTAGGAGGATTTTTGGTGTTGCTGAAAACTAATATGCCATCATAAGGACACCCGGTGCACCTGGTGTCTAGGGTGACATCATCTTCTGGAGTTTCGAAGGCTTCGAAGAGTTTCATGAATGCATGCAAATAGATTATTAGGCGGTTTTTGAGGTCGCTGAATACGAATACGGTGTCAGAACTGATCCTACACCACTTCGTCTCCAAGGTCACTGATAAGGCATGTTACCTTCTGGAGCTTGGAGGAGGCTTTTTCGGCACCAGGGTCGGATCGGTGTTGGATCTGATATATTCTTGTTTAGCAACCCCAAAAACCCCCCGAGTAATCTGTTTGCATCAATTTAGTGCCAAAAACCTTCGAAACTCCAGATGACGTGCCTTAGCAGTGAACCTGTGTATTAGGTGCTCCGGTGGTCCGTTCTGATGGTGTATTTGTCTTTAGAGATCCCAGAAACCCCGAGTGTCAAAATCTGGCCCTTGATACACTTATTTTGCCATGTTAATGAACTTTTGGATGGACTTTATACACTTTAAAATGCAATTAAGGGCTCTCGTGTCTATTGCCAGGCAACAAGTTTTCGAGAAAGTGTCGCATTATTGTCAATTTATTCTCACTCTCTAGTGATATTAACCGCGAGAATTTTTTTCGATAATTTCCCTTCATCAAGTATTACGTCAGATTCCTTTCGTTGCTACGCAAAATTGAACATTCGATGACATTAACGACAATTAGTGTTTTACAACTTGTCAAAGAGCGCCATGAACAGGTTTAGCAAATATTCAGGCGAAAATATCAATAAAATATTAGTTAAAATGATTTAAAAAGACAGATATTTATGAAATAATCTTACCGAATTACACTCAAGCTCTTAAAATTTACCGATTTGTTTTGCCCTCCTGACACTTTGACATAATTTCACTCCCTTCGGGTCGTGAAATTAAAACTGTCAAAGTGTCACTCGGGATATAAATCGATAATTTTAGAGCTCTCGTGTAATTACTACTGAAAATTCAATTATCGCTATTTATTTCATCACGACTAGGCTCCAAAATGAATCATTTTAAAAATTTTTAAGTCAGGAAAGTAAAAAAAAACGATATTTTTAGTAATTTTTCAACATTTTGACTTTTTATTAATATACCTGACCTATTTGACAGGAAGGGAAAATAATGGTAGGGGAGCCCAAGCGGGGATTTTTCAGTAACTCGAGCGCGTCAGATTATTACATGGGGAGAAACCTTGTACCCTGAAAATGTAGCTCTACCATATATTGCAGGGGAGTTCGTTAAGAGGGGCCGAAAAAAAATCTATCCTTAGAAAAACTCGAAATCGTCAGATTAAGATAAGGTAAGTTAAGTACATGCAAAATAGTGTGTATTTCAAAAATCTGACGATTTGGGTGGGGTGTAAGGAAATGGGTGAGTCACAAAGTTTCACAAGAAAAAAGCGAATATTTCGCGAAATGAACGATAGATCTAAAAACTACAAAATACGTGCTCAATATTTGTCAAAAACCTATCGAATGACATCAAACACCACTGCCCACGGAGAGGGGTGGGGGGTAAATTTAAAATTTTAAATACGAATCCCGCGATATTTCGCGAAATGAACATCAGATCGAAAAACTGAAAAATACACTTATTCAGTATGTTTGAAAAATCTATCGAATGGCACCAAACACGACCCCACGAATGTGGGGTGGGGGTAACTTTAAAATTTGCATAGTGAGTGACTGCACATTTAGCATACTTTCCTCCCCTAGTATAAATTATTATTATTGAAGTTATTATACAACTTGTTTTGCAACAATCAGATATTCACCTCAAAACAGAACCAGTCTAAGCATTATGCATTTATAAAGCATTTTATGATGTGAAAAATATGCTTTGGCGCCCTTTTTCCACCAGTAATAGTTTTTATAATAAAACATCTCGACGGATGTAGGAAATAACTTGCAGAGGCTGTTGCTAAAAGCTTCCATTTTTCAAAATTGAATACGCGCTTCTGCTGAAGTCAGCTTAGATAAACTATGTTGCTTTAGAGTATAAGATAAAAAAAAATATAATTATAATTTTTGAAATTAACTAGTTTTGATGGGAAATAAGCCACAACTTTACTAAAAAATGATTTTATTAACGTTTCGACGCCCAAATCGGCTGTCGTTTTCAAAATGTGTACAAAAAATATTAATGAATTAAACAAAAATGTTGGTGCTTAGTAAAAAAATTCTTCTAATAATTTATTTAATCTCACTCATTTATATCGGCAATTCAAACATATATTATACATTTTAAAGTAGAAGACTTGCCAATATGAGTTTAAAAATCGATTTATTTTGTGCTAAATGCCTTGCACAGCTGTACAGCACCTAGAGACTTACAACTTTTTGCATTGTGTTCAAAATTATGCCAGGAAAAAGTCTACTAGAGAAAAATGGGTGGAAATAAATAATTGCATTTTAAAGTGCATAAAATGCATCCATAGAAAATAATGCTCCAATTTTTGTTCTCAAACTTGTTTTCACGCGGTTTGAAAATTCAAACTGTTGATCAAACTAGTTTAAAAAAATTTTAAAAATAATTTATGTACTAGACATACTTTTTTTTCGAGAGAGAGAGAGAGAGAGAGAGAGAGAGAGAGAGAGAGAGAGAGAAAGAGAGAGAGAGAGAGTGAGAGAGAGAGAGAGAGAGAAATGTAATTAAGGTGCCAATTAAGACACCAAAATTAGAAAAACAACGAGTCCCATAAAAAAATAACCTGATACTGGCCGCGATTCAAGTCAAAATAGAGTCGTAGATTCAAGACAATGATTCATTTGCGCGTAAAATTGCTTGCTAGAAAGTTTCGTTTTATCGGTGATAATTTTATGACTCTTCTACTCTGTCCATAATATCACTTTTTTGTGTTTATTTCAGTGTTGCTTTAAATTACAACACAAAATTCGGTTGGATAGTTTTTTATAATATCAAGTGTAATTTAATCTACTTCAACAAAAATTTATAAAGTTATAAAAAAAGTTTATAAAAACGAGCTAACTTCTGAGGTTGGTCCAGTTAATGTGGCTGAATGTATCTCAATAATCCGGGGCTCATTTCCTTCGTTAGGATGTATACTAATAGCCTATGAAGAAAAAAAAAGTAAAAAAAATTACATATACGTACACAAAATTATTTGTTAATAAATAGCAGTTTTTAAGCTTATAAACAATTACAATAATTGCGTAGAAATTAGATCAAATTAAATGGCAATAAAAAATACGGAAATTTGGTTAAAATACATAACTTCTAAAAAAAATTTTAGGTCCTACGACCCTTGGGGTCTGAGATAGCCCCTTTTTTGAAAAAATCACTGTTACGTTAATTAACAACACTAAGATCTAAAATTAACCAATCTTTTATAAGAAAAGTCAAAGTTTTTAACAAAGTTTTTAGCAAGAAAAAATGTTAAAAATTGTTTAAACAGTAGTGTTATAAACAAAGAGTCTTTTGCGTTCCGACTAAAGTAAAAAATAGCGGGCGTAGTCGACTGACTGAATAGTGGGCGCGGTTGGCGACCGGCAGCATCTCCTAAAATTACGTTATACCGACCACAAAAATCAACTTTAAGGTGAATGACAAATTTTCGTCATTCCTTATGTTTTCGAGCTCTCTGAATCCGAATATGGAGTTTATTTTTTTCTAGAATTAGCGGAATATGTTCAAAAATAAAATTTTATGCAAAAATGCGAAAAATAAATTTTGATGATTTTTCAATTTTAACTCACTGTATTTTTGGTCGCTGTAAATATTTCCTTTTGAAAAGTTTACTGTGTTATCTTTGAAGCATTTAGATAATAATGAGATTTGTCCAAAATGATTAAACTCAAGAGTTGTAAGAGAAGTTGTTAATTTATTAACATTTTGTCGTCAGATTTCGTTAGTTTCATGTTTATTTAAAAAAGTTGAGTGACAAACTTTTTAGTTTATAATTTTAACTAACACAGAAGTAAAATACAATTCATGAAGAAGTTTTCCAAAAAAATTTAATTTAAAATATGCAATAGGAAAAACGTTATGTGACTTTATAGACGAGCGGCACACCCCAAAACAAGCTTATTTCTCGAGATACTGATACTAATTTTGGTGTTACTTTATATTTTTGATGGTGCTGAAAACGAAAATTAGGGTTGTTTTGAATTTTACGTGGGGGAACATTATCAAAATCGCAACTTTACCCTAAAAATAATAAAAAACAACGTTTTTTGCGTTTAACTTGCTACAACTCTGTTCCATTGTAATATTTTTTTCTGGAATTTTTATAGTATATATTTCACACCTTTCTGAAGACAATGGGACCTGCTTCAATATTTCTGTCTTGCTATAAAGAAAGTTATAAATTGTTTGAAGTAAAAGGTGCAGATTCTTGAATTGCAAAGTTTAATCGCAAAAGTTGAGTGACAAAATTTGAAATTTAGCTGTTTAATTAATTTTATGTTAAAATCTAGAGTACAAAGAACAAAATGTTTTATAGCAAAAAAGTGGTGCAACTTTTAATTTTAAGAAAAACGTGATTTTATTTTTTTTTATTTTTAGGGTAAAATTGCGATTTTGACAATGTTTCACCATCTAAAATTTAAAATAAAACTCATTTTCGTTTTCAGCACCATCAAAAACATAAAGTAAGACCAAAATTAGCCATTCACCACACCGTGGTTGATATCTCGAGAAATGAGCGTTTTTTTGGCGGGAGTACCACTAGTCTATAAGGTCGAGTAACTTTTTTTCTGTTGCATATTTTGACTTGAAATTTTTGAGAAAACTTCTTCAGGACCTATGTTTTAATGCTGCGTTGATTAAAATTATAAACTAAGTAGTTTGTCACCCAACTTTTATAAGTAAACATAAAACTAATAAAAAAATTTGTTTAAACAATTTTCCGGCCGCGGTAGCTCTTGGTACCCTCCGTATTTGTTATAAGAATTTTTTTTGAGTTTAAGTTTAAGTTTGTGCAAAAAATACGAATCGGAATAATTTACCTAACGGGGTCGACGATACAGGACTACACACGGATTCAAAATAGAGAAGAAAAAATGGCCTATACCTACCAATCGGGTTCTACTGTACCAAGTTTACTATTTTTTTTTACCTATGGTACCACATTAAAATAATAACGTTTATCTTACTTTCATTGCAAAATTATCCAAAACAAAGCAGCTAATGGGATGTATAAACCTTTTTTGAAGTGGCCTTCTTATTATTATTTTTAAATTTATTTATTTAAATTATAATTTTACTAAATAAAAGTGCAACATAATAATATAAAATTCAACTTTCTACCAAAATATATAAATATAATATTAAGCTTAAAATCCGGTATACTGTCAATGTTAAAAATGAGTTGCAACGGTTTAGGGCTAGCGAATGGTAGTCCGCGAATTTATTCTCATTCGGCTACGCCCATTATTTTTTTTTTACTTTAGTCGCAACGCAAAATACTCTTTGTTTATAACACTACTGTTTAAACAATTTTTAACATTTTTTCTTGCTAAAAACTTTGTTCAAAAATTTTGACTTTTCTTATAAAAGATTGGTTAAGTTTAGATCTTAGTTTTGTTAATTAACGTAACAGTGATTTTTTCAAAAAAAAAGGGACTATCTCAGACCCCAAGGGTCGTAGGACCTAAAATTTTTTTTAGAAGTTGTGTATTTTAACCAGCTTTTCGTATTTTTTATTGCCATTTAATTTGATCTAATTTCTACGAAATTATTGTAATTGTTTATAAGCTTAAAAACTGCTATTTTTTAACAAATAATTTTGTGCACGTACATGTAATTTTTTTACTTTTTTTTTTCATAGGCATATACATCTTATCGAAGGAAATGAGCCCCGGATTATTGAGATACATTCAGCCATATTAACTGGACCAGCTTCAGAACTAAGCTCGTTTTTCAAAAAACTTTATAAACAAATTCAATTTTGCGAAAACTATTTAACAGATCTGGACAATTTTTTGCACACCATTCAAACACCATAATGTCCTCAAGCTTAGGTATATTTAAACATATTTTAATAAACAGTAAAATTGTTATAAACAATATTCAAAAACTGATGTTGTCATCCGTTTTGCAATAACTTTTTTGTTTATTAACCGATTCTCATTTAGCGTATCTCATTCGATGTATCTTTTTGTTCTAAAAAAGTTACCTGTGGACGTCAAATCTCTAAATAAACAATTTTTTAAGTTATGAGCACAAAACTAAGTTTCACGTTTTGATTATTTGTTTAAAAATTGTTCCACTAAAAAATTGATGAATCCCAAGATGGTAGCCTTTTTGTAATATCTCATACTACACATTTCAATTGTCAAACCTCGTCTTTCCAATTATGTCGAAAAACGGCTTATTTTTTACTAACTTGATTGATCTATATACAGTTTTTGTAGTAAATATAGCAGATCGTGTTATATTGGGAATGGATTTTATGGAGTACCATACATATGGTTAGGATGTTGGCCAAAACACTAAAATGGGATATGAAGAATTTATTTTGAGAATCAGTAGACTCAAAAATGTATAATATTTACGTCAGCTAGAATGAAAAGTTGTATCCTCTCAAAATGACGCGTTAATAAATATTATGCTATTGGACCCAATGGGACAGTTTGGTTTTTGTTAACGGTGCACTCGAACGTGTCTGGGAGAGTTCCGATAGAATATAAATGAAACATCAAATAGTCTACCGTTCCGTTGCAAAATTTTTAATGATTTAAGTTCTGGGTACATGTTATTTATTAGTGATATCCTCTAAAATCGTTTGTATACCATGGTAAATACTATCTTGACTCATAGTTTTTATCATCTACAGTTTGAATATTTGTGATTAAATTAAAAATATAATTGGAAATGAGTGTTTCCAATACTCTCTGATCTGATTTGTTTTGAAAAATTGGGGTTTTTAAACTAGCAGGAAGGGATTTGAAGGGCCCAAAAATTAAAAGGGAACATGGGTGAATTTTTTATGATTGGTTTGGTGATATTTTTCGTTTTTTAGCTATATTATAGTGGCTTGAGGAGGGTTGGGATTGGGATGTACTATTTGATGATATGTTTAGATTTTTATGTGTAGTAGTAGAAGAGGTTGATTTTTTTGAAAATGTTGGGAGGGGAGGAAAACTCTCTTCGATATTGTCTAGTTTGGAATATCTATTCTGAATGAACAATCCCGATAAGGATGATTCACAGTAATTTTTTGCCTCGATAAAGGAAATTTTTTGCTCAATCATTACGTTCTTTATCTTCTTTTGATGTTCGTATTTTGGACACTACTTGGATATGGAAACATGATCTTTACTATTACAATGTATGCATTGAACATCAATAACTTGACATGTATGATCTTCATTTTTGATTTTTTCACATTTTATGCAATGTGCTTGTGAACTGCGACACTCCTTGGAAATATGTCCAAATCTTAAGCAATTGTAACATTGTGTTACTTTGCCAATGTAGGTTTCCACGGGAAAAATACACTATTTATTGAAATGTAGCTAGGGAGAATATTTCCTTCGAAGGTGACTATCATTGTCTTTTTGGGTACAAAGTTAGTTTTTTCACCGGTATCAACTTTTCTGTAAGTTCTTTTAAAGGCTATTATGGGGGAGGGAGATTTACTACTATCTAACAAATACTTTTCATCGTATTGAGTATCAATATCTTTTATTAGGCCTCTAATTTCCAGTAAATAGTTAGGGACATACGCTACTAAGTTTTGGTCTTTTAATTTTATATT
Source organism: Diabrotica virgifera virgifera (assembly GCF_917563875.1). Lineage (NCBI taxonomy): Eukaryota > Metazoa > Arthropoda > Insecta > Coleoptera > Chrysomelidae > Diabrotica > Diabrotica virgifera. Next base: position 44,601,379 of record NC_065446.1, read on the forward strand.
TTTAACCAAATTATCTGCATCTACGATTGACCTTAACAAAACTTTAATTCTGTTTTTTCCAATGGCTTTAATTTCAATAATATTAGGAATGTTCAATTTTTCATGCAATAAGTCTGCAAGAGTAAGTGGATGTAAACGGCCAATATCCTGATTGTTTGATTTTTCTATATATACATAAACGTTATTAAAATTGTACATATCTGATGCAACGTTGAACACAATTTTTTCTCTACAACTTTTTGCGGAGGTGGGATTTGTTGTGTCGACACTTTAATAAACTCTCTGGTTTTAGTTGGAAGTTTCGCAGTAGAATTATCCAAATTTTCGAATAAACTTGATTCAATAATATCCATTTCACTATTCTCACTAGCACTTGAAAAGTTTTCACCTAATGGTGTCCCTGGGGAAAAAGCTTCCCCCATTGGGAGGCCGCTTATAGCACTGTTTACTGCACTCAATCAATATCACTTTTTACATCACACCAAGTGTCCTTTTTTCTACTAATTAACTCGCTAAATAGTTAACTTATTAGCTTTATTAAGAGTAGATTTTAATGGGCACTGCCAGTTTGACGTTTTGCGTGGCATTGAATAAAATTGTTAGAAAATAATTTTTTTCAATCCAGTTTTGTTGCTTTTGTATTTATTTTTCTCATAAAATAATTAGTTTAAACATCAAGTGTTATACATTTTTAAATCAGCAAGGAGGAAAATCCAAACATAAAATAAAAAAGGGGTAGTATTTAAAAAAAAATAAGGGATGATACGGGGGGGAGAGACACCAAAATGGGATATGAAGAATCCAAGGGCTTGCCTTTTCCGGCAAGCTTAAATATGGCATAATGTATTCCCTTGTACCCTTGTGTTTTGTGTTTTTTCTAAAAATCAGCGGTTCAAAAGTTATTTAAGGTGGATAGTTTTATCTAAAGAGCACTGTATTAAAAAAATAATTATGGACGAGTACAAGTACATATTGTAACATACAAATAACTTTTTGTGCGTAAACAAAGTAAATTGTACAGTGTAATTTCCGTATCAAAACAAACACGATCAATTATTTCCGCCATACAAGCCTACATTTCCCCTCATTGCTTAAACATCTATATCCTTCTCGTCTGGGCTTTATTGACGCGTGGCACGGTTTCGCTCCATAAAGCATGGCATGTCTGACCACCGTCTTATACACCTTGCCTTAATAATTCATCTACACACAAACACACAGGCAATACCCTTTTCCAATTTCTACTTCCCATTGACAATGCGTGATTTATTTGTCTATTCTACATTTGAATTTTTACACGCAAGTAAGTTTTTTCTTAAATCTGGCTGCAAAACTATTTAGTGGGTTTTCTTTACATTTAACACAACAGAAATTGAAGAAAATAGATAAATAAAGAAAATTTTAAATAAAAATGAATAGTAGCAAATGAGATCCGAGCTAATATCCGCTGGGAGGTTTGACATGGAGGGGATATGACATGTTAACAGTGCTTTTCATGGTTGCATAGTTTGTAAGCCATCCCCTATGGATCATAAATTCATTTATTTTTCTTTACTATATTTTCGTACCTTAGTAATGAAATTCACCTCTTCTTTTTCAACCAGATCCTTAGGAAACTCTCTCTCTTTCACTATAGTGTTCACAATCCGGGGCAAAGCACATTACCATTTATATTACACAAAATACAATGGTTCACAAAAGTTCCTAAATTTTGCTTGGTAAATATTACTAAAACCTATATTTCATATAAATTTAAGACCGAATTATTGTGGTATTATCTTAAAACACTATATATATATATATATATATATATATATATATAAAACAGATGAAATAGAGAATGTGGAAAAATCCCCTTACGAACAATTCACACATCCACCATTTCGGGTTGGGAAAAATTTTTTGAATAGAATTGTGTGAATTGTTCGTAAGGGGATTTTTCCACATTCTCTATTTCATCTGTTTGATTTCGTACGAGTGGTCGTCAAACCATTAACCTTGGATCTTTTGATCACTGAGTGTGTTTCAAGGATCTACATCTCATGTTTTTATATATATATATATATATATATATATATATATATATATATATATATATATATATATATATATATATATATATATAAGCAGAAAAAGCAGCAGAGGAAGCAAAATTTTAACTTTATAGGAATTAAAAAAGCTTCAAATTGGGCAAATCCTGGCTTTTCAACACTTGTTTACAAAGTGATGATGACAGTCGTGACGTCACACTTCGGCTGTCGCCTTAAAATCTCTTCGTATTTTTCTATATTTAAACTATTTTTTTTGTGAAATAAAATGTTGACTGTAAGGTAAAAATTGGTTAAGATTTAGTGTTTCTAAATTTGCAAACACTCGTGATTAGTGACCCGTTCAAGCCCTTTTAACTACAGACTTTCAAAAATAAGGACTTTGAATCGATTAAACTTACAGATCATATAAACAATATATACTGAGTAAAGCATCTTATGAAGTGGTAACGATTAAGGTCATTTGAGATGCTAATTATGGGGTGATTTTCCCTATTTTTGTACCAAAGAACAAGGGACCAACTTAATTTTCAGCGTAACTTGCTTACTTTTGATGCTCGAATTTTTTTTACAAAACAAAAATAAAGCTTTATTCACTCTAAGCTATATAAACTCCGCTATCGCGTCGTTCGGGTCAACTGCAGTCTAGTGCGGGAAAGTGTCACTTTCCGCACTAGTTAGGAAAATAACTATATTTCTATTTTTATAAAAAAAAAGTTTCTAGCATCAAATGTAAGCAAGTTACAAGTTGGTCCTTTTGTTTTGAAAAAAAAAAAATCGTAAAGATCACCCCCTAATTAGCAACTTAAATGAAATTAATCGTTACCGCTTCACAAGTTCCTTTGCTTATGTTATGTTTATATGATCTGTAGGTTTTATTAATTCAAAGTGCTTATTACAACTTTTTTAACACTTTAAAAAAGTTGTAAGTTTTCCCTGAGTTTTCCCTAAAAAGTGCTTAATTTTTTGGTTATATCACGTTAAAATTATCGATTTGGAATTTGACGAATATGAACATATTTTCATTAGCTAGTAACTCTGCTTCTTCTACGTATAGAGATCTAATATATACACCATCCTTCTAACTTTTTTACAGGCTATATTTTTGCCAAGAATGTTTCTTTCGACAAAATAATTACTTTTTGAGTTATTTGCGAAAACCGTCTAAAAACGTGGTTACTTTGTTAAAAAATGAACATGTTCACTCGCAAAATAACTCAAAAAGTATTGACTTTTTGAAAAAACTCTATAGAACAAAAGTTGCTTAGAACTAGTCAGTTTATCCATTTCCGGAATTATTCTGGACATATATTTTTTCACCCCCGAGAGGGGATGAAACTAACCCCTGGGGCAAAAGCACACATCGGCACAATATCACTTGTTTTCTTTGACTTATTAGCTATGTGTATGCCAAATTTCATGTCAATCCAAGCGGTTCTTTAAAATTTAGAGGTTTTGCAATATTTTACCGTTAAAGAACGTACTATTAGAGCTCTTATAAAAACTAATAACTCTTTAAAAAAAATAATTTTATACAATATTTTTTTGCAGTATCTAGCAAACAAAGCTTTTTCATTAGTAAGAAAATAAATGATTCGTAATTGATCATGACAGAAGCTGCATTTCATTTATATTCTACAGGTTTACAAAAACTAAGCTGGCTTGCCAACATCAGGTTATTTGATACGGAACGAAAGAAAAAGAAAGTTTTTTTCCACAAGATGTCAAAGTAAATCCAGAATTTCTTTGTGTGTTTGAAATATGGAACTGGATGCATGTCAGAAGTTAGTGGTTTCACGGATTACCATTTTCCGTTAGAATTTCAGATTCATCCAGTGAAAAACCTGTGGAAAGTTTAGTCGGGATAACATATCGTCACGGGTTTTATTAAAAAATTCTGATGGGTGGAAATGTATTTATATAATATACAAGAAGTATAATACTGAAAATATTATTTGTGTAATGTATAAAAATGTTTTGATAATATACAATTATCGTAAGATTTTTTAAATTTTAATGATATTGGTAATTCGGATCACCATTCGGTATGTTACTTATACTGTATATTGAAGTGAGAAGAAAAATAAAACCGTGATATTGGTTCCGTTAAAACAAAAAAAAAAACAAATTATAGAGTTTGAAACCAGATATACCTAGTAGGCTATTGATTTTGTTCAAAATAAGAGAGCTAAAAGGAACTACAACGTCAACGCAATTTAATTGTCTCATATGATCAATGGACCTTTAAATATGAAAAAACCGCGGAGTGCTACCATTTAGAGGGGTGTGTTTTTGAGAAAGGGGTGAATTAGACAGGGTGAATTAAGTTCTATGCAGTTTTGATGCAAACACGTCTATAGAAAAACTGTTCCAGATTAAATTCACTATCGAAATATAACCTTTGTAAAGTCAAAAATATATATATTTTTTAAATATATTAAAAAAAACAGCAAAAAAACACGAAAGAACGCAATTTTGTTTTTTGTCCCGTAACTTTTTTCCACGGGGATATAGGTATAGCCATTGCTTCACAAAAAAAGAACTTCTATTCTTCCTCTTTAAAATGGCGTTTGGTAGAAGTCTGTAGAATCTATAGTTTCCGAAATATGATTTTTCAAAGTTCGCCGCTCACAGCATTTTTATGCCATTTTCCCCAGTATTTCGCAAACATTGTTCTGTACCTTTTTTCTGCGCATTTCGGGGTATATACAATGGTACATATAATATGAAGAGAAATTAATTAACATTAAAATGGTCTATTATTGTCTTCTTCTTCTTCAAGTGCCGTCTCCTAATCGGAGGTTGGATATCATCATCACTATCTTTACTCTATCCACCGCTGCTCTAAAGAGTTCTATAGAACTGCATCTAAACCAGTCCCTTAAATTCTTTAACCATGACACTCTCCTTCTTCCTATACTCCTTCCGCCTCTTATCTTTCCCTGTATTATCAGTCTTAGCATTTCATATCGCGGTCCCCTCATTACGTGTCCCAGATATTGTAACTTTCTTATTTTTATTGTGTTTATTATTTCGCATTCTTTACCCATTTCTCGCAGTACTTCCGTGTTCGTTTTCCTCTGTGTCCATGCTATTCTAAGCATTCTTCTGTAACACCACATTTCAAATGACTGTAGCTTATTTATGTGTTCTTGCTTTAATGTCCAGCTTTCAAGTCCATATTGTAGTATCGAGAACACGTAGCATCTCAAAGCTCTTGCTCTCAGTTCTAAGCTAAGGTCTTTGTTGCAGAGAACTGTTTTCATTTTTACAAGCGCATTTCTTGCTATTTCTATCCTGGTCCTTATTTCTGTTGTTTGATCATTTTTCTCTGAAATCCAGGTTCCTAGGTATTTGTATTTATCAACCCTTTCTATCGGTACATTTCCCAAATGTATGCTTGTTTGTATGTTTGTTTTCTTAGTTATTATCATGTATTTGGTCTTTTTTATATTCATTTTTAGTCCATATTCTTTACAGAAATTGTTTGTTTTGTTCAGTAGTAGTTGGAGTTGTTCAGCAGAGCTTGCTATAATCACGGTGTCATCTGCATATCTTATGTTGTTAATAGATCTTCCGTTAATTATTATTCCTTCACTTTGTGATAGCAATGCTTCTTCAAAAATGGCTTCACTATATGCATTAAAGAGTAATGGAGACATAATACATCCCTGCCGAACTCCTCTCCTGATTTCAATTTCTGGACTGGGTTCGTTATCTATTACAATTTGTGCTCTTTGATTCCAGTAAAGGTTTGTAATTATTCGTAAGTCCCTTTTGTCTATGTTTTTTGTCTTTAGAATTTGGACTAATTTTTCATGTCTTACTTTGTCAAAAGCCTTCTCAAAATCAACGTAACAAACATGCACATCAACATTCATGTCCATGCATCTTTGAGCTAACACATTAAAAGCAAATAACGCCTCTCTGGTTCCTAGTCCGTTTCTGAACCCAAACTGACTATCATCTATTCCTTCTTCTAGTTTTTTGTTTATACGACCATGTATTATTTTCAAGAATAATTTGAGAATGTGACTTATTAATGATATTGTTCTGTATTCACTGCAATCTTTAGCGTTTGTATTTTTAGGGATAGCACAAAAGGTTGAGAGTAACCATTGTTTTGGTATGTTTCCTGTTTTGTACACTGTGTTAAACAAGTCTACGATAATGTCTAAGGTTTCATCATTTATACATTTTAAGCTTTCTACTGGGATTTGGTCTGGACCTACTGCTTTACCATTTTTGCTGTTTTTTAATGCCGATTTAATTTCTTCTTTTAATATCTTCAAAACCGTATCATCTTCTACTTCGACTTCCATCTGCTCTGTTCTATTGTCTTTGAACAATTCATTTATGTATTCTGTCCATCTCTTTAATTTTTCGTTAGTACTCAACACAAGTTTCCCATCTGTATCTTTTAGTATTCCCGGTTTTCTTTTTCTGTTGATCTGCGTTAATTCCTTAATTTTTTTATGTGTGTTAAAATTATCATGTCTTTTCTGGTGTTCTTCTATTTCTGCGCATTGTTCTTTTAACCACTGTTCTTTAGCCTGTTTAATTTTGGATTTTATTTGTTTATCCACATTTTTGTACATCTGATTATCTTTGTTTTTATGCTGACGTCTTTCTTCCATTAAATCTAAGATTTCCTCCGTCATCCATTGTTTCTTTTTGTATCTGGTTGGTGTAAGAATTTCTTTTTGACATTTATCTATTTCTGTCTTTATTAATAACCATTTTGTCTCTGTTTCAGTATTTTGCTGGATTTGTTCTTTAACATTCATTAAACGGTTATTAATTTCATCTGTCAGGCGTTGTTTTATGAGTGGGTTTCTTAGTTTACTTGTATCGATTTTTACATCTGTTGTTCTGCGTTTTATTATTTTCATTTTGAGCCTAATTTTGGTCACTACTGGATTGTGATCTGATCCTATGTCGGCACCTGGATAGGTTTTTGAAGATATAATTGCGTTCTTGTATCTTTGTCTAATCAATACATAATCTATTTGGTTTCTTACAATTCTCCCTTCTTGATCTGCTGGTGACTTCCAGGTATATAGTCTTCTCTTTGGCATTTTAAACAATGTATTAGTTATGACAAAATTATTGTTTTGGCAAAATTCGATAAGCCTGTCACCTCTTTCGTTTCTGTTGCCCAGACCATATCCTCCTGTACATTCTTCTACTTTTTCGTCTCCAACCTTTGCGTTAAAATCTCCCATTATAATTGTAACATCCTGCGTTTTAATGGATTTTAAAATATTGTCTAGGTCTTCGTAGAAAGTTTCAATATCGCTCTCTGGTTTGTCCGCAGTCGGAGCATAAACTTGTATTATGTTTAATTTGGGTTTATTCTGATTTAATTGTAAGAGGATAATTCTGTTGGAGTATGGAATGAAATTTACTACAGCTTTATCCATGTGTTTGTTTAGTATTATCCCGACACCATATCTGTGTGAACCGTCTTGACTTCCTGAATAGTATATTGTTTTATTGTTGATTTTCATCTTTCCTGAGTCGGGCCATTGGACATCGCTGATTCCTAAAATGTCTACATTCAGCCTTTCCATTTCATTAACGGCATTATGTACTTTTCCAGCTTGATGTAGACTTCTAACATTCCACGTCGCTACTTTGCAAGGTTTTCGCATGTTGACGACCGGGGAGGCCTTGCAGTCTTGTGAGTTTCCTCCTCTGCCGGATCTTGTTTTCCGAGTTCCATGATCAGTAGAGTGTTTGGTTATGTTGTTAGTCATGATGATTAACTAGGGATGCTCTATGAGCCTTTAATGCATTGGTTTCCCGTTGCCTTATGCATCTCCACGCCGTTGACCATGCCTGGTTCGTCCGCCTTTAGAAATGATTTCTCATTTCTAGGACAAGAAGGTGCCCTTCCACTTACCGACTCTTCCACCCGAAGCTGTTGGTCAGTAAGTGGGGGATTGCTTATACCGGCAATCACTCGGACGTCAGCGCCTCGTTTGTTATCTAGCAGGATGTACCGGATGATCATGATCGAGTTCATCTCACGGGCAGGTGAGGTTGACATTTGAATAGGAGAGGCTATGTATTGCGCATCACTATCCCTTACATCCTAATTATGTAAAATATTATTGTCTAAGGTCGTACAACTATTTTTAAGCAAGTTATGATTTTTATGAATTTCTATGAATATTACGTGGCGCGAAAATGTATTTTCATTTTGATGCAAAACAAAATTCTAGTTTTTTTTTAAAGATTTTTCCATTATATTTGCTAAATTTGAAGTAAACGCGCCATAAAAGAGTAACTTTGATACAGTTTGAATTTTGAAATTCTTTTGTGGCGCGTTTATTTCAAATTTAACAAATATTATGGAAAAATCTTTTAAAATAAAACTAGAATTTTGTTTTGCATCAAAATGAAAATACATTTTCGCGCCACGTAATATTCATATCAGATCTTTTGTAGCTAGAATATTGTATGCGCCACTCATTTTTACGGCGTTTAGCGGTTTTTTATTCTTGTACATCAGGAATTTTTCAAAGTTCGCCTTCAAATGTTCAATGGTCGCCTTTGTCGCATTATCTCCCAAATGATCTAGTGTCCATCGAATGTACACTAGATTTTTTTCTAAATCTTGAATGGGTTGCATGTGAGAGTTCATTTTAAATGAAGTAAAAGTCAGACTTACTCTCAATCTTTATTATAACTTCCGACGACCGGTTTCGCTCTTTAAAATTTGTAGAGCATCTTCAGGTCAAAGGTAACAAGTTACAAAATGCTACAAATAAAAACCAGAATTAGCATATTGTCTGGTTGTAAAAGATGCTAAAGATCCATATGATCAAGCCAATGTTGAATAACATACATAAAAGTAGCGAAATAGCATACCAATGCACATGCAAGCATTCATGGGGGTGGTGGTACAAAACTTCCCTCAAACGCAACAACATGCGCAGAAGTATGCTATATATAATCATGCAATCATAACGTGTCGTACTTACATTCGGATACAAGGTGCTATCAACTCAGTTTTCATTATCATGATGTTTCTTTTAAAGTTATGTTAACGGGATATGGTGGAATAGACGGACGATGCAGCAAAGGTAAACAAATCTATGGGACTTAGGAGTTCTTGAGGGTGATGAGATAGTTGGTGTAAGTTAACCAGCAAATCTATCTCTGTTATTATGTTTGTGTAAATCAGATTAGTGAATGACTTATTTACAATTTACTTTCAGATTTTTTTCTATTCGAAATAGATTGAAAAAAATATTGGGATGGTCGGTAAATATACTCGGATTGCCCGTTATAAATAGTTAGATCTTCGTTTAGAACTCGTTCTCCTGCTTCTTTACTATTATCTTGGAAGCCAATGACCAGGTCGTCAGCAAAAGCGAATTTTCTCGATTTTGTTTCAGGTATATCGGATGCATAAAAGTCAAACAATATTGGAGCTATCACTGAGTCGTGAGGTAAGCCGTTGTTAAGTTTTCTACTGTTACTCCGTGCATCATTCATATATATAATATAATAAGCGAGTCTTCTACAGCTGTCGCCGCTTCTCGCATTCTAATTTCCAGCGTTTTCTGTCGAAGCAATCTTCAGTTTTTAGGTCTCTGGCGGTCATTGCATCCTCGACATCTCTCCAGGATCGTTTTGGTCTACCTTTTCTTATAGTGGGTGGAGTCCATTTTTCTATTTTTTTCGGCCATCTATTTTCGGGCATTTTCTGAAGGTATCCATACCAGTTAAGTCTTTTGGCTTCGATTGTGCCTATTATATCTAGATCAATTTCCATTTGTCTCCTAATATCTTCGTTTCTCACCCTATCAAGTCTAGTGAGTCGGCAACATCATCTCCAATAGTTCATTTCCATGGCCTTAATTTTTGACTTGTTTCTTTGGTTGATTTCCCAGAGTTCAGCGCCGTACAACCCAATACTTTCTATTATTGTTTTATACAATCTTCTTTTATTTTCTTTTGTTATTTTATTAATTCACAAGAGTCCATGTAGCTGTCTGGTGGCTGATCTTGCTTGGCCAATCCTGGAATGTATTTCATCGTCACTCCCTGCTTTTGAAGTTATTTGGACTCCTAAGTATTTGAAGACTTCTGTTGGGTTTATAGTTCCCATTTCAATTTGTAGGCGTTCTGGTGTTTCTCCTACAACTAAGTACTCGGTTTTTTTATATTAATTGTAAGGCTCCACTTAGTGTACTCCTCTTCCAGTTTTCTGAGCTTATAGTCTATATCACTCTCGTCTTCAGCTAGAATGACTTGGTCGTCAACGAAGTGTATTGTGTACAATCTATCGTCATGGATTGGGATGCCCATATTGCAGCATTTTCTTCTCCACAGTGAGAGTGCCTCATTTTAATATATTTTAAAGAGTGTAGGTGCTATGCAGCAGCCTTGCTTTAGGCCCTTACTAATAGGAATTTCTCTCGTTAATTTGTTTCCAGTTTTAATGTTTTCCGTTATATTTTTGTAAGGCTGTTGTACTGCTTGTATATTTTTTTGCTTATTCCTTGTTTTTCCATTGCTATCCAGAGCATTGAAAGTGGTACACTATCGTATGCCTTTGTCAGATCCATAAAAACTATATGGGTGGAAAGGTTGTGGGCTAATCTTTTCTCAGTAACCTGCTTTCGAGAAAATATGCTGTCCATACAAGATCTGCCTGCACGAAAGCCATTTTGTTCTTCTACATCTGTCATCTCTTTTTCAATTTTATTTTTTATTATTTTTCCAAAGAGTCTTGAGAGTGAGTTTATGACACTAAGTCCCCTGTAGTTTGAACAATTTTTTCTATCTCCTTTTTTGTATATGTTGGTAATATGTGCTTTTGTCCACTCAGGTGGTAAATCATGACCTTTATAAAATCAGGTGAAAACATACGCAAGTAATTCTCGTAATACTTGTGGGCTGTGTTTTAGTAATTCGTTCGGTATTCCTTGTGGTCCGCACGACTTTCGATTTTTTAGAGTTCGTATTGCAATCTCGACTTCCTGTAGTGTTATTTCATCGTCTTCATCGTATTCTACTTCATATGTTGTTGTACTGATGTTCGTGAATTGCGGTCTTGTTTCAGTCAAAAGTTGCGAGTAATGTCAAATCGAAGATCTTTCTTCTATTAAATCTATTCTACTAGTCTCTTTTCTGTTTGTTCTCAGATTTTTTATATTTTTCCATGCTTCTCTTGATCTTGTTGACCCTATATATTTGTTGAGCTCTTCGCATTTACTTTCCCAGGAAATATTTTTTGCTTTCGTTACTAGATTTTTTACTTCTCTATTTGATCTTGCATACGTTCGTCTATCATATGGGTCATTTGTTTGCAGCCATTTTTGATACGCTTGTTTCTTGTTATGTACTGCATTAGCAATGTCATCTGTCCACCACAATGGAATATTCTTTTTGTTCCTTTGGATTGTGCCGAGCGCCTCATAAGCTGCTTCATTGATTTTATTTAATATCTCGTTAGAGGTATTCTGGGCTGAGGAGTAGATCAGGTTCGACAATTTTTGGCTAAGCCGCACCTTAAATAAAAATGATGTTGAGTCGTTTTGCAGTGCATCAATATTGTATATAGGTAGATCCGTCTCGAGTGATTTTGATTGAGCTGGTTGGTTGTCATTTTGATGTAGTAGTCGCGGTCGGTACTGTAGAAAACATTTTGATCTTACCATATAGTGGTCAGTTCCACACTCCGGTCCTCTTAATACTCTTACGTCTTCAACTTGTATGTGTGTTTCTTCTTTGGTGATAACATAATCTATAATTGACTTGGTATTTCTCGTTGGTTGGACCCAGGTATACTTATGTATGTTTTTATGTTGGTAGAATCCGTTTAGAATTTTCAGAGAGAGCTGTTCGCAGAATTCGATTAAATGTTCCCTATTTTTATTGGTTTTAGCATCACCGTATTTTCCCAAAACTTTGTCATTTATTTTTTTTTCCTGTCCAAGCATTAAAATCTCCCAACAGCACAATTTCTTTGCGGCTATTTATATTTTCTATGAGTTCTGATAAGGTCTCGTAGAATATTTGTTTAGCTGTTTTTGATGCATTTTCTGACGGAGCATATATTCCAATGATTTCGAGATCGTGCCCTTTCCACGTAATAGATACTCTAATAATTCTCTCATTGATCTGTTCCCAGCTTTTTACGTTTCCTTTTAAGTCTTTTTTTATCAATATTGATACCCCTGCTTGTGCTCTCTTGTCTTTTTCTACTCCACTATAAATATGGATAAAACCTCCTATATCTTCACTTCCTTGGCCTATTTTCTTTGTTTCGGTGAGAACTGTGATATCTGATTTTATTTTCTTTACTTCTGCCATGACTTCGTCTGACTTAGTTCTCCACCCTTGGATATTCCATGTGTTTATATTCAGGGTCCTTGTTCGTTTGCTACGTCGTCTTCGTTTTTTTCCGTCAGTGTTCCGAGGCTGGATTTTAGAATAAATGCATTATTCATATATCCCTAAAACAGTCTGTGAGTTAGAAGTTTTGATGCAGGGTATGATTTCCATCAACTTGTAAATAATGATTTCTATCCAGACAGTCCCATAGGCATCCTTGATATCTATGAATATTATAGAAGATTTTTCACATTTTTCAGAGCTAGTTTCGATAAATAGTGGAAATATATAGTTGTATGCAGTAAAGAGGAAAGAATGAAGTGACAGGAGGAAAAATATAGTAAATCGTGTGACAGAAATATTCTAGTGAAACTCAAAAGTAAATGAAGTAAAGAAACACAGACTTACTCACAATCATTTAATAAAACTTCGACGACCGGTTTCGATCTCTACAATATTCAGATCATCTTCAGGTCGGCGTTACAAGTAGTTAAATGATGCTGTTACAAGGGATGCTTTGTAAGTTCATCGATGACATGTTTAAACGTCCAGATTATGCTAATAGGATAGCTAGGTGAGGTAATAGGTAGCCTATTAGAATAATCTGGACGTTTAAACATGTGATCGATGAACTTATAAAGCATCCTATGCAATGGCATCATTTAACTACTTGTAACGCCGACCTGAAGATGATCTGGATATTGTAGAGATCGAAACCGGTCGTCGAAGTATTATTAAATGATTGTGAGTAAGTCTGTGTCTCTTTACTTCACTTAAAATGAACTTACATATGCAACCCATTCAACATTTCTAAAGTAAATATTATAAAACAGTCTCATTATAAATAGGGTTAAAATAATATGCCATTTTAAGTCAGTTGATTTGGGAGATTATTTTAGACCAAATTATGAGACACTACCATTAGTACACAGTGTACAAAACAGGAAACATACCAAAACAATGGTTACTCTCAATCTTTTGTGCTATCCCTAAAAATACAAACTCTAAAAATTGCAGTGAATACAGAACAATATCATTAATAAGTCACATTCTCAAATTATTCTTGAAAATAATACATGGTCGTATAAACAAAAAACTAGAAGGGGGAATAGATGATAGTCAGTTTGGGTTCAGAAACGGACTAGGAACCAAAGAGGCGTTATTTGCTTTTAATTTACTACGTTGATTTTGAGAAAGCTTTTGACAAAGTAAGACATGAACAATTAGTCCAAATTCTAAAGGCAAAAAACATAGACAAAAGGGACTTACGAATAATAACAAACCTTTACTGGAATCAAAGAGCACAAATTGTAATAGATAACGAACCCAGCCCAGATATTGAAATCAGGAGAGGAGTTCAGCAGGGATGTATTGTCTCCATTACTCTTTAATGCATATAGTGAAGCTATTTTTGAAGAAGCATTGCTATCTCAAAATGAAGGAATAATAATTAACGGAAGATCTATTAACAACATTAGATATGCAGTGACTATGGCAAGCTCTGCTGAACAGCTCCAACTACTACTAAACAAAACAAATAATTTTTGTGAAGAATATGGACTAAAAATGAATATAAAAAAGACCAAATACATGATAATAACTAAGAAAACAAACATACAAACAAGCATACATTTGGGAAATGTACCGATAGAAAGGGTTGATAAATACAAATACCTAGGAACCCGGATTTCAGAGATAAATGATCAAACGACAAAAATAAGAACCAGGATAGAAATAGCCAGAAATGCGTTTGTAAAAATGAAAACAGTTCTCTGCAACAAAGACCTTAGCTTAGAACTGAGAGTAAGAGCTTTGAGATGCTACGTGTTCTCGATACTACAATATGGACTTGAAAGCTGGACATTAAAGCAAGAACACATAAATAAGCTACAGTCATTTGAAATGTGGTGTTACGGAAGGATGCTTAGAATAGCATGGACACAGAGGAAAACGAACACGGAAGTATTGCGAGAAATGGGTAAAGAATACGAAATAATAAACACCATAAAAATAAGAAAGTTACAATATCTGGGACACGTAATGAGGGGACCGCGATATGAAATGCTAAGACTGATAATACAGGGAAAGATAAGAGGCGGGAGGAGTATAGGAAGAAGGAGAGTGTCATGGTTAAATCATTTAAGGGACTGGTTTAGATGCAGTTAGAATATAGAACTCTTGAGCAGCAACTCTCTAGAGCAGCAGTGGATAGAGTAAAGATAGTGATGATGATATCCAACCTCTGATTAGGAGACGGCACTTGAAGAAGAAGAAGAAGAACCATTAGTACAATCCTTTATTTATCTGGTTTTTATTGCAATAATACATAAAAGCTGATAAATATTTTCACACAATTTCTAATTTCTCAGCCCTTTTTCTCTAATTTCTCCCCAAGCGACACCAGCGATGTTATCATACTTTCCGGTTAGATAAAACGCTGATGAAAAATGATAACATGAGCTGACAGAACCGCCGTCAAATTAGACGCCTCTGAGGTTTTCTTCACGCCGGTCAAAATATAGGTGCCTTTATAAATATGCATATATTACATTATATACATATATAGAGGATGTCCCAAAAGACTCGGAATGGTAGAATATTTCGCGAAATGAACATCGGATCGAAAAACTGTAAAATACTTGTTCAATAATTTTCAAAAATCTATCGAATGACATCAAACACGACCCCCACTCTACCCATACTTTACCCCCTGGAGGTGGGGTAAGGGGTAACTTTAAAATCCTAAATAGAAACCCCAGTTTTTATTGCAGATTTGGTACGTAAAAGTAAGCAACTTTTATTCGAGACATTTTTCAAATTGTGGACAGATGGCGCTATAATCGGAAAAAATAATTTATCGTGATATCATAGGTAAGTTATAGAAACGTTCTAATATCCCGAGAAATACACTTCCAAATGAAAAACTAAAAAACACATGTTAATATTTTTCAAAAACCTATTAAATAACAGCAAACACGACCCCCTACTCCACACTCCACACCCTGTAGGTGGGGTGGGGTGCAATAAAAAACGCCCGTTTTTTATTGCAGATTTGGATTCCTTATAAAAAACTAAGTTACATTTATTCGAAACATTTTTTGGAATTGTTGATATATAGCGCTATAATCGGAAAAATACGGTTTATTAGAGTAATAGAGAGTAAGTTGCTCAATCACCATAAAGAAAAAAAAATAAAAGAGATTGGTAGCATTTAATCCAGATCATATTCCGGCAAGTATGGACAGTTTTGAAAATAAAATCGTTCAGTGCAGTCACTGAAGGTGGATATGAGCTATTACCTCCGATTTCGTTAACCCGCCATCGATTTGCATGAAAATTGGTGAGTGGTTAGAGGATATCTCAAGGAACAAAGGGGATATGGTGTTAACCTGCGCTTTAACCCTGCGGGTGGATCCCCTCCTCGGGAGTGAAAATTATTTTGTTAGAAATAACCCCACAATTCGATAGAGGGACAAATTATAAGCAAAATTTGTTATATAAAGGTATTAAAATAAAGCAAAACTTTTTGAGTTATTAAAGATCAAAAATTTTAATTTTTCGTGAGAAAAATGCATGTTTTTAACCGATTTTTCATAAATAATAAGTTTTTACAAAAAGGTTATTATTATCAAAATTGAGGCCAATAAAAAATCAAATAAACTCCTTACTAAAAAAACCTTTCAATGTTAACTAAAAGTGAGCTATATATAATTGAATTTATATTTCTTTCGTCGAGTACCCAAATCTAAGTATTCAAGCTTAAATACCGGGAAAATAAAGCATTCTAAACATAAACTTATTAAATATTTGTGAAAGTTCTTAGAAATATCTATCAAATAAGTTCTCGAACAAGTTGATAGCATAAAAATTTATGCAGCAAAAATTTGTCAAAATTTATCTTTTAAAAATTTTTTCAAAAAATGTTATTGTTTTTCTGTAAATAACTCCGTTAGTTTTCAAGATATCAGGTTCAAATAAAAACTAATTAATAGTTGATTCCAAGAGATATTAAAAAACGTCGAATTTAGTCTTTTAAACTTCTTACTTTTTTAAAAATATATAAAACGTTTCTATCTCGGTTATTTTTTACTCTACGGAAATAGTAAAACGGATAAAGTATTTGGAGCAGAAAAAACTAAAATTTAGTTATAAGTATGTAATTTTTTACGTATCTTCAGTATTTTTGGAGTTATAAAAAGAAAATGAGAAGTACGATAATTTTAAGAACTCTGATTTCTTTAAATTACACCTTTTTTTCAAGAATATGCATTCTAAACTGGTCAAAATTGTTAATATCATTAACTATGTTAACCTAAAGAAATTCTTGCGAGGATTACTACAAATTTTAATTTTTGTGGAAATGTCGTATGTTTTATTTTTCACTTTTTCCTAAAAAAATCGAAAGGGTTCTCTTATTTTCATCATAACTTGCTTAATTTTGATGCTATTATACTGGAGCTCATTTGATAGGTATTCTGAAGTACAAGTTATTAACAAGTATATTCTATAAAATGCATCGTTTTCCTGTTATGTAAGCTTGAAAACTTAGATTTGAGTACTCGTCGAAAAAAATCTACATTCAATTACCCATAACTCACTTTGAAATAACATTAGTTGAGTTCCTTAAGTGAGGAGTGCATTAAATTTTTTATTATCTTTAATTTTTTTTACACTTTTTTACAAAAGTTTATAGTTTTTGAGTAATAAGTGATAAACAGCTTTAAAACATGCATTTTTTTAAGAAAAGATAAAATCTTTGATATTTAAAAACTCAAAAAGTATTGATTTATCTTAATAACTTTATATAACAAATTTTGCTTAGAAGTTGCCCCTCTATCGATTTCTGGTATTATTTTTAATAAAAAAAATTTCGCCCATGAGAATGGGTGGCATCTACCCCCAGGGTAAAAGCGCGAGTTGGCATCATGTCACCTTTGTTGCTTGAAGTATCTTCTAACTCCTCACTAATTTTCATGAAAATCGATGAAGGTTCAACGAAATCGGAGGTGAAAATCTTCAATGACTCCACTAGTTGGGTAGGATAGGAATTTATCGATTTCGTTTAAGAGGATGGGTACGTACTTTCGGCTGCAATGCTATTCAAATGGGGATTCATTTTTTCGAATCCTGAGAAAACTAATAAGTATTTTTGAAAAATTTAAACGCAGAACTCGTTATTGGCGTTAAACTCGTTATTGGCGAGGGCCGAAAGTCCCTGAGAACTTCTACAATGTTTATTTTAATAAGTTACAGTTAAAATAAAATATCTTATTCAAAATAAACTTTTTATTTATTCTAAGAGACTTTCGGCCCTCGGTAATAATATAGTCTTTCATTCTGCGTTTAAATTTTTTAAAAATATTTATTGGTTTTTTTCAGGATTCGAAAAAAATGAACACAATGTCCGTGGTAATATTTCCAAATCTATCTTTGTCATATCTATCTTTGTCACTCCAATCTATCTTTGTCATTAGAATGAAGTTTGGATATGCTTGTTTCCCTCTACATCTATCAAGAATTAAAGTTTTTGATTCAAATCTTTGTACTGAATGTCAGAAGGTGGGTGATTTGAATCATACTTTCTTTGAGTGCACAAAATACATTCCATACACCTATAGTTTAATCTAAGATTTAATAAAATGTAATGTTTTTCCACCTTTCAATGTATCCCATCTATTGTCTCTGAATAGCAAAAATATATATGATTGTTTAATGAAATTTATCTGTGAAACTAAAATTAACCTCTAAACTTTTAATCCTGATAATTTGATATATTGTGTACATATAAAATAAGAAGAAGAAGAAGATGTATAATGGAAAAATGTAGTGAGCAACTTGGACAGTCCATAGCGGCCAGCTGCAGCTTTTGAACTGAGTAGAGAGTTGTGGAAGAGTTTGCTATGGAACTCTAAGGACCTCATTGCCTTCTTTATGTATGAATAGAAAACAAAAAGTTGTGCCTGGCTAATTATCACCCAAGTCTATGCCATAAAACAAAAAAAATCTTTGTCATACAACGCACTTAGTCGAATAGAATATTGCCAGCATACTGTCAGTCAGACAATGACAATCAGTGACAATTTTAAATATTTGACATGGCGTCGGGAATATTTTGAGTGTTTGATTAAATAATATTGATATATAGTGTATTTGATAAATAATTGATTTAAGACGTGAACTTAATAAAAAGTTATTTATTGTGTATTATTTTTGGAAGATTCAAGCGGAGAATACATCAGGATAATATATTCTGTGATCCATGTTTTTTGTTGTTAAAGATGTTCAAAATTGTAAGCGGTCCATAGTAACAATATATTATGAAAAAATCACTCAAACACTTATTTCCTCTTTTCTCGATTGAGTATTAGTTTTTGTTGTACATATAAATTATTACAATCACTGAATACATAGTTAGTGAAAAAATTATCACATTTATTAAAACTGTGTTAATAATTTGCAATTATACAAATAACAGTTATCCAAGAACATTCAAAAGCCATCTCTTTAAATTAATGATGACCTTTTCAAGTAGAATGACATTCTATTCTTTTTCTCATGATCATCTTTCAGTGCGTCACAGTTTTTCGATTTCTTTCTAACGCATTAAATTGTATGTGACAGAAAAAAGGCACGTCCGTGATTACAGACATTTACAAGATTTATTCTAGTTATTCTAGTTGTCGATAGATTACGCCATAATAAAAAAAAATTAATTAGATAATAATATTACAAATATAATCTGTATAATTTATAAGACTATACAAATCAAAGAAAATACCATTTTATAAATGCAAGAAACACATTTGAATTGTTTTTATTCCAAATTGAAAATAAAATGTGACAACTGTCAGATTTAACTAAAATGTCATGTTAGAATAAATGTCATAAATGTGTATTATCACGGACTTACCCTTTTTCCTATCATTTGTTACGCACTGAAAAATGCTCATGAAAAGGACTATAGTAATGTTTACATATTCATACCAGTGTGAATTTTACTACATGTAACTTGCCGTGTAAAGACAGAAAAAGTAGGGATACCCGTAAAATATTTGCGAATTATGTACCGATGATGGCCTGAATTCACCAAGTTTAGGGGCTTCGGAACACGTTTGGTCTTTAATAGAGATGGTATAATACTCCAGGCTGTGGGTTAAAAATAGGTCGATTTCAGGATATAATTCAGGAATTTTTGAAACCTATCAGGTGTTGTAAAGGATGATTCCAGGAATAACTTATACTAAAATGTGACCAAAAATATTGTGAGCTTTTTTTTATTGCGACTTTCATTTGTTAAATTAGCAATTTTTAAAGATTTTTAATTTTGCAGCTTAGGATATTGATTCTAGAGAAAAACTTTTTAATAGAAAGTTGTAGTAAATTAAAAAATCTACAATTTGAGCTATAGTAAGTTTAATTTCGTTTATTGGTTATTCCAAAACAACCTGCGAAAAGTCCAAAATGGTCGTGTTTTACAATTGCGTTATTTATTGTACAAATAATTTTCTTTATTTTTTTAAAGCTTTAAAATGAAGGTCTTTCAATTCCAAATATAAAAAAAATTGTAAGGCCGGATTAACGAATTTGTTGCTTAGATATTATAAATTGTTTATCCCAAGAGGTCAAATGTCAAAGGCTATAACTTTTTGAAAAAAAATCGTAGAGAGTTGGTGAAACATCCAATCTCCTTCTAAGGAGTTATATATTCATATTCTGATGTAAATAAATGCGTAAAACATTTTTAAACCCCTCATTTTTGGGTTTGAAAATAAGGGGGCAATTTCGTTATAAACATTTAGAGCTGAAGCGGCCCTGTACATCCTGAGTTTCTAACTTAAAGATTATTGTTGCTAAAGACGAAACGAAGATTTATAAAAAAATAAAAATTTTCTACAACCAACTGAAGCATAGATAATTGTTTCTTATTTCTTAAATCGTAGTGCGTTTATTTATAAAAATTAAGAAATTATTTTACAGTCATTGACTAAAGAAAGACTTATATTATCTTAAAATAAAAATTATTATAAAATATAGTTACATTTAATTATTAAAAATTATTTTTAAAATCGGTGCTTTTGCGAGCGGCCGAATTTTGCAAATCGCCCGGCTCGCTTCAAATCCGCGCGCTCGGAAATTTTTTACGTAACTTGTATTAAATTTTGACCAACAACAATTTAATAATATTACCATTATAATATACAGTCTATTTACCACTGTATTTGTTTTTCTTGATAAACTTTTATATGTGAAATCTCATTTCTGAAGAAATAATATTACAAAAATGATACATATAATATATGAAATATATAACTATATTTTTAATTTTTTCATTGTTATATAAATATAATAATAATAATGTTACTTCTTATTATACAATATAAAACTTTTTCTTCTTGTAGTGACTATCCGTTTTGGATGTTGGCAACCATCATGGCAATTTGGCAAACCCCATTTGGAAACTGAGAAACAGGAAGGCGAAGGATTACCTTGCTAGAAAATTTACGTACGTGCGTCGTTCAACACAACAACTACAAATCTTTTTAGAGCAGCAATACCGATATAGTGTGCAAGTACAGATTGCCATGATGGTCGCCAACATCCAAAACGGATAGTCACTACAAGAAGAAAAAGTTTTATATTTTATAATAAGAAGTAACATTATTATTATTATATTTATATAACAATGAAAAAATTAAAAATATAGTTATATATTTCATATATATGTATCATTTTTGTAATATTATTTCTTCAGAAATGAAATTTCATATATAAAAGTTTATCAAGAAAAACAAATACAGTGGTAAACAGACTGTATATTATAATATTATTAAATTGTTTTCGGTCAAAATTTAATACAAGTTACGTAAAAATTTTCCGAGCGCGCGGATTTGAAGCGAGCCGGGCGATTTGCAAAATTCGGCCGCTCGCAATAGCACCGACTTTAAAAATAATTTTTAATAATTAAATGTAGCTATATTTTATAATAATTTTTATTTTAAGATAATATAAGTTTTTCTTTAGTCAATGACTGTAAAATAATTTCTTAATTGTTATAAATAAAGGCACTACGATTTAAGAAAAAGAAACAATTATCTCGGCTTCAGTTGGTTGTAAAATTTTTTTATTTTTTTATAAGTCTTCGTTTCATCTTCAGCAACAATAATCTGTAAGTTAGAAACTCATAGGATATACAGGGGCGCTTCAGCTCTAAATGTTTATAACGAAATATGCCCCCTTATTTTCAAACCCAACATTTAGCTCGGCTTCAGTTGGTCGTAGAAATTTTTTATATTTTTATAAATCTTTGTTTTATCTTCAGCAACAATAATCTGTAAGTTAAAAACTCAAAGGATGTACAGGGCCGCTTCAGCTCTAAATATTTTTAATGAAATGTGCCCCCTTATTTTCAAACCCAAAAATTAGAGGTTTAAAAATGTTTTACGCATTTATTTACATCAGAATATGAAAATATAACTCTTTAGAAGGAGATTGGATGCTTCACCAACTCTCTACGATTTTTTTTCAAAAAGTTATAGCCTTCGACATTTGACCTTTTGGGATAAACAATTTATAATATCTAAGCAACAAATTCGTTAATCCGGCCTTGCAATTTTTTTTATATTTGTAATTGAAAGATCTTAATTTTAAAGCTTTAAAAAATAAAAAAAATATTTGTACAATAAATTTCGCAATTGAAAAAAACGGCCATTTTGGACATTTCGCAGGCTGTTTTGCAATAACCAATAAACGAAATTAAACGTACCATAGCTCAAATTGTAGGCTTTTTAATTTATTATAACTTTCTATAAAAAAGTTTTTCTCTAAAATCAATATCCTATGCTGCAAAATTAAAAATCTTTAAAAATTGCAAATTTAACAAATGAAAATCGCAATAAAAAAAAAGCTCACAATATTTTTGGTCACATTTTAGTAGAAGTTATTCCTGGCATCGTCCTTTGCAACACCTGATAAGTTTCAAAAATTCCTGAATCATATCACGTTTTTTCACCCACAGCCTGGGGTATAAGAATATTATGTTTTTTTGAATAAAATGACGTACTCTAGACGATACGAGTATATTATCGTTACATACGGACAAATCTCAATATTTATATTGTCTACTCTTATTATTTATGTAAGGTTATTTTATATTTAAAAAACTTAACTATCATTTTTATTAATCTTTGATTTTTGTGTTTCAGGTAAGACGGGTTATTCACGATCATAATTAATACTGCTCTGGTAAGTATTTATAATACCTCCATTGACTGACGGTGTCATTATTATAAGATTATTATTGTGAACTTGACTTTAGTTTTAAAGAACAAGATAATAAAAAAACAGGCCTACAGAAAAAAAATTTGTTTTGGTGCCGTGAATATTTAGGCTGATTTTTACTATATTGAGGACGATAAATGGAAATATGGATTCCGTTTTTTTTTGTATCAGCTCTAGTTTATGGATATGGCACATTCCGAAATTAGTAGTTTTAATATTTGAGATAATGAAAAATATGCCATTCAAAGGAATATACATTGTTAATTAAACTTCTTCCTCAGTATATTTGTTATCCTCACTGTATTATGCCTTATTTATGCAAGAAATAATACTTTAATGTCGGTTACTATTTTATAAGGAAATCAAACAGCTTGGAAAGTATTTTTAAACTTTTAAAACTCCTTCATGTTAAGCTAGGTCTAATGAATCAATTCGTAAAGGCACTTGATTCTAATGCTTGGCCTATATAGGAAAGAAGCTGCCCCGGATAAGCACGGAAAAACTTAAAGCTGGAATCATTGATATACCACAAATCAGACTTCTTACAAAGGACACGGCTTTTGTGGGGTCAATGAATGAGGTAGAGGAAAAAGCTTGGCTTTCATTTGTGGACATTATGAAAAATTTTCTGGGAAATCACAAAAGTAAAATTTATGCTGAGCTGGTAAACCATTTGCTGAATAGCTTCCAATCATTTGAATGTAATATGAGCATGAAAGTTCACTATCTTCACAGCAACCTGGACCGTTTCGCTGAAAACATAAGTGACACAAGTGAGGAACAAGGTGAGAGATTTCACCAAGACATAAAAACCATGGAGGGCCGCTACGAAGGAAGATGGGACACCCATATGTTGGCAGATTTTTGCTGAAGTTTAAATAGAGACTGTTTAAAAGTTCAATCCAGGAAATCACACAATCGAAGCTTTTTTTACGCCAATTTTCTATTTTGTTAATTTTTTTCTCAAAATTAATTGTATATCTGTTTCATAGTACAAAGAGTTTTATTGTACCGATACTAAATTTAAAAACAAAGCTCAGTAGAAATAAACAAATCAAGACACGTTAAATGCTACTAGGAGCACTCCCGAATCATAATTTACAATGTATATACATTGTAAATCCCAAATCATGATTTCCAAAGTTTATACATTGTAAATTATGATTCGAGAGTGCTGATTTGTAGAAAAAAAATTGTTCCTAACTCTTGCAGAAAGTCTCTTTTCCGCACTCGACTGCTTTCCGAACTCCCGCTTCGCGTCGTTCGGCAAGCTGCAGTCGCGAGCGGAAAAGTGTGACTTTCTGCACTTGTTAGGAAATAGTATATTGTGCAACAAGTGCAGAAAGGTACTAATTTCTCACGAGTTTGAAGAAAAGTTGCGGTACGAGCACAAGCGAGTGCCGCAATTCAAACGAGTGAGAAATTACCTTTCTGCACGTGTTTCACACTATACTTTTTCTACAAGCACAGTTTTTCCTAAAAATAAAAATCACAATTTCCAAACGACGATTAATTATAATAGGTACCTATGTGATAAATTTTAAACTGTATTTAATTAATACCTACTAATCAATTTAAATTCCTTATACCTAAATAAATTGCACATAAATCAGTTAAAAAATTAATGCACTGCCTTAATTTGTTTAAATTTAAACAATTATTACACATTATTGACATTATATTTATGCAGTCACGGATTTACACAAAACCTACTTCATTCGACGTCTCTTGCACAGGTTGCTAAATCCTTATTGGTTATTTGATAATTATAAAATGTTTAATAAGAATAAAATTGTAAAATAAAACAGTTGTAACATCCATAATTTAGTTTCTATGCTATAGTTAAATATAATAATTGTCTTATAGGTTATATATTTGTCTAAAGTTTAACCACGGATGTAAACAGAATATAACGTTACTCAGAATGCGGTAGTCCACGGATGTAAACAGAATATAACGTTACTCAGAATAAAGTAGTCAACTGTGCAGAAAAGAACTTTGCGGCACAGAAACGTCACTTTGCGGCACAGAAACGTCACTTTTCTGCACACTAATGTCAAATATCTTATACTGTGAGAAAATATCAAGTTTGCTAACATAAAACCGTGCAGAAAAGTGCACTTTGAATAGTGGTTGTAGAAAAATAACTATTATTAATGTTAATGTAGGTAATGTTGAATGGCAGCTTACTCTTTTTTTTTTTATTGGAGCTGTCCACCCAATGATATGTATATTATGTATATTATATTTATGTAGGGTGACTGATCCAGTAATGGAAACTCTTAAGGAAATTTCAAATTGGAACGTCCATAAAAATATTTCGTGTATCATAAATGCATGCGTGAACCAAGTTTTGAATAGCAACTTTTATGCAGATTCCTATTAATATGTACAAAATCAATAAATACAAAACCTAAAATATTTATTAACTTTTTGCAAAATATTGTAGAAATGTATTAGTAATGGACACATATGTATGAGAAATGGACATGATGTGTGCGATAGTAATGGACACCACTAATACTCATATGTATTTTGGTATATTTATTTTTTCATGAGGTTCTTTTATGGAGCAGATTACATCTTCTTTGAAATAGTAAATAACATCTAGAGTCAAAAATGCTTAAAAATTAAAAACAAAATTGTTATGCGATAAAGTAACCGTTGACATACCCAAAAGGGACGCATATGACCCGTAAGACAAATTCGCAATTAATGAAGTCGATTCATCTCTGAAATAAAAATAAACGTATCAGTTTTCAAATTTTTAAATAGTTTTTTTCTGAAATTTTTTTTGGAAATTCAAAAAAGAAAAATTTTCAAATCGATTTTTCTAGAAAACGATGTATCCTATCGACATAAAACAAGAGTACCTTTTAGTTATATAGAACACCTCACAATTTAATAATCCATAGTCAAAAATGCTTAAAAATTAAAGATAAATAAGTTATGCGATAAAATAGCTGTTGCCCTACTCAAAACGGACGTCTATGACCGGTACTAGAAATTCACAATGCATGGAATCGATTTATCTCTGGAAGATAAATATGTGTATCAATTTTCGTTTTTCTCAATAGAAGCGTTTTGGAGTTATTTAAGAAAAACTAATTGAAAGACGCCATCTTCAAAGAGCTCTAGCTCCCTTAGGAAGAATTTTCGGACTAGGTGAATTGGGTTAAAATATCTTAAAATTATCTGAGGAGTCTTCTATCGTCGTTGGTCGGTAGAGTTTCTGAACACCCTGTATAAATTTTCTTCACATTTGTACTTTTTTTATGAGCGTTTTTGTATTCTAATCCTTTGCGCTTATTTGAGTTTTAGTCATGAAATTCATATATATGGTAAGTTTTTTTAAATATGTTCAATTTGGTTTATTTGTTTTGATTGTTATTTTCCGTTCTTTCTTTTCTTGCCCTTCCAAATATTCCTAATTTTGTGACACCACGTCTTTTTCAAAGTATAATGTGTATGTGACATATTCTTTAGAGAAATGCCAATACTATTTAATTTTTTTCTATAATAAACTTCATGTAAGTTATTAGAGAATGTTTAAGTCTTATGTTGAAATAGATTTTAAGGCTTCCTTTATTTTCGCGTGTTCCTTTAAGGGGATCGGTACATAGTTTCGGCTCCAATGCTATTTAAATTGGATTCTCTTGGAATCCTGAGAAAACTAATAAGTATTTTTGAAAAATTTAAATGCAAAATTAAAGATTACGTTCTTACCGAGGGCCGAAAGTCCCTGAAAACTTCTATAATGTTTATTTCAATAAGTTACAGGGGTGAAAAACTAAGAGAAAATGTAGTGTGATTTTAAATTTCAAATATCTAATTCAAAAGAAACTTTTTATTTATTCTAAGGGATTTTCGGCCCTCGATAATATTTTTTTATTTATCTAATGCCTCGACAATTAATGGCCATTGGCATGGTAGGTACGGTGAATTTTTGCAGTTAGGAAAATAATTTAGTTTTTCATTCTGCGTTTAAATATTTTAAAATAATGAATAGTTTTTTCAGGATTCGAAAAAAAATGGACACCATGTCCGTGGTGATATTTTCCAAATCGACCATCCTCTATTATTCGTGTCGCCAGTGGGGGTACAACGGCCTCCTTAATTCAGATGGACTTACGCAAGTTTTTTTATGTATTTTGACCCGTCGAACACGAATTTTTATGGTAACAGTCGATCCGGATGTCGATAAGATTGTTATAAACAAAGAACTTGAGGAATCACATAACAGCGATTTTTCGCAAAACAAAACATTGTTTTGTATTTTTTGGGTCATTTTAAGCAAAAAATGTTTTTACAAGTTATTTCGTAGGATGCGTAGTTTTCGACATAAATGCGGTTGAACTTTAAAAAAATCGAAAAATTGCAATTTTTGAACCCGAATACCTTTTGATTGAAAAATAAAATGGCAATTCTGCTTACCGCATTTGAAAGTTCAAGTCAAATTCTATCGGTTTTGATTACTTTCATTGCTAAAAATAAATTTTTTTTATTGTTAAACAAAGCTATAAACACATAGTGATTGAATGATGATTTCAATGCATTTCCCATTTGAAATCGAGCGAGTAGGCGTGCATACAGACAATTTCTACGTAGATTACGTACATTAAAACGCATGCATTCTGCACGGGAAACACTATGTGATTATGGCTTTGTTTAACAAATAAAAACTTAATTTTTAGCAATTCAAATAATCAAAACCGATAGAATTTGACTTGACCTTTCAAATGCAGTAAACAGAATTGCTATTTTATTTTTTAATCAAAAGTTATTCGGGTTCAAAAATTGCACTTTTTCGATTTTTTGAAAGTTTAATCGCGTCCGTAAAATATTTGCGCCTTTACTCTTAAGCTTTTTTAACATTCTATTCATAAAATAAAATCGATATAAATTTCCCTGAAAATAAAAAATCCAAAAAACCTTTCCTTTAAACTGCATTCATGTCACGCATAAAGTTGAGTTGGATAGTATTAGAAATGCTGTAGTGAATACATCCTCTGCTAGGCTGGAAGATCCCGGGCTCGTTAATCAAAACCGAAGACGTGATGACATGCTTAAGGTAGTCCAGATATGTTAACGAAGAAAAAGGGACAGTCACGACTTGCATTTTGGTTTTATTTTCCATTAGACGCGAATATCGAATAATTTCGTTTCGAAAGGCTAACGATGGGTCAGATCGCGTAAAACAATTTTTTTTCTATAGATAATAAGTTTACTATTCTAACTGGGAAATAAGCCACAATTTAACTTGACAAATGATTTTATTGACGTTTCGACTTCCACTTCGGACGTCGTTATCAAAATACAAAATATTAATAAATTAAACTTAAAAGTTTTTGATTAGTAAAAAAATTCTTCTAATAAGTTAATTTAATCTGACTCATTTATATCGGCAATTCAGACATAATTATACATTTTAAAGTAGAAGAATTTATATTGCCAATATTCATGAGTTGCAATCTTGGGACGACTTTATTCGATTACATGAAATCAACTTTAACTCAAGAATATCCGTCACAAAAAAATTCATAGCGTGTGATCTGTCTTTAAACAGACAACCACATGCAATGGTGACAGTAAAATTCTCGTGTTAGTGATTCCATGGTAAATCACGAAGAAAAACCAGGAAAAAAACCTCATGATACTATCCCGATTAGAGATTGCAATTGCTGGATCCAGCATCCAGCGCTTTTTTTACATGTTGGATCCAGCAAACAGTGTCCAGCCTTAATGCCGATCTATCGGAAGCACTACGCAACAGAATTACGGAACGGCGGATCTATGAGATTACAGGTACATTATAGACCAAGAGGCAGCGCTGCAAAATCTACTTAAATTTACTAAAGCTAGATTTTTCACAGTTGATTACTGTGAGTGTGTAGAGAAACATACTGCGGTCAAGCGAAACGTAGAAGAGGGGTTACTGAGAGGGTATCAAAGTTGCTTTCCTACGAAGGTAATTATTTGCATTTACTAAGGCTGAAAATCAGTACACACATTCTAAAGTAAATATAAATAAAAGTTATTATAGTCGGTCAGCTGTATGACGGGACAGAGCCGGTCGGTCGGCCCCAATAGTCGATTGAGGAAATGAAGCATTTTGGCTCGCAATTTTTTCGTCCAGCATGGATTTACTTGAAATTTTCACAAAAGGTATGGAATAGTCTAAGGATCATTTTCTATATCATGCCGTTATCATACGCTAAAACCTTGGGGGTGGTTGTAACCCCATCTCGGGGGTGGGAATTTTTTATTACATTTTAACCATGTAATTCGATGGAAAAAGTGATTCTAAGAAAAAAATGTTTTTTACATTTTCTTCGTAAAACTAATATTTTTCGAGTTATTCGCGCTTGAAAATAACAGTTTTTCGACGAAAAAATCGACTTTTTTAGAGGGTTTTTGAGAATACCTCGAAAAATATGGATTTAATTAAAAAAACCTGTAGATATCGAAATTGTATCTTTTAGTAACAAAAACCAAATTCTTTTCCTATAATATCTTTAAGACCAATATAAACCGAGGTACGGCATGTTTAAGGTTAGCTTTTTTCGTCAAATGCACAATTTGAAATATTCAAATCCAAATAATGGGAAAAATTTGCATTTTTCGAGAAAAACTTAAATAATCTATTTTCAAGTATACAATTAGAACTTTCAAAAAAATAATAAAAAGTTTCTAGCATGATAATTAAGCGAATTACAAAAAAATGTCGCTACCTGCTTTTCTCTACGAAAAATTCAGTGAAAACAACCCCCTAACTACCTTCCTAATTCAAAATTGGTCTTCACCTTTCTTTAGTTCCTTTTATATTTATATTATCATTACACTCAAGGAGTTTGACCTATTTAAAATTCCCTAGTTTTGGAAAAAATGGAGTTTAAAGAAAAAGAGATTTTTTGCAATTTGATATTTTTCACCTTATACTTCAAAATATCTCCGAAAATACTGAAGATATAAAAAAAATTATAAACTACTAAATTGTTGCTTTTTGTTGACTAAAATTACCCTGTGCACAGATTTTCATTACAGTGAACACTTAGCCAGATTTAGCTGTTTAAAACCTCTATTTACCAGCAAACACCCCCTAATTCCAGCCCTTTAAACCCGCCCCAATTAAAAAGTAAGGCATCTTACTAAATTTAATTTACACAGTATTATAGCTCTTTAAAAATCCTACAAAATCATTTTTGAGGGGTCTCATTAAGGAGAGGGTATCAAAGTTGCTTTCCTACGAAGGTAATTATATCCATTTACTAAGGCTGAAAATCATTACACAGTAAGATATAATATTTTTCCAAAATTAGGCATTTTAAATAGGTCAAACTCCTTGAGTGTATTGATAATATAAATATAAAAGGAACTACAGAATGGTGAAGACCAATTTTGAATTGGGAAGGTAGTTAGGGGGTTGTTTTCACTGATTTTTTCGTAGAGAAAAGCAGGTACCGACATTTTTTTGATTATAAGTCGCTTAATTCTCATGCTAGAAACTTTTTATTATTTTTTTTGAAAGCTCTAATTGTACACTTGAAAAAAGATTATTTAGGTTTTTCTCGAAAAATGCAAATTTTTCCCATTATTCGGCTTTAAATATTTCAAATTTTGCATTTGACGAAAAAAGCTAACCTTAAACATGCCGTATCTCGGTTTATATTGGTCTTAAATATATTATAGGAAAAGAATTTGGTTTGTGTTACTAAAAGATACAATTTCGATATCTACAGTTTTTTTTTATTAAATGCATATTTTTGGAGGTATTCTCAAAAAACGCTCTAAAAAAGTCGATTTTTTCGTCGAAAAACTGTTATTTTTAAGCGCGAATAACTCGAAAAACATTAGTTTTACGAAGAAAATGTAAAAAACATTTTTTTCTTAGAATCAATTTTTCCATCGAATTACATGGTTAAAATGTAATAAAAAATTCCCACCCCCGAGATGGGGTGGCAACCACCCCCAAGGTTTAAGCGTTTGATAGCGGCATGATATAAAAAATGATCCTTGGACTATTCCCTACCTTCTGTAAAAATTTCAAGTAAATCCATGCTGGACGAAAAAATTGCGAGCCAAACTGCTTCATTTCCTCAATCGACTATTGGGGCCGACCGACCGGCTCTGTCCCATCATACAGCTGACCGACTATAATAACTTTTATTTATATTTAATTTAGAATGTGTGTACTGATTTTCAGCCTTAGTAAATGGAAATAATGACCTTCGTAGGAAAGTAATTTTGATACCCTCTCAGTAACCCCTGTTCTACGTTTCGCTTGCCGACCGCAGTATGTTTCTCTACACACTCACAGTAATCAACTGTGAAAAATCTAGCTTTAGTAAATTCAAATAGATTTTTCAGCGCTGCCTCTCCGTCTATCAGTGTATTTACAAAATCAAAAGGAGTGTGACGAAGGACTAAACAATCTTTGTTACTTCCGATGCTGAAAAATAATGCAATGCGACAAGAGATGAAAAATTTGTTGATTCGTATAAATAAACAAGTAACTGTGGAACCAGTGCAATAGATGATGGAAGAAGAGGGCCTACTAATCCGGAGCCCGTGAATTTTACTTTGGAACAAGAACTTGGGATTGAATTGAAACGAGAAATAGAAAACATTTATAGCCAAAAAATTGGTTCTCAAAAAGATTACGAAAAGATTTTGGAAAAGGAAATTGCGGTTTATGAGACCGAAGGAGTGAAAGGCGATCGTTTGTCAATGGTCTCTGACTATTTGATGACCTTAAAACCGACCAGCACAGAGGCCGGAAGGGCTTTCTCCGCAACCGGCTATATGTGCAGTTCTGTGCGAAGTAGGTAAGGCCTATGTTTTTAAGGTATCACTTTCAAAAAACTAAATAATTCATGTTTCTGTTGTTTAGATATTTAGCATACAGACAAAAAAAAAACATTAAAATCCAACCGCGTTGGATGGATTCAGGCCAATCTTGCAAACATCCAGCTGGATTGAAAATGCTGCTGGATTGCAATCCTTAATCCCGATATTGTAAGTATTTGGTCTTATATTCAGTTTACTCTCAAAACTAACACCAAATTCTGATTTTTGTATGTATGGTATTTTAAATTATAAATGATAATATTAATAATACATAGATATATACTATAGTCGGTTCACTAAACTCAGGCAAAACTGACTAGTAATTTTAGTAGGTAAGTTTTTTGTTTTTGGCCAATTTTCACAAAATTGGCAAAATTACTAATTATTTAGTAATTATTTTTGACTTACAAAAATCACTAGCCAATTGTGTCTCAGTTAAGCGAACCGACTATACTTACTTTACTTAGTCCTAAGCCTTTCTAGCTTTAGGTGTCAGACTGGTCGTCTGTGCACCGGGTGAGCGCCTGGGACACCTTCCCAGACGGTCTTGGGAAGATTCCTACCTCCCAAAAAAAATATCCGTGTAAGGCTGGTGGAGTTGAGTTTGGCATTGTAGTCTCCTGCTTTCCGATCTTGTGTTAGGTTTCTTGCACTTTTCAATGTCAATCTTTTCTTCTCGAATTCTTTTCTGATTTCATCTACCCACATAACTCTTGGTCTTCCTCTTCTGTTTTTCCCCTGCACTCTCGTTTCGAACACTCGCTTTGCTAGTCTCTCGTTAGACATTCTACACATGTGCCCGAATCATCTAAGTTGTCCCTCTACTATTTTTTCAATGATTGGTTCTAGTTTTAGGTTTTGTCTTATTGTTTTGTTTCGTATTTTGTCTGTCCTCTTTCTGTTTGCTATTTTCCTCAGGAACCTCATTTCCATAGCATTGACTCTGGATTTTTGTCTCCCCGTCAATGTCCTTGTCTCGCTGCTATTGTTGGTCTAACTATTGATCTAATGACTGCCGTTTTACTTTCTCCGGTATCTCTTTTTTCCCCAAAAATGTTGTTTTCGTAGTGTTAAATAATCTTTCTGTTCGTCCCATTCTTTCGTTTATTTCTGAGTCTTGTTTACCATTCGATTTAATTATTACTCCTAAGTCCTAAGTATTTAAAATATTCCACTTTCTTTAGTTGTTTTCCGTCTAATTCTATTGCCTGTGTCTTCTTCGTATTTCAAATTATCATTGTTTTTGTTGTCCCTGTATTAATTTTCATATTTATGTTTGATAGTTCTTCTTCTAGGATTTCAAGATTGTTCTGTAATTCTTCTCTGTTTTCTGCTATCAATACCATGTTGCCGGCAAATAGTAGCTCCGATAGTTGAGTCTGTTTCATTTGACAATATCCTAATGTTAGTTTTCTCATTTTTTCTTGGCTTTCTTTATTTCTTCATCCAGTAACATTGAGAATAGCAGTGGACTCAACATGCATTCCAATTTGACGCCTTGACTCGTAGTAAAAAAATAATACAAATACATTAAGAATCAATAACGACGAATCCAGACATAGATATATAAATAATACTAAAATATGAATTATGTACTATCCTCGATATGTTATTGACACTAATCGTTGTATTTTCTTTCTGTTGACTTCCTCTTTTAGTATGGGTAACCACATCCTACTGAATTCTGCCGAGGAATTTGCGACACATTTGGTTTCATTTAACTTAATTAGAGCCGATTCTTTGATTTTTCTTTTATTAAAATCTTTGCACTGAACTCTATGTTACTTGTCCCATGCGTGTTGACATATTTGAGATCTATCAAATTCTCTATTTTTAATATAAGACTGATGTTCACTTATTCTAACGTTTAATGGTCTTGATGTTTCACATAAATAAAATTGTGCTCATTCACAAGATATTCTATAAATACAATTCTTTGTTCTTTGTTGTTCATTGTTAGGTTGAGTTTTAAATAAAATAGATCTCAACGTGTTTGTTGTTTTGAATGTTGTTGAAATGTTGAATTTATTCCTATTGTTTTAATTTTCTCAAATAGTCCTTTTATATAATCGTATTACTTTCTGTGAATGTTATAGGATCCCGTTCTAAGTTGTTCGGTTCCATTCAATCCAATATTGAAAATTCCTTATTTATAAACGACAAAGGATAATCATTTTTGAATAAAACAGATGATAACAATTGTTTTTCTTCTAAGAGTGATTTTTCGTTAGAACAAGTAATTTTGGCTCTATCATAATATAAGGATTTAGTGATTTCCTTTTTAACGTTTATGTTATGATTTGATTTCTAATTTAGATATCTGCTGTTATGTGTTGGTTTTCTATACACTTGAGTCTCATATCCAGTATCCATCTTTGAGACTAAAACATCGAGGAAAGGCAGGGTGTTATTATATCCCTTTTCCATTGTAAAACTTATTGTCACTTCTTGATCGTTTATAATATTTAGGAATGTGTCCAACAATTCTGATCTATTAGGCCATATTCATCATCTACATAAGTATCTTCGCCATACTGTGTGTTTTAAATTTTGTTTAAAAATGATATTAGTTTCGTAATCCTCCATAAATATATTCGCCAACAATGGAGATAAAGAAGTGCCCGTTACTAGACCAAACTTTTGTTTATAGAATTCTTTATTTAGTTGAAAATAGGTATTATTAGTACATAATGTCAATAACTCCATTATAGCTGATACATTTAGTATTCCATTTCCTTTACTGTTTAAAGTTGCATTAAAAAAATATAATTTTCAAGTCAAGTGGATATAAAAAATAATTTGTTACTCTAAATCGATTTTACTCCACTTTCTGAAAAGTGTAGGTAGTGAGTTTTACTTCTAATATGACGATAATCAAATAGCTAAATTACCATATTTTACGATAAAAAATTAATTAATTTTATTAAATTTGTAGTAATGCCTTATATATTAGTAATGCTCAAAGAGCGACTGGTATAAACTAATTTTACTTTTTTTTTCGAATATATAATAGTCCTGGATTCCAGACCCAGTTTCACCATTTATTACTAACAAGCTAATTTTTCGTGAGTAGCTTTATTTTGACGAGACTCCAACTTTTGTCCTTACAAAAATTTTTGTTTGTGGTAGCTAACAGGGTTAGCAGGGGTGAAATATGTTGATTTGACGATTCTCAAAAATTTATTACGAGCTGTTTTTTTTTTGTTAATTCTCAAGATAATTATATTAATTAGCCGAAAAATATTTGTCTTACAAAAAGCAAGGTTTTGTCAAAGAGTCCCCCCTTTTGAACATGTATCATGAACAAGGTCATGGAAAATAATTACTAACCACTTGATTTTTTTTCTGTTGATTAGTTAATATTTACATAATTTAACACCCACGTTGTCCTACAAATTGACTGTCCTACTAAAAACAACAATAGACTACCCCAGCTAATTGAAATACCATTCTAAAATATTTTATAAATACATTCTCAAACAACTAAGATAGCTATCATTCACCCCAGCCTAGCTAAGTCTCTCAAGTTGTGTGTTTGTCTTGTCCTAATCTTAGATAATGAACTCTGAAAATTCAGAATGAAAGCAAACAAAACAGCATTTTTAACCAGTCATGTTTATTGTTCAATAAAGATACATATATTAAAAATGTGACTTATTAAATAATTAACAAATATATTCAAATTCTTGCTAAAAACTAACAATTCTGGATTATACTTATGGCTTTTGGTATCTGGTTCGCTGGTAACTTCTTGATGTCGAATGGTACTGCTGTAGACTTCTTGTAGACCTGGGCAGATGTTCGGCCCTGGGCCCCTGCAGCTGGAGATGGTAGTCGTTGCAGTCTAGATGTCATGTTGTCTTCGCCTTATAAGTAGCATCACCGGTGATATTGACGGCTTAATGCTCCCGAAGGGAGAAAGGTTGATTTATTCCCAAAAACCCAAGAGGATTTGATTTGGAACAAAATGAGGCTAAAGCTCATCTCTTTAAATAAATTAATTCTTCCCTTCCATTTTCAATTTGTGTCGACGGTTAGGGATGCGATGAAGTGTCACCGTCATTGAAAACGACATTTGAAATGAGGACCAAGTACGTATGAAGTAGCAGGCATGTTCCATATTGAAAAACAGATATCTAGAGAGTAAGGATATGCGGGGTACGTTCAGTATGTTCAGTTGATGATTTAGATGTTAGGTGAAAAGAGATATAGGAAATAGAGGATAATAAAAGAGGGCGCCAACGAGTTTTTAACGAAGAAAACAGGTAAAACAAATAGAAGAAAATTATTAATGAAATATTTTTATATTTTATTGAAATATTATTAATAAAATATCAAAGATGTGACGTTTGTAACGTTACAATATATTTTAAATTTATGAAATTAAAAATCAATTTATTTTCTGCTATTGGAGCTGAGTTAAACTGGTACAAGTACGCATGCGCACAGAGTTGTTATATATAGGCCTTTTCATCACATTTTTTGTGCGCATGGAAATTCTTGTCGGACCAGCGATATATACCTGTTGTCTTGTAGGATATTGTTTTATTTGGATGACAAATACACTGTTCTATCACGCGATACCTTCGTATAATATCTGATAGAGTTGATAAAGCTACAAAAATGCTGCACACGCTCTATAAAGTGTCAAAAACAATTGGTCTTAAAATTAACACCTCAAAGACAAAATTTATGACCAACCTTGTAGTCAGCGATAAAATTCAGATTGAGAGTCATAGCATCGACCAAGTAATAGCTTACAAATATCTAGGGCATGAGATTCGCTTAGGCCGAGATAACCAGACAACGGAAATACAAAGAAGGATAGGCCTCACATGGGCTGCCTTCGGTAGATTAAATAACATTTTCAAGCCTAATATTCCAGTTTGTTTAAAAAGAAAGGTTTTTGACCAGTGTGTTTTGCCGTTCTTACATATGGTGCAGAAACACTAACTCTGACAAAAAGAACAATAAATAAAATAAGAGTTACACAACGCGCTATGGAAAGATCAATGTTAGGTATTACCATCAGAGATAAAGTACCGAACCTAGAAATAAGAAGAAGAACAGGAGTCACGGAGGCAGTTGAAAGAATAGCCATGGCTAAATGGGCTTGGGCAGGACATGTTGCCAGACTGACGGATGACAGATGGACCAAAAAGATTCTGGAATGGCGACCAAGGCAGGAGGCATATCGAAGCAGAGGACGACCACCGACTAGATGGACGGATGATATCAAGCGCATCACCACAAATTGGATGCAAGAAGCTCAAGATAGAAGTAGGTGGAAATTTTTACAGGAGGCCTACGTTCAGCAGTGGACAAATATAGGCTAGTTGATGATGATACCTTCGTCTTAGTTACTAATAAAAAAATGGGCTTGTGGTATTAACCATTTTTGAACGTAGGACCAGAACAACGTACCATAAAATTTGTAGGACAATCTGGGTGTTAAATTATATAAATATTAATTAACCAACAAAAAAAAATCAGGTGGTTATTAATCATTTTTTATATCCTCGGTAATGGTACATGGTGGAAAGGGGGACTCTTTGATAAAACCTTGCATTTTGTAGGAAAATTATCCTTTCGACTTATTCAGATAATTATCTTAAATATTAACAAAAAAAAAAACAGTTAGTAATAAATTTTTGAGAATCGTCAAATCAACATTAATCCCTGTTTCCCTTGTTAGCTACTACAAACGGAAATTGTTGTAAGGAAAAAAGTTGGGCGCCTCGTCAAAGTGAAGCTACTGACGAAAAATTAGCTTGTTAGTAATAAAAAGTGAAAATGGGCCTGAGATCCTGGACCATAGAATGCAATATTGCGTAAATATTGCATGATGCACGCAATAAAAAAATATAGTTTATCATTTCTAACGGAAGAAATCCGTAAAATCTAATCTCTACATCGGATTTTTTTATGCGTGAAAAAATACCCACTTCTCTCATATTATACAGATAGAACTGTCGCATGCACGTGCCGTGATCACGTTCACGTTTATAAAGTAAACTTATAAATACAAAGGCCGCATTGAAGTCTCCCATAGACTAACTCAGATTTATTACAATAGTACAGAAGTTACGGGAAATTAATTTGAAATTAACTTGCAAGTGAAAAACCAACGAAACAGAAAGGTTAAAAAATATTGTTTGCACGCTTAAATCTTAAATTACTCAATTATCGCGTTTTTTTTTTATTTCAGGCAGTCAGGCATATACGACTCTGAACCAATAAATATTTTCTAATAGCAACACAAGATTAGCAAAAAAGAATAACAGGGCAGGAGTATTCCTTGAAAAGAGAGGAATCAGTATCTCGGGAGACAAATCTAAAAATAATATAAAAAAGAAAATGATGTAATCAAAGAAGTCACAAAGAAACGGGAGTATACAGGATATGTAAGTTTAGTTAGGTATTGTAAAAGGATATTATTATTCTATCCTATCTATCTATCTAAAGCTTTCTTTATATATAGGCCTGCCCTCTGACTTCCATTCTCCTTTGTACATTGCGACTTATCTGCTCTATTTTGGACTGGCATGTCATCTTTGTGTCCTTTTAATTTCCAGGGTCTTCAGTGCAGTGTTGTTTGTTTCATCTATCGTTCTTCCACCTGATGTTATGGTCCGTCAAATCTGCACTTTATGTCTGTTTCTTTTTCTATGACACCTTGCAAGCTTTGCAACATTCCGTATACACTCGTTAAATTTTTTTTCTTCGAAGCCTATTTATGCAGGAAATAGAAAATGATCAGTAGTAATTGCACAAGAGCTCTAAAATTCAATATTAATTTTAAAATTCAAGTGCAATTTGTTGCGATTATTTCATGAATAAAACTGTTCAAAACCAAAATTTTAATGTAATTTATATATGTAAGTACAAATTAGTGCAACTAAACAAACAGTTGTTATAAATATTAATTTGACGGTTGAAAGTCATCACTTTTATAATTTTTAAAACATTAATTGTGATTGTCACTGAATGTATTTTTTTCGTAGCAACGAAGGGCATCGGACGTAATATACTTGACGACGGAAAATTATCAAAAATTATCGATTTAATCCAGATTTATGTAGCTTTCTATTGGTCAGAATCTCCTGTGAATGAAATAATCTGATTAATTGATTAAAGTAAATTAAAAAAATAAATGTACCTATATATTATGGTTGTAAATATAAGGCAACCAATTGGCACAATACAATTATCAGCAAAAAGGGTTTATTAAATAACCACTTACACTTTATTGTTGCAAAAGATAACTGGATTCGTATCAGGAACTGAGAAATGTGCTTTAGACCTACTAGTAGTAAAAATTGATATTTTGCTTATTGAAAATCGATTTATTGAATTCTGGCCGTATCTCACGAATGCCGTATCTCATCATCATTCTCTTTGCCTTATCCCTATGCGGGGTCGGCTTCCCTAGTTGCATTTCTCCACACAATTCTATTCTGGGTCATATCAATATCAATCCCCTTTACCAACATGTCCTGCCTAATCGTCCCCCTCCACATCTTCTTTGGTCTTCTTCTCCTACTCCTTCCAAAAATCTGCACTTCAGCTACTCTTCGTATTGGATGATTAACGTCTCGACGTTGAACATGACCAAACCATTTCAACCTATGCTCTCTCATTTTGGCATCAATTGGTGCCACACCTAGACTTCACCTAATATACTCATTTTTAATTTTATCCTTTCTTGTCACTCCACTCATCCATCTAAGCATTCTCATCTCCGCCACATGCATCGTTGTTCCTCTTTCTTTTTCACTGCCCAACATTCAGTTCCGTATATCATAGCCGGTCTTATGGCTGTTTTATATAATTTTCCTTTCAGCTTCATTGGAACTTTTCTGTCACACAACACACCACTCGCTTCCTTCCACTTCATCCATCCAGCCCTAATTCTACTGCATGCATCTCCATCTATTTCCCCATTACTCTGTAATACCGATCCCAGGTACACAAAACTATTGCTTTTTACAATCAGTTCACCATCCAAAGATACCATTATATTTGTAGTAACTCCATCTTTAAATGAACATTCCACATACTCTGTCTTTGTCCTACTAAGTTTTAAACCTTTTTCCTCCAGAGCTCGTGTCCACTGTTCCAGTTTTTGTTCTCTTTCACTATTTCCTACTAGCACGACATCATCAGCATACATTAAGCACCATGGAATGTGACCCTGAGTTTCGCTGTTATCTGGTCCAAAACTAATGAGAATAAATACGGACTAAGCACCGAGCCTTGGTACAATCCTACTTTCACATGAAATTTATCAGTCTCTCCCACACCTGTCCTAACACTAGTCGTTACTCCCTCATACATATCCCTCACAATCTTTACATATGCACCAGGGACTCCTTTCTTATTGAGTGCCCACCACAGAATCTCTCGAGGAACTCTATCATGCTTTCTTAAGATCAATGAATACCATATGAGCGTTTGTTTCTTTACTCCTCTATTTTTCCATCAACTGCCTTATAATGAAAATTGCGTCTGTTGTTGATCTGCCCTGCATAAAGCCAAATTGATTCTCGGATATGTCGGTGTCTTCACGCATCCGTCTATCAATTACTCTCTCCCATATTTTCATGGTGTGGCTAAGCAGTTTTATAGCCCTGTAGTTTGTACACTGCTGTATATCTCCCTTGTTTTTGTAGACAGGTACTAATATACTGCTTCTCCATTCGTCTGGCATTTGTCCAACTTCCATAATTATATTAAATAAACCTGCTAGCCACCTTGTTCCTGTCTTTTCCAATGCTTTCCATACTTCCCCAGGAATATCATCTGGTCCTACTGCTTTTCCTTTCTTTATTTTTTGAAGCGCTTGAGCCACTTCCTCGTTGGTTATTTTGGTGATTATTGCTGCTACTCTCTCCATTGACTCCACAGGCTGTCTGTCAAATTCTTCATTTAATAAGCTGTCAAAGTACTTTCTCCATCTCTTTTTAACATCCTTTTCGTGAACTAGTATTTTATTATTTTCATCTCGGATACATCTAATCTGATTAAAATCTTTTGTTTTCTTTGCTCTCTATTTGGCTATTTTGTATATCTTCGTTTCGCCTTCCCTGGTATCAAGTTGATCGTATAGGTTTGAATACGCTTCTGCTTTAGCTTTTGCTACTGCTACTTTCGCTTCCTTTTTCGCGACCCTATACTTTGAAGATCTGTGTTGGATCTGGTTTCTTGCCACTTTTTATATAATTTTCCCTTCTCTTTTATTTTTCCTTGAACTTCGGTTGACCACCACCAAGTCTCTTTATCCTTAAACTTTTTTCCTGACGTTTTCCCCAGTATTTCAATAGCAGTCTCTCTAATACTACTGGCCATTTCCTCCAAATTGTAGTAGGGCTTCCTTTCATGTTCCAACATATTTTCTCTACTATTCTTTCCCTGAATAGACCTTCTTTATCATCTTTTAGCATCCACCACTTGATTTTCTGTGGTCCTCTCCGATATTTTGGTTTAGTTTCACTTTTTACTTCGATGTCCAGAACAAACAACTTATGTTGTTGGCTTACTGTCTCACTAACTATTATTTTGCAGTCCTTGCATTCATGTATGTCTTCTTTCCTTATCATGAAATAGTCTATTTAGGATTGATGTTGTCCACTTTTGTACGTAATAAGTTGTGTTTCTCTCTTTTTAAAGAATGTGTTAGCAATCGCCATATCTAGTGCTGTTGCTAATTCAAGCATATCATCTCCAGCTTCATTTGTAGTTCCAAAGCCTAATCCCCCATATATTGCTTCGTATCCTGCCTTGGCTTGGCCCACATGTGCATTGAAATCACCTCCTATTATAACTTTTTTCTCTGACGGAATATCACTCAGGACGTCCCCTAATAGAAAGCTCTTCTTTCATTCTCACCCAGACCTGTTTGAGGAGCATATATACACACACACACAACATTAAATACCTCTTTATCAATTACAAATTTCACTGACATCATTCTATCACTCGTTCTTACAACTTCCACTACGTTATCTTTCATTTCACTATCAGCAATTATACCAACTCCATTTCTAGTGTTACTACTCCCTGCATACCACAATTTGTATCCTTCACCTAGTTCTTTTGCCCTTTGTCCTTTCCACCTAGTTTCTTGAATGCAAGCAATTTGAACTTTCCTTCGTTTGAGCGCATCCACTAACTCCAGACTCTTACCTGTAATACTACCAAGATTCCAGGACCCAATCCTGATTTTTCTAACCTGCATTGGTGTTCCCCCTGAGATAGTCCTCACCCGGAAATCCGAACGGAGGCTCATTTTACTTCCGGCACATTTTACCTCAGGAGATGCCATCATTTCAGTATAAGTTTTTTTTTATATCATTGGAGAAAGTCTTTTCATTATTATTGCCTGAAAAGATTTTGTTTGGATATTTGATGCCTGAATTCCTTTTCTATCAACACCATACCCTACCCTGCAGGTTTAGCCAATACACCACCAATGCAGCCAAAGTGCAGTATTACCCCACGCCCCCCTGCATTTTTCTGTATAGGCCAGGATCCCTACTGTAAGGACTGCCCTAAAAGCCAATGTATTGTTGCCCGTATCCCGCCGCTAGGAGGCACGTACTTTATTCGGGACACCACGAATGCCGTACCTACTACATAATGAAAATGGTCCTGCAAAATCCACACAGACGGACAGAAAAGCACATTAGGAATTAACTCTGACATTTGGCAAAATTGCCGTAAAGGGATAATAATAGTAGGGGAGGAAAGTATGTTAAATTTGCAGTTACTCGAGCGTTATGGGGACCTATTAAGTTGTCAAAATTAGGTCCCGAAACAAAAAAAGTTTTCCATATATGTGGGAACTTTCCATTATTTAATTTAATTTTTCATTTCCAACAATAGTTTTTTCCGATTATAGCGCCATTTATCCGTAATTTGAAAAAATGTCTCGAATAAATGTTACTTATTTTTACGTAAGGAATTCAAATCTGCAAGTAACCCCCTATTTTAAAGTATAAGATTTTAAAGTCGTGTTTGGTGTCATATGGTGATATATATTTTTCACAAATATTGAATACGTGTATTTTTCCGTTTTTCGATCTGACGTTTATTTCTCGAAATATTCTTGTGAAAGTTTGTGACTCACCGATTTCCTTTCCTTTTGCAATTCCTTTCCTTTTTAGTTTTTTTCCTTTTTTTTCAGAATAAGTCAAAAATTATTAGTAATACCAAAAATCTCAAGGAGTAAAAAAGTGTAGGTTTTACTTTTCTGAATACTTTGGAATATTTTGTTTTCCCGTAAGGCAAACATTGGTTAAGATATTGCTGTTAAAATTTTGCATACACTCGTTATTAGTGACTCGCTTAAGCCCTTTTAACTAGTCTTTTCAAGAGTACTCTTTTGAGTGACAAACTCGGTATATCGGTATCTATACAACGATAATATAATAAGAAAACCAAGAATGAACACATTGAGTGCCACCATGGTAACACAAAAATAGGGTTCCACAGGCCAAAGTTGTCAAAATGAAGAAAACAAATATAAAACATGGTCTTAGTATGCCAGTTTAAGAAAAACATGTAAAAACATGATTTGATTGTTATATGACGTCATTTTTAGTATGTATCCGCATTGGATACACGCGGCCACATGTATCCGGCCACACGATTTTATGTATCTAGAAACAGTTTCATTTACATTTCACAAATATTTTATTAATTTTTTTTTCTGTTTAAAATAAATAAATTGTTTCATTTCCCTTTATTTTGTTTAAAAATATGTCTAGGCAAAAATCATCGCAATACCTGCAAGCCAACCAGAGTTTTGGAGTTCGTAGGCCACTACTTACAAGCACCCATAAAGATTTTTAGACGCTGTGTATCTGATGCGGATGTACACGGCTTAAAATACAAAAATACATGTGCATCCACATTGGATACAAGCGGCCACTAAATCAGTGTGACGCGTGTATCCATGTTGGATACATGTGGCACTGAACGTGTTAAACTATACACTACTATCAACCTCAAAGAGAATAAATAAGCACAAAGGATCATCCATTGTGTGTCTGGTCTGTACATGCTATGTAAAATATTTTAACAGCAGCCTAAACCTCAAAATCGATTAAAACGTTTATGAATCCGGCAGTGTTTTCATTTTAATGTGGTTGTTTTTAACGCATCATTCTACTATCGAGTATAACCTTTTTTTTGGAAACGACAAATTAAACACATATTTCTAAAAAATAGGAGATCTAAATCAACGAAATAAAAAATACAAAACTAAAAGGGAAGTTCCCTAGGTTGGCTGTATACCATATAGTTAAAAAACTCTAACAAGAAGTAAAACC
Source organism: Diabrotica virgifera virgifera (assembly GCF_917563875.1). Lineage (NCBI taxonomy): Eukaryota > Metazoa > Arthropoda > Insecta > Coleoptera > Chrysomelidae > Diabrotica > Diabrotica virgifera. Next base: position 44,645,237 of record NC_065446.1, read on the forward strand.
ACTTCTATGTAAATTGGTATATTTATTAAAACTTAAAAAATCCCAATGGATTGAATAAAATATGTCCAATTCAGAACGTTTTCAGACCTATCGGTCCATCATCAGTGAATCTGCATACTTGCTAAATAGCCCCAGAACCAAACAATGGTTGAATTTAAAATTCAATTTATATTATTTAAAAATAATATTAAACACGCTAAACGCCGATGTTAAAGGATATAGCCTATGGGAACATGGTGAAACCCTACCAAAACCTCAATCAACCATCTTAGGCCAACTTTGACTATAAAGTCAAATTTATAGTCAAAGTCAGTCTTTATAGTCAAAGTTGGCCTAAGATGGTTGATTGAGGTTTTGGTAGGGTTTCACCATGTTCCCATAGGCTATATCCTTTAACATCGGCGTTTAGCCTGTTTAATATTATTTTTAAATACTTAATGTAAATTGAATTTTAAATTCAACCATTGTTTGGTTCTGGGGCTATTTAGCAAGTATGCACATTCACTGATGATGGACCGATAGGTCTGAAAACGTTCTGAATTGGACATATTTTATTCAGTCCATTGGGATTTTTTAAGTTTTAATAAATATACCAATTTACATAGAAGTGGTTTTACTTCTTGTTAGAAAAAATACAAACTTGTTTAGGGCAGTCAATGAGGGTATGTGGCTCCGAATTCCATCCTACTATATCGATTTACGTGATATTTTCACAGTAAGTAGGGAATTGCCCAAGGAACAGAGCCTACCCTCTGCCGATGTGTACTTTTGTCTTGGGGGCAGTTCGCACCCCTTCTCGGGGGTGGAAAATTTTTTGCTTAAATAACTACGAAAGTTGCTAGAGAACCTAATACTAAGCAAGAACTGTTGTAAAAACTATGCATCTAACTAAATAAACCATATAAAACATTTTTGTAGCTTATAAAATAACAAAGAGACTCTTTCCTTTATGAATCTTCTAGTTATAACACAAAAAGAGATATGGTAAGTGAAAAAACTTGTTTTCTTGGTGCATGCTCAAATTAGTGTATTTAACTTGAGATAAAAGAGAAACGGTCTATTTTAGGTGTATAATGCTACCAATAACTTTTGTTGTGCTTGAAAAGACCTTTAAAATAAGCAATATTAAATGTCGATTAAATTCAAACTATGCGAGATAAATTGTAAAAAATTTGATGACTAACGTATTTTAAGAAAAAAATGAGAAGTATATTAAACCCCTTATCCACAAGAATTTAAATTCATCGTTTTCCTTTTACAATACATTTGACTATAGTGTTATTTTTATGTTCAAAAAGATGGGGGGGTGGGTGGGTTTAAAATGAATGGTTTTTGAAAAAAATAAGATCAAATTATTGAGCGCATTTTTAAATTTTATTAAAAATCTTCCTATTTCTCCATGTAACTCGAAAATGATAAGAGATGCCAAAAAGAAGATGCCATGCAAAAATGTAGGTTTCGTCTAGATAAACATTTTGATTTTATTTTTTATAACAGTATCTCTTATCACTTTCAAGTTACATGGAGAAGAAGAAAAATTTTTAAGGAAATTTAAATATGGGCTCTATAATTTGATCTTATTTTTTTCAAAAACCATTGATTTTAAACCAGCTCAACTTTTTGAACATAAAAATAACACTGTAGTAAAATGTATTGTAGAAGGAAAACGATGCATTTAAATTCTTGTGGATGAGGGTTTAAATATATTTCTCAATTTTTTTCTTAAAATTCGTTAGTCAACAATTTTTTGCAGCATATCTCGCTTAGTTTGAATGTAATCGACATTTAATATTGCTTATTTGAAAGGACATTTCAAGCACAATAAAAGGTATTGTTAGCATTATACACCTAAAATCGACCGTTTCTCTGTTATTTCAAGTTGAATACACTGATTTGAGCATGCACCAAAAAACAAACTCTTTTTACCGACCATATCTCTTTTTGTGTTATAACTAGAAGATTGAAGAAGGAACGAATCTCTTTGTTTTTTTATGAGCTACAAAAATGTTTTATATAATTTTTTTAGTGAGATGCATTGTTTTTAAGGTATTCGCAAGAAACCCTTTGAAAAGGTGTTATATTTCAATGAAAATGGCCAATTTTCAACCACGAATGACTCGAAAAGTATTGTATTGTTTTCGAAAAAAAATTATAGAACAGTTTTTGCTTAGAATTAGGTTCTCTAGCAACTTCCGTAGTTGTTTAACCAAAAAATTTTCCACCCCCGAGAAGGGGTGGGAACCGCCCCCAAGACAAAAGCACACATCGGCATAGGGTAGACTTTGAACAAGGAGATATTTTCAGTCTATTCCTAAAATTTCATTAAAATCCATGCAGTACGATAGAATTCGGAGGTAATAACCTGTTCTTGCTCTCATTAACTGCCCATCTTTAAACTAGTTGGGTAATTCTACGTATTTTCGAAATTTGTTTGGCTCTTAACTACTGACGTGAATGTTTCAGAAAGTAGACTCTGACATGCGGTATGTCATACCGTTACCTATTCTCCTTTTTTTTTAATATGAATTTGTCTTATCACTGTATTTGTTTTTTACATAAAATACGGAATGACTCTTCACACTGCTGTCGTAAAAAATACTGCTTCAAATAAAATTTACCAAATAAAAATTAACTTTATTTTTTCTAGAAAATTATGAACGCATGTATAATATTAAAAATATGGTGGAGGTTCTTACAAAGTCCTTTAAAAACTGAATTACAAAAAACTTAGAGCTCAGCTTTTGCTTTATTTTTTGCTTGTCGAAATTTCTCTGCCGTTTTAAGATGAACTTTTTCTAACGCCTTTTGTAGTAGCTGCATCCTTTGGTCTTTCGATGTTTATTACGTTATCAAGCTGGTCACATACTGCTAATATATCTGTATAAGGTCTAAGATACTGAAAACTAAGATTAAAGCAGTTATTTAAAATATGGCGGCTGTAGCTGATTTTGGTAGGTTGTTTATTGCGTTCTTTATGAAATTCTTTGTAAAGGTTTTGTTGACACTAAAATCAACATCTAGATATGTATGTCAGATTTGGACTATGAAATTTGTTGGAAGGTGTGTAGAAGAAATAACTTCGCCTTTTGGTTCTATATACCTGCCTACTCTTTATCATTATTTATTTTCGTCTTTGCTTCAAAGCGTTTCCATTATTCTGGATTTTTCTTCTTTTTTGTGGGTTTTTTGATTATTTTCAAAACGAATGAAATCTCGGCTTTACCTAACGTGGTTGGTAGTTTTTAAAGTTTTTATCCTCATTAGATCTGTGAGCACAACATTACGGGCAAAGGAACACAAGTGCACTTATATCTGTTTGCCGCAAATTCTTCTTAAATATTGCGTAAGTAGTAAAACTGTAACTTGTGATATGTCGCCACCACTAGCATAATTTACCTGTATCTCTTTGTCACTTTTTAGTACTTATAGCGTTCTTATAGTATGTATTATTTTGTGCAACTGATTTCATATTATGCTGTAGTGCCCTTTAGCTTCTAATCCCTTCCAATATGATGGCTAGCCTTGCAGTGGACACCTAAATAACTTTACAGTATAAATGTTATCGGCCCAACCCGATTTCAGGACAAACTAGTTTGGCCTAGGCCAAACTAGTTTGTTCTAAGCGCGTTAGGATAAACTAGTATCGCCTAGGCCAAACTAGTGTGTCCTATCGCGCTTAGGCCAAACTAGTTTATCCTGATATAAATACACACACTTCAGGCCAAACTAGTTTATCCTGATATTCTGATATAATAAAGACTCACACTTCAGGATAAACTCGTACGGCCTAGTCTAAACCAATTAGTTAAGAGAAATAAGGAAAAAAAATATCCTGTTGGTGACACAACCCCCCCAGGCCGAAACCAAATTTTTTGAGTAGTATGGATATCTATATTGATAACCTATATGTTTCCTGCAGCCGATTTTGATGATATACATAATTATAAACAAATGAAGATCAAAAAACGGTAAATTTTCGCTTTTTTCGTCTATAACCAAAAAGTTAAGCATTTTAAACAAATTTGAGAGTAAGAAACTCATAAATCGTCTAAAAAATTTCAATATGGCGTTCGATGAATATGTCTATCCTTATTGGTTGCTTAGAAAATTGCAAAATAAATCATAAATTTTGAGTTTTTATAAATATTCATACCTTATGTAAAAATTAACATCTTCTTATTACTATAAAAATCTTATTTCTCTGGACTAAATTTAGCCGAGTCGAAAGTAATTTAGCGAACATGTAAGGACTTTTACATGCGGGGAATTCCCAAATCACGTCCCAACAGGGATGGCAAAAAAAGTATACATCGATATATTGTGTATCATATGATACATCGCATGAATATATTGATACATGCTATAAATCAATATATCCTTGTATAATTAAATAATATAAAAAATAATAAATAAAAGGATGAGGTTTTCTCCAAAAATTAAAAGAAAAGATACACTTACGAATAAAATCGAGTACGAATTAATATTGTTTTCACCAATTTTGAAACAATGTGAAAACGTTGAATTATCCACGTCCGTCTATCCGTCCGCTGTCTGTCTGACCGTGAACTCAACTCCTCCGTCATTATACCAGGTAGAATGACAAATGAGATGTCAAATGAAAGCTTATAATTCAAAGATGGTACTAAAGGCGAGAAATTTGACCTAGGCTGTCTGTCCGTCCGACCGCGAATATAACTCATTATTATTGTTTGTTTGTTACGAATAATTATAATTTTAATAAAAATGATTATTTTTCCAAGAACAATTTTTCCATTATTTTACTCAATTTATTATTTATATTAAGTCGTACTAGTTCGCTGAATTACTTTATTCTTTTTGGCTTTTTCCCATTATGAGTGGTTCCCATTATGAGTTGCCGTTTGCGTCTTCCATAGCACTCTATTCTCCTAGTCGCCATCTCTGAGGTCTCTATCTATCATAGCATTTCCTATATGAGTTTTCCATCTCACAGCAGGTCTTCCTCTTCGTCTTCCTTCCCGCGGGTCCCAGTCCAGTAATCTTTTCGGCCATCTGTGCTCCGGAATTCTTTGTACATGCCCGTACCATTTCAGTGCTCTACTTTTACTACCACAACTTTTTTGTAATTGAGCATTCTACTTCTATTCTGTTTAATATATTATTGTCTGTTCTAAATTAAATTGGTTTCTTCAGGCCAAACTAGTTTGGCCTGAAATGTGTGTATTTATATCAGGATAAACTAGTTTGGCCTACGCGCGGTAGGACAAACTGGTTTGGCCTAGGCCATACTAGTTTATCCTAACGCGCTTAGGACAAACTAGTTTGGCCTAGGCCAAACTAGTTTGTCCTGAAATAGGGTTTGGCCGGTAACATATACATATAATATGTTGAATACAAATAAACGAAAATCTATCGATTTTCTTAGTTTTAACATTTTCTTCTCTATCTACGTCAAATTAATCAATTAATCTCCCTATTTACGACTTCTGAGTATACATTAAATGAGATACAAAATCCCTCTTTTCGCGTAAACAAACAAAAAGAAAGGTCTCGACTAGGTCTCTCGTTAATACTGAAATAGCAGGAAAATGAATAAGCTTTCCAAACCACCAGAGAGACTAGATGGCGAGGGTCAGAAATTTATATGCAACGTTGCCTAACTCGCACTGCTAACATACTTGCCATTCAAGAAATAATAAAATAAAAAATCAATGGGAAAATCCCAATAGTTGGCTGTATAACATAGTTTAAAAAAACCAATACAGAAGTGAAAACTTCGAGATGTATTCTGGTATAAAATCGTTTATTTAAAACTATAAAATGTCATGGATTCCAAAACGTTTTCGTTCTATACAGAACATCTTCAGTGCATCCTGCCGAGTAGTTTGAAACTAGCACACTGTAAATGGTGTTAACCTCATCGTATATGGTTTACATAATATAATATATTCAAATTTTATGACTACAAGTCGATGTTGATAGATAAAGTGGAACACATGCTAAAAGGGTGCCATGGCTCCCTGCTCGAAGATGCTAGGTACTTGCCAATTCAATGGGCACAGACCACTTCCACTTTACTACACTACTGTGTCGCTCTATAACAAATGGCCGACCATTTTGGACATAAAAGAAGAGGGGATGAGTTTAGTTTTATTGTTTCTAACAAGAAGCATAGTTTAGTCTTTACGATAACCAAATTGATTCAGTTAAGAGCGTTTGGTTTTAATATAGCCGACTAATTGCTTTTAAGAAATCCACTTTACAGAAAACTAAAAACATAGTTTTAAGGCGTATGTTTTACTGACATAATAGTCTTGAGATCAAGTAGTTTTAATAATATGTTTTATTAGTCATATTAGGAGAATTTTTAAAACTGCAATAAAACTAAAAGGCAACAAACAAGAATCTAATAAAACCAAAGAGTCCGGAAGTCCTTCATAAAACTGATTAGTTTTAAAGAGAACTGAGATTAAACCATTTTAAAACTACAATAAGACAAATTATCTATTAAGATTAATTAGTCTTATTTGATACTCTTATTAGATACTTTAAAACTAGTGACAAATGCTTAAGAGTTTTAAAGTTCTGGCAGTATATCTATAAGGTAACTTTAAAACCATTATCTTCTTATTTACCACAATAAAACCTTAAATAAAACTAAAATGTTTTTATTGTGCTACTTGGGCAGCCACTTGTGGTCGCCACCGGCGACTTACCTAATATATACCTAAAACTGCAAAAAAATTTTAAAACAACGTTTGCGAAAAACTAGGTAAAATGACCCAAAAACGTTTTGAGTAGTAAATTTTAAAAAATCGTTTTCGATTTTGAAATTTCCGATAATGTGAATCCTAAAGATTTCTACCTCACTTCATTTCAAAGAGAAAGGATAGAAGTTTGTTTCTGTGCCTATGCCTATACCCCCTTGGTATACAACATATCTGGCAGAAAATTGCGTTTTTTCGTGTGTTTTTTTTATTCATTTTTTGAATATGTGTTTATAAATTTTTATTAAAAAAATTATTTTTTACTGTAGGTTTTACATTTTGATAGGAAATTAAATGAACAACTTTTCTGTAGATATACTTCCCTCGTTTTAAGGAAGTGTTAAGAACCCGTGATCTTTAAAGTAGCTTCTGTAATGTGTTGTTCTTCTGAGGCCTAACAGATAATCTTATTTTATGGCTCTTTTTTCTAATTTGAAAATAACATCGGATTGGGCAGCTGTACCAGAACCCCAAAAAGGAAGATCATATCGAAGATGCGACTCGAACAAAGAAAAATATTTATTTTGGAAGATGCTAAATTGATTTCTTCGAAACAGATCTTATAGTATAGCAAGCTGAAGATAGTTTCTTCCTTAACAAATCGAGATAAAGGGACCATTATTTAAGGTTGCTGTCTAATAAAATACCAAGAAATTTTACAGAATCAACAGTACTGATCTGGCCGTTATTAAGAGGTAAGGGTTGAAGAGCTCCTTTATAAGATAATGCTACTGTTTTATCTACGTTAAACGAGAGTAAATTTGAGTCGGACTAGGTTTTTATTTTAAGTAGATCAGAAGTAGCATGGAGAGTTGCAATATTTGAGTTCCTCCAAGTGATACTTATATCATCATCAAAAAGAAAGATTTTTCCATCAATTTTTAAACTAGTGATGTTACTAATAAAGATAAGAAAAAGTAGAGGACCCAATACTGAACCTTGAGGTACCCCACATACTATGTTCTTGAGACTGGAGTCTGTATCATTTGCTCTAACCAGTTGCTTCCTATTATCCCAGTAAGATTGGAACCAATTCAAAGAGATACCTCGAATTCCGCAGAAATTTAAATTTTTTTATCAAAATGTTGTGATTTGCTCAATCAAAAGCTTTGGCATAATCACAAAAAACGGTGGCAGTGTGAAGATTATTGTTCAGTGCTTGATAAACTTCATGTAGTACAGAAAACATTGCATCAGTGGTACATTTATTATTTAAAAAGCCGAACTGACTTTTTGATATATCTATTTGTATAACAAGAGAGAAAAGTGCTACTTTTCCTCCCGAGAATGCAGTTTACTGCCCGACGCATAGCTAAGAGCTGTAATCATTAGAGGGAAGAAAAGTCAGTTTACTCCCATGTTATACATATGATTTTTCCACCTTCCTCAAATAGCTAGTATTTTTTTCATTTTTAAATAATTTATTTATGTAACTAACAAAATGAATTAGAGAACTAAAACTAACAAGAAGGTACAGTAGAACTGTCAAATATAAGTCAAATTATTAATGTAAACATTATTAAGAGGCTACAGTAGCGATCAACAGGTAGCAACAAACGCGTTCCAAGATTGCGGCTCTAATTTTGAATATTTTGTCGAGATGTTTGACACACATATTCGTAATATAATAAAGAATGGCGGTACGGAGCCCAATTTCAGAAAAATGTTAGTACGTGGAAATTACTCTATAACAAAATAAAATATTGAAAAAAGGAGCCTGTACCGCCATTAAGAAGAAAAAAAATAAACTTTCTTCAAATAAACTTTTTTATCCCATGCCTAGATTTTGTGTAATCTTGGAACTACTAGAATTTTTTATTTCTAACAAGAAATCGAACATATTATAACTAAATAACTAATTATGCAATATAGAGAAATTATCACTGTCATTTTGATAAACCTGCGTCAGATTTTCTCTAATCTGCTCTGTCATCTTTATCGATATCTGTTCAGTGCAGTAGTGTGTTAATTTAAGAATTTGTTTTTGTTGTTTCATAGGAAAGTAGTGTTTATTGATAGTTAATTTATTATATATTTGTTGTTGTTTTATAAGTTGTTGGCCTCTTTGAAAGAATAGATTGTTGTTAATTGTGAGTTTTAGTTATATGTAGGTAGGTAAGTATATTTTACTTAAAAATATTCGAATTCTAATGCGAGTATATAAAGTTTTAGGAGGATTTTTTTATTATAAAAATATTATCAATAGTTCAACAAAATGTAAAAATTAAATCAAACGAAAAATAAAGTGAAACCTTCAAAGAAAAAGTCCATTAAAAACCGTGCCAAAATTATGCGAAAATCGAAATTTTTTACGCTTCAAAACAAAAAATGATTATTTATTAATGTTTTATTATTAGATATTTCATGCAAATACCTTTCTAAATACCTATCTTAACATAAAATTTTCACACATTTTGGTTTATTTTTATAAATATCTATTTATTAATAATAAAATCGTTTTCCATTACTTCCATTTAGCGCGACTATGATATTGTCAAAATATTAATCTTGGATAATGTCAAAGATTTCCACTGTTGCCAAAGTTTATGATACTATCTCCCGAAGTTATATTTGGTTGCTACCTGTTGATCGCTACTGTTTACTCTTAAATCAAAATAAGAATTTACTGTTTTTTTCCATTCTGCAAAATACAGGGTGTTCCGTAAATAAACGTTAAAATGTATAGATATTTACGTAATAGATAATATAATATTATATAAGGCGTCAATAAGTTATTTCATCAATGATATATCATGTCGTCACTTTTACTTTTCCTCCCTAGGGAGGAAAAGTACGACTTTGTTCCCTACAATCAGTTCGGAAAAGTATACTTTCGGTAGAGGTAGGTGGAAAAAATGTTGTTTTTTTGCCGAGAAAGGGCATAAGTCGGACTTTTATAAGCATCTCGATAATTTTGGTTATGAAGTGTATTATTTGTTCTAGTAATTTGGTTTTATAACACAAACTATTATTTATTTACAAGAGATATACTAAAAAAGCTATGAACGATCTCTTTATCTAAGTACCTTTACAACTTTATTATGCAACTAGAAATATTTTCTGCCCCTAAAAATAGAGAAATAAATTGTATCTCCTGAACCGAGAACTCAACAATCAGGGCATGAACAAGCCGTAGCCCGTCCCTCAAATAAACCTCGTAACACATCTCCTATTTCACTTCTCTTCATCCCTCTCAATCCCATGGAGGCAGTTTCGACTCTCCTTATTCCGTCCTTCAGCGTTATGGAGAGTTTTTGAGGGGGAGGCTGGAAACTAAACTCGGAAGTTCGATTCAGACGGCATGCACCATGCACGTGGTTTATATCTAATTCTAAAATATGCGGAGATATGTCTGTACGTATATTAAATTTTTCTGAGAAGATCTTTATTAGATTCGTCTAAATTTTATTTCAAAACATGACTACAAAAATGAGGAGTACAAGACGTACGTTAAAAAACAAGTTATGGTTTTAGTGACATATACAAAAACAAAAGAATGTGTGCGTACTTTGTACGCACGTAAGAACTTATACTTCTATTATATTATAGTGCTGTGGAATAAGTGTTGCCCCCCACTGTTAACTTGTTTATTTTAAGAATATAAGCAAAACGCTCGGACAGGTCGATTTTTAAACTAACCATAGTATATTATAGCATCAACGTTTCGAACTTTACGCGATCCCTCTTCAGGTGACAGCCATAACCTTGATTTTTTTAAACGGGAAAGTAGATCATGTGACACCTCATTTAAAAGCTCTTAAAATACTGATTTCAAAAATGTATTATACTTTAATCCTGTTTGAGAGCGTGTGCGCAAAATTTAGGTCGAATTCTTTCTAAATGCAATTATTTTTTTCGAATCCTGAAAAAACTAATAAATATTTTTAAAAAATTTAAAGGCAGAATGAAATATTACAGTATTCTCGATGGTCCAAAATCCCTAAGAACTCCTATAATGTTTATTTTAATAAGTCACAGTGGTGAAAAAAGAGAAAATTTAGTGTGATTTTTAATTTCAAATATATCACTCAAAAGAAACTTTTTGTTTATTCTAAGGGACTGTCAGCCATAGGTAATAATCTAGTCTTTCATTCTGCGTTTAAATTTTTCAAAAATACTTATTAGTTTTCTCAGAATTCGAAAAAAATAAATGCTTTTAAAAAGAGTTCGACCGAAATTTTGCGTCTACGATCTCAAAAAAGGATTAAAGTATTATACGTTTTTGAAATCAGTATTTCAAAAGCTGTTAAATGAGGTGTCACATGATGTACTTTACCATTTAAAAAAATCAAAGTTATGGCTGTCACCTGAAGAGGGATCGCGTAAAGTTCGAAACGATGATGCTATAATATACTATGGTTAGTTTAAAAATTGACCTGTCCGAGCGTTTTGCTTATGTTCTTAAAATAAACAAGTTAACAGAGGTGGGGGCAACACTTATTCCACCGCACTTTATGATTTCAACGAAATAAATATGCTTTAACTCTAGAAGACCAAGGAGGGTTAAAAAGTATCCACAACATTGCATTAAATCTAATTTTCTAAATACCTTTGTTCCTAAAAATCTTAAATAATTAGTAGTTGTCGGCGTACTACTGCCCTATTATATGGCATAATTAGCATTTTCAACGAAAACATTTCGTTTATAAATTCGCAAAAGTGTGTGTGTTATTGCGTTGCCGCTCCTGCAACACACATACCAGATTTATCGATGGATTCTTATGTAGTTTTTTCTTCTGAATCCAAATCTGAAAACGGCATTTCAATATTTCTAACCGTCTTCGAGATAATCGACCTCAAAGTCTAAAATGTGACGTCACAATCGTTTTATTTTCTGCCGACACATTACACGTCCAGCTGAAATCGTTGCTATTAAGTAGGCTAGTTTTTTAATTTCGATTTGTTAAGCAAAGCATAGGTTATTTACATTTGAGGTTGACACTTCGTGAATGTCAAACTAAATTTTAAATTAAGTAGTAATAAAACATCAATGACATTTGATAGTGAATTTAATTATTATATAAAATAAATAAGAGGTTCAAAAATACGATTTGAGTATATTTTAAAAGCAATAATTTACTAACATCTTTAAAAAGGTATATACGAGTATACGGCCTCCCCTTTATGATAAATGGACTGTTCCATTTGCTATGAAATTAAAATATAGTCGGTTCGCTAAACTCGACACAACTCGCTAGTGATTTTAGTAGGTAATTTTTTTGTTTTTTGCGAATTTTGCCAAAATTGGTAAAATTACTAATAGTCCAGGAATCGAAGCTTTTCACCTCGCAATTTTTACAGAATGGATCGATTTGCTTGAAAATTTGAGAATAAGTAGTGAATAGTCCAAGGATCAAAATCTATATGATGCCGAAAGGCGCTTTTGCCATGGGGGTGGTTGCCACCCCATCTGTGGGGTGGAAATTTTTTATTATATTTTGACCGCAAATGTTGATAAAAACGTTCATCCTAAGCCAAAAATGTTCTATACATTTTTTTGATAAAATTAACAGTTTTCGATTTATTCGCTATCAAAAGTTTTAGTTTTATATCTAAAAAATCAATGTTGTTCGATGGTATACTTATTTACAATTTACTCAATTTTCGCCGTAGAAAAAATTTTTTGAAACCGAGTTCTTCGAAATTAAATACCCTAAAATTTCATATTTAAATATTTTTGGTATCTCTGATGCCAATCTTTCTATTCTGAAGAAAATGACATTTTTACCAAACTACAAAAATTCGTTATTAGCTTTAACTCCAGTGTTTTAAAAACTAATCATTCTAAGCCAGTCAGACTTCTAGAATATACTAATAATACATAAATAAAGAAGAATGAATAAGACCAATGACTAAAAACACCGCTACCTTATATTATTATGCTTCCAATGGGATTTTCCCTTTTTTTTTCAAAAAAATATATTGATTTTTTAACCATAACTTTTTTATTTTTAATCTCAGAAAGTCTGATAAAAAAGAATTTTGTAAGTTTTCATAATATCTATAAGTCTATTAATATTAAATCTTTTTGAAATCCTCAGCCGCAAAAAGAGGTGACTTTAAAAGGGTTGGTAAAGGTGGTTTTTGCATGTTATTACAAGTTTTAATTGTCAATAGCTCACTTAATTTTTGCCGTAGGAAAATTTTTTGCAATACAACTTCTTGGGAACTAAATAAGGTACAATTTTATAGGTAGACATTTTTTCGTATGTCTGAAGGTAATCTTTCTATTCTGAAGAAAAGGCTATTTTTTTTCAAATTACAAAAATTCGTTGTTCACTTTTAACCCCATTTTTTTAAAAACTAATCATTCTAAGCCGGTCAGACTTCTAAAACCTATTAGTAAAATATATAAATAGAGAAGATCAAATAAGGTCAATAACTAATTTTAATTAGGGTGGTGATTAGGGGGTTGCTCCCGGTCACATTTGCGCTGAAAAAAATATGGACTGACCTTCTTTTCATTATAAGTCACTTAATTTTTGAGCTAGAGACTTTTTTTATTTGTGGAGATAGATATTTTTAAATACTTTAAATTAGTTTAAACAAGTTATCCTCGAAAATGCATAGTTTTCCCGTCTTTTGACTTTGAAACTACAATATTTAGCATTTGATGAAGAAGAGCTAACATATAATAAAGTATAGCTCGATTACTATTGGTCTTAAAGAAAATTAAAAAACCGATTTTGTTTATTTTTTCAAAAGGTACATTTTTGTTAAATAAAGTTGTTTTGATAAAACGAAAACTTTTGGAGTTATTAGCAGAAAACTTATTAAAAACATTGATTTTTTCGATAAAAAACTAACACTTTCGATAGCGCCTAGAAAAGCTACATAGTGCCTAGAATACACCACATTAAAACACACAAAAAACAAATTTTCAAAAAGTTTATTTATTAATTGACTGCAAAAATTGTGATCAACAGGGATTTTGTAATGGTCTATCTAACATTTTCCAGCTCCTGAACGATAATATGTGCACATATGTATAATATGTGTATAATATCTAACAAACTATCTGAAATCTATAAACATTATGTATCAGTTGTACATTGTAACCTATACTAAATTTACAATCAAGATGCAGTAGAAATAAACAAACCAAAACACGTTAAATGCTACTAGGAGCACTCCAGAATCATAATTTACAATGTATATAGGTACATTGTAAATCCCAAATCATGATTTCCAAAGTTTATACATTGTAAATTATTTTTCGGGAGCGCTTCTAGTATGTAGCATTTAACGTGTCATGATTTGTTTATTTCTACGGCATCTTGAATGTAAATTTAGTATATGTTTATTATCTATCAATCTAGCGGATAATAATAGGTGCACTGTGTTTTTAAATAAAAAAACCTGTCAATTTATACTTCGTTTGAAATAATATCACGGTTTTTTGACACAGCTTATTTGTATATTATATTGTAAAGTACGCAAAGTTTGTTGGAGTAGTCATATTGTTTTTATAAATTCTTGTACAAAACTGAGACAAAAAGGAGACAAAAACTGAGACAAAAATATTTTTATAATATAATTTTGTTTGGACGGTTGTTTGAACGGTGAGGTATAAAAACGTATAATCTTTTGCCATTAACACTGTGCTAGCATACACTTACATAGATATAATTTTCTGGAGAAATAAAATAAAACAACTTATAAAACAAAAGCTAAAATGGCAAAAAAATCAACCCCAGCGGGAATAAAACGATGGTCTTTCATCTTCATCTGTGGTATCGTTGCCAATTTGTCACTCCCCAAGTAGCACAATAAAAACATTTTAGTTTTATTTAAGGTTTATAAAGGTTTTTTTGTGGCAACTAAGAAGATAATGGTTTTAAAGTTACCTTGTAGATATACAGCCAGAACTTTAAAGCTGTTAAGCATTTGTCACTAGTTTTAAAGTATCTAATAAGAGTATCAAATAAGACTAATTAACCTTAATAGATAATGTGTCTTATTGTAGTTTTAAAATGGTTTTTCTCAGTTCACTTTAAAACTAATCAGTTTTATGAAAAACTTCCGGACTGTTTTGTTTTAATAGATTCTAGTTTGTTATCTTTTAATTTTATTGCAATTTTAATGATTCTCCTAATATGACTAACAAAACGTATTATTAAAACTACTTGACCTCAAGACTATTATGTCAGTAAAACATATGCCTTAAAACTATTTTTTAGATTTCCTTAAAGTTGCTTTCTTAAAAGCAATTAGTAGGCTATATTTAAACCAAATGCTCTTAACTGAATCAATGTGGTTATCGTAAAGACTAAACTATGCTTCTTGTTAGAAACAATAAAACTAAACTCATCCCCTCTTCTTTCATGTCGAAAATGATCGGTCATTTGTTTTAGAGAAAACAGTGGTGTAGTGTGTTGTAAAAAGTGGAAGCACATTTAGTATGGAAGAAATAAGTCGCAAGTACTTAAAATATAAACGAACTGATCATTATAAAAGAAAAATACAACCACACACAGAACTACGACGCCTTGATTTTAGGTTAGATTCACATTAAAACCGAGTGGTAGTATTGACAGCAGCATTAAAACTAAACGGATTTAATTCCAAAACAACCTTGCTTTTATGTAGGATATATGCTCTCGGAGAGGTAAAAAATAAAACCATTTAATCTTAACAATTCTCTGTCGATAGAACAAATAGTTTTATTTGGATTTCGGCCATATTGCTCTCTGGAGATGCTGAAAGCCATGATAGATTACAATATAAGGCTTACATAGAAATTATAAATAAGCGACTTATGCCTGGTTGCACCAACAGATCTTAAGCTCCAGCTTAGCTAAGCTCTACTTATAGATATGGCCTCCTTGAGTATCACTAACGTTGCACCATAATTTTAGATTCTTACCTTATTATCAATTATATCTATTATTATATTATGGTATTCTTATTGTAATATATTATAATTATATTATATTAATTCTTATGATATTCTCGACTTAAGCCTAAGATATGTTGGTGCAACCGGGCATTAGAGACATAAATTTGATTTATTTTAACATTAAAATTGTAGATACAATTTTTTTTTCTTTCAAATTAATATTTTTCGGATTTAAGTTTTTTTATTATTTTTATTTTTTAATCGGCAAAAGTCAGAAATGTTTGGGCGCGTGAGTTATTTATACCTACTTTTTATTATTTTATGGTTACAAATACGTATCTACCTATCATAATACATGTAAAAATTTGTTGGCGTATATGGGTTTAAAGAATTATTTAATATGTATATTGTAAGTCTCCATTTAAGAAACCATTTTAAGTTTGCTATAAAACTGCCTGCACTTAAAAGTGTCTTTTAACATGGTTTTAAAAGCACCTTCACCGCAGCTTTAAAACCAGTTGCTTAAGAAAACAAAGTTTTAAGGTTTTTATTTTTGGTTTTATTGACCTCTTTAAGAGTGGGCCCTTTTATGCTGAAAGCGGTTTTATTGCAACCTTAAGGTTTACTTAAAAACCAAATGGTTTTAATTTTAGTTTTATTCTACAGTTTTAAAGTATCCTTAAGAGACTTAATAAACCCGTTCGGTGCTACTTGGGTCAGTCTTGGTATGTCCCTACTTCTATTCCCCACAGGTAGGTCTTAAGATGATCTTAAAAAAGAACAAAAATAATGACGAATACACGGATCATTAGAAAAATAACGTTGAACGACATAAATTTAGAAACAGTAAGCGAATACATTTTCTTAGGACACATAATCAAAGTTAACAAAGAAATCCAACTGCCGAACTTACCAGCAGAATAAGATTAGCGGGGGCAGGTTTTGAAAAACTGAGTGAGTTGGATCTTGAATAAACTCAAACAGAACAATATTTGAAAAGCAGAGTTTACGATCAGTGTGTCCTTCCTATACTCACGTATGGCTCACAGGCATGGACACTCATCAAGGCCAATATGGATAAAATAGTAAAGGCACAAAGAGCGATGAAAAGATCAATATTCGGAATAAGACTTATAGACAAAAAAACAAACAAATGGATTAGAAGTGCAACCAAAGGAAAAGACGCAGGAGAATATGCTGCCAAATTAAAAAAGAGCTTCGCAGGACACAATGTCCGACTGAAGGATAAAATATGGAATCGCGAAATATAACCAAAAAAGTACGTAACTATAATGAAAAAAACATTGATTCAAAAACGGGGAGCATTAATTTTCGTCCAAAGATCAGTATCATTGGTCCAATGTAAGTAGATACATTAACTAATGCTCAAAAACATTAATTTTTATGATTTAGTACGTTAATTCAATGTACTTTCTAGTTAAGGATCAATGTATCGGTACATTGAATCAATGTATCGGTATATTGAATCAATGGGTCGGTACATTTAATCAATGTATCGGTACATTAATTCTTAACTAGAAAGTACATTGAATGAACGTACTAATTCATAGAAGTTAATGTTTTTGAGCATTATTTAATGTATCTACTTACATTGGACCAACGATACTGATCTTTGGACGAAAATTAATGCTCTCCGTTTTTGAATCAATGTTTTTTCATTATATTTACGTACTTTTTTGGTTCAGCGAATGTCATCTTCATGTATATTTGTATATAACATACAAATAGTTAATAAGTAAACAAAACCACGAGTTAATATCTACATAAATATTACAAATATAGGTTGAAGCACCGATTTTCTGCCGATTCTCAAACTAATATTAAGTATCTATAAGTTTAAAGAAAGAAAAAACATATTTTTATTTAACACAAACAACTTTTTATAATGTAATTTGGAAAAAACTGAATAACTAAATATAACAGAAATTGATTCTTCTTATAAAATATATAAAAATATATCTATTTATATTATATAAAAAATGTATACCTAATATCGTGAAAATAAATACATCTACAATAACATCTCCATAAAAACATTTCTCTGGGATTAATTATCACCACCCATACAAAAAACAAATGGGTGAATGGCATTTTTCTTCGATTTAAAAAATCTAATAAGATCTTCGACTTCTTGTTGGGTCTTCCCGATGTAAGAATGATTACTGAAAATCTCTGATGGTATATTTTGTTATATATTTGGTTGTCCATTAAGATTTCTTTTTAAACATTTTATTAGTTCGTACAAAATATCGATGTAGAACACAAAGAAGAACTGCATGTTAGCCATCTACAATTTATATTAATAATTAATTATTATAAAAAAATAAATCTAAATAGTGAACATAGTTGAATTTTTGGGTATTACTTTTTTCTATAGAAACATATTAATTTATCCTGAAAAAGTTGCTAGATGTTGAGATGTTTATTTTTACTTTGATAGATACTACCGACTGCAAGAGTTAATACTATTTTTCAATTATTTACGGTTTAATCACCTAAAGATTTAATTTACTAATCTTTTATAAGATTATACCATTTAGAAATATTTTCAAATGGTTCCTATTTTCTTTTACTTACGTGTCGAATTAGCTTTTGAAAACATTTACAGAGAACAAAAATTAATTAATACTAGATATGCAGGATTGAATATTGAAATAGGTACTTACATTCCGTAATGTCTTCATGGGTAGTCTTTTCAAATAAAAATTTATTTGTTTTATCCTTGATATGACTTTCACACCGAAGAAAGGAGATAATTCTTTCGAAATTGCTGTCCCATCCATCAATAAATCCATTTCCATTTCCAAATGCCCCTCCAAAGTCCATATCAATCTGCAAAAGTGGAAATAGAAGTACAACTTTTTTTATAGAAATCCAACAAAATAATTTATAAATAGTTAAATATATATGTAAATACATACCTTAGAAAAATCAACCAAATCACTAGTGCCAAACACCGCTCCTCAGAGTCTGCAGGGTGACTGTCTGCTAGGAGGCTGCAACTGTTGTCACGTGATTTTTTTACACCAATAAAAACACTTATAGAGTTTTAAGAAATGTATCAGTTTATGTACAAGATTGTTGCTACAATGTATTGATCATTGATTCAGGTGTATTACATTAATACAATGATTGCGTTACATCAAAACAATGTATCGAGTTATTAATCAATTCATTCATTGATTCAATAAAGTAGTTCGTAATTTAAAGAACACTTTACATTAGTGCAACGTTTTATATTCATTAATTTAACCACATATTTCTGATGTATAATTTCATATATACAATGAACAAATTATTAGTATTATGAAAAAAGTCATTGGAGAGACAAAACGATTCATTGGATTAATGATTCTACTCACTATTTTTTAATCAATAGAATTACATTGTAATAATGGATATGGTCATTACTTAATGACTACGTGTTTATGGTATTAACGAAATTTTCATTGAATCAATGTAAAAAAAGTCAATGATTGGCGTTCATTGGTACTATGTACAATATTTTTTTCAGTGTAAGCGAGACCATGGTTAGGAAGGATAAGCAGAGGAAGGCCACAAATGAGAAAGGCTGATGACATTAAGAAGATTGGAGGACACAACTGGAAGAAATTGGTGCAAATAGTCTGGGCTGATTATCGGAGAATAGGCCATTTTTGGGAAAAGTTATTTATCAGCAATTTTATTGCTGGAATCGAATCTTATGATTGTATATATTAATAATATAGGTATGCAAAGTCCGCAGATAGTGTGCTACTCTATTTATAAACAAAATGGCACCCGAAAATCGTGTTTTTTCAATTTTTGCTCTATAACTTCAAAGATTTTAACTTTACACCAAAAACACTCAAATAAAAATTCACCGCAATTAAATTTTCCATAGAGACCTGTTTTTTCCGATTTACTTCGACGAAAACTTTCCCCGTAAAATGCGGGTTTTATCAACAAAATCTTTAATTTTCAACTAAACTTTTAGATAAGTAATTCTTAATCATTAATTAAATAACTTGGTAATGTAAAAGCCCTGTTTGTATAGATTATAATTCCAGAAGCCGATGGAAATTGAATGAACAGTCTAGCAACAATTAAATTGTTAATTAAAAATTTTCGGTCGCTATAAAAACGACAATAGTTACGATGCATAAGAATAACTATGATTTTTTCATAAAAAGACACTATACCTATCTAATTTACTTTAGAGAATTGAAATTGGACTATTTAAGCGGCCTTAGGAATATTTTAAAACTATAAAGAATTTTTTGGCTTATAAACAAATAGAATATCTCGGGAAATATAGTCGAGGAAATGAAGCATTTTGGCTCGCAATTTTTTCGTCCAGCATGGATTTACTTGAAATTTTCACAGAAGGTAGGGAATAGTCCAAGGATCATTAGAATAGAATAGAATAGAAATATGCTTTATTGTCATGAAAAATTTAACAATTTTATAGACAAAGCTTACAAGAATCATAAATAAAAACAATAACAAATACAATTTACTAAAATTATACAAATCGTCAATATAAATAAAACATAATAAAGTCAACAGTAACAATCTATTGCAAAATTAAAAAAAAAATGCAAATTGCGTAATCTACCTTAAGAAATTTAATAAGTTATGCTGCTGCATATGACACTCAAATATAGATTAAGATTCTACTTATACATAACAATACTGTAATTTCTTAGTTATTGGTTAAGAAACTCTGCTATTGAATAATATGGTCTTTCAGATAAATAGGCTTTAGTCATTTTACGGAACTTGGGGAACGATGTTGCAGATTTAAGTTGTAGAGGGAGATGGTTGTATAGTTTTTTTGCAGAATATAATATAGATTTCTTTATTAACTCACTGGACGGGATCGGTAAATAGATGTCAAAAGTAGAATTTCTGGTGGAATAGTCATGTCTAGGTCTTTCTGGAAAAACATGTAGATGTTTACGAATTAAGCAAACAGTTTCTAAAATATATAAAGAAGGTAATGTTAGAATTCTGTGATCTTTGAAGTAGCTTCTGCAATGTGTTGTTCTTCTGAGGCCAAACAGATATCTGATTGCTCTTTTTTGCAATTTAAAAATAACATCGGATTGGGCAGCTGTACCAAAACCCCAAAAAGGCAGACCATATCGAAGATGGGACTCGAACAATGAAAAGTATGTTATTTTGGAAGAGGCTAAATCCATTTCCTTAGAGACAGATCTTATTGCAAAGCAAGCTGAGGAGAGTTTCTTGCTTAACACATCGATATGAAGGGACCATTTAAGGTTGCTATCTAAAAAAATACCAAGAAACTTTACAGAATCAACGATACTGATCTGGCTGTTATGAAGAGGTAAGGGTTGAAGAGTTCCTTTATAGGGTAATGCTACTGTTTTATCTACGTTAAAAGAGAGTAAATTAGAATCTGACCAGGATTTTATTGTGAGTAGATCAGAAGTTATAGTAGCATGAAGAGTTGCGATATTTGAGTTGCTCCAAGTGATACTGGTATCGTCAGCAAAAAGAAAAACTTTTCCATCGATTTTGAAACTAATGATGTCATTAATAAAGATAAGGAAAAGTAGAGGACCCAATACTGAACCTTGCGGTACCCCACATACAACATTTTTGAGACTAGAGTCTGTATCATTTGCTCTAACCAGTTGTTTCCTATTTTCCAAGTAAGATTGAAACCAGTTCAAAGAAATACCTCGAATTCCATAGAAATCTAGTTTTTTTATCAAAATGTCGTGATTTACACAATCAAAAGCTTTAGCATAATCACAAAAAACAGTGGCAGTGTGGAGATTATTGTTTAATGCTTGATAAACCTCATGTAGTACAGAAAACATGGCATCGGTGGTACATTTATTATTTAAGAATCCAAACTGATTTTGTGATAAAATCTTGTTATCAACGAGAAAGGACATAAGTCGGGCTTTTAGGAGTCTTTCAATAATTTTGGATTTCTATATCATGCCGCTGTACGCTAAAACCTTGGGTGTGGTTGCCACCCCATCTCGGGGGCGGGAATTTTTTATTACATTTTAATTAATTTTAATAATTATAAGAAAAAAATGTTTTTTACATTTTCCTCGTAAATCTAATATTTTTCGAGTTATTCGCGCTTGAAAGTAACAGTGTTTCGATAAAAAAATTGACTTTTTTAGAGGTTTTTTTGAGAATATCTCGAAAAATATACATTTAATCAAAAAAACTGTAGATATCAAAATTGTATCTTTCAGTAACACAAACCAAATTATTTTTCTGTAATATCGCTAAGATCAACACAAACCGAGATACGGCATGTTAAACGTTAGCTTTTTTCGTCAAATGCATAATTTAAAATATTCAAAGTAAAATAACGGAAAAACTTTGCACTTTTGGAGGGAAACTTAAATAATCTTTTTTCAAGTATACAGTTAGGTATTTCAAAAAAAAAATAATAAAAAGTTTCTAGTCTAAAAATTAAGCGACTTGTGATCAAGAAAAGTCGGTACCTGCTTTTCTCTATGAAAAAATCAGTGCAAACAACCCCCTAACTACCCTCCAGATTAAAAATTGGTCTTCACCTTTTTGTAATTCCTTTTATATTTGTATTATCAATACATCCCAAAAGTTTGACCTATTTAAAATTCCTAATTTTAGAAAAATTGGAGTTTAAAAAAAATTAATTTTTTGGAATTTCCCATTTTTCACCTTTTACTTCAAAATATCTCCGAAAATACTGTAAATACAAAAAAATTATTGACTATTCTAGCTTCTTTAATAACTAAAATTCCTTTATGCATATATTTTTCATTACTGTGAACAGTTAGCGAGATATAGCTGTTTAAAACTTCTATTTACGAGCAAACACCCCCTTATTAGAGTCCTTTAAACCCACCCTAATTTTAAACTAAGGGATCTAACGGAATTTAGTTTACACCAGTGGCGGCTCGTATAACTTTAGGAAGGTAGTGCCAGAATCCGGGCAGCTGCCTAAATTTTTTGTGGCGGTTTTACGATATGGTCAAAAAGGATATAAAATATAAATAAAAAAAAAATATCGATTCTTATCTACCTGTTATTTATGTTTAATTAGAGTATCACGATAAGCTGAATTTAATTGGGTTTTTATATTTAACTTAACAAGCATTGAAAAGCTAAAAACGTTATTCATGTGCACTTTAGATTTTTCATGGGATTTCAATTTCTCCCATATATGTACAAGATCATCGGTGCCTTTGTTTGACCAAGTCTCGTCACCTCCAAACAAAACGCATACAAAACAGAAGAGTTTATTAGTTTGTTCGCAACCACACAACCAGCTATTTTTATCATAAATAATTTTATTAAACTTACGACAGCGAAGTTTTTGTCCATTTCCACTTTGTTTTTCAATTTTTAAATCGGGTAAAGGCCGACCGAGTTCTTTAATTTGTAGTTTTTTTTTCTAACGAAAAACCACCAAAAGAGTTTTTTAATATACTAATTTGATTCATTGTCAATAAATAAATTAAACGTAGAAAATAATCAAAATATTATTTTTATACCTACGACACCCACGATCACAACGCACTAACTAATAATTACAAATTAAAAAATATAGTAGAGTATAAACACAAATATACAATACAGTAGTAGACAATAAACACAATAGCGTCAAGCGAACGCGTAAAGAAACTAGAAATATGTAGATCTAAAACATTGTATCTTAAGATCCACTAACTTCCTTTTCGAGATTTCGAGCCTGGCACGGAGACTCCAATTTAAACGTATGTTAAAAGTGCAATACCGCTCTCTCTCTCTGTCACTTACACAGGATGCTCATACAATCTTTCTCTTTTCTCACGAGCCACTATGCCGTTCGGCACTGGGATTTTTATGATTTTCATCCTTTATCCGGTCAGCTGTGGGTGGCCAGAGTCGGTAGATTTGCATTGCGCTACACAGTTGCCAGATTTGATATAATTTATAAAAATAAAGAGAAATATTCACAAAAAAAATAAAAAATATGTTTCTGCATAGTTAGCAAGGTAGTGCCATGGCTCTATGGCACTACCTCACGGGCCGCCACTGGTTTACACAGTCTTATAACTCTTCAAAAATCCTACAAAGTCGTTTTTGAAAAACTTTTCACCGCCAAAAATGAAGGAGCTATGTTTATAAAACGAATTTTTTTTTTCGAAAAATTCGGATAGTCCGCTTATGGATAATTTTCAATGTATGTATAATACCAAAGAACCGGTTCGTATACTGGAAGATGACTAAAAAACTATTTGTATTTGTATTTGTACATATTTGTAAATTGGTATTTTTGTGTAAATAAATGTTTTTGTAATTTTTTAATTCTACTTTTTTTTCTGTATAGACCTATTAAAATATCTACTTATAAAAACTGTAATGTTATTAGGAGTGGTTTTTTAAGGGTTAAAATATTATGATATTATATCCTAAAGTATAAAACAATCATTATTTAACCAATCAAAACCAAATTTTACCCACATTAAAGTTTACAATGTTTTTATATAATTTTTGACAATAAGGGGTAGTTTACACCCCTAAAAATAATCAACGCCCTTAAGCATGATATAGAATATGAAGTACAGGATGAGATGATCCTAATCCCAAATTTTTATGTAAATCGATGCAAGCCGAAATTATTCTTTTAGGATAAGTAAATTTTTTATATATAGCTCCAACAAGGGTGATTTTAAGAGTTGATATATTATGATAGAATATCTTAAAGCATAAAACATTCATTATGTAACTAATAAGAACCAAATGTTGACAATATTAAAGTTTAAAATGTTATTTTATAATTTTTTACAATTAGGGGTAGTTTTCACCCTTAAAAAACCAAAAGCGTACAACGGCCCAATATAGAAAATGAACTAAAGGGTGTAATAAGCCTAATCCCAAATTTTTGTACACATCGATGCTGGAAGAAAAATTGCGAGGTTTTGCCATTTTTTCAGCTTCATTTCTTCGACTAATATTAAACTGAATTAAATTGTAAAAACGATATTCGAAAAACAGAGGCAGGACGCTTCTTTTAAAGAAAAAAAGTTTAATTATGATAAGTAGTTCCTGAGATACAACTGGTCAAAGTTGACCGGAATTTACGGCAAATATATAAACAATAGGATCATAATATGGAAAAGTTGGATATTACTAATGAATTCAATAAACATTTTAGTGAAATCGGTAAAAAACTAGCAACTAAAATACATCAAGATCATGAATACATTTCTAACAGACATACTGTCTCTAATTCTTTTGTATTTGCACCGATTGCAAGTGATGAAATAAAAAATATAATATTCGGATTAAAAAATGGTAAAGCAGTCGGTATTGACAATATAAAAGCAGAAACAATTAAAAGTATTTCTGATTATATCACTGAACCTTTGACACACATACTGAATAAATGTGTGGACAGTTCTATTTATCCTTCAGCTTTTAAGCATGCTATTGTGACTCCAGTATATAAAAAAGGAAACTCGACTGATATGAATAGCTATCGACCTATATCTCTCATTACCCACATTTCAAAAATATTTGAAAATGTAATCAAAACTAGATTAGTATCTTACCTAGGAAAGTACAAAATACTTTCAGAAAAACAATTTGGTTTAGGGAAAATACATCCACACAAGGTGCCATTCTTTCACTAACCTCAAAAATAAATAAATCTCTTAATGAAAGTAAGCCGTGTCTGTGCATGTTTATAGATCTATCAAAAGCTTTTGACACAGTTAAACATCATTTACTTTTGCAATCTATGGAAAATATTGGTATACGAAATAAATCACTAAAACTGTTTGATAGTTATCTAACTAACAGACAACAAACTGTAAAAATAAGCGATGTAGAGAGTAGTCCACGTATTATTGATTATGGAGTACCACAAGGTTCAATACTTGGACCTATCCTGTTTAACATATATATAAATGGTTTATTTTCATTGGAATCTACTGGAAGCATTATCGGCTTTGCAGATGACACCGTAATATTCTACAATGCTACCAATTGGGAAGAACTAAAACATACAGCTGAAATTGCCTTTCTAAAAATTAAAAAATGGTTGGACTATAAATTATTAACAGTCAACCTAAGTAAAACCAATTATCTACCATTTAGATGCTATTCTTCGGGTACTCCTCAATTTAACCACTTATGTATTACACAATCAATGTCCATTGCACCTGAAAAGAAAATGAAATATTTAGGGATTATTATAGACCCCCACATGAAATGGAATCTACATATAAAGTATTTAATAAATAAATTAAGAGTAATACTGTACAAATTTAGAAAACTAAAACAACTGGTACATACCTACCAATCACTTGAAAACTTTATATTTTGCATTGGTTGAAACTCATCTGCGATATGGAATTTTAGTATGGGGTTCAACTTTTAAAACACATATCACCTCCCTAGAAATTATGCAAAGAAAATTTCTTAAATTAATCTTGTCCAGAAGTACAGTGTATGCATCTGATAGTCTATATACTGAAATGAAAATTTTGGATGTAAGGCAGTTATACTATCTGTGTTCTGGCATCAGGTTTTATTCGAATAAAAGTTTAGATGCACTACCAACACACCAATATAATACTCGTCAAAGAGACCATTTTATTGTTCCTCTTATGAATAAAACTAGTACACAAAAATCGTATATTTACATGGCTCCCAAACTATATAATACTATTCCGGACTATATTAGGTACATTGTTAATTTACATAGTTTTAAACACCAATTGAAAACATTTCTTTTGAATACAGACAGATCAATTATACACAACTACTTTGATATATTATAATGATCCATTGGTAGATTGAATTGTTAGATTTAAATGTTTTTGTTACTTTTTATTATATTATTAGACATTAATATTTTTAACTTAAATTGATTTTTATAAATTTTATATTGTACATATTGTTGAATTTATATTTCCCTCGAATTGAATAATCTATATCATTTTAATTTCAAATTTTTATACATAGTTTTATAGATTATAAATTATACCTATTTATATTATTATGTAACCGAAACAAGTGTGTAGACACTTATCGGTATATGTACTACTTTACTCAAATATTTTATTTATATATGTATACAAAGCTGTAAATTTTTTTTTTTAATAAAGTTCATTCATTCATTCATAATTTTTAAACCATCACCTTTTTATTTTTGTCCTCTTTCTCCGCACCAATTTTCATCTCCTTAAAATACTCATAAATATATTATTATAATAAAACCTATCGATAATACGTGTGAAAATTGCCAAAAATAGCAAAATTCCAATCAAAAATTAGGTTGGAGAAAATGTAACCCTCAAAGTTCAAAATCGGTATACGTTAAAAAAATGCATTTTCTGGGCTTCCCATGGAGCAATTTCCTTCATTCTTTTTTTGTTCCCAAGTAACTCGAGTGGAGCCATCGAACTAACGCATTATTAAATGTCAAGCTTGCTTTTGTTTTGTTATAATAAATTAATTTATTATAACACAAAATTTTAATTTGTTTAAATAAAAATTGTTTAAATAATTATACAGCTTTCAAATGAGAATATTTATGTTTTTAACTTTAAAAGATACACTTGTGGTAGGTTTATCTAAAAAAAAGCCTAAAACTGGAAAAATATGTACTTTTCTGTTCGTATAAATAAATTAATCTATTATAACAAAACAAAAGTAAGCTTGACATTTAATAATGCGTTAGTTCGATGGCTCTGCTCGAGTTATTAGGGAACAAAAAAAGAATGAAGCAAATTGCTGCATGGGAAGCCGAGAAAATGCATTTTTTATCATATACCGATTTTGATCTTTGAAGGTTACATTTTCTCCAATTGCTATTTTTGGCAATTTTCACACGTATTATCGATGGTTTTTATTATAATAATATATGTTATGAGTATTGTAAAGATATGAAAATTGGTGAGCAGAAAAAGGATAAAAACAAAAAGGTGATGGTTTGAAAATTATGATCCTATTGTTTATATCTTTGAAGTAAATTTCGGTCAAATTTTACCGGTTGTATCTCAGGAACCACTCGTCATAATTAAACGTTTTTCTTTTAAAAGAAGCGTCCTACCGCTGTTTTTCGAATACCGTTTTCTCAATTTAATTTAGTTTAATATTTCCCGAGATATTCTATTTATTTATAAGCCAAAAAATTGTTCATAATTTTAAAATATTCCTGAGGCCGCTTAAATAGTCTAATTTCAATTCTGTAAAGTACGTTAGATAGATATAGTATCATTTTATGAAAAAATCATAGTTATTCTTATGCATCGTAATTATTGTCGTTATTATAGCGACCGTAAATTTTTAATTAACAATTCAATTGTTGCTAAACTGTTTATTCAGTTTCCATTGACTTCTGGAATTATAATCTATACAAAAAGGGCTTTTATATTGACAATTTATTTAATCATTGATTGACAATTATTTATCTAAAATTTTAGTTGAAAATTAAAGATTTAGTTGGAAAAACCCGCGCTTTCCGGGGAAAGTTTTTGCCGAAGTGAATCGGGAAAAACGCATCTCTGTGCAGAATTTAATTGTGGTGAATTTTTATTTGAATGTTTTTGGTGTAAAGTTAAAATCTTTGGAGTTATAGAGCAAAAATTGAAGAAAACAGGATTTTCGGGCGCCATTTTGTTTATAAAAAAGTAGCACACTATCTGCGGATTTTGCATAACTATATTATTAATACATACAATAATAAGATTCGATTTCAGCAATAAAATTGCTGGTAAATATCTTTTCCTTGTATTTTGCTAATTAGCCCAGAGTAAAAATAAAAAACACTGGATTGAATTTGGAGAGGCCTATGTCCAAAGTTGAATTACTTAAGGCTGAAGAAGAAGAAATCACTTGAAGCTTCATTTATCGCAATAAAATTAAAGCATGGACTAAACAATTCGTTGAAGTTTTATTATAATTATTTATTTGTTTGAATAAAAAAAAACTAATGTTACCTAATTGTTGATGTAGGTAAGTGACATGGTTTAAACGGTACTTAGATTAGGGCGCATCTGTAAAAATATTAGTACATTTGGACGTTGAGAGGTGACTCATATTCTTTTGCACAAGTTGCTTGAAAAAAACTCACTTAATAATATTTGAGTTATTCTTCCACTCAAAAAGGTCCGGAAAATTGTTTAAACAATCAAAATATCAAAAAATTAAGGAAAAATTTGATTTTTTTCTTGGTTTTTTGATTATAACTTTAAAAGTATTCATTTCCAAGAAAAGTTGTACTGACATAAAAGTTGTGTAATTAAATTTCCTACAATATCGGATTGGCTAAAAATTTTAAAAATTGTCAATCTTGTTGCAAAATAGCAATAATTACGAAAAAAAACTATAAAAAAACAAGTATTCGTATTTCACATTTTTCAACCATTTATGCTACACTTACGACCTTCATATTTCACCTAGAAAAACTTTATGAAACAATAAAACAATATTGTAAATGTTATTAAGATATTTTTAATAGATTTTGCAAAATAAATTTTGCAATCCAGCTTTCGCAAAAAAAAATCCAGCTTTCGCATTTTTTCAAAATTTTGCAGGACTAAAAATAAAGCAGACATCAAGTTGATTTTTCTCATATAGAAGAATACTGTACCTTTCATTTGCAATTTGCTAAATTAAAATCGGTTTACTACCACGGCGTCAGAATTTTTTTTAAATAAACATTAATTTTTGGTGCTACGCGCAGGACAGCGGATACGTTTATTCTGATTGGGCATTCCAATGACCTTTGATAATAATTGACAAATTTTAATTTTTAGTACCTACATTTGGATATAAATTTGTTTATTGCAAAATAAAAACGCATACTCTGTCCTTTCAAATAATACTTTTTTTAGAGAGAACTTTCTTGTTGTATATATTTTAACATAGAAAATAACAGTTTATTATTTTTAAGCATATGCAATTGTTTAAACAATATTTCACAAACAATAATCAAGTTAGCTTGATTTTTGTGGAATTAAAATATTAATATACAACAAAATATACAGTAAGAAGTTGGTTGATATTTTGGTGGCAATCAACTTGTGTGAATCGAATATTTTACATTTTTCAAATAGGATATATAATTTGTCATTACAATACCAAAATATTTACACTTAAGTACCTGTTGCTTTTAAAAACTATTTAAAATAGCACTACAAGCTACAAGTGTATCAACTTACTTTTGTCTCTGTTCTTAAAACAATAAAAACTAAAACACCACCGCCGCAATATTCGATAATTTTTGACATGTCATTGGAATGATCATTTGAGCTCATGTCATTGGAATTTTCAATCAGAGCAAACGTATCCGCTGTCCTGCGCGTAGCACCAAAAATTAATGTTTATTTAAAAAAAATCCTGACGCCGTGGTAGTTCTTAATAAAATTTACAGCATTGTGTTATTATATAATATAGTTTTTGTGGGTGACATACGAAGGTCCTAAGTGTAGCATAAATGGTTGAAAAACGTAAAATGCGAATACTGGTTTTTTTATGATGTTTTCACAATTATTGCTATTTTGCAACAAGGCTGACAATTTTATAGGAAATTTAATTATGCAACTTTTATCCTAGTGAAACTTTTCTAGGAAATGAATACTTTAAAAAAAATCGAATTTTTCCTTCATTTTTTGACATTTTGATTATTTAAAAATGTTCCGGACCTTTTTGAGTGGGAGGATAATTCAATTATTATTTTATGAGTTAATTCCAAGTAATTTCTGCATACAAATATGAGTCACCTCTCAATGTCCATCTCAAAACAGCCCTGGACCAACTGTACACTTTTATTAAATTCTCATTTATTTAATTTTTGGCTATATCGCTAACTTATGCCGCATAGTTTATTTTGAAATTGAAATTATTTATTTTTTCTCTAACCGTCACTAAAGTCATTTGCGGCAGTAAAGTAACACTTTATTGTACTGAAATAATAATTTTATTTTACCTGCTGCGATTAATCAAATTAACCGGGATTGAATGTAAGTGGTCGATGGCAGTAATCGAATGGCGAGTATTTGAGTGAACTTAAAATTTATTTACTTTAATTATTAAAAATATTGTACACAATTTGCGATATTATCAATGAAATTTATGGCAAAAAGTGATATTCTGTAGTATTTTATAATTATATTCATATAAAATAAATTAAAACTTTACCAATTTAGTAATTATTCAATATTGATAACTATCGATTAAAAATGGAAAGCGGCCATCTTGCAGAAGTTTTCTGTCACTACCATCACTGTCATGAAATTATTATGACGTCTAAAATGAAAAAGTTCTTAAATTGTAAATTGCAAAGTAGGCGTTAAAACCAATATCAAATTATGTTAGCCATAAAATTTTGTACGTACCACGTCAGTAAAAACTCTTTATCGAACTCGTCTGTTACTCGCCTCGCTCGCTACGCTCGCTCTTCTCGTAATATCAAACTCGTTCGATAAAGAGTTACTTTACTGACTTGGTACATAAATAACTATTTTAATACAGATACCTCTTCCGATACCTACTTGTGACATTGGACAATAATTGTATTTTTTTCCACAGCTCGACGAAAACTTAAATAATACATTAAAAATTATTTTTAAAATGAAAGTTTTCTGTGTGACTTACACTTTTTTATATGAGCTCATGTCGATTCTCTCTATTTAAAAGCAAAATGACATATAGCCTAATAAAATTAAAAAAAGTCAATATGTAAATTCGTACAGGTTAAAACAATTTTTATATCAAAGTTTAGGTGGGTACAAAAGATATTTTCAAGAAAGTATCCAAATCATACAAGGGGATCATTGTTTAAATAATTAAAAAGTGGTAATTTTTGCAAAATAATTACTTTTTTAACTGCTGAGGTCATTCAATTACCAACGAAGGTCTATAGGATTTTTTTCTGCAAAGTTCAAGAGTAAATATTTCTCATAAGACTTACTAAATTAAATTTGACCCACTATTTATTTAAATAATTATATATAAAACTTTAAAAACAAATTTGCAAAACATTATTTTTAGCGTTTTAAATAAGCACTATAAAATATCTTATTTCACAGACTAAGTTGCTCTATGTTACCAGTATAAAGCAAAAAAAATTGGTCGAAAAATATTTAATAGTTTTTGAGATATTGAATTTGTTTATTAAATGTTACTATATTTTCAATTGCAAAAACGCGGTTGTTTCCAAAGAAATATTCACCTACTTAAGATCTCAATATTTTTATTTCTATATATATTTTCGATAAATGTATTCATAAATTCAAATTTCAGTTAAACTCCCCCCTAAAATGGCATTTGAAAATTATTCCAATTTGTTTATAAATTGTTTTTTTAATAACGTCGCGGGGATTAAGTATTTTGAAATGCCGTTTCGATCATTGGGTTCCTGGGATTTTTTTACTAATTAACAAAATTTTTCTGTCGTTTTTTCTTCTTCTTTTTCTTCTTGGGGTTATATTACTACGGGCCCTTTTAGGGTTAATTTTATTAAGAATGTCGAATCTCTGAGTTGTAGATTCTAGACCTAAAAATATTAAAATTTAACTAAAATCTTTTAAATAAAATGTGGCTACTTACTGAGTTACAGGGTGTTTTATTTAAAAATTTAAAAATTATTGTTACCAAGTACTTTAAAATTATTTGACGTATCCTTATCATACTTGGGAGAAAGTGTAGCTATTATACACCCTATTACATTGTGATTAATAAACGTTTCTAGCTAGTGCCAGAGACGTACGACAGGGGATAGTGAATGATTGACTCTTCCCAAATTCTACGCCACTGAGTGAATTACTATTGTAGCGAAATTTTTCGATTCTGCAATACTTTGTATGTAAATAACTTTATTGGTATTGATAAAGTCATCAGTTTGAGAGATATTGGAAG
Organism: Diabrotica virgifera virgifera; assembly: GCF_917563875.1. Taxonomy (NCBI): domain Eukaryota; kingdom Metazoa; phylum Arthropoda; class Insecta; order Coleoptera; family Chrysomelidae; genus Diabrotica; species Diabrotica virgifera. Next base: position 44,677,718 of record NC_065446.1, read on the forward strand.
TTTAAAATGAATGAATGAATGAATCAAAATAACTATGCCGTTTCATTTTTAACGTCCAATATCTCGAAAACTAATGACTTAATCATTACCAGTAAAGAGTATATTATTTACATAGAAAGTATTGGGGAATCGAAAAATTTCGCTAAACTAGTAATTTCCTCAGTGGCGTAGAATTTGGGAAGGGTCAACCATTAACTGGCGTACGCCTGTTCGTACGCCTCTGGTGGTAGCTAGAAACTTTTATTTATCACAATTTAGTAGAATCTATAGTACCCACACTTTCTGTAAAGTTTGATAAGGATACGTCAAATAGTTTGAAAGTACTTGGTGAAAATAATTTTTAAATTTTTAAATAAAACACCCTGTAACTCAGTAAGTAGCCACATTTTATTTAAGTGATTTTAGACCAATGTTGATATTTTTTGGTCTAGAATCTACAACTTAGAGATTCGACATTGTTAATGAAACTTAACCCAAAAAGGGCCCGTAGTAATACAATGCCAAGAAAAAAAAAGAAGAGGAGAAAAAGACAAAAAAATTTGTTAATTAGTGAAAAATTCCGAGGAACTCAATTATCGAAACGGCATTTTAAAATATTTAATCACCGCGGCGTTATTAAAACAACAAATTATAAACAAATTTGAATTATTTTAAAATGCAATTTTAGGGGGCAGTTTAAATGAAATTTAAATTTATCAATACATTTATCGAAAATATACATAAAAATAAAAATAATAAGATTTAATACAGGTGACTATTTCTTTGGCAACAATCGCGTTTTTGCAATTGGAAATATAGTAACATTTAAAAAACAAATTCAATATCTCAAAAAATATTAAATATTTTTCGACCAATTTTTTTTGCTAAATACTGATAACATAGCACAACTTATCCTGTAAAATAAAATATCTAATAGTGCTTATTTAAAACGCTAAAAATAATTTTTTGCAAATTTGTTTTTAAAGTTTTATATATAATTATTTAAGTAAATAGGGGGTCAAATTTAATTTAGTAAGACTTATGTGAAAGATTTACCCTTCAGCTTTACAGAAAATAATCCAATATACCTTCATTAGTAATTGAATGACCTGAGCAGGTAAAAAAGTAATTTTTTGGCAAAAATGACCCCTTTTTAATTATTTAAACAATGATCCCCTTGTATGATTTGGATACTTTCTTGAAAATATCTTTTGTACCCACCTAAACTTTGATATAAAATTTGTTTCAACCTGTACGAATTTACATTTTGATTTACATGTAGTGTAATTTTATTTTACTAGACTAATAAGCAAGAAACAATATTTAGCATGAAAGCCTTGCCGTACACTTACGCTCTTTTGAATATTGAATATTTGCATACTGATTTGATGATTTGACTTTATTTTATGAAATAGAAGCTTGGACCTTGAATGCAGCATCAATGAAAAAACTAGAATCGTTCGAGGTACCTGTTTGTGTACAGAAGAATTCTGAAAATATCGTGAACCGAACACGTCACAAACGAAGAAGATCTGAAAAAGATGAATAAAGAAATGGAAATCTTAAATACCATCAAAACAAGATAATTAAAATATCTCGGGCATATTACACGTGGAGAGAGATACAGCTTGCTCCAATTGATTATGCAGGGAAAGAAACAAGGAAAAAGAAGCATAGGGAGACGCAGAATATTGTAGCTGCGCAGCCTGAGAGAATGTTGTAGATACATGTAAGTAAATCAAATGAACTTTTCAGAGCAGCCGTCTCCAAAGTCCGAATAGCTATGATGATTGCCGTCCTTCGTCGCAGAGATCGTACTTGACGAAGAAGATACTGATTTAAGACAAGCTTCATTTCATTCCATAGATCATGCAAAAAATGTTCAAGAACTTTTCCGGGAACCTATTTTCTTACGAAACTGGCAGCAGCACTTACGCCGATCTTTCTTATGAGGTTTTTAGACCATGACGGATCTGTTTTGAGGTAGATGTGTAAGGTGGCAATCGAATTTTTGCAGGAAATATTCTGTAATAAGACTTTAGTAATATTAATTGACTTATCCTCACTCTCAAGTAGGTAGGAAATTATAAAAAAATTAGATATTCACAATTACTAAAAACATTGCTATTTTCTTTACTTATAACTTTCTATTAAACTACTTATTTTGGGGGAAAGTCGTAAAAAAAATAAAATAACGGTGATTGAATTTTCTATTAAAAGATAAACTCGTTAATATTCTTTTTACTGATGATTATTCTTGCTGAAAAATAACGAGCGATCCACAATTATTGGGATCAAAGCTAGCCGTGCAAAAAATTACGTATGTCTTGTTTTAATCTGAATTTATATCCTTGGTTTATCAATTATTTTGATTAACATTATAAAACATAAAAAATCAGTCAAAGCCTAACACAGAACTTCAATCAGAAATAAAAAGAATTAACAAAATTGTAAGTAACAATAATAAATAAAATCAAACAAACTACATAACCTAACTTTTCTTGTTAAGTTGACGTACACTGCAAAGTTGACGTAAACTGGAAAGTATATCTGAATTAAGAATAGACATGCACTGTATATCTATCTCTGTCGTTCAAAGCCACCTATGGTGACAATAATTTTGGATCACACGTTAGCATATAAAACACAAAAGGAGGGGGGTGGAATAAGGCTTTTTATTTAATGTTTTTTGACCACTGAGGTTGCACTTAGGATCTTTTGGTAGGGGAGCCCAAGCGGGGATTTTATTTTTGCAGTTACTCGAGCACATCAGATTATTACATGGAGAGAAACCTTGCACCCTGAAAATGTACCTCTACCAAATATATTGGCTCTTAATGCAGGGGAGTTCGTTAAGGAGGGGGGGGGGGGAATCTATCCTTGGAAAAACTCGAAAGCGTCAGATAAGGTAAGTTAAGTAACATGCAAAGCAGTGTATATTTCAAAAATATGACAATTTGAGCGGGGCCTAAGGAAATGGGCGAGTCCCAAAATTTTACAAGAAATAAGCGAATATTTCGCGAAATAAATGACATATCGAAAAACTAAAAAATATGTGCTCAATATTTTTCAAAAATCTATCGGATGATACCAAACATGACCCCCACGGAGTGGGGTGGGGGGTAAATTTAATATTTTAAATACGAATCCCGCGATAATCCGCGAAATGAACATCAGATCGAAAAACTGAAAAATACACTTATTCAATATTTTTGAAAAATCTATCGAATGGCACCAAACACGACCCTCACGGAGGTGGGGTGGGGGTTACTTTAAAATCTTAAATGGGAGCCTCCATTTTTTATTGCAGATTTGGATTACTTACGTAAAAATAAGTAACTTTTATTCGAGACATTTTTTCTAATTATGGATAGATGGCTCTATAATCTAAAAAACAATTGTCGAAAGTGGAAAATTAAATTAAAAATGGAAAGTCCCCACTAAAATGAAAAACTTTACTTAACTTTTTTTGGTTTTAAAACCTACTATAATATTCACAACACAATAGGTCCCCAAAACGCTCGAGTGATTGCACATTTAGCATACTTTGCTCCCCTACCATTATACAGGGTGTAACAAAAATACAGGTCATAAATTAAATCACATATTCTGGGACCAAAAATAGTTCGAATGAACCTAACTTACCTTAGTACAAATATGCACATAAAAAAAGTTATAGCCCTTTGAAGTTACAAAATGAAAATCGATTTTTTCGAATATATCGAAAACTATTCGAGATTTTTTATTGAAAATGGATATGTGGCATTCTTATGGCAGGAGCATCTCAAAGAAAAATTACAGTGAAATTTGTGCTCCCCATAAAAATTTTATGGGGGTTTTGTTCACTTAAACCCCCCCAAACTTTTCTGTACGTTCCAATTAAATTATTATTGTGGTACCATTAATTAAATTCAGTATTTCTAAAACTTTTTTGGCTCTTAGTATTTTTTCGATAAGGCAGTTTTTATCGAGTTGCGGCTTCTTATTTAATATGTTTACATAAACATTTTATGGGGGTTTTGTTCCTTTAAACCCCCCAAATGTATGTGTACGCTCCAATTAAACTATTACTGCGATACCATTAGTTAAACAAAATGTTTTTAAAACTTTTTTGCCTCTTTGTATTTTTTCGCGAAGGCAACTTTTATCGAGATATGGCTTCTTTTTTAATACGATTCAAAATATACCTAAAAATGTAAATCATACATAAATTTTCATATTATTACAAAGTCTCCATAATCTTACTTAACCATATACAAATATGTGGTGGATTTGAAAAATATTCAAAATATCGCGATAAAAACTGACTTTTCGAAAAAGTACTAAGAGCCAAAAAAGTTTTAAAAATATTGTGTTTAAGTAATGGTACTACAATAATAATTTAATTAGAACGTACACAAAAGTTTGGGGGGGTTTAAAGGAACTAATCCCCGATAAAAATTTTTTAGGGCGTCCAAATTTCACTATATTTTTTTCTTAAGATACTACTGTTATAAGAATGCCATATGTCCATTTTCAATAAAAAATATTTAATAGTTTTCGATATATTGGAAAAAATCGATTTTCATTTTGTAACTTCAAAGGGCTATAACTTTTTTTATGTGCATATTTGTACTATGGTAAGTTAGGTTCATTCGAACTATTTTTGATCCCAGAATATGTGATTAAATTTATGACCTGTATTTTCGTGATACCCTGTAATTTGCCTAGAAAATAGTAATAGTAAAACAGTCCACCAAATTTTATTTAAATCGATTAGATACTGGCATACTCATTTTGTAATCCGAATTTAAAAAAAAAGTGAAATTTAAGATATTGGACAACAGAAACTAGACCATATAGAAGTTTGCCAATTTTTTAATTGCTGCAAATAAGAAAATACTCAACCGATTTAATGTACTTTATAAATCAGACTATTTGGGCGACCCGGAGAATGTTTTAAATTTATAATCAATGTTTGGGTTTATGAACAAATAAAATATCGTGGTAACTATTAGACTAAATTCAATTTAGAAAACGGCAGCGGAAAACTCGGCAAGATGCTTATAAAAGAAAGAAATTTGAATTTCTAGGAGAGGTTCCTGAGATACGACCGGTCAAAGTTGACTGGTATTTGCGACAAAGTTATAAGTAATAGGATGGTAATCTCTGAACTATTACCTTCTTCATTCGGATCTGTTTATGTACAAAGATTTCCATATCTTCAAGATATTCATAAAACAAATTATAATAAAAAAATCGATCAATATTGCGCGCGAAAAATACCGAAAAAACTAGCTCGAACCAACTTGAATTTCAAAGTTCAAAATGGGTATGCTTAAATCTCGGCTTCCCATAGAGCCACTTTCTTATTTTTTTTCAGTTGCCTTGAGCTGAAACCAAACCATTTTCCCAGGTCAGTGGCGCACCTAGAATTTTCCTCGGGGGAAGTTTGGTTTCCTCTGGGGGGGGGGGGGGGAGCGTTTTGGCTTGGGTACAGAAAATTTTTTGTATAGTTTGTTAAAAACAAGTTACATTTTCCTACTATCCCTTATATGCCCTGGGAGGGGTTTTAACCCCAAAAACCCCACTTGGGTGCACAACTGTCTCAGGTTCCTCAATAAGGAAACGCGTCTCCTTCCTACGCTTCTCCTCCTTCTATTGCAGATATTGCAATTTTCTTTCTTTTATTGTGTTTTCAATTTCCCTCTCTCTGCCTATCCTCCTTAACACTTCTATATTCGTTATTCCATCTACCCATGAAATCGTTATCGAGAGAAATCAGAAAACAGTACCGCAAAGATAAAGCTGATTACATCTCTCAAATATGCAGAGAGATAGAGGAACATGGCTGTCGAAATGAACCGAGGGACTTATTCCAGAAGATCAAACTCCTTACCAGAGAATTTAAACCTCAAACGTGGTCTGTAATAGATAAGAAGGTAATTTAAAGACCGATACTGATGAAATATTGGAAACATGGCGAAACTACTGTGGCGAGCTATATAAAAATAACGAGGTATCAGCAGAAAATCAGTGGCCTTCTGACTACCCTAGAGAACCTACTGTCTTACTCGCTGAAGTCAAAGATGCAATTAAATCACTAAAGAGAAATAAATCCCCAGGCATTGATTCAATACCATGTGAAATACTACAGTTACTAGGTGACAAAGGATTACATATCATCCATTTTATCTGTGTCGCTGTTTGGAATTCAGGAAAATGGCCATCTGATTGGTGTACCTCAATTTATATCCCACTACACAAAAAAGGAACTACTACCAGATGTGAAAACTACTGCACACTGTCACTAATAACACATGCTAGTAAAATCTTGTTGCATATCATCAAAAACAGATTAAAAACCTATCTACATTACCAAATACCTCAGGAACAAGCGGGGTTTGTAAAGGGTAAAGGTACAAGGGAACAAATCCTGAACCTGAGACAACTCATTGAAAAGTCTAGAGAATTTCAAGTACCTATGATTATATGCTTCGTTGACTACCAAAAGGCATTTGATTGTGTAAACTGGATAAATCTGTGGTCAATTTTAATAGAAATGGGCGCACCAATGCACCTGGTGACACTTATTAAAAATCTGTACCAGTCTAATATAGCGACAGTACGACTAGATCAGAAGTTCTCAAACCAATTCAAGACCGAGAGAGGTGTTAGACAAGGATGCGTGTTGTCACCTGACTTATTTAACATTTATGGTGAACATGTCATGAGGATGGTTTTAGAAGGATGGGCCGGTGGAATAACAGTATGATAATATAATTTAAGATTTGCTGATGGCACTACACTTATAGCAGCAAATAAGCAAGAAATGTTTGATCTTCTGCGAAGAGTTGTGTACGAAAGCAATAGAGTTGGTCTAAAAATCAATAAAGCTAAGACAAAAATAATGGTGGTCGACAGATTTGACAATATTCAACTGACTAACATATTACAGGAATACCAGATAGTAAACACCTTTGTCTATCTCGGGTCTAGTATAACTAACGATGGTAACTGTGAAGCAGACGTTCGAAGACGTATTGGTATGGCAAAAAATGCGATAAGTCGCCTAACTAAAGTTTGGAAAGAAAGATCTATCTCTCAAAATATCAAGATGAGACTGGTGAATTCCCTTGTATTCTCAATATTTCTATACGGAGCAGAGACTTGGATTCTTCGCGCATGCGAGCGCCAAAAAATTGATGCCTTTGAGATGTGGTGCTGGAGAAGAATGCTGCGCATACCTTGGACAGCTCATAGGACAAACGTTTCCATTCTAAACCAACTCAATATTAAAAAAAGGCTGTCCACAATATGTCTGCAACGAATTCTGCAATTCTTTGGTCACGTAGTTCGCAGAGGTGACGACAGTTTGGAGAGATTAATTGTTTCTGGAAACGTTCCGGGGAGAAGATCAAGAGGACGATCACCAACTAGATGGTCTGACCAAATAAAGCATTCAGCTGAAAACTCATTCTGCGAAGCTTTTAGAGCAGCTGAAGATAGAGACCAATGGAGAAACATTGTTAGGAATATTGGAAGAAATCACGATCCTCAGTAATGGGGAAACGACAGGAGAGAGAGATGAAATCCTTAACAATTTTCTAAATGTCCACATTTCAAACGCGTTAAGTCGATTTATTGCATTTTGATTTAATGTCCATGATTCTGCTCCGTAGTAAAGCACACTGTGTACATAACATTTATTTAGTCTTAGTCTGAGGGCCAATGTCAAATCTTTGCTGCATAAAATCTTTTTCATTTTCACGAAGTTGGCACGCGATTTTTCAATTCTCACTCTTATTTCTGCAGTATAGTCGTTATTTTCTGTGATTACCGTTCCTTAGTTGATTATAGTTCCTTACATTCTATTTATATTACATTTTGGTTATGTGGAGAGGTATTCTCAATATAGGAAAGTACTAACAAAAGTACTAGGTATTCTGTACTAGAGCCCGATATAATAATTATTAGTCTTATTAGCTCTATATAAAATTAAAACATAAAGAAATAAACATAAATAGACAATAAATGATTTTTAACATGAATGAACGGGAAATACGACGATACCGCATAATTTTCAGGGTCAACTCCAAAATGCATGAAAATTTTAATTTAGGTTCTACTTACCGTCCACTTCAAAGTTGAACTTATTTATCCCTAGTCGGGGGTGAAAAATCGCGCGTTTAAAATAAGCTCGGAAATGGATACATTGACTAATTATAAGCAATTTTCGTTCTATAGAATTTTTAACTTGGTCAATACTTTTCGAGTTATTTGCGATTGAAAATGATTATTTTTCGACAAAAAAAACACGTTTTCAAGCGGTTTTTCACAAATAACTCAAAAAGTAATAGTCATGCAAAAATGTAGCACATAAAAAAAAAGAAAAAAATTGTGAATTCGTGAAGTCTACAGACCCATCAAAAGCATTATTAGTCAAATTCCAAATCTAATATTTCAACGTGAACTGTCCAAAAAGGAAGCACTTTTATGGAAAACCGCATTAAACCTTTTATTGAGTGTAAAACCCTATTAGTAGTAAGTGTTTAAAAAAAGCTTATATTTCATTGTTTTAAAAAGTTTCTAGCATCGAAACTAAGCGAGATAGTCTCAAAATAAGTTGACCCCTTTTTTTGGTAAAAAAAAATCGTGAAAATCTCCCCCTATTTAGCACGCCAAATGAAATTAGTGGCTACCGCTTTACAAAAAATTTACTTTATTTATCTATTTTTTATATGATCTGTAAGTTTCACCGGTTTAAAGGGCATATTTTCGAAGGGGTTATAGTTGAAATGGCCTGAATCAGTCACTAATCAAGTGTATGCAAAATATGAACAGCCATGTCTTAACTAATTTTTGCCTTACCGACAACAAAATGAAACTAGCATATTTACAAAATCAAAACCTACATTTTTTTACTCCTTGAATATTATTCACATCACAAAAAGGGCATTTTTCCAATATTTTAGAAAAATTTTTTTAATATAAAACCATTTTTTTTTAAATAAGCTCTTCCAACCGGTCAAACTTACAGATCATATCTGCTTCTTAACGTGCCCTATTAAGTCCCATTGACGTTGGCGATTAACATGGCGAAACTGTCTCTGTCTCGAGCTATTCGAAATAGTTGTTCTGCTTTCTTTATTCCTGTCCACTCCCGGATATTCTTCAACCAAGAGGCCTGCTTTCTGCCAATTCCTCTGCGTCCTTCGATTTTACCCATTATAATAAGTTGAAGAATATTATACCGGTCTCCTCTTAATACGTGTCCAAAATAGGTAATGTTTCTATATTTGATGTTATCAAGCAGCTCGCGGGCAGCATTTGCTCTCTTAAGGACTGCCACATTTGTCAGCATAGCCGTCCATGTTTTCAATTTTTTTTCAAATTCAAAAAACGAAAAATTTTCAAATCGATTTTTCTAGAAAACTGTATGTCCTACTGACTTAAAACAAGAGTACCTTCTAGTACTAGAATACCTCACAATTTAATAATACAGTGTCAAAAATGCTTAATAGTTAAAGACAAAAAAGTTATGTGATAAAATAACTGTTGCTCTACCCAAAACGGACGCCTATGATCGGTACTAGAAATTCGCAATGGATGGAATCGATTTATCTCTGGAAGGTAAATATACGCACCGATTTTAGTTTTTCTAAATTGAAGCGTTCTGAAGGTATTTAAGAAAAACTAATGACAAGACGCCATTTTCAAAGAGCTATAGCTCCCTTAGGAAGCATTTTCGGACTAGGTGAATTGAGCTAAATTATTATCTTAAAATTATCTGAGGAATCTCCTGTCTTCGTTTGTCGGTAGAGTTTCGGGACACCCTGTATAAAGTAAATGGTAAAGCGGTAACAATTAATTTTATTTAGGGTGCTAAACAGGCAGAGATTTTCACGATTTTGTTTACCAAAAAAAAAGGACCCAACTTTGATTTGAGCGTAGCTCGCTTTTTTTTAATGCAAGAGTCTTTTAAATAAAACAAAAATAAAGCTTGTTTTAAACACTTTTAAAAAATTCAATAAGTTCTTCCCGAAAATTGCTTCACTTTTTGGTTATTTCTCGTTGAAATATTCGATTTGGATTTTGACGAATAAGAACGTATTTTTCATGAGCTACAATTTTGTTTTTAATAAGTTTATAGACTTCCTGAAGACACATTTTGTTTTGTTTTTTTTTATAAGGTAAGTACATTTTTGGTATTTGTAAAAATATACTTACTTTTTGAGTTATTTGTGAAAAACCGCCTGAAAAGTTGTTTTTTATCTGAAAAATAATCATTTTCAACCGCAAGTAACTCGAAAAGTATTGACTTAGATAAAAAGTAATTCTATAGAAGAAAAGTTGCTTAGAATTAGTCAATTTATTCGGACCTATTTCCGGACCTATTTTAAACGCGCGTTTTTTCACCCCCGAGAAGGGGTAACTGTCAACCCCAGGTAAAAGCAACCAACGACGGTACAAGTTCAACTTTAAAGTGTACGGTAAGTAGAACCTAAAACCAAATTTCATGCAATTTGGAGTTAGCCCTGAAAATTTCATGTCAAAACGGTCATTTGCTGGGCTAGATCCTTAAAATGCTGTTTCAGTATTTAAATTAATTTTATGTAAAATATTACCAATAAATAATCAATAAAACAATTTTTTTATGGTATATTACCATTTTAAAATAAGTCATTTTACTACCAATTGAATTTACACCACCAACAAGGTATTTAACATATTCAGTCGCTCTCTCTCTTTTATTTTTTCATCTTACATGTACTTACGAACCCGATATTCGCAGGGGAGCAATATAATCTACGTTCAACCCCCGTCTTAACCTCGTTTTCACATTGACTCCAGCGTGCTATGTGCTGGCTGGATGTAGCCTCTCGTATTCGGGTCACAGAAATCGATCAGTTAAGCCTCTCTCTGTGCCACACACATTTTGGAGGCGGCGCGGTGTTGACATATTTACGGCACTTTTACACATTTCACTGACTTGTTTTTAAAAGTTGCGTATGTATAAGGATCCGATTTCCGAATCTTTAACGTTTTATTTTTGACCAAGATTTTCTTCTTTGTTTACAACACAGTATAGGCGGTGAAAATGTCTTCTAATCCACCCTCGTAGGACTTTAGTGTTAAGTTTGAAATGTAAATGGTGGAAAGGTCGTTTGTAACCCGATAATAAGATAATAATATTCTTACGAGTAATACTAATGATATAAAAGCGGCGAAATAGTTATAAAAATATAAAAAGGGTGTGTGTTTACTTTGTACGCACGTAAGAAGTTATACTTCTATTATATTAGGATTTCAGCGAAATAGAATTCACAGTTTATTTTATTAAATATTAAACTGTTTTTGATAGTTAATGTTTTTTCATTATTTTATTTCACAACTTTACAAAAAAAAAATAGTTCTGTCCGTTAAAGGGTTAAAGTTGTAAATATTCATTTCATTCTAGAATCAAAGGGGGACACTTTTAACAGGTAAACGACTCGATCATTCTTTTTGTTCCAGAAAAACTGTAAATATAGTATTTAAAGCAACGATTGTTAATGAGTTAGTTAGTCTAATACAGTGATACTCAACCTGCGGCCCGCGGGCCGCATGCGGCCCTCTAGCCTTTTTTGTGCGGCCCGAAGGCTAACTAATGGGCCCAGTGATCAAATTATTTGTCAAATTTCAAGTGTTTTTCAAATTATTTGATAGTGTGCCGATGTGTTTGAGGCGTGTTTGGGAGTGTGGCAGACAATTTAATGACTTTAATTTTAAATTATATTGAAATTTTTAAAAACTCTGATTAAAAAGCAAGGTATTATTAACGTTTAATAATAAATTATCAAAGTTAATAAACAAATACTCATTTTAAAAATAATCAATACTTATTTACTACATTGTAACGACCCATTTAGTAATCACAAGAGAAATTCAGGTCTGGATTAACAAAAAAAATTTAAAATAATTGTGACCTTGTAACAACACTCTGTCTATTAAAAATTGAAAAATTCGTCTGCACATTTGAAAAGAGCACAAAATCTAAGTTTAATTGCTCGCTTCAATTTTTTGCGCAGACGATTTAATGACATTAATTTTGAAATTATATCGAAATTTTTGTTTTGAAAGTTCAAGTTCTTAAAAATTTCGACATAATTTTAAAATTAAAGTCATTGAGGGCCGGTTGTTCGAACGCTAATCAACAATGATCATTATCAAATATTTAACTACTGTCACCAACTGTCAGTGTCAACTTTGATCGGGTTGCTGAAATCATAATTATTGATTACAATTACGAAATTACTTAATCAATTATGTTAATAATTGTTATGTTAATTGATTAAATAATCTCATAATTATAATCAATTATGTTTTCAGCAACCCAATAAAAGTTGACATTGACAGTTGGTGACAGTAATTAAATATTTGATAGTGATCATTGTTGATTAGCGTTCGAACAACCGGCCCTGAATGGTTTGAAATGGAAGCTCCATTAAAGCTCTTTTCAAATGTGCAAACGGTTTTTGAAAATTTCAATATATGGGATGTTGTTTCAAGGTCACAATGGATTTATAATTTTGTTTAATCCGGACCTTGATTTTTCGTGTTATTAGTAGTTGGGTGGTTTGGGTTCTAAATGTGAAATATGTGTACCAAATATTAAGAAAATATACAAGGTGGTTCTAAAGTTATGGGTCCAGAAAGAAATGGGCAAAAAACACGCTGTAACTCGGTTATAAAGTAGGCGGAGCAATAAATTTAGTATGTCTAGAATCGCCTCATTTACCTCTATTTACCATTTAAGTATTTCCGTTTCCCAATGAAACACCCTGTATACTACTTCATCTTGATTGCGGCCCGCAAGCTGTGGCAATAGCTACTATGTGGCCCAGGAAAGAAAAAGGTTGAGTATCGCTGGTCTAATAAAGCAGCGACGTGATACTGTATTCGAGTCTACGTTTTGGGCGGTATTTTTGAATAGATAATTTTGTAAAGTACAATATAAATTAGATAATGTAGTATTTTCCAATAAATTAAATAATATTAAATAATAAGTGTTTATTGTTCTTGTTAGTTAGTGTTGTAAGTAAATAATGTGAAGAGGGTCTTTTTATTTAAATTAATGTAAGTGTTCTTATTTAAAAATAAATAAAGTCAATTCAAAATAAATATTAGTGCTTAAAAATTAAATCACAAAAGTTACTCTAGCATTATAGTTAATTTTAAATGTAAAAATAAACTCTTATTCTCTTTTTTGATTTTCATTATGCGTTCATAGTTTTATGTTGTTCTTTGTTCTTGGAAGAGAAACGTTTTTTCTTCGTTTAGAATGTCGTCCTGTTATGTCGTCACCATAATGTCTCCCCGGTCAGGCAATAACCGAACAAAGGGCCCTTTTTTCTTTTCCATCGGTAAACTCTCCACAAAACGCAACATCTCCTGTCAGTAATTGCACTTCCTGCTTTATTGTCGAGGTTTTTCTGATAAGATCGTTTCTATTAAGATGTCAACGGGACATCAGATACGCTTTTCCTCCAAAATTCAATTACTGTAAGAAAAAAGGGAGATTTTAATTGAACAAAAATTTTGATATCAGACTTCATTAGAATACGGGAAAATAATTATATTTTGTAATAAAAAGAATATAGCTTAATATCCAGGCTGTATCATTAAGAATGCCCAATCTGTGAGTTGTAGATTCTAGACCTCAAAATATTAAATTTAACCCAAATTATGTACTTATAAAATGTGACTCGTTACTGAGTTACAGGGTGTTTTATTTAAAGATTTAAAGACTATTTGTAACCAGTACATTCAAACTTTTTTACATATCCTTTTCATACTTGACAGAAAGTGTAGATACTTCACACCCTACTAAATTATGATAAATAAACATTTCTGGCTGCTACCAGAGGCGTACGACAGGGGACAGTGAATGGTTGACCCTTCCTAAATCCTGCGTCACTGGCGGAATTGCTATTTTAGCGCAATTTTTAGATTCTCCAATACTATCTATGCAAATAATGTACTCTTTACTCGTAACGATAAAGTCATTATTTTTCGAGATATTTGAAGTTAAACATGTCACGGCACAGATATTTTGATTAAGTATTGTACTGCTTAATTTTAAACTTCAAATATCTCGAAAACTAATGATATTATCGTTAAGAATGAAGAGTATATTATTTATTCTTAACGATCAAATCATTAGTTTTCGAGATATTGACGATTGTGTAGGATTAAAAAATACACACAACATTTAATTTTCCCCCTTCTATCACCAACCCTATATTTTAATAGCCATCTATATATTTACATCTACAAAATCTCTTGTCATAGTGTTAGTTGTCATACTCCTCCGAGACGGCTTGACCGATTTTTATGAAATTATATATGTACACTGGAGTGCAAAATTAACAGGACACCTTAAAAATAGGTCATTTATTGACCTATTTTTAGGTCACAGCCTTATAGAAGGTTATAGCCTTATTCTTTAGCAATATCGCTGTAATAGTATTGTTGCTAAATAGTTAAATTTTCATTGTATACCGGGTGTATCAATCAAAGTGTGTTTTTTTTTCAAAGTTCGCATCACCCTGTGGAATATTCTAACATTTATAAAATACTGAAATTAAAATCCAACTATAGCCTCATGGTTTCTCAATATTTTTTGTTTTGATTCATTCGCTTATGTTGGATAATAAAAAAGTTAGGTACTTTAATAACTAGCCATGTTTTTCATCAATACAGCGTGTTTTTAAATAATAATTGGCAAACTTTAAGGGGTATAATAATTCTGCATGAAAAAATAATGACAGTTTGCTTTATCAACGATATGTCCGCAAATGCTTCGTTTCTGAGATAGAAAGTGTTGAAAGTTTTATTACAAACTGACGATTTATTTATTAATTTAAAACCGGTTGAGGTATGCAAATGAAATTTGATGGGTTTTAAGAAGTAGTTATTGCACATTTGTTGACATACAATTAAGAATTTAATATTCACCATTGGCGCGCATACGGGTAATATGAGGGCTTATATTAAACGTATGCGCGCCAATGGTGAATACTAAATTCTTACTTGTATGTCAAAAAATGTACAATAACTACGTCTTAACACCCACCAAATTTCATTTGCATATCTCAACTGGTTTTTAACCAATAAATAAATCGTCAGTTTGTAAGAAAAATTTCAATACCCTCTATCTCAGAAATGAAGCATTTGCGGACATAGGTTTATAAAGCAAACTGTCATTATTTTTTCATGTAGAATTACCCCTTAAAGTTTGTCGCACTTATTCAGAAACACCCTGTATTGATAAAGAACATGGCTAGTTGTTAAATTTCCTAACTTTTTTATGGTCCTACTTAAGCGAATGAATCAAAAAACAGAATATTGAGAAAACATAAGACTATAGTTGGGTTTTAATTTAAGTATTTTATAAACGCTAGAATATTCCACAGGGTGATGCGAAGTTTAAGAAAAAAACACAGTTTTATTGGTACACCCGATATACAATGAAAATTTACCTGTTTAGCCACAATATTATTACAGCGATATTGATAAAGAATAAGGTTTAGGAAATTCGAGACATCAAAAATGACCCATTTTTAAGGTGTCCGGTTAATTTTGAACTCCAGTGTATATTCAGTAGGTCTGAGAATCGGCCGTAATATATTTTTCATATCCCTGAGTGATAAGTTAATAATCCCTATCATTTTGTAATGATATGTGGGGGTATGTGTACAGTGTACATAACATACTTTACAAGACAACGAGTACATACAAATTAAAAAATAATGATCAAAATTTATCAACAAGCTCCGGAGATAGGAGATGTTAATCGCAGCTCCACCTCCACCGACCCCCAGCCGAATTTGTTAGGACGTCATTTTTAAATCTTTATTAACCGCTCTGTCGAAGTTCAAAGTTTACTCAAACTTTTAAGCATAAACTATATACCTTGAACTTTAAAATGGCGCTAGTTTGGTTGCTTAATTATTATAAACAAAGTAGCTGTGAATTAGATAAAAAAGTGGCTAACTGTGACCTTAATTTATTTAGGTGAATTTTTTTGGGATAATTTGTGTGAAAATATCAGCTTTTCAAATAACAAAGTGGATTTAGTCCACAGTTAATATTAACAAAATTATTCAAATTTTTTATAAGCCAAAAATGACTTTACATTAGTAAAATGTTTTTGCAATGGCAAAAATTATTTTTTCTACGACCGTTTAATAACATGCTCATTATTCGCTATTTTTCATAGATAATAGCACCCATTACTGTACCCGTGAGTAATAATTCATTACTCACGGGCTGAAGTTACTCACGGGTCATTACTCACGGGCTGAAGTTAGATTCAAGTGGCGCATACCACTTTTAACATTAATCGTATATAAACTGCAAATAAAATTACTTAAACTTGTTTATTTAATACAATATTTATTGTAATTTATACCAATAATTAACTTCGAAAAATGTTTAAAGGAGTTTTAACTGTAACAATGTCAGTATATTTTTTACGTTTATATCTTGTTTACTAAAAATTTTGACGTTTATCATTTAATTTAGTGACAGTGACATTAGCGCATTTTGTTTATGTAAATTGGAATATAGCTAATATTGTGTTTGTATTTCAAGTTATATTGTGTTAAATATGTTATAACATATTATGTATAGTTATAAGTTATTATATTATATGTATATAGTTAAATGTAAATATACATTATAACTATATAATATATGAAATACGTCAACCGACAACAGCCATTTCTTAGATTCACTGACAGTATAGGTACAAATTTAAGCTTATAAATTTTCGGAAACGAATAGATCTTATATTGACTATTTCTAGTCGTATTTTTACAATAAATTAGAATTTAGTAATAGTAGGCAACCAATTATTCAGCCACGTACTAGGGGTAAATAGCATTTAGGTATTTTTGTAAATTATTATAATTTAAATCTCGAGTAGATAATTAAATTTTTTACTAATTAAAATAAAAAAAAGTTCGTAGAAAAAGTATAGTATTCTACTCGCATGTAATGGCTATTATTCACTCTGATGAATTACGACACTCGCCTACGGCTCGTGTCGCAGACTTCATCATCGTGAGTAATAGCCGTCATTACATGCTCGTTGAATAATATACTATTTGATGATTTTTTTATTAAAAATAATAAAAATATAGTTCTTCTTTTTTCATGTCGTACCCGCAAAATCGGTGTGTCATTATTATTTTCTGAGCAATTGAACATTGCAAAAAAAAAGTTCTGTGGGGTAAACAAATTGAATAAACTTTAAACTAATTGACGAATCGTCTTGAAATATTTGTGTATTTT
Source organism: Diabrotica virgifera virgifera (assembly GCF_917563875.1). NCBI lineage: Eukaryota > Metazoa > Arthropoda > Insecta > Coleoptera > Chrysomelidae > Diabrotica > Diabrotica virgifera. The sequence goes on from NC_065446.1 coordinate 44,695,016, forward strand.
ATGGACTCTTTGGCTCTACTTTTCATGTAATATCAAAGTCTTAAGTTCATTTTCGCAAAAGTTATAGCACATTTTTGATTTTCGTAATTTTATTTTTATTTTGCAATTTCGGAAGTAACAAATAATCGGACCAAAATTCAAAAATTGCCATTTCATACCTTTGTTCATCTACTAAAAGATGAATACCCTAAAAAAGATACTTAATTACCCTATTTTTACCTGTATCGATTTAAACGAAAAAACTGCCATTTTTGACCCTTATTTGTTAATAACTGAAATTCTCGTCTGAACTGTGACGACCATTTTTGTATTTATAATGTATTCGGTATATAGTACCCAAAAAACCCATTTGCAACCTGGCTGGTCAAGTGTCCCGAACATGGTAAATTTTTTCCTTATTTCCCTGGAGTACATGTACCTATTATTTGTGTTAAGTAGTAATTTTTTTAATATTAATATATCTTGTTTTGTTTTAGGTAAGAGTTCAATTGTATCTTTGGTAAGTTTGTTTAAACTTCTTAAATATATTTTGTTACAATAAAAGTTGTGAAAATTATTTTAAATATTATTATATGTTATAGTTAAAAGGTTATTTCACTATAAGGTTAATTCACTATAAAGCATAATTTACTATTTGTATAAAATACAATCATTAAACAATAAAAATGGAAACTATAAAGTTTAATCTCACTAATCCGGAACTACAATAAAGCAACACTTCCAATAATCCAGCATAACTTTGCAGAAGAAATGAAGACGTTTATACACAGATCAAGATAGATCAAGTGACAGGAATATCAAGTGTTGGTATTTTCGTATGTTTGTGTGCAGAGTTCTGAGAGAACACAAAATAGAAAGGATATTCAAGACGGACAGAAAAATCGCGACTATTTTACCAACAGCAAAAACCAAAATATCGTTAGAAAATCAAGGAATCCATGTTAGACCAGAAGAACATCGAACTGCTATCGAAAGGAGAGAAACAACGTCATCACTTGCACAACATGTCGCAAATATAGGAGATACAATAAACCTAAACCAAACGACGATGCTAGCTAACATAGAAATCAAAAGAAAAGGTGAAATCAGAGAATCGATAGAAATAGAAAAATATCCTAACATTCTAAACCAAAGAGACGATACTCAAAGGCTTCCTACAACATGGAAAACGGTACTGAAGAAAAATATTAAAATAAATCAGACAGCTACATCGACTCGTGTCACCATCCTGCCTCTCCAACTTATACAGGGCCAATCACACGAGTCAGGAACCGCACCTGCGTAGAAAACGCATCACGATCGACTTTATAAGTGACCGTATCGCAAATAAAAATTCAGTTTACTTTAAGCAGCAGCGAGAAGCGGAACTACATGACTTGGCAATGACAAGTGAGACCTTGCCGAAACGTGGTCAAAATAATGGTTTTTCTAAAAACTAAAAATTAATTATAATATATGAATTTTCCTACAGGGTGTCCCATAATTAATTGGAAATTAGCTAATGGGTAATAGACGACATCAAAATATTAAGATTTAACCAAAATCTCTTAAATAAAATATGGCTCCTTACTGAGTTACAGGGTGTTTTATTTAAAAATTATTTTTGCTCACTATTTTAAAACTGTTCGATGTACCTATCCTTTTTATTCTTGGCAAAAAGTGTAGGTATTATACACCCTATGAAATTATGATGAACAAACGTTTCTGGCTACTACCAGTGGCGTACGACGGGGGACAGCAGATGGTTGACCCTTCCCAAATTCTACGCCACTGACGGAATTGCCATTTTAGTACTCTTCACTCGTAATGATAAAGTAAACAGTTGTCGAGATATTTGAAGTTACACATGTAACGGCACAGTTATTTTAATTAACAGCACACAGTAGCGATCAACAGGTAGCAACAAACGCGGTCCAAGATTGAAAAAGTTCTGCGAACTTTCAAAAGTGCGGCAACAGTACGTCGGTAATTCGACACTGACAGTGACGTTTATACTATCAAAAACAATAATTTTTATACACATAGGCGCGAAATGTTGCCAAGCCAGTGACGTTCAGGCGCGGGATAAAAAAGTTTATTTGAAGAAAGTGTATTTTTTTGTCTTTATTAATGGTGGTACAGGCTCCTTTTTTCAATATTTTATTTAGTTATAGAGTAATTTCCACATACTAACATATTTCTGAAATTGGGCTCTGTACCGCCATTCTTTATTATATTACGAATATGTGCGCCAACTATCTCGACAAAATATTCAAAATTAGAGCCGCAATCTTGGAACGCGTTTGTTGCTACCTGTTGATCGCTACTGTTTGCTCTTAATGTATTGTGTCGCTTAATTTTTAATTTCAAATATTTCGAAAACTAATAAATTTATCGTTAATAATGAATAATATACTGTTCAGCCTAAACGATAAAATCATTAGTTTTCGAGATATCTGAAGTTTAACATTAATCGGCACAATACATTAATTAAAATATCTGTGCCGTTACATGTTTAACTTCAAATATCTCGAAAATTAATGACTTTATCGTTACGAGTAGTGAGTACGTTATTTACATAAAGAGTATTGGAGAATCGAAAAATTCCGCTAAAATTACAATTCCGCCAGTGGCGTAGAATTTGTGAAGGATCAACCATTCGCTGTCCCCTGTCGTACGCCACTGGTAGTAGCCAGAAACGTTTATTTATCATAATTTCATAGGATGTATAATACCTACACTTTCTGCCAAGTATGAAGAGGATACGACGAATAGTTTTAAAATACTGAGCAAAAATAGTTTTTTAAATTTTTAAATAAAACACCCTGTAACTCAGTAAGAGTCATATTTTATTTAGGCTATTTTGGTTAAATCTTAATACTTTGATGTTTTCTATCACCCATTAGCTAATGTCCAATTAATTATGGGACACCCTGTATACAATCCAGTCATACCAACATTCCAATCCCTTTGGTTTTTAATAGTGTCGGATTAGTGAGATGATACTGTATATAAAATTATCAAATGATGAAAACTGTGTACTACATACACAAAATCAAAGCCAATTAAATTAAAAAAATTTTTTATCATAAGCACAGTATTCACTTTGAGTTATTCCCGTATTCAATTTTACATTTCTTAATCTCAAGTTAAAAAGCATTCATAAAATAAATTTTCTCCTTGTAAAGGATATAATATAAAGTTAATTGCTTGTCGCCCAATTTTTCCTTTCATTATAGTCCCATTATTGTTAATCGCAATATCATATCTTACCTCTCTCCCTCTTTCCGAGAGGCCTTTAACCCTTTCCCATTTTTCTTATAATAAGCCTTCATCGACAGGCTCGAATCTGCTAAAATACGCTCGATATTCTTTATCAGCACTCCTTTAAATATACTTTAAAAATAAATAATAGATGATCAGATTTTGATGAGAATTTATATTGCAATTAAATTGCAAACAGGTCGAACTCATTGTTAAATCTAGGAAATATTTCTCTTTAGATTTTACCGCTTACCGTGTTTTGACTGTTGTTGTTTTAAATACAGGGCTGGGTAAAGTTTGTATTTTAGCCCAGTGAATGACCGTTTTGGAGTGTAATTTTCAGGGTCAATCCCGAATTGAATGAAAATTTTAATTTAGGTTCTACTTACCTTCCACTTCAAACTTGAACTTCTGCCGTCGGTTGCTTTTATTTGGGGGATAACAGTCAACCCTTCTCGGGGGTTAAAAAAGACGCGTTAAAAATAAATCCGGAAATGGATAAATTGACTAATTCTAACTAACTTCCGTTTTATAGAGTTTTTTAAGTTTAGTTCTAAAAGTCAATACTTTTAGAGATATTTGCAAATAAAAATAATTATTTTTCGGCAAAAAAAACACGTTTTAGGCGGTTTTTTGCAAATAACTCAAAAAGTAAACAGTACATCGAAAAAATTTATTCTATCGAAAAAAAAAATAGCAAAAATATAGCTAATAAAAAAAACGAAAAAATTGATGTATCAATGTAGTCTATAAACCCAGTACAAGCAAAGTTGTAGCTCATGAAAAATACGTTCTTATTCGTCAAATTCCCAATAGAATATTTCAACGTGAAACAACCAAAAATTTAAGCAATTTTCGGGAATTTGGCATTTGATATTGAAAATGGAGTTAGACAAGGTGATGTCTAATCAACAACACTTCTTAATCTAACTTTATAAGCTGTTTTTAGAAAAGTGGATATAAACGGCTGTATTAATACAAGATCTATGCAAATATGCGCATATGCGGATGATGTTGCCATAATAACCCGCAACAAAAGCGTATTAAGCGAAAAAGCTATAGAGCTGAAATGTGAAGCTGATAGGTTTGGTCTATATATAAATGAATGCAAAACAAACTATATGAAGTGCACAAAGACGAATCAACATGAGAATCTGAAGGTATACGAATATGCCTCCACTTTTCCCTACCCATGCTCAATAATAAATGACAACAACAACACCAGTCCAGAAATACAAGCACGGATTCTTAGCGGTAATAAGTGCTTTTATGCTTACAAGGACTTAAGTGGTTATCCTACTGCAAAAGTACGAAATTCATATACTTTTTTGGGAATTTCTAAAATAAAAAAATACTTCACCAAATATTTTGAAAATTGGCATGAGCATTCATTATAAAAAGAAGTACATGCAAAACAATTTTCATAAAAAAAATATTGAAAAATTAAACGATTTATGCGCCATCAACTGGCACCATGAAAATAAAAACATAACTTCACTGCTGCAGTGATTGGGACTAACAGAGATCCTGAAACATAAAACTTCAAAGTTATTATTGAAATGTAAGTTATTTTCTATACTATAAAACAGGGGTTTTTTGATCGGATAAAAAATGTCAATTTGGCGATTTTGAAACTGAAAATGTTTAAGGTAATTTTAAAAAACATTTTCAATACTTCGTCATTTTTCCAAATTTTAATATTTTTCAAAAATTCTAGTTGATGGTATAGGAAATAACCCATATTATTTAAATAATCACGTTGAAATTTTATGTTTTAGGATTTTTATTAGTCCCAATCGCTGCAGCAGTGGAACTATGTTTTTATTTTCACGGTGCCACTAGATGGCGCATAAACCGTTTAATTTTCAATATTTTTAATGAAAATTGTTTTACATGTACTTCTTTTTGTAATGAATGTACGTACAAATTTTCAAAACAATTGGTACAGTACTTTTTATTTAAGAAATTCCCAAAAAAGTATATGAATTTCTTACTTTTACACTAGGATAGCTCCTTAATGAAAATTAAGTTACTGAATCGTGAGTATAAGCTTAGAATCTACAAAACAGTAATTAGACCAGTGGTCACATGTGGATGTGAAACATGGACCCTCTCAACCACTGATGAAAATCAACTGAGAATATTTGAGCGCAAAATACTAAGGAAGATATTTGGGCCAACCCAATGCTGCGATGGTTCGTGGAGAATTAAAATGAACCACGAGCTGGATGAACTAATATAGAGCAAAGATATTTTGTTATATTTGTAAAGTCACAAAGACTAAACTGGCTTGGTCGCCTACAAAGAATGCCAGATAATCGAGCTGTAAAAGTAGTCCAGGGATGAAAGCTTCAAGGAAATAGAACAAGAGGGAGGCTCCGTAAAAGATGGATAGACGACGTAGAGGGGGATCTTAAAACCATGAACATCAGGCAGTGGCGATGAAAAGTATCCGACAGGGCAGACTGGAAGAGCATTGTTAAGCAGGCCAAGACTCACAAAGGAATGTAGCGCCATTAGAAGAAGAAGAATCCGTTAATAATCCCAGAATATGCATTTTTCACACACACACACCCCATTAGAAACAGAAACAATGAATTTTCCAGTTAGATCAGAATCTCGTCAACCAGGTCCCTCTGGAATTAATATCAGTAAAATAACCTTTCGGTAGCACCGAACGGGTTTATTAAGTCTTTTAAGGATGCTTTAAAACTGTAGAATAAAACTAAAATTAAAACCAATTTGTTTTTAAGTAAACCTTAAGGTTGCAATAAAACCGCTTTCAGTATAAAAGGGCCCACACTGAAAGAGGTCAATAAAACCAAAAATAAAAACCTTCTTAAAACTTTGTTTTCTTAAACAACTGGTTTTAAAGTTGCTCTGAAGGTGCTTTTAAAACACATGTTAAAAGACACTTTAAGTGTTTAAGTTTTATAGTAAACTTAAAAAGGTTTCTTAAATGGAGACTTTTAAAGACAATTTACCATATTAAATGATTCTTTAAACCCATATACTCCATATAGGCCAACAAATTTTTACATGCGTTGTACCATGATAGATAGATACGTATTTGTAACCATAAAATAATAAAAAGTATTTTTGTATTATTTCGGTTATTTCGGACTCTCAAGGTAAAAAAGCACTTGCGCACTCAATTTATTGATAATTTTAACAAAAATAGGTCTACATAACTCACGCGCCCTAAAATTTCTGAATTTTGGCGATTAAAAAATAATAATAATAAAACAATTTAAATCCGAAAAATATTAATTTGAAAGAAAAATAATTTTAGATTCAATTTTAATGTTTTAATGCTAAAATAAATCAAATTTATGTCTTTAAGTCGATTATTTATAATTTTTATGTAAGACTTACATGACAATATATGGCTTTCTGCATCTCCGGAAAGCAATATGGCAGAAAAACCAAATGAAACTATTTAGTCTATCGACAGAGAATTGTTAAGATCTAATGGTTTTATTTTATACCTTTCCAAGAGCATATATCCTACATAAAAGCAAGATTGCCTTGGAATTAAAACCGTTTAGTTTTAATGCTGCTGTCAATAATGCCACTCGGTTTTAATGTGAATCTAACCTTAAAATCGAGGCGTCGTAGTGCTGTGTGTGTTGTATTCTTTGAAAAATAAGCCGTAATGACCAGTTTATTTATATTTTAAGTACTTGCGACTTATTTCTTCCATACTAACTGTACGTCCACTTTTTACAACACACTACACCACTGTTTCGCTCTAAAACAAAAGGCCGACTATTTTGTACATGAAAGAAGATTGGATGAGTTTAGTTGTATTGTTTCTAAGAAGAAGCATAGTCTAGTCTTTACGATAACCAAATTGATTCAATTAAGAGCGTTTTGTTTCAATATAGCCTAATAATTGCTTTTAAGGAAGCAACTTTAAAGAAAACTAAAGAAAAATAGTTTTAAAGCATATTATTTACTGACCTAATAGTCTTGAAATCAAGTAGTTTTAATAATCGGTTTTATTAGTCATATTAGGAGAATCTTTAAAACTGCAATTAAACTAAAACGTCACAAATTAGAATCGAATAAAACCAAATAATCCGGAAGATCTTCATAAAACTGATTGATTTTAAAGTGAGCTGAAAATAAACCATTTTAATTTAAAACTACAATAAGACAAATTATCTATTAAGAATAATTAGTCTTATTTTATACCCTTATTAGATACTTTAAAACTAGTGACAAATGCTTAACAGTTTTAAAGTTCTGGCAGTATATCTACAAGGTAATTTTAAAACCATTATCTTCTTATTTACCACAATAAAACCTTTATAAACCTTAAATAAAACTAAAATGTTTTTATTACGAGGAAAACGAAAAGCCCTAGATACAAAGTTTACTACTTTTTAAACAATTAGAATAATTGAAATAAAAATATAATAAACAATATTTTAAATCCAAGACTTTTCGTTAATAAACTGCTTTCTGGCTTCATCCCATATCTCCGGATTTTACAATATATAATCACATAGAGACGACGAAATAGGAGAAAGCAAATAGAGGACACTTAGGCCACGCATTTACCTTCTCTTCGTCTAGGAAAAGGACCGAAAGACAGTTTCTAAATACTCACAAATTGAGTAAAAATGGAAAAGATAAAAAAGGGTTCAAGGCAGGTTTTGTTTATATTCGATTTAGAGTTGGACCACCATCTCCATATAGTAACTATTTCAGCATCCTTATGCATCATCAGTGAAGATTATGCAGTCACAACTCTGAAGGGAATACAAACATTCTGCCTCTTTTAAAGCAAACCATCGCGATGCGATGAACCCGCCTTTTGAGACGCAAAACAGCGACATCTCTCGTATTACGAGGAAAACGAAAAGCCCTAGATACAAAGTTTACTACTTTTTAAACAATTAGAATAATTGAAATAAAAATATAATAAACAATATTTTAAATCCAAGACTTTTCGTTAATAAACTGCTTTCTGGCTGCATCCCATATCTCCGGATTTTACAATATATAATCACATAGAGACGACGAAATAGGAGAAAGCAAATAGAGGACACTTAGGCCACGCATTTACCTTCTCTTCGTCTAGGAAAAGGACCGAAAGACAGTTTCTAAATACTCACAAATTGAGTAAAAATGGAAAAGATAAAAAAGGGTTCAAGGCAGGTTTTGTTTATATTCGATTCAGAGTTGGACCACCATCTCCATATAGTAACTATTTCAGCATCCTTATGCATCATCAGTGAAGATTATGCAGTCACAACTCTGAAGGGAATACAAACATTCTGCCTCTTTTAAAGCAAACCATCGCGATGCGATGAACCCGCCTTTTGAGACGCAAAACAGCGACATCTCTCGTATTACGAGGAAAACGAAAAGCCCTAGATACAAGTATTTGTATTCCCTTCAGAGTTGTGACTGCATAATCTTCACTGATGATGCATAAGGATGCTGAAATTGTTACTATATGGAGATGGTGGTCCAACTCTGAATCGAATATAAACAAAACCTGCCTTGAACCCTTTTTTATAAAATGTTTTTATTGTGCTACTTGGGATGACTGGCTACTTTGTAAGCGCTGATTACATGAAACTTATACTGGCTTCGCTAATCTCTGTAACAAGTGCGGAAAGTCTTTTGCTATTAAAAAGAAAAAGGTTTAGCTTGGTCCACCTCTCCTACTCCTTGTGGTCCATCTCGTCTGCACAGTTAAGGAGATGTTTTTTAGGGTTAATAATTATTATTTCTAGTTTTTACTTATACCAAAACAACTACGAATGTTAAGTTATGTTATACAATTTTTTTTAAATTCTGATGTTTATTTAATAAAGAAACAGGCTTCAGTTTTCTAAAATGTGGTCTACCTCTCCTCCCTTTAACTTACGTAGAATTATATATTTTTACTTAATAAATCTAGTCTAGTATTTTTAATTACTCAATATTTTATAATTTAAATTATGTACATTCATCATTACAACATTTTTGTTCTTTAACTCTAACTTTTTAAAAACATTCTTACCCAAATTTTGCCGGTTACTACTAGTTAAGTTTGCTGCATAGACTTGCTTTATAGATGCAGAGTAATTATTTTCCAATTTCGCCACTTGCATAGCCCCTTTGGCCTTGTCGCTCGGGACAAACGCTGATTGGAAGGGTCGGCCAGTATCATTAACAGCTTCTTTGAATGCATAGATTGGAAATATTCTGTTTTAGTGACCCAATTTCGAGACTGTTAGTTGACCAGTAACCTCACTTTCGGTTGCAAGATGGTATCTAATAAGGTTACAAGGGATTGATTTAGCGCTTGTTAACTGGAAATTGTGTTTTGAATGGAGTCTGGTGTAAATTTAATGTTTACATAATAATAGCTGAATAGCAATGGTCTATTTACTTGTTGGTCGATGAATACAAACAACAGTTTGATTGATTGGAGTGTAATATCAGTAACATACAGCTATATATCACAATTAGATTAACATTTTTGAGAAGTATTTCAGAATTATTGATATTATCTAACTTGGGTTTGTGGATTTAGAATACATAATATAACAGAAAAAAGAAAATGTAAGATAAGTTCAGTGGTAATACTAAATACAATCGCCCCACCGGGAGTATCTCTTAATATAAAATTAATTTAAGTATTATGCTGATATGGGATTAAGCCACAATTATTATTGGTATAACGAAATTTGGGTACATTTTTAATTAACTAATGTTCAAAAAAGTTTATTTTATAAAACACTGAAAAGATGTTTGTATAACCTGGTTTTATTAGAGTATGTATGTCTTTTCAAAAACTGATATACTTGGCACAGATCTTGTAGGCTACAGCAAGCGCGTGGTTAAAAAATTTTTGAGAGTGGCGTTATTTTCCCAGAAATATCAAATTTTTACTGTGTTTTTTGTGTATTAGATTGTGCTAATTTGTTTGCGCAATCTGCATCGTAGATATGATTGTGTAACTTGTAACATAGATTTGTGTTCGTGTATTGTGTATTGCATATATATTGTTAATGAGATTGTAGATAACTACTTGTTTTCCAATTTCCTTTACTACGCTATTGTTGGTATGTTCTTGTTGTTGACTTCTTTCTTTAGTATTGGCAACCAAACCAAAGCCTGATGTACTCTGCTGATGGGTTTATTTTCGTGTCTACATTGTCTACATTTTTCGTGTCTGTTTCTTCCATGATTATTAATGCATCTTTCTATTGTACTATGTGCTCCTTGTCCCAGTATGTCTGCATATCTGGGATTTTTTGAAGTCTCTGTTTCTTGCAATTTTACATGCTGATAAAAATGGAGGTGGATTTCGAACACAACACAGTACACAAACAAGACAAACAACCTATAGTATGGTGGAGATATGTAAATGAAGTGTTGTCACACAAAGTGTTGTCAGCAAAATGACCACAATATGGAAGGACTGTCAAATTTCAAGAGCGTTAAAGATAAGGTGAATCGACTGCTTAATGTTCCCAATACTAACCTACGGATGTGAATTTTGGACCCTGAGAAAATCGGAAAGAAGAAAGATAGACGCCACTGAAATGTCCTGTTGGAGACAAATGGTATGAATTACTTGGACCGACCATAGGACAAATAATTCAATTTAAAGAGAGCTAAAAGTTAGCCAACGACTCTCCAGTAAAGTCCATCTCCAACAATTAAGATACTTTTTACATGTTATTAGAGCAAACTCAGAAAACATGGAAAGACTCATTATACAAGGAAAGGTGAAAGGCCGAATATCGCGAGGAAGATCCCCAACAAGATGGATCGATCAAATTACAGGAATCTGCAAAAGACATATGCATGAGTTAAAAGAAATGACCAGAACAGAGATCTTTGGAGACGGACAATACACGACATCACGTCGACCACAACACTCCCTTCGGGAAGTCAAGATTGAAGAGAGAGGATCTTATGTAAACATAATACTCAAATTAGATCTACTACAAGAAAGCAGTTTCAGATCCTTGTTAACTTTTAACCACTGATATGCGGTATCTCATACCTTGTCGAAAATATATTTTGTTGTAATAGTTATTTTCCTAACAAGTGCAGAAAGTCATTCTTTTCCGCACGCGACTGCAGTTTGCCGAACGACGCGAAGCGGGAGTTCGGCAAGCAGTCGAGTGCGGAAAAGAGACTTTCTGCAAGAGTTAGGAACAATATTTTTTCTAAGAGTCTTTAAAAAATTACTAGATCTTAATCAATTAATTTAATTAATATGAAAATACATAATTCTTTGACAAGGTTGTCAAAACCAAACTTTCAATATAATTACTTAGCATGACGACGATCTTGGTTTCCTACCGATTGGTTATTGTCTACCGATTTGACTTTCGAATATTATGTCAAAATAATTTTATTTCATCGAATTATCAGTAGTAATTGCACAAGAGCTCTGAAATTATTGAATTTTTCCCGAGTGACACTTTGACAGTTTTAATTTCACGAGCCGAAGGCGAGTGAAATTATGTCAAAGTGTCACGAGAGCAAAAATTCTATATTAATTTCAGAGGTCGAGTGCAATTTGTTGCGATTATTTCATGAATAAAACTGTTCAAAACCAAAATTTTATTGTAATTTATTTATGTAAGTACCATTAAACACAGCTTTTATAAATATTTGACGATTGAAAGTCATCACTTTCATAATTTTTAAAATATTAATTGTCATTAATGTCACTGAATATATTTTTTCGTAGCAACGAAGGGCATCTGACGTAATATACTTAACGACGGGAGATTATCAAAAATTATCGATTTAATTCAGATTTCTGTAGCTTTCTATTGGTCAGAATCTCCTGTGAATGAAATAATCGCGTTAATTTCATTAAAACAGGAACACAATAAGACATATTTGAAATAAATTAGTAAATAATATCTAATTATTAGTTTATTGCATATATTATAATTACTTTAAGGCCATATTAACATATCCAAACAAAACGCGTGCGGAAAAGTAACACGCGTGCGGAAAAGTGAAACTTTCTAAACTAAAATGCGTGCGCGAAAGTAGACATTTTAGCACGCTCGTAGAAAAAACATGTTTTATAAAAGATTTGTAGAACACATCTGTGTACCTTCAAGTGGTGTGTAATACGCTTTGAGCTTCGCTGGTGTCGCTACTAGCGGATTACTAATGCAACTTTCGCAGGTAACTTTTAAATTTATTATTTATCTGTTATCGCAATGTTTATCGCAAAGAAGTAATTAAATTGTAATCGATTTTTTAAAGATTTTGCTAATCATTTTAACGTTCTATTCATGAAACACTAATTTCATACTTCGGATACTTTCACAATTATCGTGTAGATGGCGTTTAGATTAATTTATAATTACTTACTACCGTTGACATTACGAAATATTAAAAAAACTTAAATTCAGTATTTAAAGCGTAAGTATATTTAAGGTAAAAATATATACCACAGCTTTGACCAACTAATATTTTTTCCTATTAATGTTTCTAGTTTCAATGTTTTAAATTAATCACTTTGACATTTATGTCAAATTTCCACCGAACGCGGTTCACTGATTTGTCACTACTGGTGCTCGCGAGATTTTAAATATCCCCTCTACCTACGAGCTCACAGCGTAAAATACCTTCTCCAAACTGCTGCAGTTTTAGTATGTTTTAGTCTTTTAGCTACGTTGACGTAAAGTTTTCTTGCGGTATCACGCACTGCATGGCAGTCCTTACGTTTCTATAATTAAAAGTAGTCCATTCAGTATTCTTTCTCTATTAGTATGGCAGCAAGTTCATCCAGTTGTTCTATCTTCACGCGGAAAGCACTATTTTACTGTTTTTGAGTTACGAATATTCAAGTTTTTTTCCAATTCAGGTTATAAAGGATTTTCTAGAAACCTCCTCCATATTTTTAATATTATGCATGCGTTCATAATTTTATTGAAAAAATAAAGTTTTATTCAATAAAATTTTATCCAATTTTATTTGAAGCAGTATTCTATTCTACGGCAGTGTGAAGAATCATTCCATAGTTGATGTAAAAAACAAATACAGTGTTATAAGACAAATTAATGTTAAAAACAAAGGAGAATAGGCAACGGTACAACATACCGCATGTAAGAGTCTACGGCCTAAAACATCCATGTCAGTAGTTAAGGGTTAACCTTTAACTACACGCGCTGGCGTACTTTGTACGCCAGATATAAGAATTCTACTGCAAATATATTTAAAAATTTAATTTTTGACCTTGTTTATCTCTCTAACCTATCACTGGAATGTGCTTTACAATTTGGTTTTAGTTTCGTTATAATCGGCTTTCTGGGAAGATCGTAATTTACAGTTTATTATTTGTTGTTTCCGGTGGCGGACAATATACGCCACGATTATATTAATATAAGTAGTAATATAAGTACATATTTCAATTGTTTTTTAGTCATTATGGCACAAAATATATTTTTCTTTATAAACAATACCTTTTCCCCTGCAAAAAATCCCATTTCAAAAAATTTTTTATTAGTAATTTTATTTATCATGGCATCCAGTTATTTCATGATTCCAGTTATAAATCCCAATTGGCTTGCTGAGAAGGAACTCCAAGTATTTACTGATGTCGAATAAGGTTTATAACAAACAACTAAGTGTATTTTTCAAAAAAAAAAATAAACAAATCCCTTTGTTTTTAAGTGTATTTTCTTGTGGCGTATAAAGTACGCCACGCGTGTAGTTATGTTATAACTTGATGCGCGGATAGTTAAAGGTTAAAATTAACCTACTTTTCCTACTTAACCTACTTAACCTGCTATCAACATGGGTGCTTTTGTGGGTATAGACAAGGCGAAAATGGCGGGTTCGCTGGGAAAAATATTCCCATGAGATTTTTTTGCATAATCACATTCGTGAGACACCCCAGAATAAGGTTCAAGAAGTCGCCCACGCGAAAAGTGGTCCAAATTTTTTTAACAATTTTTTTTTAATCAAATTGCCAAAATCAATATTTTTGGCCCGATCAATTTTTTTTAGGTTTTTTTGGACCATTCTGGACAAAAAAGGTTTGTTATATTTTTTCTCTAAAGTTGATCGTTTTCGAGTTATAAGCAATTTAAAATTTGAAAAACGCGAAAATGGCAATTTTCAAGACTTAATAACTCGGTTAAAAGTTATTATTATGAAAGTCGGAAAGTGACTAAATAAAAGTTTAAAACCCCCGCTACATGATCCTGAAGGAATCTGTGTCATTAATTTATTACTGACCTGTTATTTTTAAATAATAACAATGAGCGGTTAGATCGTATTGACGCGGCTGTAAATGTGAGTGCGAGTAAGATGCACAAGTGGACTGTCGGAATGGCATCTCTCTCGCACTCAGCATTTACTGCCGCCTAGCATGGCGCTCATTATTATTACTTAAAAATAACAGCTTAGTAATAAAATAATGACAAAAATTTCTTCAGGATTTAGTCACTTTCTGACTTTCATAATAATAACTTTTTTTACGGCCTTGCTAAAAGAGCCACTTTCCCGCACGAATTTCGTTTCCGAAAGTTGCAATTTCCCGCACGGCGTGCGTGAAAGTAAATTTTCCCGCACGGCGTGCGGAGTGCAGAGTGTTCTGAGTTAGGTTGACTTTTCTTAAAATGTAAAGTTTTAAAAGAATGCTTATTCTCAAGTTATTTAAGAAATTATAAAAACATTACTTTTACATCTATATAGTTGGATATTGGTTGAATGTAATCCATGATTAATTATTACACATTTATCTACAGGGTGTTCAAAATTTACAGTTTCATTATTGAAGTATTCAATGTGTCATATGATGCTTATTTTAAATGGAACACCATGTATATTAATAAATAATTATACTTAAAAAATTTACCTCTTTCGAATGGTATATGGATGTCCTATACCTAGGTCTCATAGTTCTTGCGTAATTTATAATTATTTAAATTCTTCATCTGTAAATCGATTTTAAAACAAAAGATGAAGTTAATTAATATCGTTGTATGATATTGTCATTTTATGACAATACGGTCTGGTAATTATCTTATAATTAATGCATATCATGATTGATTATTACACATTTATTTACAGGGTGTTCAAAATTTACAGTTTCATTATTGGGTTATTCAATGTAGCATAATATGATGGTTATTTTTTTAGAACACCATGTATATTAATCAATGATTATACTAAACACAGGTTTCTCTTTCGAATGGTATATAGATGTTCTATAACTAGGAGTCATAGTTTTTGCGTAATTTACAATTTTCTTAAACGGTATATCGATTTTAAAAATATTTATAGTCACTCTCGATTTTTAAACTCATCATCTTGGCATATAGTCGAGGAAATGAAGCATTTTGGCTCGCAATTTTTTCGTCCAGCATGGATTTACTTGAAATTTTCACAGAAGGTAGGGAATACTCCAAGGATCATTTTCTATATCATGCCGCTGTACGCTAAAACCTTGGGGATGGTTGCCACCCCATCTCGGGGGCGGGAATTTTTTATTACATTTTAACCATGCAAATCGATGTAAAAAGTTATTCTAAGAAAAAAATGTTTTTTACATTTTCTTCGTAAAACTAATATTTTTCGAGTTATTCGCGCTTGAAGAATGACAGTTTTTCGATGAAAAAATCGACTTTTTTAAAAGGTTTTTTGAGACTACCTCGAAAAATATGCATTTAATCAAAAAAACTGTACATATCAAAATTGTATCTTTTAGTAACACAAACCAAATTATTTTTCTGTAATATTTCTAAGACCAATACAAACCGAGATACGGCATGTTAAAAGTTAGCTTTTTCCGTCAAATGCATAATTTGATATTTTCAAAGTAAAATAACGGAAAAACTTTCCATTTTTCGAGGAAAACTTAAATAACCTTTTTTCAAGCCTACAGTTAGGCCATTAAAATAGTAATAATAAAAAGTTTCTAGCCTGAAAATTAAGCGACTTATGATCAAAAAAAGTCGGTATCTGCTTTTTTCTACGAAAAGGTCAGTGAAAACAACCCACTAACTACCCTCCTAATTAAAAATTGGTCATTACCTTTCTGTAATTCCTTTTATGTTTGTATTATCAATACACCCAAAAAGTTTGATCTATTTAAAAGGCCTAATTTTATGAAAATTGGAGTTTAAAGGAAAACTAATTTTTTAAAGTTTCCTATTTTTTACTTTTTACTTCAAAATATCTCCGAAATTACTGGAGATTCGAAACAAATGGTTAATTACTAAATTGTAACTGTTTTAATAACTAAAATTTCCTTGTTGATAGATTTTCATTACAGTAAACATTTAGCGAGATATAGCTGTTTAAATCTTCTATTTACGAGCAAACACCCCCTTATTCGAGCCCTTTAAACCCGCCCTAATTAAAAACTAAGGCATCTTATGGAATTTAGTTTACACAGTCTTATAACCCTTTAAAAATCCTACAAAGTCATTTTTGAAAAAACTTTTTGTCGCCAAAATTGAAGGAGCTCTATTTATAAAACAATTTTTTTTCGAAAAATTCGGATAGTCCGCTTATGGATAATTTTCAATGTATGTATAATACTACAGAACCGGTTCGTATACTGGAAGATGACTAAAAAACTCTTTTTATTTGTATTTGTATTTGTACATATTTGTAAATTCGTATTTTTGTGTAAATAAATGTTTTTCTACTTCTTTAATTCTACTTTTTTTCTGTATAGATCTACTAAAATATCTACTTATAAAAACTGTAATGTTATTAAGGGTGGATTTTGTAAGAGTTGAAATATTATGATATTTTATCCTAAAGTATAAAACAATCATTATTTAACCAATCAAAACCAAATTTTACCCGTATTAAAGTTTACAATGTTTTTATATAATGTTTGACAAGAAGGGGTAGTTTACACCCCTAAAGATAATCAACGCCCTTGAGTACGATATAGAATATGAAGTACAGGGTGAGATGATCCTAATTCAAAATTTTTATGTAAATCGATGCAAGCCGAAATTATTCTTTTAGGGTGAGTAAATTTGTTATATATAGCTCCAACAAGGGTGGTTTTAAGGGTTGAAATATTATGATAGTATATTTTAAAGCATAAAACAATCATTATGTAAATAATAAGAACCAAATGTTGACAATATTAAAGTTTAAAATGTTATTTTATAATTTTATACAATTAGGGGTAGTTTTCACCCTTTAAAAACTAAAAGCGTACAACGGCTCAATACAGAAAATTAACTAGAGGGTCTAATGAGCCTAATCCCAAATTTTTGTACAAATCGATGCTGGACGAAAAAATTGCGAGGTTTTGCCGTTTTTTCAGCTTCATTTCCTCGACTAATAGTTGTTATAGAGTGTAGTTGTAAATAAATATGTAGGTACTTATATTTTTATTTGCTGATTTGTAAAATAAATTTTTTCGTTATCGAAAATAACTAAATACATAACGAAACATATATACCCTATTCCACGAACATACGCCTGTTTTGGATTACTTCGACAACGAATATTTTACTGTGCAAAATAAGAAGAACAAAAGTAAATTGCAAACTACATTGTTGTTTATTGGAATAATTATTAGAGCCATTTACTTTCGTACTTCTTATGTTGCACAGTAAAATACTCGTTGTCGAAACAATCCAAAACAGGAATCTTAATAAAACAAATACATAAATAATACAAAATGAACCACAACTTTCTATAAGTAAAAAATTATCAGTTATGTAATATATGTTCAAGATGTTTATACAACAAGCGATTTTAAATGATTTATTTACATTATTTAACATAACTGATATTATAGACGCAAAAGCGTTCGAAATTCTTAATTTCATAAAAATATCATCTGAAGTAGTAGGGTAGGATAGGTATGTAGCATTTACAATATTTTTAATATAACGTCATTTAAAAAATTCATCTTGGTCTATCCTGGTGACCAGGTGGCCAAATATAAGTATGGACCGAATCTATCTATCCATTTATTTCTAAATTTTATGTTGAGGTTGTTCTTAACATCACGTCAAAAATAAGCTGGAACTCTGTCGTCCAATTGGAGCCACATGTTTGTTCGCACGCTAAGTCGAAGGTTTAAGATGGATCCAAAAAACTTGTTTTAAGAAATTTAAAAAAGTTGCTCCATTTAGATTTTCGTCAAAAAATATGGGTCAATAACGTATTCGCTCAGAATACTGCCCCAAACGTTAACACTTCATCGATGTTGGCGATCAACAGTAAAATGTTTGTTTACTGTATCATAATAAAATGAAAGCTATGCCTATTAAATAGACGATTATTATGAAAAGTAGGTAGATTCGTTTGTACACAATACATTCTTTAAAAAATCAATATCTTCTCCAAATTCTAAGGTCTATATACGAAAAGTTAAACGTTCCTGTTCTGTCTAATGCAGGTGTAGTTGAGTTTTATACGGATGATAGTGGTTTTTCTTATGTATTCTACATACATCACCCGTTTGACTGATTTCCAATTGACTCGAAATTTTTCACGTACTAGTATTTGGGTTTTCCGTAACAGAAAGTAGGACATCAAGTTCGTTGACGTCATCAAAAATAAATGGTTTATTTTTATTTAACTTTTCGTACCTATGCAACATTACCAATAGCACGAAATATATCGGGAAATCTCTCAAAAACGTCCTTTTTTGGGTGTCTTCTATCAGGATACCACTTTTAAGCGCAAACATTAGAAGCTAAGGGACAATTTTAAAAATATTCCCCAATGCAAAGTAGCATGTCTACTCTTTCATAGATAGCGTGATTATTCATTTTTAGGAACAATTAAATTTGAATGTAATTGGCTCTGCCAAAGCCACTTTTAAGTAAAAAAAATTGAATATCATACACGGATGTTTATAGTTTTGATGATTACCAGACCGTACTTTTATAAACTGACAATGTCATACAATGACATTAATTAACTATACCTTTTGTTTTAAAATCGATTTACAGATTAAGAATTTAAATATTTGCAAATTACGCAAAAACTATGACACCTAGGAATAGGACATCCATATACCATTCGAAAGAGGTAAATTTGTTTACTATAATTATTTATTAATATACATGGTGTTCTATTTAAAATAAGCATCATATGACACATTGAATACTCCAATAATGAAACTGTAAATTTTGAACACCCTGTAGACAAATGTGTAATAATTAATCATGAAATACATTCAACCAATATCCAACTATATAGATGTAAAAGTAATGTTCTTATAATTTCTTAAATAACTTGAGAATAAACCTCCTTTTAAAACTTTACATTTTAAGAAAAGTCAACATAACTCAGAACACGCTGTACATAGGTATAGGGAATCCTTATGAAACTATACCTTATTTTTTGCGGACAATTAAAAAATACAATAAAATATAGGGTGTTCCATAAGAAAAAATATAACTTTGATACGCCGCCATTTATTGGGACACCCTGTATACTTACACTTGGGTACTTATGTACCCAACTTACAAACTATTGAATTTAAATTTTTTTGAAATCTTTTACCATATCGCTGTAATCTTCCGTCCCGTTAGTGGTGACTCACCCTGTATAGCGCTATAATCGAAAAAAAAAACGATTTTTAGAAATAAAAAATAAATTATTAAAAGATGGAAAATCCCCACTATAATGGAAAACTTAACTTAACTTTTTTTGGTTTTAGAACCTACTCTTCACCAGCCAATATGTCCCTGTGACTTTTTAGTAACTGCACATTTAGCATCCAAGCCCCAATAATAATATTATCTAAGTCTACAAGCGGCTCCTAGTGAGAGCGGTGTGATCACTTTTTTTTGTTTTTCTGAAATTCTAAAAAGATATTGGGTTGATCAGTAAGAGGTTATAATGGCCTTTTTGTTTGTTTTTGGTCCGCAATATTTTAAGTGTAGGTTTCACCAGTTTCTTTTCCGATTTTCAGACATCTTCTAGTATGTATTCTAGACTTTTTGATTTGCTACAAAATGTTTCTGGCCAGAGAAAAAGAGTACTATAATTCTCCATTAGCAATAGTATCAGAAATTTCGTTAATCTGAAATTTCGTTAAGAGCCTCACACATATAACAAATATATAGTCGTAATACTCATTTCAGCATGTTTTCTTGATTCTTCGTTACTTCTTACGTAAATATCATCCTTTGTCTCAATGCGATAGAGTAAGAAGGTTTCAAGTTATTTACGTTTTAATGTAATGGATTGAATAATATTATGTATTTTAAACACACAATCTTATTGGTAGGGGAGCCCAAGCGGGGATTTTTGCAGTTACTCGAGCGCGTCAGATTATCATATGGGGAGAAACCTGGTGCCCTGCAGATGCATCTCTACCATATATTGGCTCTTAACAAAGGGAAGTTCGTTAAGGGGGGTCCGAAAAAAAAATCTATCCTTAAAAATACTCGAAATTGTCAGATTAAGATAAGGTAAGTTAAGTATATACCTACAAAAGAGTGTATGTTTCAAAAGTCTGACGATTTGAGCGGGGCGTAAGGAAATGGGTGAGTCAAAATTTTCACAAAAAGAAGCGAATATTTCGCGAAATGAACGTCAGATCGAAAAACCAAAAAATACGTCTTCAATATTTTTCAATAATCTTATCGAATGGTACTAAACATGACCCCCACGGAGAGGGGTGGGGGGTAAATTTAAAATTTTAAATACAAACCCCACGATATTTCGCAAAACGAATATCAGATCGAAAAACTGCAAAATACACTTTCAAAATGTTTTTGAAAAATCTATCGAATGGTACCAAACACGACCCCCCACGGAGGTGGGTAAGGGGGTTACTTTAAAATTTGAAATGTGACCCTTAAATTTTTATTGCAGATTATTTACATAAAAATACGCAACTTTTATTGGAGACATTTTTTCGAATTATGGATAGATGGCGCTATAATCGAAAAAAACGATTGTTGGAAATGGAGAATTAAATTAAAAATGGAAAGCGCCCACTAAAATAGAAAGTTTTACTTACCTTTTTTTGATTTTAGGACCTAATAATCACAACCCAATAGGTCCCCATAACGCTCGAGTGGCTGCAAATTTAGCATACTTTGCTCCCCTACCATATTGAATGTAGTTTAAAGTACATAATCGTATGGAATCCATTATATTTAAACGCAAATAACTTGAAAACTACTTACTTTATCGCAATGAGACAAAAGGATGATATTTATGTTAAAAGTAACAAGGAATAAAAAAACATGCAAAAAATGATTATTACGACAGTGGCGTACATTGTGAGGGGGAAAAGGCGGCGAAAATGAAGTATATATCCCTACAGCACGCCTCTGGTAACAGCGGAAAACTATCTTTTAAGAGTAGCTAAAGTACCCTAACATGTGTAAACTGTGTGTCAGGTTTGAACAAAAAATATTAAAAGGTGCTTGAACAATGGGCTAAAATCATTTTAGAATATTTGTAATAAAACACTCTGTATCTTGGGTTAAATCTTCGTATTTTGTGCTAAGGTTTCTTCAGTTACGATATGGACAATTGGTAATGAAACACCCTATATACATACAAGAAATTATTCAGCACTTTTTATTTTAAATTCTTATTCAGTCTTAAAATTATACGGTTTACTCATTAACTATATTTTTGGACGCCAATGAGCTGCGTATTTAATAATAAGGTCGATTGTAATATGAACAACGATTCAATGTTAAGATACCTGGTTATATACCTGTCATTTAGGTCGTAAGGTTGGCAAACGCATGAGATGGGACGAGTGAGTAAATGTTAAAATGGGAATGTTGGTTGACGGTAGGTAGTAATATTCCTAGATAATAGGTGGCAATTAGCTCAATGTTTCCCCTGCTTAAAATAAACTGTCTGTCTGAGGAGAAATGTGAAAGGGTCTGTGTAAGGCAATCAAGGAACATAATAAAATGTATATAATAAATTGAACATCGAATTTAAGAAGCAACAAAAAGTATGGAACGAAAGCCTAGGTCAAGGAGTTTCAAAACACCCCATTCAATTTGAATTTAATATAGGATACGCCAGTTTAAAACATCCATAAGCAGATTGATATAACGTTGCGTTTCGCGATATATCGATGGGTTTTTGACAAAACATCGTAACCGACAAAACGCACATTTTACAGGAGACGACTTTTTCTTCTCCCAACTTTTTGGATAATATAATTAAAATTTTGAAATTTTGATAAGTTAGTACATAAAAAATATTAATTTAAGAAAAAAAACTGTACCTAATATAACATTATTTTTTTAAATAATGTAACATACGATACTTTGTTAGACCTTGTCCGTGTAAATTTTAGTTGCAGCTTGTCGCTTAAGATAAACATACGATAGTTTCAAGGTATCAATCTATAAATGAATATTCATAAATAATGTAAGTATCTTAACAGAAAAAATATTATTAATAATAAAAATCGACAAAGAAAAATAAAATTTAATACGTACATAAATATATTAATATGTGACACTGTACTAAATGATGTTCTATTCAAAAGAATCTCAAAAAATTTTATTCAAAAGATACGACGTCCCAAAAAATGTAATTTTTGAAAACTTCGTAGTTTTACAGAATTACTACCACTTTCAACAGGGTATTAGTCAAGTTTGAACAGATATTACAATTTTATAGGAGTTTTTTAAATCTTAAGATGTAGTCTTTAAAATGCGCCAAACTATTTTGCTTTAGACATGAAATAAACAACTTCTGTTTGAGAAAATTAAGAAAGATGAAAAAAATGTAATACCATAACCCAAAAATATCAGTTAAAAAAATGTTAGCGTAAAAAAGCGTATTCTTAGCAAGGACCAATTGTACTTGTTTGAGATATCAGAAGTCATCAATTCAGAACATTGTTCAGAAGACTTTCTAGTACGTGATCCTGGCCCAATGTCACATTCAAGATGGCTTACTACTGCAAACCGAGTTTTGCGTTTCTACATCAGTGTGTCCGTGCCCGTGTGGGATGCGGGCCGCTAAAAAGAATACACCCACAGTATCTCCTACTGGTCGTAAGAGGCGAACGCAGGAGCAGCTGACCGCTGTCCTTACCCAACATTCCATCTCGTCCCATACCCATTTATTTACCAAGAACCTATCTCAGCCACACCCCGAGTGTCGGATGAGTCCTCTTGACCGTGTTTGAGTGGAAGAGGTCCTTTTTTCGCGGGGGGTGTGTGGCATATACATGTCGCGCACCCTACACACAAACTGCGTAACTTGCGCCTCTCCCCATTCAAACACTCCTAATTTCCTCAGGGTAGCAGGTAGAGACTCGTCTATAAACCCAATAGGTGATAGCCCTACTTCAGGTATGCGACCCTGCCCACGCGAGCCTTGGTATATCTACTAAGTCCAAACAGTAGATACCATTGTCCTTTCCTACTAACCCTGTTTAAACAAATTTCCTTATTAGCACTCCCAACCAAAGGGGAAGGCAACGGGAAACCACCCCTTTATTTCACCCACGAAAGTTCATGATATGAGCAATAGCTGCGAGGCCTCGGATGATGAGCTTCGCGATCCGGATGGCACCCGGCGCATCTTCTCGTCCGGGGAGGAATGTGTGAAATCAGTTACCGGGCATGTAGACGTGACTCATCAGGCTTTACATGCGAAATGTGCTACTGGTGAAAAACAAAAACTTAATAACCGCAAACCATACAGCATAGCTACATGGAATGTCCGTGGTCTTTTACAACCGGGCAAACAAGCTATTCTGGAGAAGGAACTGGAACGAACCAATATCTCTGTGGCCGGGCTCTCTGAACTTCACTTCCGTAACGAGGGGCACTACATAACTAATTTGGGACATTTCATTTGCTTTTCCGGCAACACTAACAAAAGTATCAATGGTGTTGGCTTTTGGGTTTCAAAATCTCTTTCTCCTTATATACTGGGATATCAAGCTATCAGTGATCGTATAATTTCCTTAAAACTAAATGGATCTCCCTCTATTGTCCATTTGATTCAGGTCTATGCGCCTACCTCAACTGCTGATGATGATACAACTGAATCTTTTTTCAACGAACTGGAATCATATCTGCAAAATATCCCAAATAAAGAAATCGCTATCATCATGGGTGATTTAAACTCAAAAATCGGAGTTACTATGGCTGACGAACATATACGAAATATTGTGGGTAGATATGGAATAGGTGAACGTAATTCAAGGGGAGACCGCCTTATCCAGTTCTGCGTTGACAATGACTTGACAATAATGAACTCTATGTATAAGCACCACCCCAGAAGATTGTACACTTGGATCTCACCTAACGGACGACACCGAAATCAAATCGATTATATAATGATTAAACATCGCTGGAAAACGTCTATTAGCCAGTGTAAAACACGACCTAGCGCTGACTGCGGCTCTGACCACCAACTTCTTTTTGCAACGCTAAAGCAAAAATTCAAGGCATGTGCTAGGATCCGAAACAAGAGGATATCAAAAATAAAAGATACACAACAATTTAAAAGCCAATGTAATGAAAGATTCGAAAATATTTTACCAACTATCGTCACTCATAATTCCGAAAAGATTTGGTTATCTTTTAAAAATACCTTGATACAGACCTTGACTGACTGCGAGGCACAGTCTAATGCCGTCTCAACCGGACCAAAAAAGTGTGGATGTCTGCAGATACTTTTGACCTCGTTGAAGAACGTAGAAAACTTAAAATTGCTGGAATCGAGAACCCTCTCAGGAATTCCCAGTACCGACAGCTATCTAGAGCTATTCAGGCTGCTTGTAGACGAGACAAAAACAAACATATAGAGAAAATCTGCAGAGAAATTCAACTACATGCCGACACAAATAACACCAAAGAACTCTTTGATAAAGTCAGACTACTCACACGTAAATTCAAGCAGAAATCTTGGTCTATCAAAGATGATGAAGGTAATGTACAGACGGATTTGGACAAGGTTATTGATGTTTGGAGGGCGTATTGTAAGTCTTTATACGCCAATACGGACCAGATGCCAGCGGACACCCCGTTTGTACCTGACTGCCAGACCTCCACTTTCCATTCTCCTTCAACAGAGACACACCACACTAGTTTTGAATCTGAACCTGACATACTTTTTTCCGAGGTGGAATTCGCTTTAAAAAGACTAAGTTAAACAAAGCAGCAGGATATGATCTCATTACTGCAGACGTCTTGAAGCATCTTCCGGAATGTGGAGTGAAAATATTACATCGATTGTGTAATGAAATATGGCACACAGGCGTCTGGCCTGAGGATTGGAGAAAGACCATAATCATACCTCTTCATAAGAAAGGTTCAACAAATGATTGTAACAACTACAGGCTATTAGCTCTAATATCACACGCCAGTAAGGTGATCCTCTACATACTGCAACGGCGTCTAGAAAACTTCATAAGTTGGCAAATAGCACCTGAGCAGGCTGGATTTGTAAAGGGCAGAGGCACTAGAGAACAAATCCTTAATGTAAGAAACATCATAGAAAAAGCCAGAGAATACCAGATCCCGATATTTATATGTTTCGTCGATTATACAAAGGCCTTTGATAATGTTAGATGGGACAAACTATGGAACATATTGACGACAATGGGTGTACCTAAACACTTGACTCACCTTATTAGCAAACTGTACCAAGATAACCTGGCATATATTCGAATGGACGGATACCTGTCTGACAAATGCACTTTGGAGAAGTGAGTACGCCAAGGATGCGTTTTATCTCCCTCATTATTTAACATCTATTCGGAGTTCATAATGCGCAGAGTCTTGGATGGTTGGGAGGGAGGAGTAAACCTAGGTGGTGTTAAGATATCTAACTTGCGTTTCGCAGACGACACTACACTTCTAGCCTCTACTCCAGAAGAAATTACTGAATTATTAAAAAAACTCGAGGTAGAAAGTGCTAAATTTGGACTCATGGTTAACTACAACAAAACCAAAATCATGGTTATTGATCGCCAACAACAGTTTCCTGAAACCCAAACTATTGCCGGATGCGAGGTAGTCACATCTATGATATATCTTGGAGCTCTAGTTAACAACACAGGCAGTTGTGAACCCGAAATTAGAAGACGCATTCAACTAGCAAGAGCGGCAATGAGTGAACTAAACGGGGTCTGGCGTGATTGTCACATTACTATGACAAACAAAAAGAGACTCATTTCAACTCTGGTCTTTTCCATATTTTACTATGCATGCGAGACATGGACAGTCAAAGAATCAGATAGACGACGTATAGACGCCTTTGAAATCTGGACATGGAGACGCCTGCTTCAAATTCCATGGACGGCTCGCCGTACAAATATCTGGGTTCTGGATGAAATTAAACCGGATCAGCGTCTCTCCAGTACCGTTTACTCTAGAATTTTAAAGTTCTTTGGTCATATCCATCGAAGTGATCACAAAATGGAGCGGTTGGTGGTCCAAGGCAGGCGTCAGACTCAACGCCAACGCGGAAGATCTCCACAGCGATGGGCGGACATTACTAAAAATCTTCTCAACAAACAGTATACTGAGGCAATACATGTAACTGATGACCGCGACCAGTGGAGAAATATTATCAATCAAACTGTCCGAGCTGCTGAAGCCCAATTATGAACCACAACACATCTACTAAGATGTTAATGACTATGATGATGTGTCAAGCTATTCTGAAAATCTGAGAGAAATTATCAAATGGAACACCAGTACACTGACTTCTCCTCCACTGTTAAGAACATCGACTAATGGAGAGATAAAACTGTATGTAAGCAATTTCAAGCCTGTTATGAGTATAGATAAGGATCAGATTGGATCACGTATTACAAAGTCTTCTGAACAATGTCCTGATTTGACGACTTCTGATATCTCAAGCAAGTACAATTGGTCCTTGCTAAGAATACGCTTGTCAACTTTTGGAATCTCACAATCGATAGGATTAAAATCAATAGCTGCTAGTCTTTGACAATCAAGTAGGACCTTTCCAATCGCTCCGGATATCCTATTACGCTTGTTGTATTTCCATCTAATTGTTGAAAAAGGTGGCGAAATGGCAGTTTGTTGTAATGGAGAAGACAAATACTCCATTGTAGAGGTCTTCCCACATGTATCTCTATTTGTGGCTGCGCGCGCTTCGCTGGCATTCGTCACTTTCGCCTCGCATCTCGGTAGTCTGCTGTTTTTGACGAAGCTGCGCTACCGAATTCCACTTGAATATCAAAATTTATCTTATATGCTTGGATTTTAAATGTATTATTGTAATAGAAATAAAGTATAAACAGTCAAACTTTGAAATTTTGCAAAAGCTACTAATTTTACTCATTTTGTATTATGTTGCACGACCGGAAGATATTAAACAAATGTATAATAAGTGCATATATATTTTTTTACATACTTTTAGTAGTTAATTCATGGTATAAAAACGCAATTAAAACCATCTGGCATGCTTAAGAAAAATATGAAAAATTAAGATTTTTCACAATTTTTTGATAACTTCGATGGCATTGCGCGACCGGAAGATAAATTAATAAAAGAATAATAATTAGTGCTTTTTTCACGTCTATACCAATGACAATTTTGTGCACTATAGTGACCTGAAATTTTTTTCGAACCACCCTAATGCCCCACTATAAAAAATAAATGATTTATCAGAACGCTGGTAAGTTAATATTTTTACATATTTTAAAGTTTTGTCCTAAGTTAATAGTCATATTGAAGCTTATTTCCAAATAATGGTTTTATGAACTATTCAGAAGCTACTTTAATAAAGAATTGGTTTCGGAAATAGTCTATCAAACAATACTCCACTTCACAATTCCCATCTTTCTCAGTTCCTGTTCGTTTTACTTATCTTCTGTGGCAAAAATAACTGGAAGGGTGTCAGCATTTAGTCCCAGGGGAACATTGGAGTAGTGCGCCTTTTAGATATTACACCACAAACGAGCTGCGCGTTCTATGTGGCCTGAATAGAAATACACAAACTTTATATGGAGTTCGATAGAAGATATATCCGGGATCTAGTGTACGGGCCCTTTAAGTGAGAAGTAGGTAATGGGTTATTAACGAACTGGTTTCTGTTAATATTTGTTCAAAATATAAAATGTTATTCAAAAACCAGAATAATTGTGACACATTAAATCTATATTTTGCTTTAGAAAGTAAAGGTATACATATTATACGCCAGATATAATAATACTTTCAGAGCAAAAACTATAAATACACAAAAACAGCGTGTTCAAAGTACACATCAAAAATTTCTAAGGAACACGACTATATTATTCCACTTGTTGCAATAAAAACTTAAAAACTTTTTTTGAATACATTCCATTCGATTGGATAACTTATTCTCTGCAAATCAAAGTATATGCAGTATGGTGAAAATGAAAGGAATAAATTCGTTATTTTCGTAAACCGGCGACTTCCGAAAGGAAAATTCCGAAACAGGTCGATTTTTATTTTTAAATTACGACATTTTGACAATATGTCATACTAGTGAAGTCATCCATCTGGGCGTGATGACGTAATCAATGATTTTTTAAAATGGAATAGGGTTGTGTGCTGGCTCATTTGAAAGGTCATTAAATTCTCTATTCAATCATATTATAAACATTTACATATTTGTTTATATACAGGGTGCCCAAAAAAAAATTTAATTGAATTATTTGAGAAAAAAAAGAAGAATGTATGTAAGTTATTTAATTCAAAATACATTTTAATGTTGCCCGAAAACAGAAAATAGTATATTGTACAACAAGTGAGAAAAAAGACATATTTCTCACGAGGGCAGAAGTTTGTTGGCACGAGCCGTGGCACGAGCCCTGGCACGGAGTCGAGGGGCGAGGGCCGCAAATCGAGCGAGGGGGAAATATGTCATTTTCTCATGTGTTGTACACTGTACTTTTTCTATGGATGCGGTTTTGTCAAGAGTTCAAACTTCAAAATTAAATAATTTAGGTGCTTTTAGGTATATTATATGCATAAATTTAAATAAAATACATATACATATAGATATTTAATATTAATAAGATAAAATTTATATACTTTATTTTTTAAATTCTAATTAACAGTTATTTTTGAACAGTTTTGAAAGGTAATTCCTGGTAAGGTTTGCTTTAACACATTTGTTTGAGAACATTAATTTTGTTTGTATTGTGCATGTTACCATGGAAACGGTAATCATAATATTGAAGATCGTAGGAGAACCCGTGAGAAACAATATTTCTTACTGCAATGGCCGACTTTTCTCACTGCGTAAAGAATTCTTCGTTTTGAATGTGTGTAAGTAGTGAGAGAAGTTGCATATTGTATAGTATTTATAGAAAAAAATGTTTATTTCACAAATAAACATTCCTTTTCCATTAAATTCAATGTTCAAGCCAGCTCCCGTCAGCCACCTGCTTCTTGGAAGTTTGAACATTTAATTTAAGCGAAAAGCAATGTTTATTTGTGATATAAACATTTATTTATGATTTCTGACAGCAGCGAAATGTATTTTGAGTTAAATAAATTACATAATATATTCTTTTTTTGGCAAATAATTTAATTTAAAAAAAAATTTTTGGGCCCCCTGTATAAATAATTATATACATGTTTATATTACTGAGTAGATAATTGAATAACCTTTCAAATGAACTAGCACACTAGCCCCATTCTCATTTAAAAAAATCATCGATTACATCATCACGCCCAGATGGGTGACGTCATTAGTATGGTATATACGCCAGCAAATGGTAATTTAAAAATAAAAATCGACCTGTTTCGGGATTTTTCCTTATAGTCGCCGGTTTACGAAATAACAAATTTATTCCTTTCCTTTGCACCATACTGTATAACAGGTTAGATGGAAAGTTCGTAGGCTGACACATAGATGGCACTACTGATCCATATGATTTTTAGTCAGTCCTAACCTTCAAAAGATGCGTGTATAAATTTGACAGCTGTCGAACTATTAGTTTACGAAATATATAGAATTTTGAGTGAATCAACTTCTGTTAGTTTAAAAAAATGGATAAAAAGGAAAAAAAAAATCTTTTTTTGGCGAAAAAAAAATATTGTTAAAGCCAAAGCTTGGCTTGATAAACATTATTCAGACTTTGCACCAGGAAAATCAACCGTTCAGAAATCGATTGCTAAGTTTAAACCATGCGAAACGAGCACCGAAGACGATGCACGCAGTGGACGCCCCAAAGAGGCTGTTACCGATGAAAACGTCAAAAAGTCCACAAAATGATTTTGAATGACCGTAAAGTGAAGTTATTCGAGATAGCTGAGACTCTAAAGATATCAAAGAAGCGTGTTATATATTGTGCATGAATATTTGGGTATGCGAAAGCTCTGTGCAAAGTGGGTGCCGCGAGAGCTCACAATCGATCAAAAACAACAACGAATTGATGATTCTGAGAAGTGTTTGAAGCTCTTCAATCGCAATAAAACCGAATTTTTGCGTCGATATATTACAATGAATGAAACATGGCTCCATCATTTCACACCGGAGTCTAATCGACAGTCTGCTGGGTGGACTGCACGTGATGAACCGACTCCAAAGCGTAGAAAGACGCAAGAGTCGGCTGGCAAGGTTATGGCATCAGTATTTTGGGATGCGCATGACATAACATTCATTGACTCTCTTGAAAACGGAAAAACCATTAACAGCGACTATTACATTGCGTTATTGGAGCGTTTGAAGGACGAAATCGCGAACAAACTGCCCCATTTGAAGACAAAGAATGTGGTATTTCATCAAGACAACACACCGTGTCACAAATCAATGAAAAAGATGGCAAAATTTCATGAATTGGGCTTCGAATTGCTTCAGTAGCCACCGTATTCACCAGATATGGCTCGCAACGACTACCACCTGTTCTTTGACCTCAAGAGAATGCTGGCTGGAAAGAAATTTAGCACAAATGAAGAGTTAATCGCCGAAACTGGGGCTTATTTTGAAGCCAAAGACAAATTGTATTATAAAAATGGTATTGAAAAGTTGTATAACCGCTATAATCGTTGTATCGCCCTTACAGGTAATTGTATTGAATAATAAAATCAAATTTTATCAAAAAGTAGCTATTTGTATAACAAGGGAGGAAAGTGCTACTTTTCCTCCCGAGAATGAAGTTTACTGCCCGACGCGTAGCGGAGGGCAGTAATCATTCAAGGGAGGAAAAGGCAATTTACTAACATGTTATTCATATGATTTTTCCACCTTCCTTAAATAACAAGTAATTTTTTCATTTTTAACTAATTTATTTATGTAACTAATAGCCAGGGAGGTAGTGTCAAATTTGACCGGAGCATTTTAGCATGGCTGGTTTCTTATTATTTAGGTAGGTGCTCCAAAGCTTATTAACAAATGATGTGTCAGCTGGCCCAAAACCGGGGATTTTAGTCAAGAAAAGGTAAACATGAAAGTTGATGGACCAACGCTACAGCTTAAATGTCAAATATTTATATACGTTACTCAGAACATTTAATGGACTTGCTTACTTGACGCCTACCTTTCACTCAGGAGATCGGGGTTCAAATCCTGGCGCGGAAAATTCTTTTTGTTTTTTAAATTGACATTTTATTTTGAAAAATATTTATTTTTATAATACCACGTTTTTATTATTTATACGAGACAATATAAAAAAATCTGTATGTCTTTTATATAATTATGCATAGAACTTATGAAATAGCATAATATATACATTTGATCATAAATATTATGATTCACCTTAATAAGCAAAATTACTGTACATGAACCCCTGAAGCTTCCTGAGTTAGTACGACCAATCTAAGTGAAAAGGGGGGTTGGCCTCCCCACCCCACCCCCCTCCTGACATTTTTTATCTTTTTAGACAAACTGTTTTTTGTATATTATATTTTATATATATTATAGAGAATAGGGAAATATTTAGATTGCTATTAAAACATGGGGGTTGGTGATAGAAAAGTGAAAATTTAGGGTTGTATCTTTCGGTTCTACAACATATAAAATTAAGAAAAAACAGTTTGTCCAAAAAAATAACAAATAATATCTCCCTTTTCACTTAGATTGTTGGTCTTACCAACTCAGGAACCTTCAGGGGTTCATGTACAACACATTTGCTTATTAAGATCATTCATAATATGACCAAAAATGCATAGTTTGCGATTCTATAAAAGACATACAGATTTTTTTATATTGTCTCGTATAAATAATAAAAACGTGGTATTAGAAAAATAAATATTTTTCAAAATAAAAAAATGTCATTTTAAAAAACAAAAAGAATTTTCCGCGCCAGGATTTGAACCCAGATCTCCTGAGTGAAAGGTAGGCGCCAAGTAAGCAAGTCCATGAAATGTTCTGAGTAACGTATATAATTATTTGACATTTAAGCTGTAGCGTTGGTCCATCAACTTTCATGTTTTACCTTTTCTTGACTAAAATCCCCGGTTTTGGGCCAGCTGACACATCATTTGTTAATAAGCTTTGGAGCACCTACCTAAATAATAAGAAACCAGCCATGCTAAAATGCTCCGGTCAAATTTGACACTACCTCCCTGGCTATAACTAACAAAATTAATTAGAGAACCAAAACTAATAAGTAGTTACAGTAGAACTGTCATCTGTCAAATATACGTCAAACTATTAATAGTTTTGTTCTAGCATCAGTTTCAAACGGTTTGAAACCATCAGCGAATTGTGGACCAGCGCGAGTAGAGGGGATAGCACTGCGGGTGACTGTATTATGTTCTCTCACTGACCAACTCTTTGCTGACGATTTCTGACTAGTTTGACTGTTTGCTAGAACAAACCTATTGTAAACATTGTTAGACCAAAATAATAACTTACTGTTTTTTACCATTCTGCAAAATACGGGGTGTTCTACAAATAAACGTTAAAATGTATAGATACTTACGTAATAGATATGTAATAGAATATGCTATAGGGCGTCAATAAGTTATTTCATCAATGACATACCATGGCGTCACTTTTATTTTCCTCCCTACGAAGGAACAGTAATTTTACTCCCTAAGGAGAAAAAGTACGACTTTTCTCCCTACAATCAGGTCAGGAAAAGTACACTTTCGGTAGAGGTAGGTGGAAAAAAGTTTTCCTATGTTAGCCTACGAACTTTTCAGCCCAACGATTATAGTATTATATCGATTTTATAGCGTTCTACGCCTTTCCTTTCCTAATCGCCACTCATTTCTATTGTGACAGTCTTCCTCTCTTAAATTTTTTTCCGAGATCCCCTTGGAGATGCCCTTTATTAATATAGTTGCTGGTCTTCCTCGTTTTCGTTTTTCTGTGGGGGTCCATTCTAACACTTTTTTGGGGATTCTGCTTTCATCCATTCGTCTTATGTGTCCGTACCATACTAGCTGTTGTCTTTCGATGTCATCTATGATTGTTGAGTTATGCCATGCAAATTAATCTGTCAATTGCACTGTTTTATTAAGGCAAAAGTTACAGCGCCTCAAATTCGTTTGGTAAATTGCTTCAAATTGTAAAGTAAAAGTGCTTTAAATTGTAAAGTTGTCTGTATTTAAGGTTTCAGTTAAAAATCTTTTAGTAATATTTTTAATATCTTTCAATATTATTAATGTTTCTATTAGGTTGAAAACTTTGCCTTTCAGTTGCCAGATGACGCTAGTCACCTACTCCATAAACGTCAGTTGCAATGCGGGGATAGGCTTTCGTAGTTTTGTCACTTCGGGAAGAGAGCAGCAAACCTACGCCTCTCTGATGATGACTCCAAATAGAGTCGAAAATCGTCGATTTAGAGTGCTGGTTTGCGCTCCCTGTTCTAAGTGGAAAATAAGACGGTTTTGCCTTCGCATTGCAACTGAATAAAAATGGAATTTTCATTTTATTTTTTGTCTGTATTTACTTTAAAATGTTAGTTTTTTTTATTATTAAACGCAAGCTGTGTTTATACGACTGCAATATGGTCATCAGTTGACCAAATATCAGTTCTTCTATAATTTAAGTTAGTAAATCATACACAATCTAAGATCTTAACCCTATGCTGTCCTCGTCTAATTTTTAAGAATTTTGCATTTTAAAACTAAAATTAACACACAATACAACACTATGCTCTACTTTTACACTAACACTTTACACTAACTCAAATGGTTTTCTTCGTGTGAGTCTTCTTTCTAACTCAGTATTATCGAGGAGCTGGATGGTCTCGATGTTTACATGACTATGGAGCCGTTGTTCGTGACTACCTTCCATCTTCTTGATAACTTTGTATACATCTTCCATCTCAAGATCCTTGTGGAGTTCGACATTTTGGATATACCAAGGAGCATCAACGATGTTCCTTAATACTTTATTCTGAAATCTCTGGATAATCTGGGTATTACTTGAATTGGCACAGCCCCAGTGTTGGAAACCATACGTTTATACTGGTCTAAGTATTTGTTTGTATAGAAGTATTTTGTTATATGTGGACAATGCAGAGTTTATTCCCATTAGCCAATATATTTTTTTGTAACGGATACCTAATTCTCTCCTTTTCTTTTTAATGTGGACTTTCCAGCGAAGCCTTGCATCAAGTGTGATATCTAAATATTTTACAAAAGATGCAAATAGTATTTGGGCATCAATAATTTATTCTAATTGGAATGTTTTCGATTTTTTTTTTGTAAAACTGACATGAATTATTGATTTAGATTAATTTAATTTGATTTTCCATTTTTTAGTCCAGTTATGAATTTTATTTATTGCCAACTGTAATTTTTCTGCTGCTTCTTTGCTGGTATCATCTACTGCTACTGCTAAGATAGCGGTATCATTTGCAAATGTGGCTATAGTATCATTTTCCATTTCAGGTATATCGTATGAGTATAACAGGTAGAGGACAGGACCTAATACGCTTCCTTGAGGGACTCCTGATTTCTTTTAGATCAGTGTATACGTCTTCTTGCTTAATTCTGAAATATCTGTTAGATATAATGACTGCAAAATTTCTGAATACTGCTTAGACATAAGAATTTTGAGTTTGTAGACTAAATCTTCATGCCAGATTTTGTCGATGGCCTTAGCTACATCTAAAAAGATTGTAGAACAGACTTTCTTTTCTTCTAATGATTTTTCAATTAGGTTAGTAATTCTGTGTACCTAATCAATCGGAGAATGTTTGTTTCTGAATCCAAATTGGTGGTTTGGAATTATTTTTTTCTCTTTTAAAAATGGTTTCATTCTTTTTAGCAGAAGTTTCTCAAAAAGCTTCAATATCACGGGTAAAAGTGATAATGGTCTATATGATGACACTTCATTTGGTGATTTTTCTGGTTTTGGTATCATTTTCCATAAATTTGAAACATATCTCAATCTAAATGCAGCATTGGTGATGTTGGTCAATTTGACTATGGCTTTACGAGGCAGGTTTTCTAGTCATTCTCCAGTAATTAGATCATCCTGGTGCCTTCTTAGGATTTATATTGTCTTTTATTTCATCAACTACTTCCTTTGGGGATGTTGGCCTGATTCTCTCCTCTGTCTGATTGGGCTCTATCGATATTTGATCATTATTTTGGTCATCATGCGGTTTTAATGTATTTTCTATATATGCGGCAAATCTCGCTGCCCTTTTCTCATTACTGCTAGCCCAGCTTCTTATTATTAGCCTTCTTCTATCATCCACGTTTGGAGATAGGCCTCTCTCAACTCCTTCCATCGGTCTCCATCCTGAGCAACATATTTCCAATATGTTTAGGCTACTTTTTTAATATCATCAACCCAATGTTGTATTGCTGCATTCCAACGTTGGGCTTTTTGTCTAGCAGTGTGGCCAGCGAAGCTCCATAAACTTATCTGACAGTCGTATATCTAACATTGCTTTTGCCATTGCTCTTTCTGTTATGGCCAGTTTGTTCATATTTGCCTTGGTTAGGGTCCAGATTTCACATCCATACGTCATGATAAGAAGGATGCACTGGTTGAACACATTGCTCCTCAGGTATTGGGGTATTTTGCGCTTCTTAAGTATCCAACTAAGTTTTCCAAATCCTGCACATGCTAGTCTTGCTCTCCTAGTAATTTCCGCACTTTGGTTCTCTTTGTCAAGTTTCAGGATTTGGCCTAGGTAGATATATTCCTGGACTTTTTCTTTTCTATCTCACTGCCATTTATATACGTCTGGGGTCATCTGTGTTTGTCATTATTTTTGATTTTCTCATGTTAATTTTTAGGCCGACGTATTGGGAGCTCCCTGCGAGTTCCTCCATCATAATTTGCAGTTCTTCAAATGAGCTCGCTATAATCACAATATCTAGTCCAGCTACCGTCTTCCAATTTAATGGATGGAGAATAGGTTACTGGTCCTTTTAGCATTTTTGTTGCTTTCCATAGAGAGTACTTCGTGCTGCTATCATCCGTCAGCTCTCTCAGGTAATAACTGATTGACTCATTTTTTATATTTTGAATCTCTCTCTTAAGTTTTTGACTAGCATTGTTTAAATTTGTTTTTTCTTGGGGTGCTCTGGTTTGTTGCCACTTCCTTCTTAATTTTCTTTATTCTTTAATTAACTTTTTAATTTCTTTCAAACAGTTCTTTCCTTTGACATTTGATCTTATATTAGGAGTACTTTCCCATGCTGATTTTTGTATATTTTGTACAAGCAATTCAACTTCCTCATCTAGTTGTTCAGGTTTTTTTAAAGGTACTGCTAATTCAATTCTATCTTCTTGTGATTGCTTGGGATTGATCTAAAACTTTCCCAGTCTGTTAGTTTATTTGTTAGTATTGGGTTACAATACTTTCTGATAATCTTGTCACTCACAGTGAGTATAATGGATGATTGATCTGAATTCATATCCCAACCTTCATTCGTATCTACATAATTGGATGAAACATCTTCAATAACAAATAAATCAAATTAAATGTTAGTAAAACAAAAAATTTTATTAAATACAACGATAGTCATGGAGCCTCGGCATTTTACACATGTTCAAATTTTAAGTGCTATGAGAATGATCGAGGCTGATCTTTCACAAACTGGTGTTTCACGTCTTTTGACGTATCTTGGTGTGCAATTTCGTTATTTTTGAGTTGATATGAACGATCTGATAATGTCGCTGAAAGACATGGAGGTCGTCAACGTGCAACTACTTCTGGACAGGATCGGTATGTGGTAGGCTTACCTCGTGGAAATGTAGAAATGACTACATGTGAACTCTATGGAGCTTTAGAAAATACCCAAAACAGTAATTTATGTCACCAAACTTTTGACAAATACATTACATGAAGCTGGCCTGACGTCACACGTCATGAAGATGGGTACAATAATATCTCCATTAGGGCTTACAAGAATGAAGTTCTGTGTTATTCACAGATAAAGTTTGACTGGGTATTCACTCTTTCTAGAGAAGAGTATTTAAAACAAGACGCCATTTTCAAAGAGCTCTAGCTCCCTTAGGAATGATTTTCGGACTAGGTGAATTGGGTTAAATTGTCTTAAAAGTCATTGAGGAATCTCCGGTCTTCTTTGGCAGGAGAGTTTCTGGAGACCTTGTATATAAGTGGCAACATTTTTCCCATTATTTTTACTCCAGTAGCTAAATATTGCCAATAATCCTAATAGCACGTCACTGGTTATATTTTTTAATAGTTCGTATATTGTTCACCAAATTTGAAAAAAATATTTAGAAGCGGATTTAATCTAGAATAAATTTGACTTCTGATTTTAACCTATTAACACCTTGCCTCTTAATAACACACATCGTCGCTTCGCAAGAACATAGACTTAAGTCAAAATTTGACGAAATTGACTTATTAATGCAGATCTACTAAAAATAAAAGTATCTATCGCGTGAATAAGGACCTATATGACGTTAATATTAATAGTCGCTAAGAGATGGCACCAAGTGTCTATACAGGGTGTCCCGGAAAATAGTGCGTTCCTTAAAGGTATAGGTAGAAGGCACCATGTAGAACAAAAAACTCTTATAACATTTTTTTCTAAATGCAACCGTTTGACCAAAAAATTAAAATACATTTTGGTATGCAAATTTAAATCTGACAACTATGTGCGGTACGCAAATTTAAGCATAGACAGTCCCATGTAAATAGATAGAAGATAGATAGTAAACAGATAGTTTTAAAGAATCCTGTTTAGTGTCAATGCCGAAAATGTTTTCGAATCGTGAGTGTATTACCTATTATGTTATTACGTTGATTATTTATGGCAGATCACTAAATGGAGAGGCATACTATAATTAATTTGTGTTTGTGAAAGGTTACTTGAAACATCTATTCGGTATAATAATTATTTTCAAGTAAGTACAACTTAGTTATTTCAGTTCACAAGTAAACAAATTACTGAGACATTATCTGGTGTATTTAAGTTCCACTGTAAACTATTATGTAATTCAGTGAAAGCCCTCAACAATACTCAGCATTCAACACATTTAAACTTTACTAAATACATAATACTAGTTCAGTTAAAAGATATGTTTTTATGTTAAAAAATGTGTAATTCCTTTAAAATTATGCAATAGGTATTTCAATATATTTCAAAAGAAAATAATTTTAGTAAACAAATAGTAAATACATAAGTACCTACTATTAGGTTGGATTATTTTAAATACTGTAAATCACAATCACAAACGAGTTCTTATTATCTGTTATTATTCCGTAGTGCGTACGATGTTGCCAGTTTATTAAAATTTCCAAACATTAAAATACAGGTATATGGAAAACAATGTTAACTTTTTTTTTTGGAAACGCTTAACTTTAGAAAAAAATGGTGTAGGACTTTTTTGTTCCAAATTGTGTATTCTCTCCATGCCTTAAAGGAACGCACTATTTTCCGGGACACCCTGTATTTGTTTAGCGAGAAATTAGTTAAATACTTAACATTTTCGTATGAATACAGACCCAAGTTAGTTTCGCTGCAGAATAGCGCAGAATGTGAAGCAATTTGTGTTTGTTTCTCGTCAAGGACGACCGATCTTATACTTACGATTAGTTTTTGTGAAAATTATCTCTAAAATAAGGACTCTTTTTGAGTTAGGTCAGCGTTTTAACAAAGTTGAAGTAAATGTTTCTAAGGAAAAAAGACCCAAATGTAATAGGGGCTAACAAAAACACTTTATAAATTTATCTAGTTATCACAGTTTGTATTTAGATATATTTCTAACAAAATTGTATAGGTAATTTCTTTAAAATAACCACTTATGCATAGTTTTGCTTATAATCATATCCATAAAATTTTAAAATGCCTCTCCTCTAAAATCGTCTTTTTTGACTTAAGCCTACGCTCTTGCGAAGCGGTGACATGTTTATAGTAACCTTAGGTCTTAAAAGAAACAGAAAAATATTTTATCTTACTTTCGGAACACCCAGTATTTTAAACAGTATATCCCTGTAAGTTGTATCCATATGAAAAATTTTTTGTCATTAATTTTACGAAAAAAACATATTCTTCATAAAAACCTCTGCATGGTCCAAAATATAAGATTTAACCATCAAATATCAAATTTTTTGAATATTATACGAGGTATGTCAATAAGTTTGAATTTCACTCAAGAGGAAAGTAGCTTTATTTTTCACAATATTGAAAATTGTAATTATGAAAATTTGTTTGGAGTTAAAAACTATATTCTAGTATGCAATTACATCCTTCTAATTGAAAAAAAATTTTTTTTTGAAAAATTATTGATAACTAACGTTATTTTCAGTTATTTCAATTCAGATATCTCTTTTATTATTAATTTTACGAAAAAAAGGGATTCTAAATAAAAAGTTCTGCATTGTCTAAAACCTAAAATATAACCATCATATGTCAAATTGTATCAAGTTTATACGAGGTATGTCAAAAAATATGAATTTCGCTCAAGAGTAAAATACGTTTATTTTTCACAATATCGAAAATTGTTATTATGAAAAGTTATTTAGAATTAAAAACTATGTTTCAGAATGTAATTACATTCTTCTAATTGAAATATTCTGAACTATAAAGGTACTTTACTTTTGATCTAAATTTATCTTTTTTGACATACCTCATATAAAATTGATAAAATTGACCTTGCAGAACTTTTTCTTAAGAATTACTTTTTTTCGCAAAATTAACCCGGCACCTGCCACGTGGCTTTGCAAGGTGCCAACTGCCACGTGGGGTGCTCACAGCACCCCTTAAAAATTTTCTGTGATCCACTTGTTTAAAAAACAAAATAATGTGTTGAGTAACACAAGAATATAAAAAAAACATGTTTTATTAACTTATTAGCTACTAATATGTTATTAAAGTTAAAAAATAAAATGAAAAAGGTGTTATAAGCAAATTAGCAAGTACCAAGCCATAATAAATGAAGTCAAGTAAAATATCTAAAAAAATTAAGATTTAGTGAGTATAGAGTCTATATTAATAATTTAAATCAGTTATCTCAATAAAGAAATTTAAATTTGACCTGTTTATCAAAAATACAAATAAAAATTAAAACTTAAAGTGCCAGGTGATGACACCCCAATTCGACTTTAGAGCTATAAGTTCAGAATGATATTAAATAACCACTTCAAACACTAACACATGTATGCTATATAATATTATATAAAGCTACTATGACGCACAGCACGGTTACCAAACTTGAAATACCAAATATTTGATAAAAATGTGTTATGGGGTGCTGGTAGCACCCCACGTGGCAGGTGCCGGGTTAATAATAAAAGAGTTAACAGAATTGAAATATTTGAAAATAATGATAGTTATCCATAATGTTTAAAAAAAAATTTCAATTAGAAGGATATAATTACGTATTAGAATATAGTCTTGAATTTCAAACAACTTTTCATAATAGCAATTTTCAATGTTGTGAAAAATAAAGCTACATACTTTACTCTTTAGTGAAATTCAAAGTTTTTGACAAACCTCGTATAACATTCATAAAATTATCTGATGGTTGAATCTTGGGTTTTGGACCATGCAGAACTTTTTATAAGGAATAGCTTTTTTTCGTAAAATTAATAATAAAAAAATTTTCCATATGGATATGGATACAACTTACAGGGACATATTTATTTAAGTACTGTATAAAGTTTAACAATGTTTAGGCAAAAATTTTAATACTAAATTCTGAATCACCCTGGTAACTCAAAATAATCCCGAATTGCTTCTGAGCAAAAAACATTCAGTTACCCAATTTATACGCTTATTGTTCGTGTCTAGCGTCAATAATCCCGCAGGATGTGCAGGACTTAGTAGAACTTTACCACACAAGTTTTAGTGGTTGTGGTCTCACAGAGATTGCTGTTTTCCGGAACAAAATTACGGTTTTCTTTAAAGTTGAACTATATCTGCATTCTGGGAAGTGTTTGCAAGAAGTTATGGACCGAATATTATTTGAACTGCAGTATGTGCTGAAAGGCTTACTTACCCACTATTAAACTTTTATGTTGAGACGTGTTATATGGAATTAGTTTTTATTATTATTTTAAATAATTGTGGCATTCTTGGAGAAAGAAGAAGAAGTTGTCAACACCTATTTATTGGATTAACAAAGGCTTCGTTGCTCATAATCGGTTAGAGATGTGGGTGTGGTTCTTTTTATTTTCTTATTAGCTGGGAAATAAATGATAGATTTTTTTATTGGCTTTAGGATTAGACCATGCGGCTAGAAACAAAGTAAGTAGTACATACATAAACATAATATATCTTAACCAAGTTATCTAATTAGTTATCTTAATTAAGGTTATCTAAGCCTGACCGAACTTTTTGTTAAGAATAGATATAATTAGCATTTTTTTAAAGTGATTTTTTGTTAAATTAATCTTAATAAACATTTTGGGATTAGGACAAGGCTCACACTTTTCTCATCCAAGGGTTTTTCTTAGCATTTTTTATTAATTATTGATTACCTATATACACACCCCACACGATAAGGCGGGCATATAGGTAATCAAAAGGAAAGCAGTCGAAAGGAAAAACACATTAAAGGTTACAAGCCTAATCTAGTCATTCTATATTTTAATTTTAGAGTCATATAGGAAAAACAAAATAAAATCAAAAATACGTTTATCACTCAGTGCCAAACGATACATAATCATTAACTATAGTCCATTCTTTCACGGCATTTGCTCTAAATTTTAAAGAACCGCTTGGATGGACATGAAATTTGGCATACGTATAGCTTGCACGTCAAAGAAAAAAAGTGATATTGTGCCGATGTGTGCTTTTGCCCTGGGGCTGACTTTCACCCCCTGTTGGGGGTGAAAAAATATATGTCCTAATTAAGTCCGGAAATGGGTAAACTGACTAATTTTAAGTAACTTTTGTTCTATAGAGATTTTTCGCCAAGTCAACACTTTTCGAGTTATTTGCTAGTGAATATGTTCATTTTTCAACAAGATAACCACATTTTTAGACGGTTTTTCGCAAATAACTCAAAAAGTAAGTATTTTGTCGAAAAAACCGTTCTTACCAAAAATATAGCATATATAAAGTTACAAAAAATGGTGTACGCGTTAGGTCTCTGGATTTCGTAGAACCAGAGTTATAGCCAAGGAAAAGTAGATTAATATTCACCAAATTTCAAATAGAATATTTCGACGTGAAATATCCAAAAAATTAAGCACTTTTTGGGGTAAACCCATTATAACTTTTTTAGAGTGTATAAAAAAGCTTTATTTATGTTTTTACAAAAAGTTTCTAGCATTAAATTTAAGCGAGTTACGCTCAAAATAAAGTTGGTCCTTTTTGTTTTGGCAAAAAAAAAATCGGGAAGACCACCCCTTAATTAGCAACTTAATGAAATTAATAATTACCGCTCCACAAATTATTTTACTTTTATGTTGTGTTTATATGATCTGTAAGTTTTATCGATTTAAAGTGCTTATTTTTGAAAAAATTTGGTTTCAAAATAAAATTTTTAAAAATTTTAATTTTGAAAAATATGCTTTTTTTCAAAATAACTTAAAAATTGTTAGAAATACCAAAAATCTCGAAAAACAAAAAAGTCAGCATTGCTTTTCTTAATATCATGTATTTTTTTGTTTTTCTGTTCGACAAAAATTGATTAAGATTTGGTGTTTCCAAATTTGCATACATTCGTGATCAGTGACTCGTTAAACCACTTTTAACTACAGCGCTTTCAAAAATAAAGACTTTGAACCGATGAAACATACAGATGATATAAACAATACATGCACGCGTCAAGAAACTTGTGAAGTCGTAACTATTAAGTTCATTTAAGATACTAATTAGGGGGCGATTTTCTCGATTGTTTTAGCAAAACCAAAAGGGACTAACTTTATTTTGAGCGTAACTTGTTTACTTTTGATGCTAGAAATTTTTTTATAAAACAAAAATGAAGGTTTTTTTAAACACTTTAAATAAGTTGAAACGAGTTTTCCCCCAAATGTGCTTCATTTTTAGTTATTTCACGTTAAAATATTCCATTTGGACCTTTGACGAATATGAACCTATTTCTCATTAGCTATAACTCTGCTTCTACTAGGTATAGAGACATGGTATACACACCATTTTTTTAAATTTTTTACAGGCTATATTTTTACTAAGAATATTTTTTCGACAAAATACTTACTATTTGAGTTATTTGCGAAAAACCGTCTAAAAGCGTGGTTAATTTGTTGAAAAAATGAACATATTCACTGCCAAATAACTCTAAAAGTATTGACTTAGTGAAAAAACTCTATAGAAAAAAAATTACTTCAAATTAGCCAGTTTATCCATTTCCCGACTTACTTTGGAATAATATTTTTTCACCTTCAAGAGGGGATGAAAACCACCCCCAGGGCAAAAGCACATATCGGCACAATATCACTTTTTTTCTTTGACTTCTTAGCTATGTGTATGCCAACTTTCATGTCAATCCAAGCGGTTCTTTAAAATTTAGAGATTTTGCAATATTTTACCGTTAAAGAACGGACTACTAGTTTTGATGGGAAATAAGCCACAATTTTACTTAAAAAATGATTTTATTAACGTTTCGACGTCCAGATCGAATGCCGTTTTCAAAATACAAAAAATATTAATTAATTAAATAAAAATATTTTAAAGTAAAAGACTTTAAAATGATA
The DNA here is from genome assembly GCF_917563875.1 of Diabrotica virgifera virgifera. NCBI lineage: Eukaryota > Metazoa > Arthropoda > Insecta > Coleoptera > Chrysomelidae > Diabrotica > Diabrotica virgifera. Next base: position 44,739,192 of record NC_065446.1, read on the forward strand.
TTGCCAATATTTATGAGTTGCGTTCCTGGGACGAATTTACTGAAAGATAGTTTATTCGATTACATGAAATCAACCCCAACTCAAGAATATCCGTCACAAAAAATTATAACACGTGATCTGTCTTTAAAAAGACAACCTCATGCAACGGTGAGAGTAAAATTCTCGCGTTAGAGATTCCATAGTAAATCACGAGGGAAAACCAGGAAAAAACCTCGTGATACTATCCCGACATCGTGAGTATTAGGTCTTACTTTTATTTACTCTCAAAACTAATACCAAATTCTGACCTTAATATGTACAGGGTTATTCACTATATTTTGACCCCCCTGTAAACTGCTTTATTTACAGAATTAGAAAAAAATGTAAAATACAAAAGTTATCCTATTTTTAAATTATGATTTTTTGACATATATGTCATACTAGTGACGTCATCCATCTGGGCGTGATGACGTAATCGACTATTTTTTAAATGGCAATAGGGATCGGGTGCTGGCTCATTTGAAAGGTTATTTAATTCCCTATTCACTAATATATACATTAATATGATTAATTATAAAATGTATGTGACAAAAAGAAAAATGTATGTAATTTATTTAATTTAAAATGCATTATACTCCTGTCAGAAAACAGAAATAAATATTTATTGAACAAATAAACATTACTTTTCACTTAAATTCAATGTTCAAGCTGCCTCTGGGAAGCTTGAACATTGAATTTAAGCAAAAATCAACGTTTATTTGTGCAATAAACTTTTATTTCTGTTTTCTTACAGCAGTAAAATGTATTTTAAATTAAATAAATTACATACATTCTTCTTTTTGTGTCAATTGATTTAATTAAAAAAATTATTTTTGGACACCCTGTATAAATAATTATCTTAATGTTTATATTACTGAATAGAGAATTGAATTACCTTTCAAAGGAGCTAGAACACGACCCCGATTCTAATTTAAAAAAATAGTCGATTACGTCATAACGCCCAGATGGATGACGTCACTAGTATGTTATATATGTCAAAAGATCATATTTTAAAAATCGAATAACTTTTGTATTTACCATTTTTTCTAATTCTGTAAATAAAGCAGTTTACAGGGGGTCAAAATATAGTGAATAACCCTGTACATATGTTATTTTAAATTATAAATAATATTAATAATACATAGATATATAAATAATACCAAAATATAAAATATGTACTAACTCGATATGCTATTGATTTATTAATCCTGGTATTTTCTTTTTATTGCCTTCCTCTTTTAGTATGGGTAACCACATCCTACCGCATTCTACCAAGGAGTTTGCGATGTGGTTACCCATACTAAAAGAGGAAGTCAATAGAAAGAAAATACCACCATGAGTAAGTCAATAACATTTCGAGTTAGTACATATTTTATATTTTGGTATTATTTGTATATCTATGTAGGTATTATTAATATTATTTATAATTTAAAATAACAGATGTACATATTAAGGTTAGAATTTGGTATTAGTTTTGAGAGTAAACAAAAGTAAGACCTAATACACACGATGTCGGGATAGTATCACGAGGTTTTTTCCTAATTTTCCCTCGTGATTTACTATGGAATCTCTAACGCGAGAATTTTACTGTCACCGTTGCTTGTGGTTGTCTTTTTATAGACAGATCACACGTTATAATTTTTTGTGACGGATATTCTTGAGTTGGGGTTAATTTAATGTAATCGAATGAACTATCTTTCAGTAAAGTCGTCCCAGGAACGCAACTCATAAATATCGGCAATATCATTTTAAAGTCTTCTACTTTAAAATGTATAATATATGTCTGAATGGCCGATATAAATGAGTCAGATTAAATAAATTATTAGAAGAATTTTTTACTAAGCAACAATCTTATTTAATTCATTAATATTTTTTGTATTTTGACAACGGCATCCGATTTGGACGTCGAAACGTTAATAAAATCATTTTTTTAGTAAAATTGTGGCTTATTTTTCAAATCAAAACTGGTTAATAATTACAAAAAATGCCACAAGAAAATAGCTTCAGAACAACATTAAGGTACATAACATTGTAAACGTTAATAGACAAAGAATACAAAAATGGAAAATAGCTACTAGAGCTAAACTAAGGACATAATGGATGAGATAAGAGAAGTAAATGATAAATCTATATAAAACCGAATTGTTTTTTAAAACCGAAAAAACATTGTTTTTTTTTTGTTTTGAAAGGAAACCCAAAAAAACTCTTTAGATAAGCAGATCAAGTGAAATTTAAATAGAGACAAATAATAATCACATAATAAATATGAATTATGTATATGTATATAAAGATTAATATAAAGATAAAAATATAACCTACCTTAATCAGATTTTTCTTACTTAATTGACCAAGAGAAGGGAGTTAGATAATTAATAATGAACAAATACATATAAATACAAATAAATACTATTTATTAAAAATAAAAAAAAATGAAAGGAGAAATTATTGTGGACCTTTTTCTGGTTTTACAATTTATAAGAGGTGTCCACAATTACAAATAAAATTTACAATGTTAAGCACCTTTGTGTCTCTGCAAATATCCTGCAACTTCAAACGCTAAGTCAAGATGTTAAGGTCGTAGCACTTTTCACTCACTGGTAGGTATCACAAAAAAATACAATACTTAGTACATTTTTGACTCTTTCTTTATAAATATAATTTGAAAAGTTCAGCAAATCATGGCTTGTAGTGACTTTACGCACAAAAAACATTGGCGTACGGTTACTTGTTTTTCTATTCTGCTAATTACACTTTTTCATTACACAACTTCAATTATTATTAATAACTGCTTATAACATTTAGTTAACTCCTAACTGTTTGTCAAAGGAACTGGAGGGGTTTTCCACACCGAAATAATAGACATGCCGACATGGAAACTACCGCATGATGGTTTTCTCACCCGCTAAAACAGCGGCACTGAAATGGGCCATCGGCCATCGACAACTGTAGCTAGATTGATAATCAAATCAATTTTTTTAAGCTCTCTCGATCTCTTCCAACGCCCAAGAAAACACCACGTTTTCCCCCAGTTCACATATCCTGATCCATGCCAACCAATCACAGAAAAGTTATATCACGCATATTATCCTCTATGCTAAATGTTGGAAGCAATACACACAAGTGAAAGAAAAACAAACTTAAGGCACTTAGCTAAAGTCAACATTTTTACGCTTAACTATCTTTCTCACCATTCGTACTAATGCAAATGATTTAATTCCATTAGTAACTGTTTATTATTTATTTTTTCATGAAACTGGAGTGTTTTTTTGCAAAATAAATAACTTCAGATATGCCGCTAAGCAGGTCATATAGCATCATCACAAATTTGAATTCCTTCGTACGATATCAGCGATTATTCAAATAAATACTCGTGTTCAAGTGGAAATCGGTGGAACTGTGCATTTTATCAATGAAATTAGATATGTCTCAGACACTCCAGAAACCGATAACGATAAAATGTTTCAACATCGCATTAATCATTGTAAATTAGTCGAAGGATATTAGTACTGTGAAAATAATAAGACGAGAACTGGACGATAATGATTATAAAGAATAAATTTTAAAGTTTTTTCTACTTTAATGACAAAAAAAGCAAGCTCATTAACAGAAACCAATTAAAAATTATTTTGCATACCATATGTGAAACATTATTTGGTTGAAAAATCTCATTTTTGTTGGCACAAAAATATATTAATTTGTCTGGACTAAATTACAGTTCTGTTTATCTAAAAAGGGATATGTTACTATCAACATTCACACATTGTTGCCAAACTGAATTTTGTTATTTTGGGTGTAAATTTTTTTCACCGATCTCCGAGGGTGTTTTTCAATATTATAAACAGACTTTAAATTTCTATCGCAATAATTGTGGGAACCGAGCGCCGTTCTTTAATACAGGGTGAGACGAGATTTTCTCTAATCTCTAAGTGAGACGAAATTAAAAAAAAAATTAAAGTGATTATGTATCGTTACATAATTCGTGTATCAAGCACACATATTTTTGCCTGTAAATATCATACCTATTTGACAAAAAATTTGGACCTGGATCTAAATCTGTTTTTCATATTTTCACAAACAAAAACAGCAATATGTATACACTTTTACAAAACATGTACATATTATGTACAACTTTTTTAAAGTGTTTAAAAAAAATTGAAATAAGTTTTCCCCAAAAAGTGCTTCATTTTTTGATATTTTACCAAAACCTGGCCAGTACTTCGGGCTTTACCCTAGGACTTTACCTTCGGTATTCCTAGAATTACCCGTTTACCTAATTTTGCCCGTAACATAAAATATACATGCTACGGAAGTGATTCGATCGATATTAAATATATATGAGAGCAACATGTAGCTTGATTTTATAATTAACAACATGTAATTGTAAGCTCTCGCATAAAATCTCCCATTTTGGTTATAACTCAAAAGAAAATCATCGTTCAAACGGTTTCTGAGAAATGTTCGACATTTTACTTTGATTTGCTTCTTTACTGATCTCATTTCCTATCAAATAAATACAGGAAATGCCAATATCCTGATAAATTTCAAGATTGCCGTAACTACATCTGTATTAAAGCCGATTTAATAGGGAGTAAAAAGATATTTTGTGCTAAAAGTTGAAATAGGTTTTGGATTTTATAGAGGGCCTAATAATATTAGGTACTTACACTGTAAAATATGTTTTGTGTGCACTGTAAATCTACCGATTTAAATACGGTAGGAATATTTTGGTTAAACTGTGTTGACTAGGAAAGTTCTGGGGTAGTTCTAATTTCATTCGTTATATATTTATTTTGGGGTGCTGAATCCGAATATGCGGTTTGCGGGCAAAATTTCGTGACACAACATTGAAAAAATGGCGAAAAAAGCGAAAAATTTCTGCTTTTTCCCAATTTTTTGCTTAAATCTCGAAAACTTTCAACTTTTAGTAAATGGTCTGTTTAAAGAAATCAAAGTACTTAAAATTCTCTACAAATACCGATATTTAGTTTTTTTTCAGACAAGGTATTCGGTCTGAAGTGTGAGTTGAAAATGGGCACTTTTCAGCGGTCTCTGCAAAAACCTCATTTTTAGGCGGGAGAAATGTTAAGAACTTATTCGTTTCCAGTCGTTTTGTTGTTTCTAACGATTTCTACAAGTTGTTTTTACGTGTGATGTTAAAAATAGCTTCTGACGTGTATTTTATTTGTGATAAAATGACGACGGTGCGGGTAAAAGGTTTGAAAACATTTATTGAGGAAGAGGAAGGATAATCATCATGTTCCAAAAACTTACAGTTGAGGTTCATGACAAATGTAAAAACTACAATGATGTAAAAATGATTACCGCTTTTTTGAAGAAAATAAGAAGGGTAGGGAGCAAGTTCAAAGACTTGGTATCATTCACGAACCACTTTTGTTGTTGTATCATTCAAAAATTACTGAGCTCAGAAATTTGACTCAATTTCTATTTAAAAAGGGGAAATGTTTGTATGTATATAATATGTGTGTCGAAAAGTTATACCTATTTAATTTTTTTTTGTGTTTAAAGAGGGGGTCAGGGCCGATTCAGAACCGGGGTAGTTTGTGACTTTTGACCACCCATAAGCCAGCTATAGAGCCCTGGATCCCGCGTACCAAAAAAAGTTGATTAATAGCAAGCTGAAAATTTATTAGTAGCTTAACGGTGTCTAGTCGGACAAACTTTAATGTATGGGAACACTTCAACAGGGGAAGTTTTAATTATGGAACGTGATTTTATTCGTGGAACGTGTCATCCTGGCAAGTTTATGAATGTGAAAACTAGCAGGTTGTTTTTAAGGTTGCAACATATCAAATTACAGGAATTATATTGGTGGTAAATCACCACCACTATTAAATTGGTGGAATTATATTGGTGGTAGGTCGACTCAGCCTGAATAAAATGAGTACCTTGGGTAAAACCAGGGGTAATAATAGGCGGTTGAAGCATAGCACTGGCCCTGTTACCTTCCTTGTATACCGTTGGCCCCAGATATAGCAGACTACCCTGCTATACTCCCAAAGCCGCGTGCGGTATTAAACGGGAGACTATTATTATTATTATATTGGTGGTAAATAGCAGCTTGATTTTTGCATGAGAGTTTAATGAAAGGGTAAAAAATCAATTGGCAGTTCTGTCCGACAAAATACATGGGACGTTTTCGTAGTCTGACGTTCGAAACTTGTAACCTATTCCACATTTAAAACCTCCCCTTTTCCAGTGTTCCCGTATATCAAAGGTTGTCCGACTAGACACCGTTAAGCTGTTTACAAATTTTCAGCATGCTATTAATAAACATTTTTTTGGTACGCGGGATCCAGGCCTAATAGGACTGGGTAGGTACAACACGGGATATTTTTTGAGGGTATGTATCTTAGGTTCAACGAGGTAAAGAAAAACCTCAAATACACTAAATCAATAGCGCTTGAGTTAAGCTTTCAAATGGTGGCAAAGCTGTGAGGATCGGACATACACAGTATAATACTCAGTATAACCAAAAAAAATGTTGGTTTTTCGACAATTGCCCCAATTAAAATACGAATTGCGCGAGTAACTGAGGGTTTGTAGGAGAACTCTAGACGCGTCTAACGGTGTATACCTCATGTCTGGAGAAATTCGAATTTTTAAGTTATGGGCCTAATAAGTATGATCAAATCTATTTCCTAAGGGAAAAACAGTTTCTAAAGCTCCTTGGATGTATCAGATCTTCTTCTTCACTTGCCATATCAGAATTATCTGACGTTGGGGATCACCATTGCGACGGCTTCTCGATCTTCTGCAATATGGAATAATTGTCCTGGATTTGAAATCTGAGTCCATTCACGAATGTTTTTACACCAACAAACCTGTTTTCTTCCTACACCTCGAATGCCCTCTATTTTGCCTTTAAGGATCAGTTGAAATATTTTATATCGACTTCCCCTCACTATATGTCCCAGATCATATAATACTTCTAAATACCTAACACCTTTTAAACACATGTTTAGTGATCAAAATCGGTTAAGCCGTTTAGAAGTTATCGAGCTCCAAAAGTATAATTCATTTAGCCATTATCGCCAACATGGTCTAGTTGTATTGTAGTGGTTACGACGCTAAATTTGATCGGGCAATCCGGGTTCATTTGCCAGCCATCCCAATATTTTTTTTCGATCTATTCCGGATATAAAAAAAAATATAGTAAACTTTCAATGGTCACAAAGAATTATATTAAAAAAAAAGTATTGAGATGGCTGGGATATTAACTTGGATTGCCCTATCATAAGTTTAGTGTCATAACCACTAGACCATTTGGGCGATAATGCGACAAAGGTGACCATTTATAACGCTTAACGTGTAATCGAGAAACATTACATTCAAGTTCATATAGCTCTTTTCGTATAGATCAGGGGTGGGCAAAAGCCGGCCCGCGGGCCGGATGCGGCCCTTTTGCTTAATTTTTCCGGCCCATTGAGAAATCCTGCAAGCAATTTTTTTAAGAGCTTAGGCGCAATGTTTTTTAAGTGCATTCATATTTTAGATTCCTGAGAAAACTAATAAGTATTTTTGAAAAATTTAAACGCAGAATGAAATATTACATTATTACTGAGGGCCGAAAGTCCCTGAAAACTTCTATAATGTTTATCACAGAGGTGAAAAAAAAGACAAGTTACGTTATCATTTCTAAGTATGTTCCCTTTCTCCTTGCTGTCTCTCTCCTTTTAATGATGGTCAAAAGTTCTCTGTTACTTTTCCATTCTGTGCAACACCATTTCGTTCGTAATATGATAGGTCCATGGTATTTTCACAATTCCCCTAAAAAGCCACATCTCAAAAGCTTGCAGCTTTTTTTATTAAGTCAGAATTAACAATCCAATAAAGAAGAATAGAGTGGACATAACATTTTTATTATTATCCCTGTTATTTATAACGTTCTCCGCCCTCCGGTTGCCAGTTTCCAGCTTCGTCCGTCATTGCATTCGTCAGGGTGAAGGTTCCTTTCCGACATTGCCTTCTGAATACGCCTAGCCAGGATTGTTTTGGCGTTCCTTTCTTCTTTCTTTTCCTTGGCGTCCATTTTAAAATTTGTTTTGGCAGCCTGTGGTCGTCCATTGACGTCGTACATGACCATACCAGATCAGTTGCCTCCTTTGAATTTCGTCTATGACGGTTGACATGACAAAACATTTTACCATCCGATATCAGATTTGCAGATTGAATCTTTGGTTACTCAAAAATTTCCTCATCTTCAAAAAGCCTGCTCTTAATTACTCTATTCTTGATCGATTTTCTGAAGTTCATTTTTTATCTGGATCCTTGTTATGGCTTAATATAATCAAATACTATTGACTGTAATACATACAACTCTTGACATTTCCCATTACATTTGAGGAAGCAAACAATATAGCGCCATCTAGTGGTGTGCGGTGATAACCAAGCAATCTAACCTTACATTTATAAAATTGCTTTATATGTTTTTGTATAAGTGTTTGAACTATTTTTATTTTAATTTAATTTAGCAAAATTAGCTCGTTATTCAAAAATTTATAAAATTAAATTTAAATGTTTACGTCAAATTTTACATTTTCAAAACGTAGTTTCACTTCAAGCCGACAGTGGCGCTAGCGCGCTAGTGGCAACGTGTTTCCAGATTTCTGTAGGAATAGGATGTATTACATAATGGACCGTATTAAAAATATCTTAATTTTACTGGGAACAAATAGTTCGCATGTACACACCAGAAAGACAATTTATTATTCTTAACAGTCAAATGTATTTCTCCAAATGCTTTAAAATGATACTTATAGTATTTTTGAAAAAAAAATTTCTTGGGAAGAGAAAAACCTCCACCAAAAACATTAGCGTACATACTGGGTATAGTCCTCCGGCCCGGGAGACATTTTGAAAATTTCATTTTGGCCCGCGCTTAAAAGTATTTGCCCACCCCTGGTATAGATTATAATTCCAGAAGCCGATGGAAATTGAATGAACAGTTTCGCAACAATTGAATTGTTAATTTAAAATTTACGGTCGCTATAATAACCAGAATAATTATGATACACAGGAATAATATGATTTTTGCATCAAAAGACACTGTACCTATCTAATGTACTTTACAGAATTGAAATTGGACTATTTCAGCGGCCTCACGAGTATTTTAAAATTATAAACAATGTTTTGGCTTATAAACGAATAGAATAACTCCGGAAATATTAAATTAAATAATGAAAACGGTATTGGAAAAAAAGTGGCAAGACAAAAAAAAACGTTTAATTGTGATCAGTGGTTTCTGAGATACAACCGGTCAAACTTGACCGGCATTTACGGCAAAGATATAAACAATAGAATCATAATTTTTGAACCATCACCTTTATATTTCTGTCCTCTTTCTCCACTATAATTTTCATATCTTTAAAATGCTCGTAGCATATATTATCATAATAAAAACTATCGATATTACGAGTGAAAATTGACAAAAATAGCAAAATTCCAATCAAAAATTAGGTTGGAGAAAATGTAATCGTAAAGTTCAAAATCGGTATACGTTAAAACAATGCATTTTCTCGGCTTCCCATGGAGCAATTTTCTTCATTCTGTTTTTGTTCCCAAGTAAATCAAGTAGTGCCATCTAACTAACGCATTATTAAATGTCAAATTTGCTTTTGATTTGTTATAATAAATTAATTTATTTATTATAACAAAAATTTTTAATTTGTTTAAACAAAGATTGTTTAAATAATTATACAGCTTTCAAATGAGAATATTTGTGCTTTTAACGTTAAAGGGTTCACTTGTAGTAAGTTTATCTAAAAAAAAGTCTACAGCTTGTAGTTTTGTAGTTTTTTACGTATAAAATATTTATTTCTATAAAATATTTAGTTTTCTTTTCTTATAAATAAATTAATCTATTATAATAAAACAAAAGCAACTTTGACATTTAATAATGCGTTAGTTAGATGGCTCTACTCGAGTTACTTGGGAACAAACAAAGAATGAAGATGAAAAGAATGAAAATTGCTCCATGATAAGCCGAGAAAATGCATTTTTTTAACGTATACCGATTTTGAACTTTGAGATTGCATTTTCTCCAACCTACTTTTTGATTGGAATTTTGCTATTTTTGGCAATTTTCACTCGAATAATAATATACTCGGTAATATCGATAGTTTTTATTATAATAATACATGTTATGAGTATTTTAAAGATACGAAAATTGGTATAGAGAAAGAGGACAAAAATAAACAGATCATTGTTCGAAAATTATGATCCTATTGTTTATATCTTTGCGTAAATGCCGGTCAACTTTGACCGGTTGTATCACATGAACCACTCATCACAATTAAACGGTTTTTCTTTTAAAAGAAGCGTCCTGTCGCTTTTTTCCAATATCGTTTTCATTATTTAATTTAATTTAATATTTCCCGGGATGTTCCATTAGTTTATAAGCCTAAAATTTGTTTATAATTTTAAAATATTCCTGTGGCCGCTAAAATGGTCCGTCCAATTTCAATTCTTTAACGTTCATTAGATAGGTACAGTGTCTTTTTATACAAAAATCATAGTTATGCTTATGTATCATAATTATTGTGGTTATTATAGCGACCGTAAATTTTTAATTAACAATTGAATTGTTGCTAAACTGTTCATTCAATTTCCATCGGCTTCTGGAGTTATAATCTATAAGAAAAGAGCCTTTATATTACCAAGTTATTTAATTATTGATAAACAATTACTTATCTAAAATTTTAGTTGAAAATTAAAGATTTTGTTGGAAAAACCCGCATTTTCCGGGGAAAATTTTCGTCGAAGTAAATCGGGACAAACACTTTCAAATATGCAGAATTTAATTACGGTGAAATTTTATTTGGGTGTTTTTTTTGTAAAGTTAAAATCTTTGGAGTTAAATAGCAAAAATTGAAAAAACACGATTTTCGGGCGCCATTTTGTTTATAAAAAAAGTAGCACAATATCTGCGGACTTTTACTTATATTATTAATATATATATTGATGTGATCTTGATTATTGATATGAGATAATATTCTTATATGTTACTTAATTTAATCAATGTATTAATACTAATCCAATTAATTAACCAGATCACATATCAATATGTTTTCAAACTCAGGGCGAATTATAAATTAATTACTTACTTCCGTAGCTTCTAAATATTTCTTAATGGTTCCTAATCGGGATAGAAAAGAAAAGAGTAAAAAAAATACACTTATGGGTTACAATTATAATCAAAATATTTTTTATTTTATTTAAAAGGCAACCAATGCTTAATATTTGCTATTTCTTATTATTCTTAAACATAACATTTACAAATGGGAATCTTATTTCCTTTTGGTTTTCAATTGAAAGTTTTTATTAACATTTAACTATTAGGAGTTATTAGGAACAACTCTATTTAAGTTTGATGAAGCTTTTCTGATATTATTGATTATGTTATTCAATTTTTTATGTGGAATTTAATACGAAAAACCCATACATTCATGTCCAAACAAATGAGACTGACCTTTTCCTGGTGAACTGAAAATGTCCTCACACAAAACCCTTTCCTGCTATCCTTGGCTGCGATCAAACCTCGTCCTGGCTTCCAGTGATGTTCTCCTTTGAAAAACTAGCTCGAATAGCTCTCGTTCCTGCTTTTGTCGTGATGCTGTGTTCTACCTTTTTCGAAACTGCTATCAGCTACCGGGACACTCTGGGCTCAAGGAGGTTCTTTTACTCTCGACCTGGCCTACTTCTCGTTCCACGATAGATACTCCACACTCACGGAACTACACCCGCTTTCTCACTCCTCGAACACTACCGTCTACTACTGGACTTCACTTCTCGACAGCTCAAAACATTCTCTCTCACTTTGTCATTCATTCCCCTACTTTCTAAATATCCCTTCCAAATTCACAAATCAATCTTCCACCACCAACTCTCATTCGTAATATTCCTCAAAACCAATTTTTAATCTTTCTAAATATGCTTAATGGATTTCAAAAGAAAATATTTAATTCCCATTCTAAAATACTTTCTAACTATTTACAAATATTAATGACCTATCCTCTCTTTCAAATGAGTCTTATTTAGCATAGGCTAATGATCGAAACCTTCCGCGAAAAACGATAATGAACTATCATCTATTTCACTGAGTTTTATTTAGCATAGGCTAATGATCGACCTTCCGCGAAGAAACGATAATGATACGCGTCATTCACTTTGTTTATTCTAAGCACATTGTTCCGAGTTTCGTACGCTTATTCTAATCACTTCTTAAAATTACATATAACAATTTGTTGTATACAGGTTGTTTTAAATTTATATGCCCGTGGTTGAGAAAATTGAAAATATTTTATATTGAATTGAATTTTGTTTATAATTATCAAAATTTAATTTTCATATCAAATAGAAATATAACAAATCCCCGCCTTGTATTCGATAAAATTTATCTGCATTTTTAAATAAGTTTTCTCGAGGCAAAACCAACTCCCTGTATATTTCCTTACTTTAATCTACGTCTTATATCCTAACTTACTATCTACTTCATGTAATTCTGTCTTTTATTCGTGATATTTGTATACATCGTGAATATTATAAATTCCTCGGATCTTTTCCGAGTTCCTGTGCCTCAACTCATAACTATTTATCCCATTTTCATTATTCACGATGTACGGGCCTTCGAAAACAGGCATCAACTTTGCGCAAATGCCCCCAGGAAGATTTGATACTCGTAATGCCCTCACGAGTACTTTTTCACCCTTTTGGAAAGTCACTGGTCTTCTTTTTCTATTTTGTTCCTGTCTTTGGATATATTTTTCGTTGCTTCGCCGTAATCTTCTGTGTACGGTTTCAATCACCTGTTGATATGTCATCCATTTTTTTCTCCACTTTATCCATTTTCTGTTCCATTTTTTGTTGTGTTTCCTCCATTTTTTGATCCACTTTATCCATTTTCTTTGATGTTTCTTCCTGATTTTTATCCATTGTCCTTTTTGCTTCATCCATTGCTAGTTTTGTTTCCTCCTGATTTTTATCCATTGTCCTTTTTGCTTCATCCATTTTTTGTGACTGGAGTTGCATCAGTTGTAATAGTTTATCTATTCCTGATAATTCTTGCTGTTCTGATGCCATGATTGTCTTGTCTAAAATATCTTCTTGGTCTGAATGTTCTTTTTGTTTTTTGTTGTCCTTGCTTTGGCTTCTTGTCACAGACATTTGTTTTCAAGGAGTACTGTCCCCGCCAAATATGAAATTTTACTAGTATGTTACCAAGACGACTTTTTCTCACCCAAATATTATAAATTGTCAATAAATATATCAAATGTAAATATCGTAAAAATAAAATATTAAATCAGTTATGTAAAATTTGTACCTAAAGAGATCTAAAATTTTATGTTATCAAATGTAAGTATCTCACTTTTTACCACAGGCATATAAATTTTCAAATACCGGCTTTACTCTTTCTATCCTTCAAATTTGCCACTAGAAATACTTTACAATGCCCCACGTTGGGCGCCAGTTGATGTGATCTTGATTATTGATATGAGATAATATTCTTATATGTTACTTAATTTAATCAATGTATTAATACTAATCCAATTAATTAACCAGATCACATATCAATATGTTTTCAAACTCAGGGCGAATTATAAATTAATTACTTACTTCCGTGGCTTCTAAATATTTCTTAATGGTTCCTAATCGGGATAGAAAAGAAAAGAGTAAAAAAAATACACATATGGGTTACAATTATAATCAAAATATTTTTTATTTTATTTAAAAGGCAACCAATGCTTAATATTTGCTATTTCTTATTATTCTTAAACATAACATTTACAAATGGGAATCTTATTTCCTTTTGGTTTTCAATTGAAAGTTTTTATTAACATTTAACTATTAGGAGTTATTAGGAACAACTCTATTTAAGTTTGATGAAGCTTTTCTGATATTATTGATTATGTTATTCAATTTTTTATGTGGAATTTAATACGAAAAACCCATACATTCATGTCCAAACAAATGAGACTGACCTTTTCCTGGTGAACTGAAAATGTCCTCACACAAAACCCTTTCCTGCTATCCTTGGCTGCGATCAAACCTCGTCCTGGCTTCCAGTGATGTTCTCCTTTGAAAAACTAGCTCGAATAGCTCTCGTTCCTGCTTTTGTCGTGATGCTGTGTTCTACCTTTTTCGAAACTGCTATCAGCTACCGGGACACTCTGGGCTCAAGGAGGTTCTTTTACTCTCGACCTGGCCTACTTCTCGTTCCACGATAGATACTCCACACTCACGGAACTACACCCGCTTTCTCACTCCTCGAACACTACCGTCTACTACTGGACTTCACTTCTCGACAGCTCAAAACATTCTCTCTCACTTTGTCATTCATTCCCCTACTTTCTAAATATCCCTTCCAAATTCACAAATCAATCTTCCACCACCAACTCTCATTCGTAATATTCCTCAAAACCAATTTTTAATCTTTCTAAATATGCTTAATGGATTTCAAAAGAAAATATTTAATTCCCATTCTAAAATACTTTCTAACTATTTACAAATTTTAATGACCTATTCTCTCTTTCAAATGAGTCTTATTTAGCATAGGCTAATGATCGAAACCTTCCGCGAAAAACGATAATGAACTATCATCTATTTCACTGAGTTTTATTTAGCAAGGCTAATGATCGACCTTCCGCGAAGAAACGATAATGGTACGCGTCATTCACTTTGTTTATTCTAAGCACATTGTTCCGAGTTTCGTACGCTTATTCTAATCACTTCTTAAAATTACATATAACAATTTTTTTTATACAGGTTGTTTTAAATTTATATGCCCGTGGTTGAGAAAATTGAAAATATTTTATATTGAATTGAATTTTGTTTATAATTATCAAAATTTAATTTTCATATCAAATAGAAATATAACAATATATACAATGACAAGATTCGATTCCGGCAATAAAATTGGTGGTAAATAACTTTTCCTTACATTTTGCTAATTAGCCCAGAGTATTATAAAGGCATTATTAATCACATTGAATAACTGCTACGGTTACTGTTAATATTTACCGGTAATTATTAATACAGACCGGATTTATCACATCGACCGTAACATATATATATATATATATATATATATATATATATATATATATATATATATATATATATATATATATTTTTGAATTTAGTTTATTCATTGTTAAAGGATGTACACGAATAAACCCCAAAAGACAACAAGACTGTGTTCCTTTTCCTGTCGACAAATTTAAATAGCAATAAATGTCTCATAATTCCATTATTAAGATAAGAGATTTGAATGTAGCTTCTCGAGTAGGAGCGTACCATCTTCCCATTTTATCTGCTGCCTCTCCCTCAAAACGACAAATTTTCATTTACGTTGTTTCTCTTTCTTGTGTTTGCTCTCTTAAACCTCTTAATGAATGTCGTCATTGACGAAAAAAGGAACAATTCTTTTAAAAACATCTGATGTAGAGAATTAGGCTTTTTTGTTTCTCGCTGACTTTCGCATTTTCTTTATTAAAGGGATTCTTCGCAGAATTACGTTTAATTTCCAACATTTTGCCGACTGCGGCGAAATGATGTATAATCGTATTTTCCATGCATACCCATACTCATAAACTGAAGCTAATGAACTATATTGTTTTTGAGTTGATAGCTAATGTATAAAAGGAAACTTCAATATTTGCCTGTATTGTTTTAAATGTGAGAAAATAATTGAAATTAATATGTTCTTGTTTGTTTTTTATTACTTGTGGTATGATATATGTAATTTAATTGTATTTATTGATAATATTTTAGTTTATGTTATATATTACTTTTTGTAAGCAGTATATCTCATCATTATGATTGTGTGTAGAACAAAACCAGCCTTTCATAGTAACTGTAATCGAGGGAGTTATTTTGTTATAGGCTTATGACTTATTGTTTAAAAGCAATAGAATGTTGTTTATCATTAAATATTAGGAAAACTTTTAGTAAAACTTGAACAATAAAAAATACAGGTGTGTTGTTTAAATTATTTCTTTATAACCATAATTTTAACCTAGATTACTTACGCATAAATTAGCACTTTCATTATTGTGTAAATAAAAAAGTTCAATTTTTATATACTGGGTTATGGTTTATTGTGATAAAGCTCAGTAGATCTGCTATAGTAATAGATAGCAATAAAAGTTAATAACAAAAATTGTAGCCAACTTTGAGCTTCACATTACAAAATTAGTTAGAATGTTACAGGGTGTTCGATAACATAGTGGCAGACCAAACTCATGTTTTTTTTTAATGGAACACCCTATATTTTATTTTACACTTGAAATCTTCTTAACTTTTCCCTTACAAAAATATAAAAGTTTGTTATGTTATACAGGGTATTTACAAAGTTATAACCAATTTTCTATGAAAATCGTAACAGGTTAAACTTCCTGTATAAATAAAAATAAGCACAACATGAAAATGGTTTATTGGTGCCATATTTTTTTGTTTTTTATATCGAATACCAGGTAAGTCAAAACGCAAGTACACTATTTTCTTAGAAATTTTAAATGGAACACCCTGCATTTTATATCAGTATCGAAAAGTACCATTACTGTACTTTAATTTCTATATAATATTCCCTACATCCAAAATTGATAGTTTTCGAGATATTTTCATTTTTAAGAGCCAATTTTTAATTAGGTGTGTAACTTGATAATAAAGTTATGCCTACTAACTGCACCGTTTTTATTAAACGTAGCTTTATCTACAAATAGTGCATTATCGAAGAAATCTCTCTGTCAATTAATTTTATCTAAGGCCCATTCACAAAATAATATTCTCTTTTCAGAATCTTCCTGTTACAATTATTCGTACAATTGAATGCGGTAAGGGTGCATTCTGTTTTTTGCAAGAATTCTTTGCACAGAGTAGTAAATTAGTTCGTTTGCTTTGAAAATATTTCGTATAATTGTATGTGGATTTTTAGTAACTACCAGCAACACAGTTATTTCGTTTTCCTCTGTTACAATACTTTTTGTTCATCCGTGTTTTTATACATAACTGAACCAGTGCGGTTAAAAACCAATCCTTAATTTTTCAAAGCTTGCTGTTGTAGGTTGTCGTCTTTCAGGTAACCATTCATGATAAATTCTTACTTAGTAACGCCTCCAGGGCTTCTAAAAATTGCAAGCCAGATGGATGCTGAAGCGAAGAAGACAAGAGGGAATAAAACTTGCAATTCACGACCCCCATTTATTCATTGTGGTAAATTTTTCACCAGGAAAATGGCCCAATAAGTTTTCAATCAAATATCTTTTAAAAATATTTTTATTACGATGAAAACTGACTTTTATTTAGAAGCTATGACGTTAGTTGCAATGCGGGGACTATCTAGCTAAAAATTTTCACTTTTGTAAGAGATATCAAATCCATGCCTCTCTGATAATGCCTCTGATAAGAGGCGAAATCGTCGATTAGAGTGATGGTTTACGCTCTCTGAACTAAGTGAAAATTAAGACAGTTTTGGCAGTGCCGGCGCTAGGGTATAAGGTGCCCGCCTGCAAAACTAGCACAGGCGCCCCTCCCCTACACACACATACACACAGATACTCATACAAATCCAGCCTCAAAAAATATGTGTGTTCAAATGGAACAATGAGACCCACATGTCCGAAGATCAAACCGGTCACACTGCGTAACCTGACCCCGTATCTATCTGACCCCCAAGCTGTACCACCACCCTTCCCCATCGGAGTACATAACGAATAAGGAGGCTTTGTACTGAACGTTACCTTGGATGCCCTGGGTAATGGAAGATCCTCTGTATTACTTTTTGTGGTTAAACCACCTGATTTTAGGGTTAGCTAGAAGAGCTTTTCTCCCTATTAATGACTTGATTATGGCCTTGTGTCCTAAAAATATGTGTTCCGGGCAGCGAGGCACCGACTAAAGTCGGTGTCCCGCTATCCGAAAATGTCCCCGGTAAATAAAGTTCGGTTACAGTTTTATTGGACCCATCATCTGACAAAACAACTTCACTTTAACTTTTTTAAGAAATTGGCTAAGAGAACTAAGATTGTTTTTTTGTGTCATTTCTTCTTTTTCGGCTTTTAAATCTATATATATAAAAGAAAGTCGAGGTTGTGTTAGTTACACCATTTATAACTCGAGAACGACTGAACAGATTTTTATGAAATTTTACATGTATATTCTAGCGGTCTGGGAATAGGATAATATGGAGTTTCATACCCGTACGTCATAAGGGGTGTTGCCCCCCCTGATATATTTTTTTAATTTTTGGAAAAACCGTTTTTTACTATTTTTATGAGATGTAGAAGCAAAAGATACATACAATCCTAAATTTTCAATTTTTTATCTCAGACCGTTATTTTTTAATAGCCATTTAAATATTTTACATCTATATAAAAATTCGCCGGTCGCAGTGTTTGTTACCATACTCCTCCGAAACGACTTAACCGATTTTTATGAAATTTTGCAGGTATATTGGACTGTACTGGGAGTAGGTTGCTGTCTATATTTCATACCCGTATGTCATTAGGGGGTTGCCCATGACGCCGTAACTCTCACAATAATGACGTGAAAAATATGAAATTAAGTAGGTAGACTCCTTGCTGAATTCCGAGCAGAACCGTACTAAAATTTTTTGTCTAGCACAATCGGTGTCCGAAATACAATATCTCAAGCCGTAGGAATATTCTGAGGACAGAAGAAGAACGAGCGACAAATTTCATAGAAGAGAAGTGGCACAGTTTAACTTTGGGACTCAAATTGGGCAAAATATGAATTTTTTAATTTTGCGAAATTTTCAAAAAATATCTCTAAACGGAACCGTAAGCAGGAGAAAAATTCTGAGCACACGAAAAGAACAAGCAGCAAATTATAAAATTTTATTTAATTTTAATTCATTTTGTTTAATTTTATTTAGTTTAAGTATTTTATTTATTTTTGTTTATTTTATAAAATTTTATTTAATTTTAATTCATTTTGTTTAATTTTATTTAGTTTAAGTATTTTATTTATTTTTGTTTATTTTATTTTATTTCATTTTATTAAATTTTATTTATTTTTAGTAGACTATATTTTCTTTTATTTAATTTTATTATTATTTTTTAATTTATTTATTATTTTTATTTAATTCTTTTTTAACTTTATTTAATTGTATTTAAGTTAATATGATTTTATTTATTTGTATTTAATTTTATTCAGTTTTTTTTATTTTTATTTACGTTTATTCAATTTCATTTAATTTTAATTTACTTCATTTACTTTTTATTTAATGTTAATTGAATTTAATTTTATTTAATCAACACCTATAGACTTGGAATCTCCCCGAACCTAATAATAAATAGATGGTTGTTTTGAATGTAGATATAATAAAGCTGTTATATTCATTATAAGATAAACAAATTTAAGATTGTAACTGTTGCACTACAAACTTTATTTTGTTACTTCTAACTAAACTTTATTATTTCAAACATCATGTGTAATTAATTAAAAATAATAATAAAACCTCATTCACATCGAGCATTTTTGTTTATTAATTACGAATTCCTTTTGTTAATTTTAAGTTTATTGTATACAACAGTTTGTTTTTATCTATTGAGGCAGTACGAAGTCTGCCGGGTCAGCTAGTTAATAATAATTTTGAGTACTTAACAGATATAATTTTATATTAATTGAACGGTAGATTCTTTAACTGCAGAGTACAACTGACAAACAATTCTGTATTATAATCACATGAAATACATAATAAAAGAGCTCTAAACTAAATTTTATGTAAAATGTTTATTTTAAATACCGGGTGTCCTCTTATATTTTCCCCCATTTTAACTGCTCATAACTTGTAAACGGCTCAAGATAGAAATATGCGGTTTTCGTTGAAATGTTTTATTTTAGTAAAAGTTTTGTCAGAATGGATTGAGTTTTTTATGTCGCTTTCAATTACGAAAAAAATATGGAGGAATTTTACAAAAAAATTTGTTTACTTTTTTTTGGAACACCCAGTATATTTTTTTGTGAATTTAAAGAACGGTCATTCACCTATCCAGCGATATAAAGTTTTTTAAAATCGGTGGTCAAATGACTGAGTAATTAATTTTTAAAATGAGAGGTGCAATGTTGATATCACATAACTAAATAACATAACTAAACAAATTGATATTATATTATGTTATGTGAGTTCCACATTGAATCTCTCATTATAAAAATTAAATGCTCAGTCATTCATAACCGATTTAAAAAAACGTTATATAGCTGGATAGGTAAATGACTGTTCTTTCAATTTTCAAAAGAATATACTGGGTGTTTCAATAAAAAAAGTCAACAACGTTTTTTTTCAAAAATCCGCCATTTTTTTATTTAAAAGCGATATAAAAAATTCAATCCATTCAAACAAAACTTTTACTAAAATAAAATTTCTATCTTGAGTCGTTTAGAAGTTATAGGCAGTTAAAATGGGAGAAAATATAAGTGGACACCCGGTATGTGGGATTTTATGGGATTAATACATAACTTTATACCTATTAATATGTACATAATACTTAAATTAGACAGGCGCAAGCGGCAAGAAAACAGTATCACAATCTTGTTTATTCTACTAGAAATCATTCATTTCCTCTCATAACTGCTGATACAAAACTAACAACTTGCAAGGAATTTGAAGAACGTAAACAAAGCATTCTCATTTAAGAGCAAAGTTGTTTAGTTGAAATATGATATTTTTGACCAATAAATTATATTACTACATGGTAAGAATTCTACGCGGCATTGCATATTTTTGTATATTATGTGATATTCAAAACTAACAAACAAACACAGATTTGGGTATTATTTATTATGACGAATTATTTAAAAAATTAATTTTTCTATTTTAGTATTTTACATAATACCAGCAGAAAAAAAGCTCATTCTGGCGCCCCCCAAGCAGGGACGCCCGCCTGCAATGCATCCCTTGCAGGCCCGTTATCGCCGGCCCTGAGTTTTGGCTTCGCATTGCAACTGAATAAAAATGGTATACAATTTTTGAGTAACATAGGTCCATTTTCCGTTGGAATTTACCACGCTGAACAGACGGGGTCGTAAATTGCAAGTTTTAGAATTCCCTCTTGTCTTTTTCGCTTCAGCATCCATCTGGCTTGCAATTTTTAGAAGCCATGGAGGTGTTACCAGGAAAATGGTCCAATAAGTTTTCAATTAAATATATTTGAAAAATATTTTTAAATGTTTTTATTAGGATGGAAACTTTGACCTTTTAGGGGAGTGCATTTAGATTTTCACTTCGGAAAAAATCAAACAAGATAAAACTTTTTGTAATTTCATTAAGAAATGTTTATTAAACAACATATCAAAAAGTTCTACTCGAGAAGTGGGTGCTTCATTTTTTATTAAACAAATGAACAGCGAAGTTAGATGTTTTTTTAAATAACTCCGAAAATATAATTTTTAGAAAAAAACAGACTTGACCATTGAAAAATTCAGAAAATTTTACAAAAAAAACCTTATATAAAGATTTTTCTAAAATTAAATCTCTAGCTCCTGTAATTTTTTATTTATAACGCTAAAGTCACCCTTCTCACACACATTGGCGCACTGTAAACTAGCGTTGGAAGAAGTGCACGGTTGAGTTTTTTTAACGTAATTCTTTAACTAATGGATTAAAAGAAATTTTACAAATTGGAAATGAAAGAAGATGAAATAAGCTATCTTATGGTTGTAATAAAAAGAAATAAAATGTATGGACATAAGTACGGTGTGGGCGGAAAGTGAGCCTTAAATGAATTTTGTTTAAAAATGATTTAAAATTGTGTAACTAATACAATTTTACTTGTAAAACTCTCAAATTTGCACAACTTAACTATCAATGATCTTACTAAACGATGTTTTATTCAAAAAAAATCTCAAAAATTTAATTCAAATATTTAATTCAAAAAAAAAATGTAATTTTTGAAAACTTCGTAGTTTTACAGAATTCCCACCATTTTAAGACGGTATTACTCAAATTTGAATAAATCTAATACAATTTTTTTGCTATTGTTTTAAAGCTTTGGATGTAATCTTTAAAAAACACTGAATTATTTTAGTTTAAAAATGAAATAAACAATTTATTTTTGAGAAAACTAAGAAAGATAACAAAAATGTAATACAAAAACCGAAAATTACCAGCTGAAAAAATGTATATACAGAGTGATCAAACCTTTTTTTTTGTAAAACTTACCTAAAATACATTTAATAATAAGCTTCAACAATAATAAATGTTTAACAAAAAAAAATTTTTTTAGCTCTTATACAGTATGTCTGAGTAACTTGGAACCTATTGATAACTTTTTAATATCAGTTTTATGAAAAGAGTTATTCTTTATAAAATACTCTGCATCGTATATAACATAAGATGCAACCATCAAATATCAAATTTTGTTAATTTTGTACGAGGTATGTCAAAAATATGAATTTTACTCAAGAGTAAAGTACCTTTATATTTCACAATATCGAAAATTTTTATAAAGGAAAGTTGTTTGGAATTAAAAACTATGTTCCAATATGTAATTATATCCTTCTAATCATAAATTTGTTTTTTTTTTAATATTTTTTCTAATACATTTTAATTCTTAATATTATTGTAAAAATTATTTGTTTATCTTTTTTTTAAGAATAAAATTCCATATTTGTTTGATTGGATTCTACTTGTTTTTCATTTAAATATCCGCCATTTTGGATCCGCCATTTTGAAATTTAAATTTTTAATCTTTAATTCAGGTTCAACAACATGTTAAAAATTAAGACAATAAATGTTTTAGAAAAATGTTCTTTTTTATGTTCTTTTATGAAAATCCGCATTTTGGATCCGCCATTTTATAGTTTATAATGTTACATTTAAGTTAGGTTTATCAAAGCACTCAAAAATAAATATATGTAGAAATAAATACATTTTGTAAAGAAATTATGATTTTACAACTATTTTTTAAGTTATCCGCCATTTTGGATCTGCCATTTTATAATTTAAATTATCAAAATTTGAATCAGGTTCAGCAACCTCTCAAAAATATCCACATATATGCAAACAAACACGTTTTATAAAAAAAATTCGGATTTTACAACTACTTTTTAAGGATTTTTAGGAAAAAATCCGCCATTTTGAATCCGCCATTTTGAATTTTCAAATTGTAATGTCAGATTCGGGTTCAGCATAATTAAAACTAAAATAAAAACATTTTTTATCAAAATAAAATGTAAATTCACCCATATTCTTAACATTATTTATACAAAAAAATTGTTATTGTTTAAACAATTAATAAACAATTAGCGGCGAAATTTGTGAGTAGAACTTTTTACTTTAACACATTGATAAACTAACAAAAAAAGTTTTAGAAAAATATAACCTTGTTTGATTTTTTCCGAAACATTGTATCTTTTCGTTCTAATTGCACTCCCCAATTTAAGTTACATTTGTTTAAAGGTGACATTTTTCAACAGAAATCCGCAAAGAAACCGAATCAGAAATTTTTCCTACGAAAATGGCCTCGAAACCTGGACTAAAGCAGTAATTAATTTTATATACCTACCCTTTTATCTGCAAAAACTTCCTACATCAACTTTTTGGTGCCATAAAATTCCATCCACAAATATACAGCCATGACCCTACAGTCAGCTGTGATAAGTGTCAATCAATCACCCCGAAAAATAATCCTTAACGTATTGGAAGATATATGGAAAACATCTGAATTTTCCCTATATTTTCTCACCAAGTATCATGGTTTAGGTCGGTTTTATAATGTCGTAAAATATTTGCTGTCAACATTAGCTGCTTAAAATTTTAGAAGCGATGGTGCAGCTTTTACCACTTTACGACCATTTTAGTAGTTTATAAAAATATCTTCGGAATATCTTTAAAAACATTACATGAAAATAAAATAATATGATGAAATACATAGAATTTATTAACAAAGAGTTAGTAGTAATAACCTCAGTAGTCTAGATGCCAGCTAGGTCACCGTGGCTTTTTCAATTATAAGAATTATACAGTATGGTGCAAATGTCTGGAATAATAGTCTAAGAGCTAGAGCCGAAAAATCATCTTCATAAGTAATATGGAGTTTGGCATGTGAAATATGTCTATTGTATATTGATAATTATGACCCCTTTCAGGCTGACACCTCAGTGGATACAGGAAGTAGCAATAAGGGATGAAAGGGGAAAGTTAGTGTAGTCTTTAAAGGTTTTCACCTCCTATTTTGTTAAAACTCCATCGATTTGCATGAAAATTGGTGACTAGTTAGAGCATACCCCAAGAAATAAAAATGATTTGGTGCCAACTTGCACTTTTACCCTCGGGGTGGATACCACCCCTTCTCGGGGGTGAAAACTATGTTATTAAAAATAACCACACAAATCGATAGAGGGAAAAATTATAAGTAAAATTTGTTATATCATGTTATTAATATAAATCAATACTTTTTGAGTTATTAAAGATCAAAGATTTGTCAGTTTAAGAGCACATGCGTGAAGTTACGGATAATAAAAATAGCATATTAATTAATTGTATGTTACTAAAATATTATTTTTATATTATTTCGATATTATAAATTTAGCAAAAGTGTATTCGAATATGTCAAATGTGCCCATTATTGGACACCCCCAGTTTCGGGATATATTCAGTTTATATTGATAGAAAAAATTCAATTAAATATCGACATAATATAAAAATAATATTTTACTAACATACAATTAATTAATATGTTCTTTTTATCATCCGTAACTTCACGCATATGCTCTTAAATAGACAAATCTTTGATCTTTAATAACTCAAAAAGTATTTATTTATTTTAATAACATGATATAACAAATTTTACTTAAAATTTGTCCCTCTATCGATTGGCGGGGTTATTTTTAATAAAATTGTTTTCACCCGCGGAAGGGGTGGTATTCACCACCAGGGTAAAAGTGCAAGTTGGCACCAAATCAGTTTTATTTCTTGAGGTATGCTCTAACTAGTCACCAATTTTCATGCAAATCGATGGAGGTTTAACAAGATAGGAAGTGAAAACCTTTAACCTTTTCACTGCGGGACCCGGACATATAATATACGTAAAATAATTTCGTGTCCGTACAACGGGAACCGGCTAAATACGCGTAACGTTTTTCGGCATTCGCTGCGGCAACCGTATGAATCAGATATTGTTTACGTATTGTAAGTTGCCTATAGAAGAGAGTTAGGCATAATCTTAGAGTATGAAAATTTTTTACCCTCTCCCTGAAAAATTTTCCATACTCTAAGGGCATAATATATCAAAATTTACAATACATTTAAAAATTGTATGCTTTACTGCGGGAGCGGTACAAATCCGCACCTTTGTACACAGGCACGCACTCTGGAGGATTTACTTGTAAAATCTTAGGATTCCCATTCGCCGTATTTATGTAGGATAGTGTTTATCAGCTTATTTCATTTTAGTTTAAGAAGTCAATTGTGTGAATTACAGCTGCTGATAAACCTATTATTGACTTTGAAAAAAGTACAAGAGCGTTATTATGACTGGTAATTTGATAAATAATCTAATAAAAATATGTAACAGTAAATAATCTGAGATTTTGGGCTGCATTTTCAAGATTTTGTGTGTGTAGCATTTACCATAAAAATGATTGCAAATGAGGGCCGAAAATTGCAGAACATATATCCGGTTTTGCCACTCCTAATAAAAGTCGGAAAAATATTCAAAAAACAAAATGTTAAAACCGTTGAAAAAGGTCTGTTACGTGGACTAATTACTAATTTTCAATAATCTAACAGCAACAAATTAAGAGTTACTTCTACAAAATTGCAAATGCAGTCCTGAATACACTGTATTGATACACTGCGCGAACCGTATTTATACGCCATAGTACTACATCGACTGACTGCGGTAACCGGATTGATCAGCACAGGCAAGAAACAGCCGTACCAGAGACCATACTACTTTTATAACTAGTCGCAGTGAAAAGGTTTTGACTGCACTAACTTTCCCCTTTCATCACTTATTGCTACTTCCTCTATCCACTGAGGTGTCAGCCTGAAAGGAGTCATAATTGTCAATAAACAATGGACACATTTCACAGGAAAAACTCCATATTACTTATGACGATGATTTTTCGGCTCTAGCTCTCCGTCTATAAATTCAATATTTCGGAATCCAGCGACATTAAGGAAAAATCCTAAAACATGTCGATTTTTAATTTTAAATTATGATTTTTTGACATACCTATATATCATACTAGTGACGTCATTCATCTGGGAGTGATGACGCAATCGATGACTTTTTTAAACGAGAATAGGGGTCGAGTGCCAGCTCATTTGACAGGTTATTCAATTCTCTATTCAGTAATATAAACATTGACATAATTATTTATACAAGCTGTCCTAGAAAAATTATTTTGAATTAAATTAATTGACACAAAAAGAAGAATATAAAACAGGAAACAGAAAAATATTTATTTTATAAATAAAAATTGCTTTTCGCTTAAATTCAATGTTCAAACTGCCAAGAGGCAGATGGGTGGCAGCTTGAACATTGAAATTAAGCAATAGCAATGTTTATTTCATAGAGTTATATATTAGCATAGAGAGAGTGTCATTCAGAGCGAAGTGACGACACCATCTTTTTATTTGGATTAGTGCTGTTTCACTCTTACGCATAGTAAAGCTGCTACAGTTGTCCTCCTCTTCCGTGCCTATATTCACACTGGATGTCATCATAGATTTTCGATACGATACGATACAATGTGTTAGAAAGGGATGCAGCAAACCAGTCCATGAGATCTTGTCGTCAGGAAGCGCGGAAGGTAGGCTCCCTCTATGTTAATATATACCTCTATGGTTTATTTATCAAAAAACTTTTATTTATACACATTCTTCTTTTTGTGTCAATTAATTTAATGCAAAAAAAATATCCTGGACACCCTGTATAAATAATTATGTTAATATTTATATTATTGAATAGAGAACTGAAGAACCTTTCAAATGGGCTAGCACGCGACCCCTATTCTTACTTAAAAAATCATCGATTACGTCATCACTCCTTGATGGATGACGTCACTAGTATGATATTATACAGAGTGTCCAGAAACTCTCCCGACAAACGAAGACCGGAGATTCCTCAAATAATTTTAAGATAATTTAACCCAATTCTCCTAGTCCGAAAATGCTTACTAAGCGTACGTTCAGAGTGGACGAGCAAAGAGCAAAGAGCAAAGAGCAAAGAGCAAAGCGGAGAAATCAAACTCATACTGGCAAACGGAGGTGCACAGAGTGCTAGCAAACAGCAAAGCGGCGAAACCAAACAAGTTTGATTTCTTTGGTCCATGTAGTGAGACCGCTCCCGTCTGAAAAAATTTTTGATTCGGTTTCTTTGTCAATTCCTATTCAAAAATGTCCCCTTTAAACAAATCTGAAGAGCACCGGGCGGAATTTTTGGGCAGAAATTGTTTAAACAATTTTATCTACTCTATGTTATATTATGTGTAAGTTTTTAGTTTGTGAAAACTGTCATTATAGATAGCAGTGCGTGAAGTGTTTAAAGTGAGCGTGAAGTAACAATGTATTTTAAATGGGACTTACTTTTTCGCACTGTTTTTAACACACTTTCATATAATCAAATATCCTTAACTTTGGCGTTGTCATGGTGATGACATAATGAGCAATAAATTACGACAAAAGTTTTTACAGTTTTGTGGTTTGAAAGAAGTTAACATTTTTAAATGTCAAAGTTCTAAAAATTGTAGAATAGAAATGAATTCCAGTGAAGAAGAGTTACAGTTTTTTTATTTGTTTATGGTAGAGTAGATAAAATATTGTATGAAACTGTGCATGAAGTACTTTTTGCGAACTTACGCGATGTATAGCACTCGCTCCGCTGTCGCTCGTGCTCTAAATATCGCGTTCGTTCGCAAAAAGCATACTTCACGAACTGTTTCATAAATAACTAATTTTAAACAAATACAAAAGATCACGTTTTTTTGCTCCGGAACATATATTTTTAGACGAAGTAGTTTTCAATCCTAATAGTAAATTATTAATATTGAAAATATTAAAAATATTACTAAAAGATTTTTAAATTGAAAACTTATTGGTACACTTTCCTGGTGACGCCTCCAAGACTTCTACAATTTGCAAGTCAAATGGATGCTGCAGTGAAGACGAGAGGGAAGGAATTCTACACTATGCAATTCACATCCCCCGTCTGCAGCTGGTAAAGTTCCAACGGAAAAATGCACCTAGTTAGGCCGCACCTACATTGGATCCGATTTTCTCCGATCAGATCAGATCCGACGTCGGCCGACGTCGGAATAGAAAATAAACCCATAGTATTAAATGGGGGTGCCTACATCGGATCCGTTTTTCTCCGATCCGATCAGATCAGATCAGATCCGATATCGGCCGACGTCGGGAGTAGCTTCTCCTATTCTCATCGAGAAGTGTTTGGTTTCATTCCGATTGGTTGCACGTTGAGTTGCAATTTTAGTTGCAAGTTGGTTGCAAGTTGGTTGCAAATTGGTTGCAAGTTGGTTGCAAGATGGTTGCAAGTTGGCTGCAAACTGGTTGCAAACTGGTTGCAAACTGGTTGCAAGTTGGTTGCAAACTGGTTGCAAACTGGTTGCAAGTTGGTTGCAAGTTGGGGGTTGCAAGCTAACATGTTTAAATATATTCAATGTCATCATCTTAACACTTCATCGCAACTTATTGTCGGTGGTCGGTGGTCGGAAGATTACTGAACCAATGTAGGCACCCTCGCCGGAAAACCGGTCTGATCGGATCTGATCTGATCGGAGAAAGACGGATCTAATAGGGCTTTTCATCGACTGTCATTTGTTTCGAGCTTCTGTCATGTGTCACATAATATTGATATATCTACGCCATACGTCTTTGGTTTGTATTGTTTATATACCAATAACGTATGACGTAGATAAATTATTATTATGTGAGACATGACAGAAGCTCGAAACAAATGACTGTGAATGAAAAGCCCTATGTAGGCACCGCCTGTCGGATCGGATCGGATCTGATCTGATCTGATCTGATCTGATCTGAGAAAATCGGATCCAATGTAGGTGTGCACTTACTCTACGGAGTAATACGACTATAAAATAAAAATGTATACCATTTTTATTCAGTTCGCATTTTTATTATTATATATTTTTAGGTTTTTTGGGTTATTCTAAACAAAAAAGGTATCTTGTAATTTTTCCCAAAAATTAATAGTGTTTGAGTTATAGGCGATTTAAAATCTGAAAAATGCGAAAATACGCATTTTCGAGGCTTAAAAATTCATATTTCAATTAGTATTTTTGAGGTTACCAGATACTTAAATTGATGATTAAACATTCAGCTTCGATTCTGAAGAGTGATCGCGTCTAACCTTAATTTATACCGTTGTTTTTTAATTGTTAAATATGCGTGTTTATCAGATTTTTTTGCCGGTGCGGCGCGCTCTATTTCAAAAATCTCCTATTTCCTCCGAAAATTACTTTTTCTAGATTTTTTGGGATATTCTAAATAGAATAAGTTTCTTGACATTTTTCTCAAAAGTTAATAGTTTTAAAGTTATAAGTTAATAAAAAACTCATTTTTGGATTTTAAATCGCTTATAACTTTAAAACTGTTAACTTTTGAGAAAAATGTCAAGAAACTTATTTTATTTAGAAAATCCCAAACAATCTAGAAAAAATAATTTTCGGAGGAAAATAGGAGATTTTTGAAATAGAGCGCGCCACACCGGCAAAAAATCGGATAAACACGCATATTTAACAATTAAAAAACAACGGTATAAATTAAGGTTAGACGCGATCACTCTTCAGAGTCTTGAGGCTCAATGTTTAAACTTCAATTTAAGTATCTGGCAACCTCAAAAATACTAATTTAAATATGAGTTTTTAGGCCTCGAAAATGCGTATTTTCGCATTTTGCAGATTTTAAATTGCCTATAACTCGAAAACTATCAATTTTTGAGAACATTTACAAGATACCTTTGTTGTTTAGAATGACCCACAAAACTTAAAAATATATGTTCCAGAGCAAAAAACGTGATCTTTTGTATTTGTTTAAAAAAAAATTGTTTAAACAATTTCTGCCCAAAAATTCCGCCCGGCACCCTTCAGATTTGTTTAAAGGAAATTTTAAAATATTTTTAAATAGGAATCCACAAAGAGACCGAATCGGAAATTTTTTCAGACGGGAGCGGTCTCACTACATGGATTACTGTGAGAGTAAAGAGCAAATATCCTACCGCTCCTATCCATACTGCCGAGTGGAAAAAAACTAAACTCTCGTCTAGCGTAACTACCCGCTATTAGCACTTCTTTGCTCTTTGCTCTTTGCTCTTTGCTCGTCCACTCTGAACGTTCACTTTTTGCTCTTTGCTCTTTGCTCGTTGCTCGTTGCTCTTTGCTCTTTGCTCTTTGCTCTTTGCTCGTCCACTCTGAACGCGGCCTAAGGGAGCTAGAGCTCTTTGAAGATGGCGTCTTGGAATTAGTTTTTCTTAAATATCTCTAGAACCCTTTTATTTAGAAAAACGAAAACTGATACGCTTATTTACCTTCCAGAGATAAATCGATTAGATCAATTACAAATTTCTAGGACCGGTCATAGGCGCCCGTTTTGGGTAGGGCAACGGATATTTTATAGCATAACTTTTTTGTATTTAACTTCTAAGCATTTTTGACACTGAATTATTAAATTATCAGGTAGTCTAGTACTAAAAGGTACTCTTGCTTTAAGTCGGTAGGATGCATTGTTTTCTAGAAAAATCGAATTGAAAATTTTTCGTTTATTGAATTTGAAAAAAATTTGAAATTTTTTTTCAAAAAAAGACGGTTTATTTTGCCGATTTAAAGCAATAGTACCTTTTAATACTAGAATACCTCATAATTTAATCGTCAAATGTCAAAATGCTTAAAAATTAGAGACAAAAAAGTTATGCGATAAAATAGCCGTTGACCTACCACAAACGGACGCAAATGACCGGTACTAGAATTTCACAACTGAGGAAATCGATATCATGTCCTACTAAAATATATTATAAATAATCATAAACATTTCAGTATTGTTTATTTTGCCGCATAATGTATTTGTTTGGTTTAAAAAATTTTAACATTGGATATAAAGATACAGCACATCTGTTTGTGAGCCGATCAAAGAAAATTAACTAACCATAGAACTAAAAAAGGGGTTAGACTTGCAAATAAAAATATGTTGCCTTGTTCTTTACATTTCTGTATGTGAAAAATTTAAACTAAAAAAATAATTCCATTACTCATTAATGATAATATCTGGTATACAAAACTCAATGACATAATTATTTGAGGTATTTAGGGCTAGACGTATTTAGGGTTGTGTGTGGAAATTAGTAAAGCATTAGATGCAGGGAACCATTTATTATATATAATTTGTGTATTTGCGTAAGAGATAGCGTTATTTGCCTTCAATGCTTTGTTATTGTGCACTGACCCAACAAATAGCAGAAAACCAGCATATCCTGTAAGTATCCCGAAACTAACCCATATTTCCTGGAGCACTTGTTCGTGGACTTTGATATAATCTGTTATTTAGCTTATTTTACGAACAGTGTTGATAAAAAGCAAAATTCATTTCTACAAAATTCTAAGCTTTGTTTACGATCATTTGATCAATAAACAATAATTACATCCTCCTAATTGAAAAAACATTGCAAATTTTCTCAAATGACGGATACCCAACATCATTTTATTACAATTATGATAACAACTGTATTCAATTTTACGAAAAAAAGTTATTCTTTATAAAAATGCTCTATCTGGTCTAAAATCTAAGATGCAACCATCAGATATCAAACGTTTTCAATTTTATACGAGGTATATAAAAAAATATGAATTTCGCTTAACAGTAAGGACTTTTATAGTTCACAATATTTTAATTAGAAGGATGTAATTGAATACCTAAACATAGTTTGTAATTCCAAACAACTTTTCTTAATAACAATTTTCGATACTTCGTAAAGGTACTTTACTCTTGAGCGAAATTCATATTTTTTGACATACCTCGTATAAAATTAATAAATCTGATGGTTGCATCTTAGATTATATCTATACGATGCAAAGTATTTTACAACGAATAACTTTTTTTCGTAAAACGGATAATAAGAAAGTTATCAATACAATAGGTTCTAGGTAAGTTGTACAGAAAAAGGTTTTGATGACTTTGTACAAACATTTTTTTAACTGATATTTTTAGGTTTTTGTATTACATTTTTTTTATCTTTCTCAATTTTCTCAAAAAGAAGTTGTTTATTTTACGTCTAAAGTAAAATAATCTATAAAACATCCTAAACTTTAAAAAAACATGTATAAAATTTTAATATATCTGTTCAAACATGAGTAATACCCTCTTAAATTGGTAGTAATTCTGTAAAACGACGAAGTTTTAAAAAATTACATTTTTTGAGACGTCGCATCATTTGAATAAAATTTTTGAGTTTTTTTTTGAATGAAATGTCATTTAGTTAGATCTTTGAAAAGTAAGTTGTGCAACTTTGAGAGTTATATAAGTAAAATTTTATTAAAATGTTGAATGGGTTGTATGTGAGAGTTCATTTTGAATGAAGTAAAAAACAGACTTACAATCATTTATTGTAAATTCCGACTACCGGTTTCGCTCTCTAAAGTATGCAGAGCATCTTCAGGTCAATCAATTTTATTTGTAGCATTTAGTGCATTTAGTAAATTTTTTATTTTTTACCTTAGAAAGTTTGGTAAAATTTTTGTTGGTTTTTACAAGATCTATAAGGTTACTAATATTAAATTCTTTTAAAACCCTAAGTCTCAGAATGGGGCGACTTTGAAAGAATTGGTAAAGGTAGTTTTTGCATGTTAGTACAAGCTTTAATTGTCAATATCTCACCAAATTTTTGCCTCACAAAAAATTTCGCAAATCAACTTCTTGAGAACTAAAGAAGCTATAATTTCATATATAAATATTGTTTTCGTATCTCTGATGCTAATCTGTCTATTCTGAAGAAAAATGCATTTTTACCAAACCACAAAAATTCGTTATTCGTTCTAACTCCATTTCTTTTAAAACTGATCATTCTAAGCCGAACTTCTATATTTTATTAATAATACCTAAATAAAGAAGACTGTATAAGACCAATGACTAATTTTAATTAGAGTCGTAATTACGGGGTTGCTTTCGCTCACTTTGTCGCTGAAAAAAATGGGGATTGACTTCTTTTTATCATAAGTCACTCAATTTTTAGTAGAGTTAGAAACTTTTTTATTTTTAAAAATAGATCTTTTTAAATAGTTTCTACAAGTTATTCTCGAAAATGTATAGTTTTCCCGTCTTTTCCTTGGAACAAAATTTAGCATTTGACGAAGAAGAGATAACATATAATAAAGAAAATAAAAAAACTCAAAAGTCTCAAAGAAAATTAAAAAAAAACATTTCGTTAATTTTTTTAAAAGGTACATTTCTGTTAATTAGAGTTGTCTTCATAAAACGAATAATTTTTGAGTTATTAACAGAAAAATGATTAAAAACATTGATTTTATCGATATAAAACTAACACTTTCGATAGCGAATAAATCTAAAACTAGTAAAAGTAGAACATTTTGAGCTAAGGATTATTCGTTTTACCAATTTTTGTGGTCAAAATATAATAAAAAATGTCCATTCCCTAGATGGGGTGGCAACCACCCCCTTGGTAAAAGCGTCTTTTGGCATCATATTATTATATATTTCAATTCTTGGACTATCCACTACTTATTTTCAAATTTTAAAGCCAATCGATCCATTCTGTAATCATTGCGAGGTGAAAACATTCGGTTTAAACTATTGGTTTCTTGTTCGTCTTCTTCTTCTTATATTAGGCCTCTTGCCAGTTTTTTACCGATTTTGAGCTTGTATTTGTAGCTGTGATGTTGACTGCCAGCTATCTCGCCACCTTTTAAAGGGCCTTCCTGCCTGTTGGCTTCGAATCCCTGGCTATACGGGCTATTCTCTCGCTGTCCATTCTCGTCACATGCTGATCCCACTCTCGTCTTCTCTGTCTTCCCCACCGTACTATATCTTGTATGTTACAGAGATCTCTTATTCTGTCTTTCGGTATTCTGTCCCTCAGTGTTTTCCCAGTTATTGACCTCAACGGTCTCATTTCTGATGTTCTCAGTATCCTCTTGGTTTCTGCTGTGTCACATCTTGTTTCTATCGCGTACGTCATGATCGGTCTTACACATGATTTGTATATGCGTGCTTTCCCTTCCAGCCTCATATCTTTGTTTCTCCAGATGACATCCCTCAGACATCCTAACACGCAATTGGCTTAATTTGCTGCTTTTGGACGCTCTCTTTAACATCTCCATAACTACATATTTCGACTCCCAGATATTCGAATCTCGAGACTTGTTCAATTAGTCCATTGTTAATTACTAATTTGCATCTTATGGTTTCCCTTGACACTACCAGGGATTTTGTCTTAGTTGTTGATATTTTCGTGTTATAGTTCTTCGTCACTGCATTGAAAGTTTGTGCAATTCGCTGTAGGTTATCCTCGTTATCGAAGATTAAGATTGCGTCGTCAGCATAACAGAGCATTTTTATTTGATTTTCTGCCATCTTATATCATTTTCCAGTTCTTTTAATGTCTTCTATGATTTTGTCCATTACTAAATTAAAAATCAATGGGCTCAAGCTATCCCATTGTCTGATACCCGAGTTTATTTCCACTTATGTTACCGAGGTTAGTTCATTCTCCACTTTTATTCTGGTTTTGTTCTTCGTATTAATGTCTTTAATTATCCTTATCATCTTGTTGAGCTCATTTTTTCCTTTAGCAATCTTAGTATCTTCCAATCTTACACAATCGAAGGTCTTAGTTAGATCGATAAAGCACATAAATGCAGGTTTATTATATCCCATTGCTTTCTCAGCAATTTGTCTGGCTATGAATGTGGCGTCTATTGTGGACCTATTTTTCCGAAAACCGTGTTGTTCCGAAAACTATTAGTTTAAATTACATAGTATAGCGAGCTGTTGAAAGGTACACACGTTATTTTGAGAGTCCGTTTAGTTTTGGAATTAGCAGTGGTAAACTATCTGAAATTAAATTTTTAAAAGTAGTGCACATAAGTTAAAGTGTTATCCAGTCTGTTTGGTGAATTTGGCTCCAGAAAAGTGCATCCAGGCCTGTGTGTAGATAAATTCATCGTATTGCAAGGTCAGCTTTATTTACATTATTTACATTAATTACTATCTATCACTCCCACCATGCCAACTAGTCAAACCTGCGCTAATTGTTTAAAAGCGATCGACGACCGTGAACGTTCGGCCCTACAATGTGATGCCTGCAAAAGAGGAATTCACCTGGCATGTACCGAGCTTCTCCAAGATGATCGCATAACCAGATGTAAGGTGCAAGGAATTAAAATTATTTGTAACAGCTGCTCAAGCAATATTGTAGTCCACTGAAATATTCTCAACTGCTCAAAATTGGCAAAGAAGACGAAAACCTTTTGCAAATATGTTTTCGACCCTCAGGAATCCGAATCTGAAATTAGTTTTGCGAGAAAATGCCGGGAAATCCGGAAAAATCGTAAAATAGAGCTTTTCTGCAGTTTTCTTGAAAACTACAATAGCTAGCGGAAAAATAATCACACCATCATGTTTATTTGGCGACTTTACATAAAAATAGATATGTTTTTTTGCGAGAAAATGCCGGAAAAACCGGAAAAATCGTAAAATAGAGATTTTTCGCAATTTTCTCGAAAACTACAGTAGCTATCGGAAAAATAATCAAACCATCGTGTTTATTGGATGATTTTACATGAAAATAAATGTGCTTTTTTGCAAGAAAATGCCGGGAAATCCGGAAAAATCGTAAAATAGGGATTTTTCGCAATTTTCTCGACAACTACAGTAGCTAGCGGAAAAATAATTAAACCATCGTGTTAATTGGACGATTTTACATAAAAATAGATGTGATTTTTTGCGAGAAAATGCCGGGAAATCCGGAAAAATCGTAAAATAGAGATTTTCGGCAATTTACTCGAAAACTACAGTAGCTATCAGAAAAATAATCAAACCATTGCGTTTATTGGACGATTTTACATAAAGATAAATGTGCTTTTTTGCAAGAAAATGCCGGGAAATCCAGGAAAATCGTAAACTAGCGCTTTTCTGCAATTTTCTCGAAAACTACAGTAGCTAGCGAAAAAATAATTAAACCATCGTGTTTATTGGACGATTTTACATAAGAATAGATGTTTACTAAAAAATAAAAGTAATCCAAACGATAAGGAATTAAATTCTTGTGTAAAGTGATAAAAACTTGTGTGATATCGAATATAAACAAAGCAGGTTTTACTTACAGTAGGTGGAAACAAAACAATATTATTGTGAATGATGTATTTCTACAGGAAAATAATGCATATTAATAAACAGAATCAGCTGTTAGTAGAAAACTTTATTATAATATTATTAATTTTATTATAAACAGATAATCAGGGCCGGATTTTGATTTTTACCTAGGAATAAAAGTGCTGGAAAATTAGTAACGACCAGCGCAAGTGCGGGTGGGAATTTGAACTGTGAGTAGAGTTCTCTACGAAACTTCACCCGTGACGCATTGACTAATAACTCTAGCACGAAAAATAACTAGGAATTAAGAACAATGAGTTCAGATAGCGAATTAGCTGATGAAATGAAAATGAGAAGGGAAGAGGAGGAGCATCACAGCAAAAAATCAAAAAGAACAGCTATAACATCGCAAAAAACAGATGAAGAAAACATAAGCGGAATGGAACAAATGATGAAAATGATGAGGGAATTAGCAATGGATACAGAAGACATAAAAAAGAACAATATAGATCTGGAGACGAAATCACACAACTAAAAAATGAAATTAAAGAACTGAAAGATCAACAAAGCGGCTACAAAGATAAAATAAAAAAGCTGCGAGAAACAAACGAAACAGCTATAAAACAAATAGGTCAATTAGAACAAGAAATTAGTAAAGCAAATGAAAAAATAGAGAAATTGAAAAATGAAAGAAAGAGGAAAAATGTAATAATACAAGGAATAAAAATTGATACAAATGATCAGAAAGTTTTACGAGGGGCTATGGAGAATTTTATAGAAAAAGAGCTATAAGTTTCAGTGGATGTAAATGGAGCAAGGAACATAGGAGAAAATACTGTCATAGTGGAACTTAACAGCGTGAAAAACAAACTAGAAGTAATGAAAAATAAAGGTAAATTAAAAACCAAAAAGGACGAAAGAATCTATATTAATGATGATATGTCAAAAGAAGAAATAATTATCCAGAAAGAAATTAGAAGCAAGGCTATGGTAGTGAGGCGTAATGGAAAAAATGTAAAAATAGGATACCAGAAGTTAATCATTAATGGTTAAATATGGACATGGAATAGCAGTCAACAACAACTCATAAAAGAGAAAAATATACAACCAAAAAACTAGCAATACAACTAAAGCAGACTGAAATAACGGAGACGACATGGCAAGGTAAAGGTACACGAAATAGACAAAATATACAGATTATTAATGAAAAGAAGCCCGTAAACGAACATATATTAGTAGGAACATGGAATGTAAGAGGGACATACGAAGAAGGAAAACTGAAACACCCAGTAGATTAATGCAAAAAATATAAATTCGAAATAGTAGCACTACAAGAAACGAAACAACTAGGCCAAAACTCAATGGAAATAAATGACTATTTATTTTTCAATAGCGGAGGGGAAAATATAATGTTAGGCACAGGATTTGTAGTAAACAAAAAGCTAAAAGTTCTAATCGTTGACTTTAAACCCATTTCAGAGATACTAAGGATAAGAGGAAAATACCAAAAATAACATTTTTAAACATACATGCACCGATGTGGGGTGTAAGTATGTGTTATAGAGGTTGCACCTTTTATTGGAACGACCACATCAAACGTCATCGACGGAAGATTGTTTTTGATAACTGGTCCTCATAAGTCACTCAACTCTCACCTATGGCTCCACGTGCCACATCCCGGGAAACTGCATTGGTCTGCAGGCTAAACTAAGTGAGGGTAGCCAGACATAGTGATAGGTTGGACAGTGGCAGCTGGCTGTTACAAAACTGACCATGCCGCGAGAATCATAGCCACAGAAACGGCACATATACAGCGGTACAGAATTCAAAGGGAAACCACTGCACTATTTTCCCAAGAGAATTTCTTCCCATAACGATGACAATTTTAGTAAGTGAAGATGACATGTGTAGCGACCCGACTCACGCTCGACGCCATCTCGGTTCCGGGTCGGATGGTGTGAAATTTGCTACCGGCTGCCAAGGTGTGAGGAACCAGGTACCTGGCAGAAATTGTGAGACCGAATCCAAATTTTCATTTAATTTAAGAAAATGTCAGCGAATTGGTGCATGGTGCAAGGGTACTGTAATTTCTTAGTTATTGACTAAAAAAATCTTCTACTGAATAATATGGTCTTTCAGACAGGTAGGCTTTTGTCACTTTACGGAATTTGGGGAAAGATGCTGCAGATTTTAGTTGTAGGGGGAGATGGTTGTACATTTTTTTTGCGGAATATAATATCGATTTATTTACTAACTGCGAGGACGTGGTCGGCAAATAGATGTCAAACGTAGAATTTCTCATGAAGTAATCAGTAAGCAAACAGTTTCTAAAATATATAACGAAGGTAGTGTTATAATCCTGTGATCTTTGAAGTAGCTTCTGCAATGTGTTGTTCTTCTGAGGCCAAACAGATATCTTATTGCTCTTTTTTGTAATTTAAAAATAACATCGGATTGGGCAGCTGTACCAGAACCCCAAAAAGGCAGACAATATCGAATATGGGACTCGAACAATGAAAAGTATGTTATTTTGGAAGAGGTTAAATTCATTTCCTTCGAAACAGATCTTATTGCAAAGCAAGCTGAGGATAGCTTCTTGCTTAACACATCGATATGAAGGGACCATTTAAGGTTGCTATCTAAAAAAATACCAAGAAACTTTACAGAATCAACGACACTGATCTGGCTGTTATGAAGAGGTAAGAGTTGAGGAGTTCCTTTATAGGAGAGTGCTACTGTTTTATCTACGTTAAAAGAGAGTAAATTAGAATCGGACCAGGATTTTATTGTGAGTAGATCAGAAGTTATAGTAGCATGAAGAGTTGCGATATTTGAGTTGCTCCAAGTGATACTGGTATCGTCAGCAAAAAGAAAACCTTTTCCATCGATTTTTAAACTAGTGATGTCATTAATAAAGATAAGGAAAAGTAGAGGATCTAATACTGAACCTTGTGGTACCCCACATACCACATTTTTGAGACTAGAGTCTGTATCATTTGCTCTAACCAGTTGTTTCCTATTATCCAAGTAAGATTGAAACCAGTTCAAAGAAATACGTCGAATTCCATAGAAATTTACTTTTTTTATTGAGACTAGAGGCTGTATCATTTGCTCTAACCAGTTGTTTCCTATTATCCAAATAAGATTGAAACCAGTTCAAAGAAATACGTCGAATTCCATAGAAATCTAGTTTTTTTATCAAAATGTCATGACTTACACAATCAAAAGGTTTGCCATAATCACAGAAAACAGTGGCACTGTGCAGATTATTATTTAATGCTTGATAAACCTCATGTAGTACAGAAAACATGGCATCGGTGGTACATTTATTATTTAAAAAGCCGAACTTATTTTGTGATAAAATCTTGTTATCAACAAGAAAGGACATAAGTTGGGCTTTTATGAGTCTCTCAATAATTTTGGAGAGTACCGGTAGTAATGCAATAGGTCTATAATTGCAGGCAATACATTTTTCTCCACCCTTATGCAGAGGAATAATGATGGCCGTCTTTAGGCACTCTGGAAATTTACCTTTCACAAAAGAATCATTAATTAGAGAGACTAGGACTCCCAAAACATTGCCTGGGAGATTTGAGAAAATTTTTATGGATAGTCCATCGGTACTACAGGAAGATTTGCTTTTGATACTATTGATTGTTTGGATCAGTTCAGATTTATCAACCGGTCTTATAAAGAATGAATTCGAAATCTTTCCTGAATTAGGGAGATAGGAAATGGAATCTTGTTGTGACACAATAGTTGAGGTTATATTTTTACTCACATGATCAAAGTATTCATTTAGATTTTCTGGGTCTGGAAGGGAAAATGTTTGAGCTGTGTGAGTTTTATTTCGAAGATCGTTTATTATGGACCAAGTTTCTTTTGCAACACTTTTAGTGCTTCTGAGACCATTTTGATAGTAAAATGTTTTTGCTGATTTTATAAGTTTTAAATAGATTGCCCTGTACTTGGTGATATATTCAGTAACAGAGATGTTGGTAGTAAATATCTTGATACACTGTAGTGACGGATGTTTTTGGCTGATATGCGGACACCTTTGGTAATCCAGTGTTTGCGATGTTTTGGCTTAATTGTGATTAAAGGAAATGCTTTACTGAAGATACAGACAAGCTTATTCAAAAAATCACTGAAATAATAATCGACGTCCATAGAAGTAAAGTGCCACTCAGAGGTTAAGCATAAATTTTGGAATTTACGAAAGTTCCGACCGGAAAAAATCCTGCCTAAACGTCGAGTTTTCGAGGAGGACTTGCTAAAGATGTTAAAGTTCGTATAAACCGCTTCATGATCAGATAGTCCCGCATTAACAGTTGTAGCGCAGACATCACGGGGTGAGAAATCTGAGACAATATAATCAATTGTGTTAGATGAAGTTTTTGTAATCCTTGTAGGAGAATCAATGTGCATTGATAAACCATATGATTCAAATATGTTGACCAGGGATATTTGTGTAGCACAAGCAGCAGCATAATTAATGTTGAAGACCCCGCATAAAATTTTTCTGCTTTTATGGGGCAAGTCATCTAACAAATTAAGCTGGTTCTGAAAAAATAGTTCCACGGAAGAGTCAGGTGATCTATAAATGCAAATAATATAAAGATTAAGGTTCTTACTGTAAACTAAGGAAAACTCAAAGAATGCTTCATTTAATATAAAGTCATATTTTGTTACCAAAAATAATCATTATTTGTAGAAAGAATTAGGGTGCCTCCATGAGCTGAACTTGGACGGACATACCTAGCAATAGTGGAATATTTTTCTACAAAACTAGTATAACTAACGATGGCAACTGTGAAGTAGAAGTTCGGAGACGTATTGGTATGGAAAAAATGCGATGAGTCGCCTAACTAAAGTTTGGAAAGACAGATCTATCTCTCAAAATATCAAGATGAAACTGGGGAATGCCCTTGTATTCTCAATATTTCTATACGGAGCAGAGACTTGGACTCTTCGCACATGCAAGCGCCAAAAAATTGATGCCTTTGAGATGTGGTGCTGGAGAAGAATGCTGCGCATACCATAGACAGCTCATAGAACAAACGTTTCCATTCTAAACCAACACAATAGTAAAAAAAGGCTGTCCACAATATGTCTGCAACCAATTCTGCAATTCTTTGGTCACGTGGTTCGCAGAGGTGACGACAGTTTGGAGAGATTAATCGTCTCTGGAAACGTTCCGGGGAGAAGATCAAGAGGACGCTCACCAACTGGATGGTCCGACCAAATAAAGAATTCAGCTGGAAACTCATTCTGCGTAGCTCTTAGAGCAGCTGAAGATAGAGACCAATGGAGAATGATTGTTAAGAATATTGGAAGAAATCACGATCCTCAGTAATGGGGAAACGACAAGAAAGAGAGAGAGATGCACCGACTGAAGAGAAGAACATAGAGATAAAGGAATACTTCTACAGTCAAATAGATACAGTATTCGAAAATATTCCCAAATACGATATAAAAAATAATACTAGGTGATGCTAATGCCAAAATAGGAAAAGAAGAAATATACACACCCACCATAGGAAAATAAAGTCTGCATGAAACAACGAATGAAAATGGTCACCTCTTTATAGATTTTGCAAAAGAAAGAAACATGATCGTTATGAACACGTACTTTCAACACAAAAGGATATACCAGGGAACATGGAGATCACCACATGGGAAAACCATAAACCAAATATACCATGTGCTCGTCGAAAAAGAAAGACATGGAAAAATGTATAAAGAACATAAGAACATATAGAGGACCAGATGCCGACGCAGATCACTTTATAGTCGGAATAAAACTGAAACAGGTTACACCAGTTCTTAGAAACCAACAGAAAAAAAGGTACAAAGTAACTAAACCTATTAGACTACTATCAGAAGAATAACAAAGTACATAAATATGAAAGACTAGTCACTAGAGAACTGGAAAATATTGCAAAAAATAGAAACATCAAGCAAAAATGGACGCCAATGGACGTTTTTCTCTTCAGTCGGTGCACGTATGTTTATAAATGTTATTTTTTTGGTATTTTCCTCTTATTCTTAGTATGCATATTTTCTCTGAAATTGGTTTAAAGTCAATGACTAGATCTTTCAGCTTTTTGTTTACTACAAATCCAGTGTCTAACATTATATTTTCCTCTCCGCTATTGAAAAATAAATAGTCACTTATTTCCATTGAGTTTTGGCCTACTTGTTTCGTTTCTTGTAGTGCTACTATTTCGAATTTATATTTTTTGCATTCATCTACTAGGTATTTCAGTTTTCCTTCTTCGTATGTTCCTTTTATATTCCATGTTCCTACTAATATATGTTCGTTTACGGGCTTCTTTTCATTAATAATCTGTACACTTTGTCTATTTCGTGTACCTTTACTTTGCCATGTCGTCTCTGTTATTTCAGTCTGCTTTAGTTGTATTGCTAGTTTTTTGGTTGTATATTTTTCTCTTTTATGAGTTGTTGTTGACTGCTATTCCATGTCAATATTTCACCATTAATGATTTGCTTCTGGTATCTTATTTTTACATTTTTTCCATTATGCCTCTCTACCATAGCCTTGCTTCTAATTTCTTTCTGGATAATTCTTTCTTCTTTTGACATATCATCATTAATATAGATTCTTTCGTCCTTTTTGGTTTTTAATTTACCTTAATTTTTCATTACTTCTATTTTGT
This sequence comes from Diabrotica virgifera virgifera, assembly GCF_917563875.1. Lineage (NCBI taxonomy): Eukaryota > Metazoa > Arthropoda > Insecta > Coleoptera > Chrysomelidae > Diabrotica > Diabrotica virgifera. Next base: position 44,782,227 of record NC_065446.1, read on the forward strand.
TTTTCACGCTGTTAAGTTCCACTATAACAGTATTTTCTCCTATTTTCCTTGTTCCATTTACATCTACTGAAACTTGTGGTTCTTTTTCTATAAAATTCTGCATAGCCCCTCGTAAAACTTTCTGATCATTTGTATCAATTTTTATTCCTTGTATTATTACATTTTTCCTCTTTCTTTCATTTTTCAATTTCTCTATTTTTTCATTTGCTTTACTAATTTCTTTTTCTAATTGACCTATTTGTTTTATAGCTTTTTCGTTTGTTTCTCGCAGCTTTTTTATTTCATCTTTGTAGCCGCGTTGTTGATATTTCAGTTCTTTAATTTCATTCTTTAGTTGTGTGATTTCGTCTCCAGATCTATATTGTTCTTTTTTATGTCTTTTATATCCATTGCTAATTCCCTCATCATTTTCATCATTTGTTCCATTTCGCTTATGTTTTCGTCATCTGTTTTTTGTGATGATATAGCCGTTCTTTTTGATTTTTTGCTGGGATGTTCCTCGTCTTCCCTTCCCTTTTCATTTCATCAGCTAATTCGCTATCTGAACTCATTGTTCTTAATTCCTAGTTATTTTTCGTGCTAGAGTTATTAGTCAATGCGTCACGGGTGAAGTTTCGTGGAGAACTCTACTCACAGTTCAAATTACCGGCACCCGCGCTGGTCTTTACTAATTTTCCAGCACTTTAATTCCTAGGTAAAAATCAAAATCCGGCCCTGATTATCTGTTTATAATAAAATTATTTATATTATAATAAAGTTTTTTACTAACAGCTGATTCTGTTTATTAATATGCATTATTTTCCTGTAGAAATACACCATTCACAATAATATTGTTTTGTTTCCACCTACTGTAAGTAAAACCTGCTTTGTTTATATTCGATATCACACAAGTTTTTATCACTTTACACAAGAATTTAATTCCTTTTCATTGGGATTACTTTTATTTTCTAGTAAACATCTATTCTTATGTAAAATCGTCCAATAAACACGATGGTTTAATTATTTTTCCGCTAGCTACTGTAGTTTTCGAGAAAATTGCGGAAAATCTCCTATTTTACAATTTTTCCGGATTTCCTTGTATTTTCTCTCAAAAAAGCACATCTATTTTTATATAAACGTCCAATAAACACCATGATTTGATTATTTTTCCGCTAGCTACTCTAGCTTTCGAGAAAATTACAAAAAGTCTCTATTTCACGATTTTTCCGGATATCCCGGCATTTTCTCGCAAAAAAACACATCTATTTTTATGTAAAATCATCCAATAAACACGATGGTTTGATTATTTTTCCGCTAGCTACTGTAGTTTTTGAAAAAATTACAAAAAGTCTCTAAATCACGATTTTTCCGGATTTCCCGGCATTTTCTCGAAATATAGCACTTCTATTTTCATGTAAAATCGTCCAATAAACACGATGGTTTGATTATTTTTCCGCTAGATACTGTAGTTTTCAAAAAATTACGAAAAATGTCTATTTCACGATTTTTACGTATTTCCCGGCATTTTTTCGCAAAAAAGCATATCTATTTTTATGTAAAATCGTCCAATAAACACCATGGTTTGATTATTTTTCCGCTAGCCACTGTAGTTTTCGAGAAAATTGAGGAAAATCTCCATTTTACGATTTCTCTGGATTTCCCGGCATATGCTCGCAAAAAAGCACATCTATTTTTATGTAAAATCGTCCAATAAACACGATGGTTTGATTATTTTTCCGCTAGCTACTGTAGTTTTCGAGAAAATTACAAAGGTCTCTAAATCACGATTTTTCCGGATTTCCCGGCATTTTCTCGCAAAAAAGTACATCTATTTTTATGTAAAATCGTCCAATAAACACAATGGTTTGATTATTTTTCCGCTAGCTACTGTAGTTTTCAAAAAATTGCGAAAAATCTCTATTTCACGATTTTTCCGAATTTCCCGGCATTTTTTCGCAAAAAAGCACATCTATTTTTATGTAAAATCGTCCAATAAACACCATGATTTGATTATTTTTCCGCTAGCCACTGTAGTTTTCGAGAAAATTGCGAAAAGTCTACATTTTACGATTTTTCTGGATTTCCCGGCATTTTCTCGCACAAAAGGACATCTATTTTTATGTAAAATAATCCAATAAACACGATGGATTCATTATGTTTCCGCTAGCTACTGTAGTTTTCAAGGAAATTGCGAAAAATCTCTATTTCACGATTTTTCCGGATTTCCCGGCATTCTCTCGCAAAAAAGCACATCTATTTTTATGTAAAATCGTCCAATAAACACGATGGTTTGGTTATTTTTCCGCTAGCTATTGTAGTTTTCAAGAAAATTGCAAAAAAGCTCTATTTTACGATTTTTCCGGATTTCCCGGCATTTTCTCGCAAAACTAATTTCAGAATCGGATTCCTGAGGGTCGAAAACTTGTTTGCAAAAGGTTTTCGTCTTCTTTGCCAATTTTGAGCAGTTGAGAATATTTCAGTGGACTATTGAAGCGTTTTCAAATTTAAAATCCATTCTTAAGGAATATAATGATGATCTACAATTAAAAATTAGTCAAATAGATGAAAAGATCGCTGAAATTACAACGAAATTCAATGATCTAGAAATTAAATTATCATCTGCTGACCAACATTCGTCACCACAATTTGCTGAAAATATCGCCAATGAAGCCGTCGATCGTATTAATCGTGCCAAAAATGTTATTGTCAGAGGCGTACCAGAATCTACAGGTGATATTCAAACTAAAAAAGATGAAGACAAAAAATTTTTTGAGGAAATTTTGTCGGCTGTAGAATGTAATGCTACCCCGGTTACTTTCTTTAGAGTAGGCAAAGTTGGTGATAGATTTCCTAGAATGATTAAAATGGTAATGAATAATGAGTATGAAGCTAAGCAAATTCTACGAAATAAAAGGAAACTCTTAGAAAAAAACAAAAACAAAAAATGTATCCATTGTTGACGATAAGACACCTATGCAAGTTAACTTTTTAAAGGAATTGCGATCTGAGTTAGAGACTAGAAAAGAAAACGGAGAGCAAAATTTAACAATAAAATACATACGTGGTATACCAAAAATCACTAATTTTCGACAATAATATTATAAAAACCTGCTTTTACGACTGGCTCTGCTTTTATACCAATTTAGCGACATTGCATTCTAAATTTAATGAACTTTTATGTTATATTCAGGATTTAAAACCTAAAATAATATTAATCACCGAGACTTGGCTAACACAAAAAGATTCTGACAATTTATATACTATAGATGGATACTATCTTTACAGATTTGATCGCAGCAATCGAAGAGGGGGAGGAGTGTGCATATACTTGTCATTAGATATTTCTGAGACTTTTTCTGTTGCTAATCTGGATGTTGTTGTACCTAATATTGAACTTTTATGTTTAAAAATTTCTCTTAATTCACTTGTTATTCACTTGGCGTGCATATATCGTCCGGGTAGTACTGTCCTAGAAGATGACCTAATCTTGATTGAAAAAATGGAACTCCTTTCAAACCTTGAAAACCTTGTCTTATTTGGTGATTTTAATTTTGCCGATATCTCTTGGCCTTTGACTATTGTAAGCAATGAACTAACAAATTCGAAAAACATTTTTACAAATTTTGTTCAAAGTTCTAATCTACACCAATTGATTACCAATCCAACTCGTTTCAGAATAAACAATTTGCCATCAACGTTAGATTTGATTTTTACAAATGATGACCAGTTGCTTACAGAACCGGTGATTCGCACTCCAGTGGGCAATTCTGATCATGTAGTTATCACGACAAACATACAGTTTCTTATGGAATATAATCATCTTTCTGAAAATACAGTTATACATGAAATAACAAATTTTGAAAACCTCTCTCTTCAATTGCATGATGTTGATTGGCCGTTACTACTGGGAAGTCTAGAACATCCGGAAGAAGTTTGGAATAATTTCATGAACATCATTGACAACTACAAAAGACTCAACACTACAAAAAAAACTTACTATAGAAACAAACTTAAGCCATGGATTAACGGTGAATTGATATCACTTATAAGACACAAAAGAAAATTATGGCGAAAATACAAACGTACAGCTGATACACGTGACTTGCAAACTCACAAAAACTACACAGGAATACTAAAAAAGTATATCAACGAAGCCAGAATGGCATATGAAGAATCTATTGTAAGTTGCAACAACTCTAAAAAACTGTATAAATATGTTAGGTCTGCTATGTCTTCTAAAGTGTCCATTCCACTGATAAAAAAGCATGATGAAACGATTTGTCAGAACACGTGTGAGGTCGCTAATATTCTCTCAGATAGGTTAGGTACATTTTCTAAAGTTTTTGCTATTGAACCCTCTCAAAACCAGTTTCCTTTAATCAGTAATCCACGAGTTATTCCCAAAATTGATTATATTGATTTTTCACCTGAAATCATTCAGCGCCATATTGACAAATTAAAAAACAACTCATCTCCAGGGCCCGATAAAATTTCTACATTATTTTTGAAAAAATGTTCAGATGTCCTCTCTGTTCCACTATCACTAATGATGCGTTCATCTTTTAATGCACACTCTTTGCCTTTAATTTGGAAAAGTGCTTCGGTGACACCTATGTTTAAAAAAGGGAATAAGTTAGATCCTAATAATTACAGACCAATAAGCCTTACACCTGTTATTTGTAAAGTTATGGAATCAGTTATTACAGAGTGTCTTTCAGAATTTTTACTTCGAGAAAAAATTATTCCTCTACAACAATATGGCTTTGTGAAAAGTCGATCAACCATGACTAATTTACTGTGGTGTGTTAATGAGTGGACAGCAGCATTAGATAAAAAACGACCTGTGGATACCTATAATATTTTTAGACTTTGCAAAAGCATTTGATCGAGTACCAAGAAGAAAATTGATGTACAAACTAGAACATTTTGGCATTCGCGGACAACTTCTTGAGTGGATTAATGATTTTTTAACAAATCGGGAGTTTTGTGTTAGAGTTGGCAAGTCGCTGTCATCTAAAAAAACCGTTTTAAGTGGTGTTCCACAAGGATCTGTTTTGGGTCCACTTCTATTTGTGTTGTATGCTAGTGATCATGAATCTCATGTCAAATCTAGGAAAGCTTTCTACGCAGACGATACAAAAATATTTGCTGACCCACTCTTGAATGGGCAAGACTTACAAAGTTACTTAGATTCGATCTTCAAGTGGTATTCGGATTGGATGTTACCTCTAAATAGAGATAAGTTTGTGGTTTTACATTTGGGAAAAAATAACCCTCGTTTGTCTTACTCGATAGACGGGCATTTACTGGATACTGTGGAATCATATAGTGACCTTGGTGTAACAATTACTGAAAATTTGAGTTGGTCGGAGCATATTTCAAACGTTACTATAAAAGCGAATAGTAAGTTATACCTACTTAGTAAGACTTTTACAAAAATATCATTTTCGGGTTCTATTCGTTTGTATAAAACTTATGTCCGACCCCTACTGGAGTACTGTGGAACGGTTTGGTGCCCAGAATTAGTGCGCGATAGAACTCTTCTCGAAAATATTCAAAAGAATGCCACCAGACTATGTTTCAAACGAAGAAGGCCAGATTACCAACAAAGACTTTCTTTAGCCGGGTTACCAACTTTTGAAGCTCGTCGACTCCGTGGTGACTTAATTATCACCTTCCGAATTTTAAAGTATGGATATGGAGATTTGCAACACTTGTTTATTTCAGACGATCACAGCAGACTACGTGAACATAGTTTGAAAGTGAAGAAGGAACCCTTTTCGTCGATAAAGCGCCAACATTTTCTGTGTAATCGCATTTTTAGTATATGGAACAGTCTCCCAACGGAAATTATAAATTCTCCATCTATTAATGTTTTCAAAAACCAACTAGACAGTTATTTGTTTGTAAACTGATCAGTGTGGTGCACAATCTATTAGTCTATAGTTTATTTGCGAAGCTAATTTTTGTAATGTAGGTACTATTTCATTTTTCTTGTAAATGGGCTTATGGGTCTCCACGACCCCAGCTCTTATTTCTATGTATAATAATAATAATAATAAATTGCATAAATAAACAGTAAATAAATAAATAGTAAATAGTTTCAAATTATTAATTTTTCCGATTAATTATTTATATGGGAAATAAGCCACAATTAAAATGAAAAAATAATTTTATTAACGTTTCGACGCCCAAATTAATTTTTCCAATGTGCATTTTTGTTTAATGAGATTATTTTTATCAAACGGGATGTAATTTTATTGAATACCTTTTCCTTGTTATAAACATATCCGTTTGACTATATAAAGTGATTTAAAATGTGTCACATCGACGCTTTTGTCGACGCTTTTTGTTTGTATATTTCCCTTTTTATTCGCTTTTTTAGGGAACACTGCGTACTTAACTTTCAACAGGATCTCTCAATGTGTTGTGTGCGAATGTGGCAGTCAATAATACGTTCAGTTGGAAAATGATTACAACAAGCTTGTTCGATAAAATTGGAACAGGGCCGAGCATTTTAAAGACTAATTGCAAAAACGTTTGGACATTTTCACCCGCTAAAACTTTTAAAAGAGACATTCTCTGAGTGAATGTCAGCGTAATTATTAAGTGTTGGCAGGTACGTGTAATTGCTAACCGTTAAATTAAACAGAACCAAGTGTATCTACTATATAAAAAATATGAATTACATGATTTCTTCTTCTTCTTCATCCTACTTTATAAATAGGCTCAATGCCTGTTTTACTTCGATTTTTAGCCTCAATTGACATTGCCTGACTATCTTTTCCTCGGTTGTCCCAATGATCTTCCATTTATCGATTTGTATCTTGCTATTCGTACTATTCTATTTTCTGCCACTCTTTCTGTGTTGATTCCATTCTATCTTTCTTCTTTTGGTCCACATGTTTATTTCTTCTATATCATATCTCGCTCGTATTTCCTCACTTCTTACTCTTAGATTTTGGTTTGTTATTTTTCGTAAGTCTTTTATTTCTACTGTTTCCAGCAGTCTTTGTGTTTTCGCCGTATCTGCTCATGTTTCCGCTGTGTATGTCATTATCGGTCTTATTGTTGATTTATATATCCTGGTTTTCGTTTCGATTGTGAGGTATTTGTTTCTCCAGATTGTGTTGTTGAGACATCCTGCTGCTCTGTTCGCCATGTTTACTTGTTTTTGTACTTCTTCCATTTTTCCGTTACTTGACAGCTTTACTCCCAAGTATTCTGTTTCTATCACTTGATCTATTATTTTGTTATTTACGACCAATTTACATCGTCTCGGTTCCGCTAATATTACCATCGATTTAATTTTATCTGTTGAGATCACCATGTTGTATATGAGAGCCGTGTCTTAGAATTCTTTAATGAATCTTTGCAGGTCATCTTCATTTTCGGCTGTTATTATGGCGTCGTCGGTGTAGCAGATTATATCTTTATTTACTTTTCTCCCATTCTATACCCTCTTCTTTTTTTGACTTTCTTTATGAGTTCATCCTTTATCAGATTAAATATTAATGGGCTCAGCGAATCTCCTTGTCTAATGCCAGTTACTTGATAGGTTGCGATGATTTTCCCTTACATCTTACCATAGCTATGTTATCTTTATTATACAGGATGTAACAAAAATACAGGTCATAAATTGTACCACATATTTGGGGACCAAAAATAGTTCAATTAAACCTAATTTACCTTAGTACAAATGTGCACATAAAAAAAGTTACAGCTCATTGAAGTTAAAAAATGAAAATCGATTTTTTCCAATATATCGAAAACTATTCGAGATTTTTTATTTAAAATGGACATGTGGTATTCTTATGGCAGAAAAATCTTTAAACAAAATTAGTGAAATTTTTTCACCCAATAAAAATTTTATGGGGGTTTTGTTCCCTCAATTCCCCCCAAACTTTTGCGTACGTTCAAATTAAACTAATATTGTGGTACCATTAGTTAAACACATTGTTTTTAAAACTTTTTTGTCTCTCAGTACTTTTTCGTAAAGCCAGTTTTTATTGAGATATTTTGAATAATTTTCAAATCCACCACATTTTTGTATACGGTTACGTATGAGTATAGAGACCTGGTAATAACATGAAAATTTACATTTTTACATAGGTATGTTTTGAACCAATTTAAAAAAGAAGCCACATCTCGATAAGAGATGCCTTATCGAAAAAATAGTAAGAGGCAAAAAAGTTTTAAAAACACTGTTTTTAACTAATGGTACCACAAAAATAGTTTAATTGGAATGTATACAAATATTTGGGGGTTTAAAGGAACAAAACTCCCATAAAATTTTTATGTAAACATATTAAAAAAGAAGCCGCATCTCGATAAAAACTAGATTATATTAAAAGAGGCAAAAAAGTTTTAAAATATATTGTGTTTAACTAATGGTACCACAATAATAATTTGATTGGAACGTACGCAAAAGTTTGGGGGGTTTAAGGGAACAAAACCCCATTACAATTTTTATGGGGTGCACAAATTTCACTATAACTTTTTTTGAGATTTTCCTGCCATAGGAATGCCACTTCTCTATTTTCAATAAAAAAATCTCTAAGAGTTTTTGATATATGGTAAAAAATCGATTTTCATTTTGTAACTTCAAAGGGCTGTAACTTTTTTTATGTGCACATTTGTACTAAGGTAAGTTAGGTTAAATCTATCTATTTTTAGTCCCAGAATATGTGATTTAATTTATGACCTGTATTTTTGTTACACTCTGTATATATGATATATATTCTTAATGGTTTTTAATAAATCCAGTGATATTCCCTTTTCGTATAATAAATGTATCGCGTCCCGAATTCTCACTCTATCAAAGGCTTTCTTCAAATCTATCAGGCACATATATATGTTGGTTTGTTGTATTCCAGGAACTTTTCTTTTATTTGTATTATTACAAAAACTGCAACCGTGCAAATCCTTGCTGTTCCTCTTGCAGAGTTATTAGTTCGTTTATTTTTGTCGCTAAAATTTTTGTTGTCAATTTGAATGCTGTATTTAAAAGATTTATTGCTCGATAATTATTTGGGTCTTTCTTATCTCCTTTCTTGAAGAACATCAGCATGATCGCTCTCCTCTATTCATCTGGTATTCTGTTCGTGGTGATTATTTCATGAATAATAAATTGCAGTTGTTTCCATATTTTAAGAGTTCGTTTGGTATTTGATCTTCTCCTGGCGACTATTTTTATATTAATTTGTTCATTCTTTACTTCACATATATTTGGGAGCTTTAGCTTTCTCATCAGTTACTATATTGGCGTATCTGGTAAAGATTATTCGTTTTCTTTTTTAAACAATTTTGTCAGGAAGGCCACCCATGTATCCTCATTTATGTGTTGTATTTCAACCAGTTCTTTCATTTCGCTCCTTTGTTGTCTTATGAAGCCCCATCTTTGTTTCTGTTGTCCGTAGAAATCCATCTCTAGTTCTTTTGTGAATCTCTCCCAGTATTATGTTTTTGTTTTTCTTGCCAATTGGTGAGTTTCAGCTGTTACTCTTTTAGAGCCTTATGATTCATCCGTTTTTTATGACTTACATTTTAGGAAAGCTTTCCTTTTTGGTGACATTTTTGTTTAACCTCTAGGGTAGACCATGGTGTTTTCGTTGACCAATTTTTGTTTTTGTTTCTTATTGATACATGATTAATTACATTAATCACATTTATTAATATAGAAATTTATTAATATAGAAAAAGAATATCAGAGAAGATTGCTGATAATGAAATACTAGAAAACGATAACATCGAGGAAAGCTGGGAAAACTCAAAAGTAACATAATTAACGCAGCAACAGAATCACTTGGAGAAAGGAAAGTAACGAATACCAATATATCAAAAAAGAAAACCCCATGGTTTCGAGAGGAAGTGAAGATGAAATGTGAAGAAAAGAAGAAAGCCTTTTTACAATACAGAACACAACAAACACAACAGGCATACAACCACTATAAAAGAATTAGAAACGAAACAAACACTCTAGTCAGACAAATAAAAAGAGAACACTGGGAGAGTTTCTCAAAATAGATGGAACACGACTTCTACGGAACACAAAAGGAAATATGGAGAATGATCAGGGGACAAAGAAAAGAGATGAACGAACAAATAAAAACGAAACACGTTCAGAAGGAAACTTGGGCAGACTATTTTCGATCTCTGTTTGCTAAATATAACGATAACGAACCACCAACACCTGAAGTGACAACAAACGAAGAAATAAATATTGAAGAAGCAGAGGTGATGGGAGCATTAAGGCAATTAAAAAATAGAAAATCACCAGGAGAGGACAGAATATCGAATGAACTCCTAAAGTATGGAGGACAAGACCTGACCAAACAATTATTAAAACTAATCCAAAAAATAATAGAACAAAACAGAATACCACAACAATGGAGATCAAGCATCCTAATACCTCTCTTCAAAAAGGGAGAAAAATTGGACCCGGAGAATTACAGAGGAATTAATTTATTAAACACAACATAAAATTAACGACTAAAGTGATAACAAACAAACTGAATAAAATTATAACATTAGCAGAAGAACAACAAGGTTTTAGGTCGGGAAGATCATGCACCGACGCTATATTTATAATGAGGCAGATTCAAGAAAAATCATTAGAATACAACAAACCGGCATACTTATGTTTCGTGGACCTTAAGAAGGCATTCGACAGGGTCAAATTAAAGGACGTTATCCATTTATTGTATGCAAGAGAGGTACCTCTAGGAATAATTAAAACGATCGAAAATATCTACCAGAACAACACAATAAAAGTAAAAGTAGATGAAGGACTAACTAACTAAATTGAATCTGGCAATGGGATAAGACAGAGAGATTCCCTGAGTCCTCTGTTGTTCAACCTGATCATGGACGAATTAATAAAAAAAGTAAGAACAAAAAAAGGATACCAAATGGGAGAAAAACAAATTAAAATAATCTGCTATGCAGACGACGCAATACTAATCTCTCAAAGTGAAGATTATTTACAACGTATGCTGCACGAATTTAATAAAATCGCTAAAAAATTTAACATCCTCATGTAACATTTCCCCAAAAAAGACTAAATGCATGGTTATAACAGCAGATCTAATAAGATGTAAATTAGAACTGGAGGGACAAATAATAGAACAAGTCATGGAGTTTAAATATCTAGGCATCACACTATGCAGCTACGGAAAGCTCGAAACAGACGGAATGGGACGTTTCGGCGTCGCCGTTTCGGCGTGGCCATTTCGGCGTGGCCGTTTGGGCGTAGAGCCGTTTCGGCGTAGGCCGTTTCGGCGTAGGCCGTTTCGGCGTCGGCCATTTCGGCGTCAGAAATTTTATTTTAGTTGACTAAATACCTACATTGAGGTTTATTGGTCAGGCAATTTTTTGGAAAAAAATCTTTTAATATAGTTATTTAAATACATTGGAGTTCATTGGTCACACAATTTTAACATTAATGGTCAAGTAGAAAAATAAACTAAATATATTTCTTTTATAAACATTTTGTTATATTTTATTCTGCAAATACCTATATTGGATTTTTTATTAATGCATATTAATAATAATTGCTGTTCTCTTAATTGTCCCAGAGCTAATTAGATGATAACTGACATTTTTCAACTTTAATTAGACATACATTATATGGTATATAGACGGAGAATTTTAATATTGTTAAAATATCTTTTTTAAGCAAAAATATTTGCAGAATGTATATTTTTAAAAAAAATTAAATTATACAATATTTTCTTGAAAGGAATCTGCTTTTAAAATATTTACCATTAGTTAGTATAATAATAGTTATCCCTATATTTATTGCAGTTTCTTCGAAAATTTAAATACAAAATTCTATAAATCACATAATAATGTTATTAACATTTCCTCGAAAACTAAATTACCTGTTAATTCCAAATGACATTATCATGTATCAATTAGTTGTTGATTTCAAAAATTACATTATAATGTCATTAACGAGAGATGCAAGTTATTTGTTGATTTTAAATATTCGAAAACTAAATTAGTTGTTGATTTCAAAAATTACATTATAATGTCATTAACGAGAGATGCAAGTAATTTGTTGATTTTTAATCTTAAGGGAAATTTTAAGTAGGTACCTACCTATTATTGATTTGATTGGTTGGATTATTGAGGGTACAGCTATATAAACAGAGATCAGTTTAAGAGTTTATGTAGTGTCTTATAATATTTCATAGTAGTATTTATACGATATACAGACGAAGAATTTTTAAGCTATGGAACGAAAAATTTTATCGACCAGAGGAAGAGAGAAATTTACCACTGATGGTTTCATGTATGTTTTTGACGCTGTTAGTAAAAGCGATGAATCCCTAAAATTTTGGAGGTGTGAGAGGAAACAAACGTGCAAAGCAAGAATACATACAAGAGATGGTGAAGTCATCAAGAAAGTAAATGTTCACACTCACGACTCCTCGGCGATGGACGTGGAAGTAGCACAAGTTGTTACAAAAATGAAAAAGCGTGCTACAGAAACAAACGAAGGGACAATAGTGGTAATCAATGAGTGCCTGAGAAATACAAGTCAAGCTTGTCATGGTCGGCTCCCAAACACTGGCGCGATGAGAAAATTCATCAGACGAAAACGTAACGAAGTTCATGCAGCCCCATCAAATCCGACAACTGTTGAAGAGTTAGTAATTCCCGAGTCTTATCGTGTTTACACGTTACAAGATGGTGTAGAAGAAAATTTTTTATTAGCAGATGATGGAGAAGGATTGCAAAGAATTTTGATTTTCGGGAGAGAATCGTGGCTGCAACATCTACAGACCTCAGATGTGTGGTATGGTGACGGTACATTTGCTATAGCACCATCTCTATTTTTACAAGTATACACAGTTATGGCCACAAAATATAATGGAGTCCATCCAATATTTTATGCCATGCTGCCGAATAAAACAAGATCCACATATACCCGTATGTTTGAATTGATCAGACAAATTGTACCAAATTTGCAACCCAGAGCAATCCATTGCGATTTCGAACAGGCGGCATTTAAGGCAATGGAAGATTGTTTTCCAGGCGTCGACATCAATGGATGTTTTTTCCATTTGGCACAAAATATGAAGAAACAAGTGGCTGCTATGGGATATACGAGAGAGTATAATGCTGATCCACAATTCGCTTTAAATTGCAGAATGTTGACAGCATTAGCATTTGTTCCTATCGAACATTTAGATGATGCCTTTGCCGTTCTAGCGGAAGCTCTACCTGCTGAACACCAACCACTTGTAGACTGGTTTGAAGACTACTATATTGGACGTATGAACAGAAGAGGAAATGGCAGAAGACCAAGTTTATTTCCCCAAAGGATGTGGAACCTCTACCAGAGAACTCTGGATGGAGAAGACCGGACAAATAATCACGCTGAGGCCGCCCATAGAAGACTCAAGATGGAATTGGGAGCAGATCATCCAACCATATGGAAATTTATAGATGGCCTGCGTCAGGTGCAGAAAGGTCGAGATGTCTATTTCGAGCAACTTGTGGCAGGTAATCTCCCACCATTGAAATTAAGAAAATACAGAGACGCAGATGATCGCATTTCACGGCTTGTGGGAAATTTTGATGCAAACGGGGATGTTTTAGAATTTTTAAGAGGACTAGCACATAATTATAATATGTAAGTAGGTACTTTATTTTAATTAATATTTCGTGAATAAGTTTTGTAGGTTAAATATAAATGTCTTGTATGTAAGTATAAATGTTTCAGAATTTTTAATTGGACTAGCACATATCTAATTATAACATGTAAATACTTTATTTTAATTAATATTTCGTGAATAAGTTTTGTAGGTTAAATATAAATGTTTTGTATGTAAATATAAATGTTTCAGGATTTTTAATTGGACTAGCACATATCTAATTATAACATGTAAATAATAACTAAAATAAAATATTCATTTTTCCAAAATCTTGTTTATTCATTTATTTATATATAATATCTACAGCTAGAAGCCAATTACAGATATTACATTAACTATGAGCTAAATAACAAGCACACACACATAAGTATAAAATTGACATATACAAATCTACCATTAATATTAAAATTTTGTGATCAATGGACTCCAATGTATCTATTTCAATAACTATATTAAAAGATTTTTTTCAAAATAATGTCTTACTAATAGACTCCAATGTAGGTATTTAGTCAACTAAAATAAAATCTCTGACGCCGAAATGGCCGACGCCGAAACGGCCTACGCCGAAACGGCTCTACGCCCAAACGGCCACGCCGAAATGGCCACGCCGAAACGGCGACGCCGAAATGTCCTAGACCCCGAAACAGAAGTGGAAGATCAGGTGAATAAAGCAAACAGAGCCGCAGATTGCCTGAATGAGACAATATGGAGAAATAAAAACATCGGGAAAGAAGTGAAAGGCAGAATTTACAAAACAGTCATCAGACCAATAATGACCTACGCGGCAGAAACACGACCTGATACAGAAAGAACAAAAAAAATGCTAGAAACAGCAGAGATGAAAACATTGCGAAAAATCGATGGTAAGACAATGTGGGATAGAGCTACAAGTGCAGATATACGAAGGAGTTGCAAGGTGGACAACATTAATAACTGGGTTAAAAGCAGAAGAGTAGAACGGAACGACCACATAAGACGAATGACAACAAATAGAGTAGTAAGGACGGCGAGAGACGGTTCCCCAATAGGAAGACGATCAGTGGGAACGCCACGAAAAAGATGGAATGACAACTTACTGGAGGCATATTGAAAAACAGACAGAGTAGGTCTGGATCCCGCGTATGAAAAAAAAGTTGATTAATAGCAAGCTGAAAATTTGTTAATAGCTTAAGGGTGTCTAGTCGGACAAACTTTGATATATGGGAAAACTTGAACGGGGGAAGTTTTAATTGTGGAACAGGTTAAAAATTTGGAACGGCCAGACCACGAAAACGGCACATGTATTTTGTCTGACAGAACAGGCTTAAACTCTCCGAACAGAGATTAAACTCTCATGCAAAAATCAGACTACTATTTATCACCAAATGGGCGTTTTAATCTCTGTTCGCAGAGTGTAAGTCTGTTCTGTCGGACAAAATAAATGTGCCGTTTTCGTGGTCTGACCGTTCCAAATTTTTAACCTGTTCCACAATTAAAACTGCCCCTGTTCCAGTGTTCCCATATATCAAAGTTTATCCGACTAGACACCCTTAAGCTATTAACAAAGTTTCAGCTTGCTATTAATTAACTTGTTTTTCATACGCGGGATCCAGACCTAGAGTAATGTCTATATAAAAAGAAGAAGAAGAAGAAGAAGAAGAAGAAGAAGACATGTATTAATGATTATTACATGATTTAATAATATAATATAACACGTAAATTGAGACACTTCTTCTTCTTGCTTTTATTTTTATATCTTCTTTATCTTTTATCCATTTCTTCCATGCGCTTCTATTGAATTATTCATATCTCTTATACTCACTTGTCTCCTTTCACCTATATCCTGGATCTGGTCCATCCATGTCTTCCTCGGCCTTCCCTTTTTATTTTGTTTCCCATTGTGGCTTCATGTACCTTCTTTGTTAGTCTCGTTTGCCTCATTCGTTATATGTGGCCAAACCAGCTATCTGCATTTCTGAATCTTCCAAACTTCGTAACTCCAGCTATTTTTCTCATGTATTTCATCTCGGTCGCGTTTATCCTTGATTCATGTTTCTTTTGTACAATCCATGTTTCCACCCCATATGTCATAATCGGATTTATTATGCTGTTATATAGGTAATCTAAATTTAGTTTTGTTGTGTATTTCTGATTTTTCAAAAATTGTATTATTTAAAGTAATACAAGTTAGCAGCCTTCTTCAGGTTATTACTTATTGCCTTATTGCCATGTCCGTTTTTTCATCATCTGTTATTATATTTCTCAAATATTCAAAAGTAGATACGTGTTAGTAAAAATAACAAGGCGAACCGACTGATGGAATTTATGTAGAAACACTAAAGCTTTTAGGTGCCGAGGACATTAAGATACTTACGAAATTATTCAAGTTAATCTACAAAAGCGGAAAAATTCCTAAAGATTGGCTTAAATCCTTATTTGTTGTACTACCAAAAAAACACAGAGCCACAAAATGCAACGACTATCGCACCATCAGCCTAATGAGTCATGTATTGAAAACTTTTCTCAGAATAATTCATCAAAGAACATATAGAAATATTGAAACGCGTGATGCACTATTTGCAACCCAAGTTTTAATTCAAAGATGCAGAGATGTAAATCATGACGTTTTCATGTGCGCGATTGATTTTGAAAAGGCTTTTAATAAAGTTAGCTATGAAAAAATGCGACATCTTCTCAAGGCTTCCGGTCTGGCCAGTAGGGACATTAGAATCATCGCGAATTTGTATTTGGGACCAGGATGCATGTGTTAGGGTTGGGAATCAGTGCTCTGAAGAAGTAAAAATCAATCTGGAACAATCTTAAATGAAGTGTTGGAAAACGCAAAGGAAGGCATACTCATTAATAGTGTGTTTATGAACAATATCAGATACGCAGATGACACCTTGTTACTGACATGATCAATTGAACATCTTCAAGCGTTATTGAACCTGATGGTGGCGTTCTGCGCCATATATGGACTCAAACTCAACGCAAGAAAAACAAAGTTTATGGTTATTAGTAAACAGGTAGCCGTAAATAATAATAACTACATATAATGTAACAATTGGTAATGACTCAATTGAACGCGTAAGTTATCTTGTAATGCTGGAACCCTAGTACAGAAATAAAAAGTAGAATTGCCAAAGCAAGAACAAGTTTTATACAATTTAAGAAACTCCTGTGCAGTCATGATCAAAATTTGGAACTTCGCATAAGAATGGTTCGATGTTATATATTCCCAGTAATACTTTACGAGGTTGAAGCATGGACCCTGACAGAATCGCTTTTAAAAAACCTAGAAGCATTTGAGATGTGGGTCTACCGATGTATTCTGAAGATCAGTTGGGTAGAATGAGTCACAAACGAAAGGGTTTTGCAACGTTTGAATAAAAGTTGTGAAGTATTTAACACGGTTAAAAGGCGTAAATTGGAATACTTTGGTCATATAATGCGTCACCCACAGAAATGTGACCTTGTCATATTTCATCTTATACCTATACTTCACCTTGTCATGCAAGGTAAAAAATTGGGAAAACAAGTGTCGGTCGCCGTACAACTTCTTGGCTTAAAAACCTACGTCAATGGTTTGGGAAAACTAGCACTGAACTATTTTGTGCGGCTGTAAATAAGGCAGTGATTGTTAATGTGTTGAGCAACATGAGAGCCAACGATTGACAAGCGGTCTCGGCACTTTAAGAAGAGGAAGACGTGTTCTATTTCTTGTTGAATGTGGATTATAGAAAATGTAAAATGGGACACAGTTTTTATTTTCCACAAAATATATACATATTTGGCTGAATTTACCACTATTCAACACTATCTCTCTACCTCCCTACCTAAGACTCACTTTGCTGCAACTTTGCGCCAGCGCGCTTGAGCGTAGTGAAAAACGGTCAACAGCTCTTCTCATTTTCTTGTGTAAATTACCCCGCGATTCAGAAACATATTCCGGTGTGCATCACTTTACGATTTGATAAACAAAAAAGAAATTGAAAATAAAAGTTGACAATACCTTAAAGCGTTTTTCTCAAACTGCTTTTTTCAAAGCCTGTAGACACTGTAACTCAAAAACTACTTGACCAACTGAACTGGAATTTTGTAAATATTTTCTTTAGACATTTATTGAGGTAACAATGTCGAGATATCTTTTGTTTCATGCGTATTTTTTGTTTAACTCTAATAAATATGTTGATTTTCACCCTTTTTTGCAAAAAAATTCGCTGTTTTGGCTTCTGAGTGATAGCAAACAGTCAAAATTCGATAAAACTCAACAGCGTTAGCTCGAGAAACTCATAAGCAATAAAGTGTTTTTGAATTTTTTGTTTACCATGATCCAACGATGAGTTCTGATGTCCACCGCAAAGTTCATTGTTTCTTGAGGTGTCTTTAAAAATTTGCCATCGTTGGCTTATTTTTCAATAATTTTCCTTGAATTTTTTTTGAATAATCTATGAATTGTACTGAATATGCCTATTTAATTTAAAAATAAAATAATTCTACCATACTTTCAAAAACAATGTGCTTTGTAATATTGATTAAACCCCTACGGCCCCCCTTAAGGATAGCTATGACACGATTTTGATAGGCAACCCATGCTATAAATATTTTTCTATGTATTAAATTAAATTACGTTTTTAAATGTAATTCATTTGATTACGTTAATAAACGTTGATCAGTTATGGAACTACTTAAAAGAGATGATACTAAATACAGCGACAGAAGTATGTGGAACAAGTAAAAAGCGAAAAAAAGAAAGCAAACTGCATGGTGGAATGAAGAAATAAAACAACAAGTTAAAAGAAAGAAAAATGCTTGGAAAATATACTTACAAAACAAAACACCAGAAAACTATGAAGAATATAAAAAACACAGGAGACTAGTAAAAGAACTGGTTACAAAGGCAAAGAAGGACAAATGGACAGAATTTGGAGAAAATATGGAAACAAACAGTAAAAAGAATCAAAAACTGTTCTATGGAGTATTAAAATCAATGAGAAAAAAAATTCAAGAAATAGGAAACATAAAGAATAAAACTGGCGAAATTCTTACAGAAGAAAATGAAATAATGAACAGATTGAGAGAATATTTCCAAGAGATGCTACAAACTCACTGCTATCAAGATGAAAACAATCTAGCGAACCAAAGAATGGAAGTAGACAATGTAGACCCTATAACCATAAATGAACTGCAAGAAGCTATTGCAGAAATGAAAAACGGAAAAGCACCAGGGTATGACAGAATTACCAGTAAAATGATAAAAAAAATGGGACAAAATGCATCAGAGCTATTATTAAAAATATTTAATGTAGTTTGGAGAGAAGTACAACAGATACCGATAGACTGGCAGAAGGCACAGATAGTACTGATTTATAAAAAGGGCGATAGAACAGATTGCAACAATTACAGAGGAATAACACTGTTAAGCACTGCCATGAAAATATACGAAAAAACACTGAACAAAAAAATAATCGGATAAATTGACAGCACACTAAAGGAATCACAAAGCGGTTTCAGAAAAGGCAGAAGCACCCAGGATCATATATTTACAATCAAGCAAATAATAGAAAAATATCAGCAACATGAGAAAAAAATGTATATGTCTTACATAGATCTTGAAAAGGCGTTTGACACGGTACCAAAGCAAACATTATGAGAAATATTAGAGAAGAGAGGTATAGGTAAGTAACAAAATGATAAGTGTAATTAAGAACATTTACAACAACAATGTGAGTTATATCATCAGCCAAAACAGAACATCAAAACCATTTACTACGAACGATGGACTGAGACAAGGAGGAGGATTAAGTCCCACACTGTTTATAATTTACATGGATGAGATAATTAAAGAATGTAAAGTGAAACTGAAAAAAGTGCGTGTGGCTTATAGAAATTTAAGAAGAGTAGATATTTCAGAAGGAGCATTCGCCGATGACGTCGTCATATTGGCCGAAAATGAGAAACAACTACAAAGAAATATAGAAATATGGAATAAAACACTAAAAAAATATGGAATGACAATTATTAATAAAAATAAAACAAAAGTTATGGTCATGGGGGAAAGGAAGAAGAAGAAAAGATAAACATAAAAATAGAAGAAGTAAATATAGAACAAGCACGAACATTCTAATACTTAGGGGTAGAATTAGAAGACAATGGAAGACAGGAAACAGAAATTAATAGTAGAATTCAAAAAACAATGAACTTATACTATGCAATGAGAAATAAATTCATAAATGAAAAAGAAATAACACGAAAAATAAAAATTAATGTGTTCAAGTCAATATAAATAGACCTGTATTAACCTTTGGTTGCGAGTCATGGGTACTAACAGAACGACAAAAGAGTCAAATACAGGCAGTAGAAATGAAATACCTTAGAAGAGTTCGAGTAGTTACCAAAAGAGATAGACTACGTGTACGGAACACTCAAATAAGAGAAGATTTGTAAATCGAGTCAACGTTAGAATTTATAGAGAGAAGGTAACTCAGTTGGTGGGGTCATCTTCAGAAAATTAATCAGGCAAAACCAGTGAAAGAAATTTGGCAGGCAAAAACGCAAGGAAGAAAGGTAGACCACGACAAACATGGGATAGAACACTAGACAAAATAATCGAGAAAAGGGGAACAACGTGGATACAAGCAAGGACGCTGGCTAGAAATAAGAAGGAATGGGTCAAATTTGTACATAATATAAATGTATTATAATTATTAGTTACATTTAAAATTAAGTTGTTTTTGTATTGTATTCTAATGTAACATATATTGTCGCCTTACACCACTACGTGGTAAAAAGATTTTTTTGAAAATATGTAATAATATATGAAATTTAATAAAAAAATATTTCATCCGGCAAGTAGATGGGTACAGATCGACCTATATACGGATCCCGTACGGGTAGGCATAAATAAACGAAATATTTCCATCAGGGGGAATAAAATGCCCTATAAAAATACAAATACTTGAAAATGTTGTGTTTCAAAAGTACGAATTAAAAGTAAATAAACATATAGCGTTATTTTTGGTCCCAATAGACCACCGTCGTCGTGCCGTTTTGTTGTTATTTAGACGTCGTCGATCGGAGTGTTAAATACAATTTTTTTCCGATTTTCTGGTAACCTCCTTTTGGTGAATGATGGTTTCTATGTTCGATACTAAAACTATCCGTCAATTTTTCTTTGACGTTTTACCGTCGTTTTGTTATATATTAATAAAGTCAAAAACAACAAATCGCACATGTACAATCCACTTCCCGCAACCTAACAAACATTTATTGATCACTTTGTCGATGATTGATAACCTCAACTTTCATAACGGAACGGTTTAACCCCAAAACTTTTAAACGTTGTCCATACATAAAAGGGTCTCCATAACATTACCTTTAAAAGACGCTTACAGATTTTTAAGTGATCATAAGTAAGTAATCTATCTTTTTGAGAATATGTAGCTTGACAAAGCAGATCATGATTAGTGCTTGAATGTAACATTCACCCTTAACCCTTTAGGGCCGGTTTTTCAGTGCTGGGTTAACCTATTTATTTTTTAGTCACCGAAATATTCATGTTTAATCAGTTTTTCAGTACTAGTAGTCCAGTCGCGTTAGACGAATAACAGGCCTAACCTTGCATTAGGAGCTGCCCCAAATTTTATTTTTCTAATCTTTAGGGAGGGTCAATATTAGTATAAATTTAAAATCTCGACTGAATTCTACCGTTGCGTAGCCGCCATCTTGATTTTAAACGAGAACCGTTTCTGCTCAATATCTCCGCCATTTTAAATTTTTTGACAAAAAGTGTAGAAACTGAAATTGTTGAAAATACGATTTTCTATAATTTCAATTATGATAATTTTTTCGTGCGGTCGATATTTTCCGAGTTATGAGGGGAAAATAGTGACAGTTGGAGCATAATTATTGAATTATTGAATTATCTCGTTTATTATTAGTTTTACAACAAATATGTACCTGTACAAAAATGAACAGAATTAAATTCTACACAATTTTGATTTTTTTCATTTTTTTGCTAAAATTAATATTTAAGGTAGTACGTATGCGGTAAGCGCGAGCGTAAGACCGGATTGATTTTATAGCAATTGTTTTTGTTCAATATCTACGCCATTTTCAACTAAAATTGTTCAAAATATAATTTTCTACAATTTCTTTTTAACAATTTTTTTCATGCGGTTGATATTTTCCAAGTTACATGTGAAAATATTAAAAAGTGGTGGGGGGAGCATAATTATTGAAAAAAACCAATACAGAAGTAAAAACTTCGAGATGTATTCTGGTATAAAATCGTTTATTTAAAACTATAAAATGTCATCGATTGCAGAACGTTTTCGTTCTAAACAGAATATCTTCAGTGCATCCTGCCGAGTATTTTGAAACTAGCACACTGTAAATAGTGTTAACATCATCATATATGGTTTACATAATGTAATATGTTAAAATGTTATGACTGCAAGTCGATGTTAATGGATAAAGTGGAACACATGCTAAAAGGGTGCCATGGTTCCCTGCTCGAAGATACTAGGTACTTGCCAATTCAATGGGCACAGACCAACTCAGAGTCAGTAGGTTTAATTAAAATATTATTGTTTGGATTAGGTTAGGAACAGTAGCACACCGAGGGGGGGGGGTTGGTGATTAAAATCCCACCCAGAGCATATAGAAATATAATACTTAAAAAAAAGTAGGAAAATGTAACTTGTCTTTCACAAATAATACAAAAAACTTTCGGTGCCCAAGCAAACCCCCCTCCCCCCGAGGAAAATTATACGTGCGCCACTGGTTAAGAACCCATTTTTAAATTTACCTATTCTAATTGGGAAATAAGCCACAATTTAACTTGAAAAATTGATTTTATTGACGTTTCGAATTCCACCTCGGACGTCGTTATCAAAATACAAAATATTAGTAGTTAATTACATAAATGCTACAAAGAAATAGCTTCAGAACAGTTGCTAATTTTAATTTGTATTTTTAGTAAAATGAATTCGCGTAAAGAACGTTAATTTTTCAGTGGCTTGCTGAAATTGAAAATTAAGAAAACTTGCTTTTGATCTATATTATTTTTATTTTGTTTTGTTAAATTAATAAAAAAATTGGTTTACGGGACTTTCAATAATATGTGAGTACAACCCATTTTATATTTATATTTATATTTATATGTTAACATTCATTCTTCCTCGAAATAAGTCGAATTTATGTAGGTGAGGGCGACGCTCATACGCGTGCAACCACGTCACAATAGAAAACGCGTGTAACGGCGGGTTAAAGCACTGAAAAACGCTATGAGGGTTAAAATATTGGTTAAAATTTAAACTAGGTTAGCTAACCAAAATTTTAACCGCTCACTGAAAAACCGGGCCTTAACGCGTAATCATTAAAAATTGTAAAAAATAACAAATATCCGTAAAACGATGTTATTGTTTTCCGTAAAAAGATCCGTAAAAAAATACAATACTGTGTTATGAAAAATAAAACATGTTCGCGAAATAGGAATTTTAGCATATTAGGGCATCTAGAGGAAAGGCGGGCAAAATGGGGTATTTACGGTTCAAATTGGGATTTAACACGTTGATGGACAGTGCTTCAAATGTATAAGCAAATGTTGTGACACTATATGTATTTTGCAAAGTAGAATAGGGAAATTGCTGAATTTCTTTTAGCGCTTATAGCTTATGGAGACAATGAGGCTTTAACAGTTTTTGTAAACATGTGCACGACGACCATGAACGTCATGTCACATTTCATATGCACCTGTAGATGTAAAGTGACATTTTTTGACACCCATTTTTTGTCACAACTCGATATTCTAAAAATGTCGTCTATAGACGTTGTGTCACATTACATCAATGGAAATGAGACGTCTATAGACGTTCTGTCCGTCAACGTGTTAAAACAAATCTGTAACTTTCAGCGTCTTGAAATAAGGCAAATATCATCATTGTTATAAGTATTATCATTCGATACGTTAATAAAACTACTGAGAACAAAGAACATCGACACACGGGATATAAGAATAATAAATAATCTGTATTATGAACCAGAAGCTGTCATAAGAATAAATAATTTAGACACCAATAAAATAAAAATCAAAAGAGGCGTTAGACAGGGCTTTGTCTTGTCGCCATCACTGTTTAATGCATACTCAGAAGAAATATTCAAAAAAGCATCAGAAGATGAAGTAGCAGGCATAGAAATAAATGACCTACCCATATATGTGAAATTAGATACGCCGATGACACAATACTAATAGCAGGAACTATTACAGATCAACAAATAATTTTAAATAAGGTTGTTGCAACGAGTGAAAAATTTGGTCTGTCACTAAACCTAAAAAAAACGTAATTCATGGTTATATCAAAGAAAAATATTAGAAACATAAATTTACACGTAAATAGTAAGACGAAAGAACGAGTTCAGAATTATAACTATTTAGGGACAAACATTAGTAAAACAAACGATTATACCAAAGAAATCCGAATTAGAATAGAAAAGGCTAGAAGTGCATTCACTAATATGAAACAAATATTATGTAGTAGAGACCTCAGCCTAAATCTTAGAAAGCGAGTACTAAAATGTTATGTATTTTTTTGTGTTCTTTTGTATGGTGTGGAGACATGGACTCTCAAAAAACAATGCCTCAATAGATTGGAAACATTTGAGATGTGGACGTATCGAAAAATGCTGAGAATCTCCTGGACAGACAGAATAACCAATGAGGAAGTACTATGGAGAATACAGAACATCAGGGGGATACTGCATTCCATCAAAATAAGGAAACTTCTGTACTTGGGTCATATAACACGTGGTGACAGATATGAACTCCTAAAATTAATTATGCAGGGAAAGATTCAAGCAAGGCGCAGCGTAGGTAGGAGAAGAATGTCATGGCTGAGAAATCTCAGAGAATGGTTTAGATGCAGCACAACTGAACTCTATCGGCCTTTAGTATCAAAAGTGAGAATAGCAGTGATGATTGCCAACCTTCGTCGCGGAGATAACACGTTAAGAAGAAGAACTGTTTTAAGTAACTATTTATTAATATAAAGTTAAAAATAGTAAAAGTTTTTCTTATTATATAAACAAACAGAAAAGAATGTAAATTACCCCAATATGCCCGTCGTATAGGGTAAAATGGGGTACGAAATTGAAACCAAGAAAAGTCTATGGGCAAAATTCGCATACAAGTACTGCTTCATCATCCTCATATCCTATACCTGCACTTAAATTCTGAGCCCATTTATGCAACTCGAATAGCTTATCACTTATCCATCCCTCTGTGGAACTTAAATAAAAATCTCCGCAGTAGGTACAAGCAGTCAGTGTCACTATTTTCCCCTCTGAATCTGACTCTACTCTTTTAGTTTTTTTTTTCAATTTCGATTTTTAACTAGTCTGTGATTTGGATTGATCATCGGTTATCTTTATTTTTGCTTATTTTATGTCTTATAGCCTGCGTTTTTTTTTCTGTGCCAAATCCAGCTCCATTTTGTAAGGCGAGGACGTTAAAATGGCGGTTTTATCTTTTTTTATACGCGTTTCTAGGATTGATTTACTTTAGATACTGATACGATAACTTTGGTACTTTTAAACTTAAAACTAGAGTCACTTTCTTTGGCGGATTCTGGTTGAGGCTCGGGCATCTTCTAATGGACGACCCTAGTTGAGGCTCGGGAGTTGTCATTCTAAAAGTCTGTACAATAGGATCTACTTGATTTTCAGGTCAACTGGGGTCAATTTTTATATCAGTTCTGCATATCCGTATAATGTTCTGCAAATATCTTCGTTCAAGATCTATGGATCAACACTTTTCATCTACGCATTCTTACTTTTATACCAAGAGTAAGGTTGCGGCTCTTGAACGGGGCCCTCAACCGGTTGAAAGTGGATCCAGCTTTTTCGATGGGCGCTCTTATATTCTGGTTGTTGGTTCATATTTTTGTTCTTTATGGTACCAAGGTAGCTGTAGTTCATCACTCTTTTTCTATTGTGGTTTGGTTGACGTAGATTTAAACTTCTCTTATATTTTTCTTGCTAATTATCACGAGCTTTGTGCTCTATATTTACAGGAATCCACAATTTTGGCACACTGTTGAAAATACAGTCGATCTATACCAGTAAAATCCGTGTATATCGTCCAACCAATACTAGGTTTGAAGTAAAATTATGCATATATTATGTGTTAGTTGTCTAGCTTATAGATACTTTTATAAAAGAAGAAACCGGTTATAACCGAGACAAAACAACAACCGGAAAAACCGATTATCGCGGAGGAAGATAACCGGTTTTAGGTTACAATCGGTAGGTTTTTCCCATCCCTACTCCTTGCCTAATATACTACTACTAGATAAAACGTTCTATTGCGTAAAAGATATTTGCAGGAGGCGACGTGATAGTCACCTCTTAGTTATTATATTATTGATAAATAAATAGTAAGTAGAGTGGTTTATAGTACGTTCTTTAACGGTAAAATATTACAAAACCTCTAAATTTTAAAGAACCGCTTGGATTGATATGAAATATGGCATACACATAGCTAACAAGTCAAAGAAAAAAAGTGATATTGTGCCGATATGTGCTTTTGCCCCGGGGGTGGTTTTCACCCCCTCTTGGGGTTGAAAAAATATTTGTCCAAAGTAAGTCCGGAAATGGACAAATTGATTAATTTTAAGTAACTTTGTTCTATAGAGTTTTTTCACTAAGTCAATACTTTTCGAGTTATTTGCCAGTGGATATCTTCATTTTTTCAACAAAATAACCACGCTTTTAGACGGGTTTTCGCAAATAACACAAATAGTAAGTATTTTGTCAAAAAAACATTCTCAGAAAAAGTATAGCCTGTAAAAATTTTTAATAAATGGTGTATATATCACGTCTCTACACCTAGTAGAAGCAGAGTTATAGCTAATTAAAAATAGGTTCATATTCGTCAAATTCCAAATGGAATACTTTATGGTGAAATAACCAAAAATGAAGCACATTTCGGGGAAAACTCATTACAACTAATTTAAAGTGTTTAAAAAAAGCTTCATTTTTGTTTTGTAAAAAAAATTTGTAGCATCAAAAGTAAACAAGTTACGCTCAAAATAAAAATGATCGGGAAAATCACCCCCTAATTTCAAATTAACTTAATCGTTACGACTTTACAAGTTTCATGACTCGTGTATGTATTGGTTATATGATCTGTAAGTTTCATCATTTCACAAGTCTTTATTATTACCACCTCACCAGTCCAATTGTGCATCTTACTTGCACTCACATTTACGGCCGCCTACCAGGTGCATGGCGCTCAATATTATTACTTAAAAATAACAGCTTAGTAATAAAATAATGACAAAAATTTCTTCGAGATCTTGTAGGGGGGCATTAAACTTTGATTTAGTCACTTTCTGACTTTCATAATAATAACTTTTAACCGAGTTATTAGGCCTTGAAAATCGCCATTTTTCGTTTTTTTCAATTTTAAATTGCTTATAACTCGAAAACAATCAACTTTAGAGAAAAATTATAAGAGACTTTTTTATCCAGAATGGTCCAGAAAACCTACAAAAAAAATTGTCCGGGCCAAAAATATCGATTTTTGCAATTTGATTAAAAAAATTGTTCAAAAAAATTTGGCCCACTTTTCACGTGGGCGACTTCTTGAACCTTATTCTGAGATGTCTCAAGAATGTAATTATGCAAAAAAATCTCATGGGAATATTTTTCCCAACGAACCCGCCGTTTTCGACTTGTCTATTGGCTATACTGCCGTGCTTAGCAAAAACGCCGTATCTGCAAAAATCTGAAAAAATGAAATTTTTACTTTTTTCTAACCCAAATGTGCATATCTATCTTATTTGCTTACTAAAAATGACGTAAGTTAAGCCAAAACACATTAAACACACCTCGTCTTATGCCGTATCCTGTCTAAATGTATACGAATTCTTAAACTAAAATCGATTTTACTCGAATGTGATGTCTCTGCAGATACGGCGTTTTTGCTAAGCACGGCAGTATAACTCTGGTTCTACGAGGTCCAGAGACCTAACGCGTACACCATTTTTTTACTTTTTTACAGACTAAGTATATTTTTTCTAGGAACATTTTTATTTGACAAAATACTTACTTTTTGAGTTGTTTGCGAAAAACCGTCTAAAAATGTAGTTATTTCGTTGAAAAATGAACATATTCACTCGCAAATAATTCGAAAAGTGTTGACTTGGCGAAAAAGCTCTATAGAAGAAAAGTTACTTAAAATTAGTCAGTTTATCCATTTCTGAACTTATTTTGGAGATATATTTTTTCACCCACAAGAGGGGGTGAAAGTCACCCCCAGGGCAAAAGCACACATCGGCACAATATCGTTTTTTTTTTCTTTGACATGTAAGCTACGCGTACGCCAAATTTCATGTGAATCCAAGCGGTTCTTTAAAATTTAGAGCAAAAACCGAGAAAGAATGGACTATTAGGGAATTTGGTATTACAGTGGAACCTCGATAACTCGGATTAATCGGGACCGCGACCGATCCGGGTTATCGAAAATCCGAGATAGCCGGAGAATATGGTAAAAATTAATAAAATACGGTATACCTACAGATAAACTCCGTTAGAATTGAAATAACATGAAATATATTTATAAATATGCACAGTAATACCTACTCATTAAAATTACTTAAAAAAAACACCAAACCCAAACGTAAGCAAATGGAAGGGAACAATACAAGACACACAATACTAAAGACCATTGTTTATAAAAATAATTTTTTAAATAGTCTTTCCTAAACAATGCTGACAGTTTGAAATAAAAAGAAATATATACTACAGACAGGTGGCTGTTGTTTCTGCGGCGTGTGCTATGAGTCATTTTTAATATCGTACAGTTCAAATTACACACATACACATTATCTCTCAAATATTATATTACATACATTTTTATTGTTGAAAGGTTTGTCTGATAATTAACTATTTTGATTGGAAATAAGCCACAATTAAATTGAAAAATACACAATATTGAAAATCAAAATGTTTATCTGATGAAAATCGGTCCGGGTTAGCCGGACTTCCGGGTTATCGGGGGCCGACTTATCGGGGTTCCACTGTACTTAACTAACTATAAATTTTGAAGTAGTCATAAATCATTTTATTATTTATTATTTTTATTGTTTTAGGTAAGTCGCTAACTTCTTGGGAAACTTATTCTGTGGAAGGTAAGTAAATTTTTACATAATCGGAATATATACCAAGGCAACTGAACTTTTTAATATTTTTTCTTATTAATGACAATTTAACCTTTGAAAAAATTTGTATTTCTTACTTAAATTAGTAGTACTAATTAAAGTATTACTTTCTCAATACAAAAACACTTTGCTGCCCTTTCAGTCATAAGTTTAATAGGCACACAACAGACATCGATGTTCGACATAGATTCGGCGACAATCGCCTATCAAAAGTAGACAGTCTTTCTACTTCCGTCGAATCGACTCACTCCGCCGAACGGCCAAGTCGATTTATGGTTTATATATTCAATTTGCTTTCGATTTAATAATCGATCTAAATCGTTCAATCCAGGTCGACCCGTGAAAACGCGCCTTTAGTGTGTCGGCAAAAATAAAAGGATTGTGACGTCACATTATAGAGTTTGAGGTCGATTATCTCGAAGACCGTTAGAGATATCGAAATGCCGTTTTCAGATTTGATTCAGACCATGGATTCAGAAGACAAAACTACATAAGAATCCATCGATAAATCTGCTGTAAGTATTGCAGGAACGGCAACGCAATAACACACAGACTTTGCGAATTGATTAACGAAAATTTTCGTTGAAAATTGACATTTTCATTTGCATCTAATAAGTTAAGTTTATTTTTTATAATACTGTACGAAACAATTTTTACACAATGTGACATTACGTTTTTCGATCTTTGACTTATTTTGAATAACAATTGACCTGCTTTCGCATTTTCACACAATTCGAAGAACATTGCCAAATATCAGTGGACTCTTTTGAGTGGCCAACCCTGTACATACAATAATGTACGGTTTGAACTAATGAATAGAATATTCTCTCTAATAGTGCTTATATTATTAAATTTAATAACGACGAGCTGATGAACGTCGAGCTGCTGAATAATTTTACTGATTTCATTTGGAATGCAGAGCATTTTGACAGTGATTTGCACGGAGATGTAGACTTTGGTTGCAATCAGCTAAACGATCTGCCTAGTAAAATCTGACATGAGAATAATTACTTTGAACATGTAAAACTTGTAAGATTAACAACGATTAGTCTCTTTTAGAGATACCTATTATTATTTGGGTATCTGTTTATTATATCATAAATCTAAACTTTAGGTATTAGTCTACGCCCAAATAGAGGTCACAGTATCCGTTCAATTCTGATGGGCAAACCTAGGTATTTCTTATGTATTTTTGGCTGCTGATTACGAATTTCGAGGTTGGATTGCAATCCGAGTGGTCCAGAAATTGTTATAAACAATTTATTTGGCGCGCATACGGGACATACAGTGCGGTGGAATAAGTATTGCCCCCCTATTAACTTGTTTATTTTAAGAATATAAGCAATACACTCGGACAGGTCGATTTTTAAACTAACCATCCCTCTTCCCTCTTCAGGTGACAGGCATAAGTTTGATTTTTGTAAATGGGAAAGTACATCATGTGACACCTCATTTAAAAGCACTTAAAATACTGATTTCAAAAATGTATAATACTTTAATCCTGTTTGAGAGCGTAGGTGCAAAATTTCGGTCGAATTCTTTCTAAATGCAATCATTTTTTTCGAATCCTGAAAAAACTAATAAATATTTTTGAAAAATTTAAACGCAGAATGAAATACTACAGTATTCTCGATGGTCCAAGGTCCCTGAGAACTCCTATAACGTTTATTTTAATAAGTCACAGTGGTGAAAAAAAGAGAAAATTTAGTGTGATTTTTAATTTCAAATATATCATTCAAAGGAAACTTTTTGTTTATTCTTAAGGACTGTCATCCCTCGGTAATAATCTAATCTTTGATTCTGCGTTTAAATTTTTCAAAAATACTTATTAGTTTTCTCAGAATTCGAAAAAAATAAATGCGTTTAAAAAGAGTTCGACCTAAAATTTGCGCCTACGCTCTCAAACAGGATTAAAGTATTATACATTTTTGAAATTAGTATTTTAAGAGCTTTTAAATGAGGTGTCACATGATGTACTTTCCCATTTAAAAAAATCAAACTTACCTATGCTTGTCACCTGAAGAGGGATCGCGTAAAGTTCGAAACGTTGATGCTATAATATACTATGGTTAGTTTAAAAATCGACCTCTCCGAGAGTTTTGCTTATATTCTTAAAATAAACAAGTTAATAGGGGGGGGGGGGCAACACTTATTCCACCGCACTGTATAACCCGTATGACCACCAGTAGCGAATATAAAATTCTTAATTGTATGGCAATAGGCAATGGCATAATAAAATAATGACAGTTTGCTTTATAAACGTATGCCCGTAAATGCTTCGTTTCCGAGATATAGTCCAAGTAATGAAGCTTAAAATAGGATAAAACCTCGCAATTTTTACAGAATTAATCGATTTGTTTGAAAATTTGAGAATAAGTAGTGGATAGTCCAAGGATCAAAACCTATATCAT
Source organism: Diabrotica virgifera virgifera (assembly GCF_917563875.1). NCBI lineage: Eukaryota > Metazoa > Arthropoda > Insecta > Coleoptera > Chrysomelidae > Diabrotica > Diabrotica virgifera. The sequence goes on from NC_065446.1 coordinate 44,813,481, forward strand.
GTCGAAAGGCGCTTTTACCATGGGGGTGGTTGCCGCCCCATCTCGTGGGTGGAAATTATTTATTATATTTTAATCGCAAAAATTGGTAAAAACGTTCGTTTATTCTAAGAAAAAAACGTTCTATATATTTTTTTGATAAAATTGATAGTTTTCGAATTATTCGCTATCGAAAAAGTTAGTTTTACATATCTTATATCGAAAAAATCAATGTTTTTAATAAGTTTTCTGCTAATAACTCCAAAAGGTTTCGTTTTATCAAAACAACTTAACAAAAATGTACCTTTTGAAAAAATAAACAAAAACTTTTTTTTTAATTTTCTTTAAGACCAATAATAATCGAGCTATATTTTATTATATGTTGGCTCGTCTTCGTCAAATGCTAAATATTGAGTTTCAAAGTCAAAAGACGGGAAAATTATGCATTTTTCGAGGACAACTTATTCAAACTAATTTAAAGTAGAAATAAGAAAAAAGTCTATACCTCAAAAATTAAGTGACTTATAATGAAAGAATGTCAGTCCCTATTTTTTTTCAGCAAAAAAGTGATCGCAAGCCACCCGCTAATCACCACCCTAATTAAAATTAGTAATTGACCTTATTTGGTCTTTTTTATTTATGTATTATTAATAGGTTCTAGAAGTCTGACCGGCTTAGAATGATTAGTTTAAAAAATTGGAGTTAAAAGCGAATAACGAATTTTTGTAATTTGGAAAAAATGGCTTTTTCTTCAGAATAGCAAGATTAGCATCAGAGATAGGAAAAAATGTTTAAATATAACATTGTAGATTATTTAATTCCCAAGAACGTGGTTTACAGAAATTTTTTCAACGTCAAAAATTGAGTGAGTTATTTACAATTAAAACTTGTAATAACATGCAAAAACCACCTATACCAACCCTTTCAAAGTCACCTCTTTTTGCGATTAAGGATTTTAAATGGTATTAATATAAGCAAGCTTATAGATCGTGGAAAAACCTACAAAATTATTTTTTACCAAACTAAAAAATCAAAAAATTTTTGGAAAAAAAATGGAGAAATCCAATTGGAAGCATAATAATGTAAGTTAGCAGTGTTTTTAGTGATTAACCTTATTCAATCTTATTTATTTATGTATTAATAATAGATTCTAGAAGTTTGACTAGCTTAGAGTAATCAGTTTTTAAATCTGGAGTTAAAAGCGAATAACGAATTTTTGTAGTTTTACATTACCATTTTCTTCAGAATAGAAAGATTAGCATCAGAGATACGAAAAAATGTTTCAATTGTAGGTTATTTAATTCCCAAGAACCTGGTTTGAAAAAAGTTTTTCTACAGCAAAGATTAAGAGGAAACAGTAGCGATCAACAGGTAGCGAAAACGCGTTCCAAGATTGCGGCTGTAATTTTGAATATTTTTTCGAGATATTTGGCACACGTATTCGTAATATAATAAACAATGGCGGTACAGAGCCCCCAATTTGAAAAATATATTAATATGTGGAAATTACTCATAATTAAATACAATATTAAAAAAACGAGCCTGTACCGCCATTAAGAAGAACAAAAAAATATTTTCTTCAAATAAACTTTCTTATCCGATGCCTAGATTTTGTGCCATTTTGGAACTACTAAAATTTTTTATTTCATTAGTAGTTCCAAAATGACACAAAATCTAGGCATCGGATAAAAAAGTTTATTTGAAGAAAGTGTATTTTTATGTCCTTCTTAATGGCGGTACAGGCTCGTTCTTTTAATATTGTATTTAATTACAGAGTAATTTCCACATATTAATATATTTTTCAAATTGGGCTCTGTACCGCCATTCTTTATTACATTACAAATACGTGTGCCAAATATCTCGAAAAAATATTCAAAATTACAGCCGCAATCTTGGAACGCGTTTTGGCTACCTGTTGATCGCTACTGTATCACCTTAAGTGTATCGTAAATTAGTATATCGAAAAAAATTGATTTTTTCTATAAAAAAACTAACACTTTCCATAGCGAATAAATCGAAAACTATTAATTTTATCAAAAAAATGTATAGAACATTTTTTGCTTAGAATGAATATTTTTATTAACTTTTGCGGTCAAAATATAATAAAACATTTCCACCCCCGGGATGGGGTGGCAACCACCCCCATGGTAAAAGCGCCTTTCAGAATCATATAGATTTTGATCCTTGGACTATCCGCTACTTATTCTCAAATTTTCAAGCAAATTGATCCATTCTGTAAAAATTGCGAGGTGAAAAGCTTCGGTTCCTGGCCTAATAGGGGGTGTTGAAATTGTTCTTAAAAACTGACGATTTATTTATTGCTCTAAAACGGTTTGTGATATGCAAATGAAAGTTGGTAGATTTTAAGAGGTAGTTTAAGAGGTATAAACATTTTAGATATAACCCGTATGCACGTCAATGGTGAATATAAAATTCTTAATTGTATGCCAAAAAATGTGCAATAACCTACCTCTTAAAACCTACCGAATTTCATTTATTATCTTAACCAGTTCTAGAGCAATAAATAAATCGTCAGTTTGTAAGAAAAAATTCAACATCCCGTAACTCGGAAATGAAGCATTTGGGGACATATATTTATAAAGCAAACGGTTATTATTTTTTTATGCAGAAGAAGACTGATGAAGAACATGGCTAGTTGTTTAAGTACTTAACTTTTTTATTATCCAACGTAAGCGAATCAATCAAAAAACAGAATGTTAAGAAAACATGAGTCTATGTTGTGTTTTAATTTCAGTATTCCACTGGGTGTTGCGAAATTTGATAAAAAACACAGTTTGATTAGTCCACCCGATATAAAATCAAAATTTACCTGTTTAGCAACAATAATATTACAGCGATATTGTTAAAGAATAAGGCTAATGAAAATTAATTTCAAGTGGGAAACGATTCATTTATATTAGAATTGTAATGAAGAGGGTTTAATTATTATTTAAAAAAAAAAGGCAGGAAGCGACTTTATTTTCGTCATATAGGCTATTGATTATATTCAAAATAAGATAGCTAAAAGGAACTACAACGTTAACGGGGTTTTATTATTTCATATGGTCAATGGATATGAAAAAACCGCGGAGTGCTACCATTTAAAGAGGTGTGTTTTTGAGAAATGGGTGAATTAGTCCCTGGACACAGGTTACATTAGGGTGAGTTCTATGCACTTTTGGTACAAACATATCTACATAAAAATTGTTCCTGGTTAAATTTCCTATCTAAATATCACTTTTTAAACTCAATGATACTTTTTTCTACAAAAATATATTTAAAAGAAAAAGCACAAAGAAAACCAAAAGCAAGAAATTTTGTTTTTTGTCCCATAACTTTTGTCCACGAGGATATAGGTATAGACATTGCTTTACAGAAAAAAAAAACCTACATATTTCTTCTTTAAAATATTGTTTAGTAGAGGTAATTAGGATTTATAGTTTTCGAAATATGATTTTTCAAAATTCTCCACTCACAGCAATTTTAGGCAATTTTCCTTGTTATTTCGCAAATATTGTTCCGTAACTTTTTTCTACGTAAATTTAGGTATACTGGGTATACACAATGGTACACGTAATAGGAAAATAAATCAATTTCCTTTAAAATGGTCTACTGTATAACATTGTACGACTTTTTTTAAAGAGATTATGGTTTTTCAAGGTTTTATACTTTTAACGATTTTTTATAATATAATATAAAAATAAAATAATATTATTATATACATAATATATTATATATTATATAATATTATATAATATATAATATAATTTGATATTATATTATATATTATATAATATATAATATAATATGATATTATATTATATATTATATATTATATATTATTAAATACCTAATATAAAAAAATATTATTTTTTACATTCTTTACGATTATTTTTGAATAAGATATTATTTTTAAAAATGTAATAAATACTTGCAACGATTTTTGATTTTAGGATTATTTTTGAAATTTCTCATTATATTTTTTTTCTTGTACATGAATATACTATATAAGCCCTCAATAAAGAGCTTACTTTCTGTTCTTTAAAATGGTGTATCATCTATATTTAAATAATGAAAACCGAGTGATTATTTGATATTGTTTACCTGTATTATTTAAAATTATTTCTTCTACAAAAATTACATAAACATTAATCTTAGAAAACATCACTTTAGTTAAAATTATTTAAACGTTGACATTTAAAAAATTCTCAAAATCAAAGTCCATCTCTTCGTTAGCATTAGATTCAATATCTTCCTCTGACACCTCAGTTACCTTAGAGTTCCCACAATTAGTATCCATGCACATGCACCCTTTGCAGAATACTGAACAACTAATTCCTATCTTCCTACAACCGCAGGTTTTTGTACATCCTTTGGTACATTTACATGCTATTTGTTCAAGCAAAGCTTGTGGTGCAGGAGCTTTGACAGCAAATATAGGAATTAATCCATATTTTGAAGTTTGCCCGGCCGAGGCAAGTGGATGCAAAGTATTACCTATTAAAAATAAGATTCAATCATAACACACAATCACATAAAAAAGTTATAATGAGAAATTTAAAAAATAATCCTAAAATCAAAAATCGTTGCAAGTACTTATTACATTTTGTAAAAGCATATCTTATTCAAAAATAATCCTAGAATTTTTTATAATACACCATTTTAAATTAAACAGAATAAGCTTTCATTTTTATTATATAATATATATATATATACCTAAATGTAAAAAAAAGTTATAATGTTATGATGTTATAAAGTTATAACGTCTTTAAAAGAAGTCGTACAACATTATACAGTAGAACATTTTAAAGGCAATTGATTTCTATTCCTCTTACATGTACCATTGCATATGCCTAAAGTTAAGTAGAAAAAGTTACATAACAATATTTGCGAAATAACAAGGAAAATTGCCCAAAATTGCTGTGAGTGGTGAATCATATTTCGAAAACTGTAAAACCTAATGACCTCTACCAAACATAATTTGAAAGAGAAAATATGTAAGTTTTTTTCTCTTAAGCAATGTGTATACCTATATCCTCGTGGACAAAAGTTATGGGACAAAAAACAAAATTTCTTTCTTTTGGGTTTCTTTGTGCGTATTCTTTTGAATATATTTTTGTAAGAAAAAGTATCTTTGACTTTAAAAAGTAATATTTAGATAGGAAATTTAACCAGGAACAATTTTTATGTAGACGTGTTTGTACCAACAGTGCATAGAATTCACCGTAATGTAACCTGTGCCCAGGGACTAATTCACCCATTTCTCAAAAACACACCCCCTTAAATGGTAGCACTCCGCGGTTTTTTCATATATAGAGATTCATTGACGATATGAAATAATAAAACCCCGTTAACGTTGTAGTTCCTTTCTATAGTACAAAATCAATAGCCTAATAGGTCAGTCGGCTCTTATGCAAAAACTTCTGCGAGAGCTAATTTAAAAGGTGTTTTATGATGCTTTAAAAGGTGTATCTTCAGTTTTCCCAAAAAAAAGCACCACATTCGAGTTATTTGAGATTGCAGGTTCTCAATTTCGAGGTTCTTGGCAAATAACCGACCGTTAAAGAGCAATGACTCAGTCGTCATTGGGTTTACATAGGTCTTTCTAACGCCAGTCTCTTTGTTTTTTTATAACCTATAATTATATTCCAAATGATTTTCTTTTCTAAAATTATTTTTTTTTTAAGTAAGTCATGAAAAACGGGTATAAAACGTGAGTTTTTTCAATGACAAATGCATAGTTTCAATCAATAATAACTTGAAAAGTATCAATAATTGTGCAAAAAAATTTTATAGAACAAAATTTACTCAGAATTGGTCAATCTATCGACTTCCATAGTTGTTTTGATTGAACAAATTTTCATCCCTAGATGGGCTTGTTTTCACCCCCAGGACAAAAGCCCGCTTCGGCGTAGGGTAGATTTTGACAAAGGTTATAAATACTACCAAAATCCAAATTTTCAAGGAAATCGACCTTATTCTCAAAATTCCACGAGAAAATGGCTATTGATTGGACTATGTATAAGTTTTGTTATTGGTACTTTATTTATTATTATTATTGGGAGAGAACTGTACCTGAGAAATATAAAGAAATATTTTTGTTGTTATAAGTTTAAAAGTTATGCCACTATACAGGGTGTTTGGTAAAGAATGGGCCATAGCTTAACCTCAGACTTCTGAGGTTAAAATATGCCGATTTAAGCTAACTTACCTTAGTACAAAGTTTATAATAACCGAGATACAGGGTGTCAAAATTAATTTTTTATTATTATTGAATATTTCCTGACAGGTATGAGATAACAACATGAAATTTGGTATGTGGGGGTTTTTTGGGTCTAGAAAACTAAATTCCCTACCAAAAATGATGTATTGCCCAGATGGCGCCACATACGCCTTTCAGCACTCATTTATTACGTTTAAATTTTTTTATCCCTCACTCTGTATAATTTTGACATTAAAATTTTTATTCTCCTATTAGTTTTACTTAAAAAAGGTATACTTTTTTCATCTCCCTAAACTCAACCGTTTTCGAGATAAACGATAAAATCCCTACATACCAAATTTCATGTTGTTATCTTATACCTGTAAGGAAATATTCAATAATAAATAAAAAAAAAGTTTAACTTTGACACCCTGTACCTCGGTTATTATAAACTTTGTACTAAGGTAAGTTAGCTTAAATCGGCCTATTTTAACCTCAGGAACCTGAGGTTAAGCTATGACCCATTCTTTACCAAACACCCTGTATATTATTTTGGATGAAAAATGCACAGAAATTTCCAGTTTTTATCATTTATTGCATTGTTGTTAATTTATTTATTGGTTTATATACAATCAAGCATTAAATCACATTAACTGAAAAAATTATATTCAAAAATATAACTCGTGTCTACTTTTTATGTATATCAAACGGAAGCAAATTGCGCAACAAATTCGGTGCAGTCCTATTTCGACTGCGCCAATTTCGATGTGCACATGCATAGACGATCATAAATTGCAAGCGACACTTGTTAGCTTTTCATAAATGTGGGTCGTCTCATTACATACCACATTGTCGGCGCACAGTATGGGCAGTTAAAGGATTTGTGAGAAACAGCATCGGACTGGACTGGGAAATAATTGATTTCGTGCTGCAACGGCATCATATTGGAAGGCCGAAATCGGTTTTGACTTGATGTAAGCGTTAATAATTAGCTTTAATCGGTTCTTGGCGTTTGTGGGGATCTGTTTGGAATTTGTTTAATCGATTATGGCATACTACAACTTTGGGGTATGATTGATTGTCTTTTATAAATAAGCATTTATTATTGTTTTATTCTTATTTTATTAGAGCATCAAAAACTATTTAATCTGTTAAGTTAGATTTTATGAAAGAGTTAACATAGACCAGGGCATTGTATTCAGGATGACGTCAGGAAAGAATTCTACGATAGAAAATGCGTGGAAATGCATAGTTGCATTTTAAAGTGCATAAAATGCATCCAAAAATGCATAAACATGTTAAAATAAGTGTATTAAATGCCAGATTTTTACACTTACATAGCTATCGGGATGTTGCTCCTAAAGATGTCTCTTAGTGAACCATGTGGTGCCGCCCAAGCAAGTGTTATTCGTCGTTGAAATCCCCAGGTCTGATTTTCCTTGCTTATTCTGATTTCATGACCGATATATATGCACTTTTCTTTCAATTCGGCCACTTGATTTTGGATAGTTAGGTGTTCGCTGGGAACTAAATTTGTTATTTACTGAGGTTCATTGCATTTACTGAGGTTCGTGTTCTTTGCATATACTTCAAAGACTATTTTCGTACCGAGTACAATCGTGTACGTAGTATCACGGAATATTCGTAAAAGTTTATTCTTAGAACATACATTAATCGAATATTCTTTACAAGTATATGCTTAACACATACTTGTAAGTACTTTTAAAGTATCTTAAAAAGAATATTAGTGGAGTCAATGAAGGTGGATATGAGTTATTACCTTAGATTTCGTTGAACCTCCATCGATTTTTATAAAAATTGGTGAGTGGTTAAAGGATACCTCAAGGAACAAAGGTAACATAGTGCCAACTTGCGCTTTTTGCATTTTAGGGGTGAAATACACCCCTTTTTTAAAAATTATTTTTTAGATTTCTGAAAGTGCAGTCACTGTAAGTTTTCACTTCCTATTTCATTGAACCTTCATCGATTTTCATGAAAATCGGTAAGTAGTTAGAGGATACCTCAAGCAATAAAAGTTATATAGCAGCAACTTGCGCTTTTGTATTTTAGGGGTGCAATACACCCCTACTTTTTAAATTGTAAAAAATGCAGATTTCCGCATTATGGCGCAAGTAATCTTTAATTAAGAAAAATAAATATTTGTTTTATAATTATGTGCATGAATTACATTTTTTTTAATTTTTCAAACCTTATAGTAACCAAAAATCCGAAAATTAACAAGTCGAAAATCACGAAAACCTTATTCTTCTATATTTCTGAAAGTGTAGTCACTGAATGTTTTCACCCACAATTTCTTTGAACCTTCATCGATTTTCATGAAAATTGTTGATTAGTTAGAGGATACCTCAAAAAACCAAAGTGATATGGCACCAAGTCGCGCTTTCTGCATTTTAGGGGTGAAATCCACCTTTTTTTTAATGATAAAAATGCAGATTTCAGCATTCTGGCTCAAGCAATCTCGTTTAATTAAGTAAATTAAATATTTTTTTACATTTATGTGCATGATTTATAATTTTTATTAATTTTTCAAACCTTATAGCAACCAAAAGTCAGAAAATTAGCAAATCGAAAATCACGAAAAAAATTATTCTTTTATATTTCCAAAAAGGCAGTCACTGAAAGTTTTCACCCCTGATTTCGTTGAACCTCCATCAATTTTCATGAAAATTGGTAAGTAGTTAGAGGATACCTCAAGAAACAAAAATGATGTGGTACCAACTTGCGCTTTTATCCTGGGGGTGGATGTTACCCCATCTCATGGGTGAACACTATTTTATTAAGAATAACCCCATAATTAGATAGAGGAGTAAATTCTAAGCAAACTTTCTTTTATCAAGTTTATAAATTTTTTATTTAAATAATATTTCATAATTTATTAAAATATGATTGGTACAGTAAAACCTGCCAATAACGGCCACTAAAAATAGAAAACAATTGGCCGTTATAGAAATGTGGCCGCTAATGCTAGGTTTCCTTTTCCACAAATACATAAAATATAATTGAAAATTTATTTATTTTAGTAATTAAAGCAAATCTAATTAAATATAATTCTACAAACAAACGGAACATACTAAAACTAAATTCAATTTACTACAATATAAAACAATATCCATACGAAAAAACAACTACAAGAAAAACAGAATTTTTGTTTGTTTTACATTTTTTTAGATAAACGAAACATACTAAAACTAATTTAATATAGGTAATACATAATATAAAACAACATACTATAGCTACTACGAAAAATACGCTTATCACTAAAGTACCGTCGTGCTTTCATGATAAATTCAACAAAACCAACTTGGTACGGCCTTTAATTAGATATCGCAAATCACTTTGGCTGATTTTGTCTGCATATATATTATGTTTGAAGAATCCCTTTTTTTGTGAGACTGGATATAGCACATTTCTCAAGTATGAATTCACATTCATGGTATATCGTTGCTATACAGGGATAATAATCTGTGCAATGTTATGGTACAGGCTACGTTAAATATGAAGTAAATTATGTGGAAGATATACACTGGTTATTCATTTCCATTTAATTTGATTGTTTTTTAATCGTTTACAATATTTAAAATAATTAAAGACATAAAATTAGGGATTTCAAAAATAAATTCAGTTCTCACTGGCAGGGTGGGAAATAATAAAGTGCCACACAATAGCATTTCATTATAAGGCTCATTACAGGCATTACAGGCTGCTCCGTTGGAGAAAACTAATAATTTCAAACTTTGAGAAAACACTCATTCAGTTTCGACCAACCCTGTATTAGCTAAAATTAAACGTTTTACTAGATTATTAATTTTTAACAATAATAGACTATATTAAAAATCACTTGAACATAAATTGATTTTCTGATGTCAAATCACTACAATTATACAGGGGGTGAATATTGCTATGAAATTTGAAAAAAAAAACGTAATTATCTTTTAAACTACTTCGTATAACATCACAAAACCTGATATTTTAAGAAATAAAACATAGAGGAGAATCCAAAAATGTAAAAATATACAGGGTGTTCCATTAAACAAAAGATAATTTTGTTTCACCCTGTCAATATGGGTGGCCCTGTATATTTGGAAATGTATTTAAATTCTGATATTATCTATGCCCCAATCTCACCTAAATAAACTTTTTTCGTATCTCCTACAACAAACGACTAATTGGACTTCCCACAACCTGTACACATACAAAATCTCCGCTATAAAATTTTTTCAAAGAAAATGTTATTGGTTTTCTTAAAATAACTCAGTTAATTTTTGAAATATGAGATTTATCCAAAAACCATTACAGACCTAAGTAAACGATCTATAACACTGTATTAAACATAATTTTCTAAATCCTATATTTTTTTTTAAATACAAGGTGAAATGGCCCCAGTTACATGATTCTCGCAGTAAAATTTAGGCTTTAAATGTTTCTATCTCGGTTATTTTTTGTCGTAAAAAAATATTAAAAAAAGAAAAAGCTTAAATAAAGTTAAAACTAAAATTTTATTTTCTACTATTTTTTAAGTATATCGAGTATTTTTGGAGTTATTATCAAAAGAAAATGAAATTCACGAAAATTTGAAAAATTCTAATTTTTTTTAATCGGATTTTTTTTTCAAAAATATGCATTCTAAACCGGTCAAAATTGTTGAAGTTATTACTCATGTTAAAATAAATAAAGTTTTAAATGGGTTACTATAAATTTTAATTTTTGTGGAAATGACGTATGTTTCATTTTTCATTCTTCCCTAAAAAATCTGAAAGTGTCCTCTTATTTCCATCACAACTTGCTTAATTTTGATGCTATCGACTTCTTATATAGCTTTTTGATAGTTACCTTTAAGTACTTTATTAAAATGTTTAGTATCCATATTTAACAAAGTGCATCGTTTTCCTGTTATTTAAGCTTGAATACTAAGATTTGAGTACTCGCGAAAAAAAATATACATTCAATTGCATATAACTCACTTTTTATATGTAATAAAGGATTTTTCGAATGAGGAGCTTATTTATTTTTATATTATCTTCGATTTTGGTAATAACAACTTTTTTAAAGAAACTTATGGTTTTTGAGTTATTTATGAAAAACTGCTTTAAAACATGGATTTTTTTCAGGAAAAATCAAAACATTTGATCTTTAATAACTCAAAAACTATTGATTTATTGGAATAACTTTATATGACAAATTTTACTTATAATTTGTCCCTCTATCGATTAGTGGTATTATTTTTAATAAAATAATTTCCACCTCCGAGAAGGGGTGGCATCCCCCCCACCGGGTAAAAGCGCAAGTTGGCACCATGTCACCTTTGATTCTTGAGGTATCCTCTACATACTTACCAATTTTCATGAAAATCGATGGAGGTTCAACGAAATAGGAGGTGAAAACCTTCATTGACTCCACTATATATGTATGTATAGGAAGAATAACTTTAGCCTATAGAATATCAACTTCGTTAAAAGTAAATCTGTGGCTTGGTTCTAAAAGGGCCAATGTGAAACTTTCACTTTTTTGTACAACTTTATTTACAATTTAATATTGACAAATCAAAACGCAAAAAATTGACCATTTTAACACACAGCCACAGTATGTAACTTTGTGTTAAAATGGTCAATGTCATTTTTGTGCGGTTTGCTTTGTCAATATTAAATTGTTAATAAAGCTGTACAAAAAAGTGAAATTTTGACATTGGCCCTTTTAGAACCAAGCCACAGAATTATTATACTCTGGGCTAATTAGCAAAATACAAGGAAAAGTTATTTACCAGCAATTTTATTGCTGGAATCGAATCCTATGACCCTATATATTAATAATATAGGTATGCAAAGTCCCCAGATAGTGTGCTACTTTTTTTATAAAGAAAATGGCGCCCGAAAATCATGTTTTCGGAATGTCGGAATGGAACTGTACACCAAAACCATCCAAATAAAAATTCACCGTAATTAAATTCTGCGTAGAGAGTGTTTGTCCTAATTTATTTCGACAAAAATTTTTCCCGGAAAATGCGGGTTTTTCCAACAAAATCTTTAATTTCCAACTAAAATTTTAGATAAGTAATTGTTTATCAATAATTGAATAGCTTGGTGGTATAAAAGCTCTTTACGTGTAGATTATAATTCCAGAAGGCGATGGGAATTGAATGAACAGTTTAGCAACAATTAAATTGTTAATTAAAAATTTACGGTCGCTATAATAACCACAATAATTATGATACATAAGGATAATTATGATTTTTGTATAAAAAGACGCACCTATGTAATGTACTTTACAGAACTGAAATTGGACTATTTAGGCGGCCTCAGGAATATTTTAAAATTATAAACAATTTTTAGGCTTATAAAGAAATAGAATATCTCGGGAAATATTAAATTAAATTTAATCATGAAAACGGTCTTGGAAAAAAAGCGCCACGTCGCTTCTTTTAAAAGAAAAAACTTTTAATTGTGATGAGCGGTTCCTGAGATACAACCGGTCAAAGTTTACCGGCGTTTACGGCAAGGATATAACCAATAGGATCATAATTTTTGAATCGTCACCTTTCTATTTTAGTCCTCTTTTTCCACACCAATTTTTGTATATTTAAAATAGTCATAACATATATTATTATAATAAAAACTAGCGATATTACGAGTTAAAATTGCCAAAAATAGCAAAATTCCAATCAAAAATTAGGTTGGAGAAAATGTAATCTCAAAGTCCAAAATCGGTATACGTTAAAAAAATTCATTTTCTCGGCTTCCCATGGAGCAATTTTCTTCATTCTTTTTTTGTTCCCAAGTAACTCGAGTAGAGCCATCTAACCAACGTACTATTAAATGTCAAACTTGCTTTTGTTTTGTTATAACAGATTCATTTATTTATAAGAAAAGAAAACTACATATTTTTTTAGTTGTAGACATTTTTTTAGATAAACTTACTACAAGTGCTCATTTTAACGTTAAAAACACAAATTTTCTCATTTAAAAGATGTATAATTATTTAAACAATGTTTATTTAGACAAATTAAAAATTTTTGTTATAATAAATATATTAATTTATTATAACAAAACAAAAGCAAATTTGACATTTAATAATACGTTGGTTAGATGGCTCTACTCGGGAACAAAAAAAGAATGAAGAAAATTGCTCCATGGTAAGCAGAGAAAATGCATTTTTTAACGTATACCGATTTTGAACTTTGAGATTACATTTTCCCCAACCAAATTGTTAATTGAAATTTTGCTCTCTTTGGCAATGTTCTCTAGTATTATGAATAGTTTTTATTAGAAAATATGTTATGACTATTTTAAAGATATGATTAAATTGGTGTGAAGAAAAAGGAAAAAATAATAAGGTGATGGTTCAAAAACTATGACCCTATTGTTTATATCTTTACCGTACATGCCGGTCAACTTTGACCGGTTGTATCTCAGGAACCACTCATCAAAATTAAAAGTTTTTTCTTTTTGAAGAAGCGTCCTGTCGCTTTTTTTCCAATACCCTTCTCATTATTTAATTTAATTTAATATTTTCCGAGATATTCTATTTGTTTTTAAGCCAAAAAATTGTTTATAACTTTAAAATATTATTGAGGCTGCTTAAATAGTCCAACTTCATTTCTGTAAAGCACATTACATAGGTACTGTGTTTTTTATACAAAAATAATAATTATTCTTATGTATCATAATTATTGTGCTTATTATAGCAACTGTAAATTTTTAATTAACAATTTAATTGTTACTAAACTGTTCATTCAATTTACATCTTCCTCTGGAATTATAATCTATACGAAAAGAGTTTATATATTATCAAGGTAGGGGAGCAAAGTATGCTAAATGTGCAGTCACTCAAGCGCTTTGGGGACCTATTGGGTTGTGAAGAGTAGGTCCTAAAACCAAAAAAAGTTGAGTAAAATTTTCCATTTTAGTGGGCGCTTGCCATTTTTTAATTTAATTTTCCATTTCCAACAATCGTTTTTTCCGATTATAACGCCATCTATCCATAATTCGAAAAAATGTTTCAAATAAAAGTTACTTATTTTTACGTAAGCAATCTAAATCTGCAATAAAAAATGGGTTCCTATTTAAGATTTTAAAGTAACCCCCCACCCCACCTCCATGGGGGTCGTGTTTGGTGCCATTCGATAGATTTTTCAAAAATATTGAGTAAGTGTATTTCACAGTTTTTCGATCTGATGTTTATTTCGCGAAATATCGCGGGATTCGTATCTAAAATATTAAATTTACCCCCCACCCCTCTCCGTGGAAAGTCGTGTTTGGTATCATTCGATGGATTTTTAAAAAATATTGAGCACATATTTTTTAGTTTTTCGATCTGTCATTCATTTCGCGAAATATTCGCACTTTTCTTGTGAAACTTTGGGACTCATCGTTAGATTTTCGAAATATACACTCTTTTGCATGTACTTAGCTTACCTTATCTTAATCTGACAATTTTGAGTTGTTTTAAGGACAGATTTTTTTTTTCGGGCCCCCCTTAACGAACTCCCCTGTCTTAAGAGCCAATATATGGTAGAGGTACATCTGAAGGGTACCAGGTTTCTCCCCATATGTTAATCTGACGCGCTCGAGCAACTGCAAAAATCCCCGCTTGGGCTCCCCTACCATTATTTTATTATTGATAAACAATTACTTATTTAAAATTTTAGTTGAAAATTAAAGATTTTGTTGGAAAAACCCGCATTTTCCGGTAAAATTTTTGTCAAAGTAAATCAGGAAAACACGTCTCTATGAAGAATTTAATTACGGTGAATTCTTATTTGGGTGTTTTTGGTGTAAACTTAAAATCTTTGGAGTTATAGAGCAAACATTGAAAGAAACACGATTTTCGGGCGCCATTTTGTTTATAAAAAAAGTAGCACACTATCTGCGGACTTTGCATATCTATATTATTAATATATAGAATCATACGATTCAATTCCAGCAATAAAATTGCTGGTAAGTAACTTTTCCCAAAAATGGCCTATTCTCCGATAATGTGCCCAGGCTATTATTAATAAAGTTTAGGTATGTAATATTGCCTAGTATTGGACTACCTAATTTATTTTTTAAAATCGTTTTAATTGTATGGTAAAAAGGTTGAAAAATTAATTGTATTAAAGAAACAGGAGAAATTCTCGTTTCGTTTTCATAAGTGAAATGATTATGCCATTTTGATTTGAGTTTACCATGAGTATTTTTACGTGGAGTTTTATTTTCACATAGAATTTACATTCAAGTAAGTTTTAAGAGGTTGTGCCAAAACCCACAACGGTGAAACGGGAAACGGTCATTCTCAATCTCATTTTGACCACTGCATATATTATGTAGGTAATGGATTTTGGGAAGAGCTGTAACTTGTGAAAAGTCCACATAAACTTGTGTACTAAATCGGCATAATTTATAGCTCTTGTTTTTCTTAAATGGAACACCCTGTATTTTAGTACTGCAGTGAAATGATATTTTATAATGCATTTTTATTTCTTAAGCATTCCCTAACAAAACCTTAACTCATAACCATAACTCAGAAAATACTCATTCCGAGTTTAGACCAACCTTGTATACTAAAATTAAACATTTCGCTATATTATGGTAAACTATATTAAACCTAATTTAAGCATAAATAGAGTTTTTGATGTCAAATCAGTACAATTCTAAAGGGTGCTAATATTGCTACGAAATTAATAAAAAAACGTAATTATCTTTTAAACTACCCCGTATAATATTTCCAAACTTCATCGAGGATATCGAGGAGAATCCAAAAATGTAAAAATATATACGGTGTCCATTAAAAAAAACGAAGTTTTAAGCAACTTCCGTATAACTGGATGTAGGAAATTATATAAAAATATTTTCATTGAGTAGTTCACTCTACAAAACCCGTTAATTCCAATTTTCATGATTCAGGTACCTTTAGTTCTCGAGATATTTCTATTTCCCTTTATCTGAATCACCCTATATACTTTTTTCACACTTACCTTTGAAGTATTGAATATGTTTTATTCACAGAAGTTTATTATCTAATAAAATCCCTAGATACTTATACTGATTCACCAAGGGTATAGTACGCCATTACATTAGTCATCTAAGTTAATCTCGCTCCATTACGGCTATAATACTAATCATACCTTTTTAAATGAGGTAATAGTATATTATGCAACAAGCATTTAATGATAGTCAATATGATGTGAGTATGAAGGATACATGTCGTATAGAATACGAGCATCATATGGCATTTAAATGCCAGTACTATACATGGCTTTTTTTATGATCATTCACAACAAAAAATATTAAATATTCAAATTCATTTAATTTGTAATACAATCAAATTAAGTAGTTAATATTAAAATTAAATTAATTATTTTGTTGATATATTTATATATTTAATTTTACAATTGTAGGCCTGGGTTTGACGTACCAAAGAAAAGTTTATTAATAGCAAGCTAAAAATTTGTTTGTAGTTTAACGGTGTCAAGTCAGACAAACCTTGATTTATGGGAACACTGGAACAGGGGAAGTTTTAATTGTGTAACATGATAAACGCGTCCTTCTGACAAGTTCATGATTGTGAAAAATATCAAGTTGTTTTTAAATTTATTCAATAGCCAACGTTATACATATTATAATATATAATATTAGAATATATAGGGTGAGTCATGAGGAACTGTACATACTCCTACCTCGTATAGAGGCCCCTATGGGGAATAACAAATGACCATTAAAAAGTGTCTGCTCCCATTGTTTAATAATATACAGGGGAGTTTCGCATTTTGACAGAAATTTACATTCGTCATAATTTTTGAACGGTTAGATCGATGTGTCTCTTATTTTGGTCAATCGTTATACTATTATCACCTAATCAATCAACTAATACTTAATCGATAAAAGAAGAAAAGTTGTAAAGTGATTTTTTAATAATATATTGTTACTACGGAATAACATATTTAACAACAAAATACTTGGATCACAGAATATATCCTCATGTATTCTCTGCTTGGATCTTCCATAAATAATAAACAATAAATAACTTTTTATTAAGTTCACGTCTTAAAACAATTATTTATCAAATACACTATCAATATTATTTAATCAACAACTCAAAATATTCCCATGTCATGTCAAATATTTAAAATTGTCACTGTCTTGTACACATTCTATTTGACTCAGTGCGTTTTATGACAAAGATAGCGAATATTCGATTTGGAAAATATCACCACGGACATGGTGTCCATTTTTTTAAATCATGAAAAAACTAATAAATATTTAAAAAAAAAACGCAGATAGAAAGACTAAATTATTATCGAGGGCCGAAAGTCTCTTAGAATAAATAAAAAGTTTCTTTTGAATCAGATATTTGAAATTAAAAATCACATTACATTTTCTCTTAGTTTTTCACCCCTATAACTTATTAAAATAAACATTATAGAAGTTTTCATAGACTTTCAGCCCTCAGTAAGAATGTAATCTTTCATACTTATTAGTTTTCTTAGGATTAGAAATAAATAAATCCCATTAAAATAGCACTGGAGCCGAAACTATGTACCCATCCCCTTAACATCGTTTACTAATGTGATAATACCAATATCCTGCAATGTCAAAATACAGTTAATCCATTTTCCTGCAAACATTCCAGTTATTCGAATCCGTACCTGGCAGAAAGGCAGCACATGGCATCTGGAAAGAACTGCCGCTGGGCGCATCACAATTGGGGTGGTCTGGCATAGCTTGAAATTGCTTTTTTAATGGCCCAACTTCGTGCATCGACGCGGAAGAAGTCGCAAATTTACGGGGATGTTTCGTTTGTACGGATTTAATGACGTTGTTACTGTCCAGACATATTCCTAATTAAACGTCCTGTAAAAAAATTAAATGGTTGTTTATAATAACTGTAAAGGGTTATGATCGAATTAGATTTTTTGCTTCCGGTTCGTCATTCTTAATTATTCTAATTAACTAAGTAAAATTTAATAAAAAATTTTCCTCTTGGTAAAAGGTATATTATTTTAAAAAGCCCTAAAGGGCTACAAACATATAAACAAAACGTTTTCGCTCTGTAACAAGAGCATCATCAGTGTTACCTAAAATAAGTATAACCATATTAATTAAAGCAAAATGTTAAAGTTAAAATGATGACCAAGGTAAAAGCAAAATTTGGTTATACTTAAAAGAACATGGTGAGCCAACCAAAAAATACAAAGGTCAAAGCCTTTCAAAAAACTGACAAAAAAGTCTTATATAAATGATCACATCGAAAAATCCAAAGGATGGATAAAATTCCTAAGGATACGGCCCTAGGGCAACATATGACTCCCACACGTGGTAAGTGGGTCAAAAGGTAACTAGGTCATTATGTTATAAGAGGTAGCAAGCAACTAAGAGATGAGACTTCAAAAGCGAATCTGTCTGATGTTAGGACGACAATTGTCAATGATTGAAGTTTTATGAAATGTTGGTTACGCAGCTACTAAAATTAAAGTTGTTTATGGTACAAGCAATGATAACAGCTAACATCAGTGTGTTGAAATTATAAAATTACAAGAACTTAGTGAGAATAAATTATGTTACGGGCAGATAAAAAGCGATTTTTCGTAAAAATATATTTTTTTTGTTTATTGGATTATCATTCTAAGCAAAAAATGTTCTTAAAATTTTTTTCGTAAAATGCATAGTTTTCGAGATACATGCGGAATTTTTTGGCAATGCAAATAATCAAAACCGGTATAATTTGACTTGAATTTTCAAATGCTGCAAGTAGAATTGCTATTTTATTTTTTATTCAAAACTAATTCGGGCTCAAATATTGCAATTTTCTGATTTTTTTAAAGTTTATCGGCGAGAATAGACAAAAAATTGTTAGAATAAAAAATAATACTAACAGTAACAAACTTCAGATGCTGTGTGCCCAAGGTACAGTAGGTATTAGGACTACTACATACTATTCAACATCCATGTCAACGATCTATTTATAATCTCAATAGAAGGAAGGGAAGATTGTGAGTTTGGTCGAAAACACTGCAATTTTAGGCAGACAATTGGCAACATTCGACTAGAATAAAATGATATATGATTAAAGAATTGATAGAATCTAATCGGAAAACTGATTGTTTTATTTGGCATAAAAGAATTAGATGAACGCAAGAGAACTGAGACCTGTTCAGGTACACCTAATAAAACTGCCACACACACAAGTCTACTGGCCTGTCACGCAGAACTGATGTTAAATCTCTTTGAACTGTGTCATTTTACCGACAATTCGTCGAAAAAAGAGTCGCGATCTTCAGGACAATAAAAATAGGGTAAAAGGGCAATACATTAGGGTTTAGTATTTGCTTAAGTATCATATATAACAAATTTTGAGAGAACTTTCGCCATTTCCCGTTGCGTTGAATCTATTTCACCTTGCGTTGAATCCCGTCTTCAGTTGTTATTTTTTTCTGTTACTTTTTTTTATTTCATTCAGCCTGGCGCTCCAACCTTCCGTGGGAGTTCTTTTTGATATTGATTAATAATTTCATACACATGGGTCTATATACCAGCTTCTTAACAGTTATTCCCGCCACGCACTGTCTGGTACATCTGATAGACGTAACTGTTCAGGCGTACCTAATAGTGTGTGGCTGGCCTTAGATACCAAGTTTAAAAATAAAGGCGTAACAGTCGGAAAAATGAAAGAATACCCATGAACGAACATATAAAACACGCTGTATTTTCCTGTCACCGTGTCACAAATAAAATTGTCCAGTGCAAGTACATGTAACAATAATTACTACATGTACTTGCGCTGGCCAATTTTTTGTGTGACACGTTGACAGGAAAATACAGCGTGTTTTATACGTTCGTTCATGGGTATTCTTTCATTTTTCCTACTGTAATAAAAATATATGAGTACTCTGGGCTAATTAGCAAAATACAAGGAAAAGTTATTTACCAGCAATTTTATTGCTGGGATTGAATCTTATTATTGTATCTATTAATAATATAGGTATGCAAAGCCCGCAGATAGTGTGCTACTTTTTATAAACAAAATGGCGCCTTAAAATCGTGTTTTTTTAAATTTTTGCTCTATAACTCCAAATATTTCAACTTTACACCAAAAATACTCAAATAAAAATTCACCGCAATTAAATTCTGCATAGAGGCGTGTTTTTCCCCATTTACTTCGACAAAAACTTTCCCCGGAAAATGCGGGTTTTTCCAACGAAATCTTTAATTTTCTACTAAAATTTTAGATAAGTAACTGTTAATAGATAATTAAATAACTTGGTAATATAAAAGCTCTTTTCGTATAGATTATAACTCCAGAAGCCGATTGAAACTAAATAGATAGTTTAGCAACAATTGAATTGTCAATTAAAAATTTACGGTCGCTATAATAACCACAATAATTACGATGCATGAGAATAACTATGATTTTTTTATAAAAAGATACTATACCTATCTAATGTACTTTACAGAATTGAAATTGGACTATTTAAGCGGCCTCAAGAATATTTTAAAATTATAAACAATTTTTTGGCTTATAAACAAATAAAATATTTCGAGAAATGTTAAACTAAATTAAATTCTGAAAACGGTGTTGGAAAATTAGCGGCATTACACTTCTTTTAAAAGAAATAGCTATTTGTATAACAAGGGAGGAAAGTGCTACTTTTCCTCCCGAGAATGAAGTTTACTGCCCGACGCGTAGCGGAGGGCAGTAATCATTCAAGGGAGGAAAAGACACTTTACTCCCATGTTATACATATGGTTTTTCCACCTTCCTCAAATTAATAACAAGTCATTTTTCATTTTTACTTAATTTATTTATGTAACTAACCAACAAAATTTATTAAAACTAAAACTAACAAGTAGGTACCATATAACTGTCAACTGTCAAATATAAGTCAAATTATTAATGTAAACATTGTTATATCAAAATAACAATTTACTGTTTTTTACCATTCTGCAAAATACAGGGTGTTTTATAAATAAACGTTAAAATGTGTAGATACTTACGTAATAGAAAATAGATATTGTACAGGGCGTCAATAAGTTATATTTCATGAATGAAATACCATGACGTCACTTTTACTTTTCCTCCCTAGGGAGGAAAAATATTTTCCTCCCTAGGGAGGAAAAGTACAACTTTGCTCCCTACAATCAGGTCCGGAAAAGTATACTTTCGGTAGAGGTAGGTGGAAAAAACGTTTAATTATGATGAGTGGTTTCTGAGATACATCGGGTCAAATTTGACCGAAATTTACGCCAAAGATATAAACAATAGGATCATAATTTTCAAACTGTCACCTTTTTATTTTTGTTCTTTTTCTCCACACCAATTTTCATATCTTTAGAATACTCATAACACATATTATTATAATAAAAACTATCGATAATACGTGTGAAAATTGCGAAAAATACCAAAATTCCAATCAAAAATTAGGTTGGAGAAAATGTAATCTCAAATTTCAAAATCGGTATACGTTAAAAAAATGCATTTTCTCGGCTTCCCAGGGAGCGATTTTCTTCATTCTTTTTTTGTTTCCAAGTAACTCGAGTAGAGCCATCTAACTATCGCATTATTAAATGTCAAACTTGCTTTTGTTTTGTTATAATAGATTAACTTATTTATACGGAAATAAAACTACATATTTTTTTCAGTTGTAGACTTTTTTTAGATAAACTTACTTTAAGTGTACCTTTTAATGTTAAAAATACAAATATTTTCAAGCTGTATTATTATTTAAACAATTTTTATTTAAACATTTTAAAAATTTTTGCTATAATAAATAAATTAATTTATTATAACAAAACAACAGCAAGTTTGACATTTAATAATGTGTTAGTTCGATGGCTCTACCCGAGTTACTTGGGAACAAAAAAAGGATGAAGGAAATTGCTCCATGGGAAGCCGAAAAAATGCACTTTTTAACATATATCGATTTTGAAGTTTGAGGGTTACATTTTCTCCAATCTAGTTTTTGATTGGAATTTTACTATTTTTGGCAATTTTTACTCGTAATATCGATAGTTTTTATTATAATAATATATGTTATGATTATTTTAAAGATATGAAAATCGGTGTGGAGAAAGAGGACGAAAACAAAAAGGTGATGGTTTGAAAATAATGATCGTATTTTTTATATCTTTTCCGTAAATACCGGTCAAATTTGACCGGTTGTATCTCGAGAACCACTCAGCACAATTAAACAATTTTTCTTTTAAAGGAAGCGTCCTGCAGCTTTTTTTTCCAGTACCGTCTTTACAATTTAATTTAGTTTAATATTTTCCGAGATATTCTATTTGTTTATAAGCCAAAAAATTGTTTATAACTTTAAAATATTCTTGAGGCCGCATAAATAGTCCAATTTCAATTATGTAAAGTACATTATATAGGTACAGTGTCTTTTTATGCAAAAATCATAGCTATTCTTATCTATCGTAATTATTGTGGTTATTATAGCGACCGTAAATTTTTAATTGACAATTCAATTGTTGCTAAACTATCTATTCAATTTCAATCGGCTTCTGGAGTTATAATCTATACGAAAGGAGCTTTTATATTACCAAGTTATTTAATTATCTATTGACAATTACTTATCTAAAATTTTAGTAGAAAATTAAAGATTTTGTTGAAAAAACCCGCATTTTCCGGGGAAAGTTTTTGTCGAAGTAAATGGGGAAAAAACACTTCTATGCAGAATTTAATTGCGGTGAATTTTTATTTGAGTATTTTTGGTGTAAAGTTAAAATCTTTGGAGTTATAGAGCAAAAATTGAAAAAAACACGATTTTAAGGCGCCATTTTGTTTATAAAAAAAGTATCACACTATCTGCGGGCTTTGCATACCTATATTATTAATAGATACAATAATAAGATTCAATCCCAGCAATAAAATTGCTGGTAAATAACTTTTCCCAAAAATGGCCTATTCTCCGATAATCAGCCCAGACTAGAGGTATTGTATAAAGCTTACATACATGCTCTAACTGAAGTTTCCTAAAATGTATTGTCCTTATAGTCAGTGATCCTGGTTTATTTTCAACATTTACTACTAACAAGCTATTTTTTCGTTAGTAGCTTCATTTTGACGAGACGCCTAACTTTTTTCCTTACAACAATTTCCGTATGTGGTAGATAACAAAGATAGTAAGGATAGTCCAATCGGGTTAGACCAGTGGTCGGCAATCTTATTAGCCGAAGAGCCAAATATGAACATTACAAGAACTTTGGAAGCTAAATCTGCTTGTTCAGTAAAATTTTATTACACTAAATAAGTAGTACTCTAAATAAAACTAAAGGGTTTAGCCCCAGCCGGTTAAGATAGTGAAAAATTTCCCCACCGATATTTGACCAAAAAAATTTAGACCCCTAGCCCCACCAATAAGCCCTTAGAAACCTCTATTTTCTTTTGTGTTGTAGAGTTTTTTATTTCTTACAACGTGGTATATTTTATAAAATTTGTGGCGTAAAATTCAATTTTTTTTGAAATGACGCTTTTTCAGCTTTTGAGCTGATCATAAACATTTGGAATACTATTCCAAGCATTGAAAATGATCATGTTTTCCTCCTCCAAGTCATTCAAACTACTTATTGTGTTGTGAACGAAGATCACATTTTTTCTTCTCCAATATTTCCAATTCAACCTACAGTTCCTTGTTTTTTAAATCCAGCAATTGTATTTCAATGCTACCAATGTCAATTTGAAAAGAAAAACATTTCAGCAAGTCTGTAAATGCTCATTTATCAAAATAACATGTAATTTTTTTCCTACCAATTTTTTTTAATGAAAATATTGCGCTTTCTGTGGATATTTGTGCCAGAACCGCACTTAAGGAGCCAAAGAGCCACATACGGCTCTGGAGTCACTCTTTGCTGACCACTGGGTTACACGAGTAACAGGCCTAACCTTGCATGCTGAACTGCTTCAAATATTATTTTTCTAATCTCTAGGGATGGTCAATAGTAGTGTAAATTTAAAATCTCGACTGAATTCCGCCACGTTAGCTAGTCATTTTGACTTTAAACGGGAACCGTTTTTGCTCAATATCTCCGCTATTTCAACTTCTCAACAAAAAGTATGACAACTGAAATTGTTGAAAATGTGATTTTCTATAATTTCTTTCGTTACAATTTTTTTCGTGCGGTCGATATTTCCAGAGTTATGGGGAAAATAATAACTGTCAATATTTTCCTCCATAACTTTTAACATATCGACCGCACGTAAAAAATTGTAATGAAAGAAATTATAGAAAATCACATTTTCAATAATTTTAGTTCTCATACTTTTTGTGGAGAAGTTAAAAATGGCGGAGATATTGAGCAAAAACGGTTCCCGTTTGAAATCAAAATGACGGCTAACACACCGGCGGAATTCAGTCGAAATTTTAAATTTACACTACTATCGACCCTCCCTAAAGATTAGCAAAATAAAATTTGGGGCAGCTCGGCATGCAAGGTTAGGCCTGTTATTCGTCTAACCCGACTGGACTATCCCTGCTATCTTTTTTATCTACCATATTACACGGAATTTGTTGAAAGGAAAAAAGTTGGGCGCCTCGTAAAAATAAAACTACTCACGAAAAATTAACTTGTTAATAGGAAATGGTGAAAATAGGCCTGGGATCCCGGACTAGTATTCTATATCCAATAATGTTGTTTAAAATTATTTTATAGCACTTGTATACTAATTTGTTAATTATCTTTGACGTTCCTCCTTCAACAACTGTAAATTAGGGATATGGCAACACTGACATAGAGGCAACTTTGTTGAGGTCTAACCTGTTCATGCAAAGTTCTGAATTCACCAGATAATCTAATCAGAGGCCTGTATGTGCTTAATAGTGACAAGCGATTACGTGGCAATCACTCAAAGCTTCAAAGGGAGTACATGCCTCTGAACATAGAACTTTATATCCCCAATCAAATACCATAGCTTGCATGTTTTTTATTTATAATTTTTGTTGCATTAACCAAAGGAATTACATATTTTATATTACATTGTTTGTCTAATAACAATTTTAAGTTGAAAACAACTTTATTATTGCACTATTGTTAAACCAATTGTAAGCAAGTGTATTACATGCAGAATACACATACGTTCGGATTCGATTAGCGTCTCTTTGTAAAGACAATGGAGTCGACTTTACTAAGTATCAAGACATTCACTCAACACATACTATACATTACCCTATCCAGTGGCCATTAGTTGTCGAGATATTAAGCTAAATAAACAAATATAAATACATTTTAATGCTGTCAGAAAACAGAAATAAATGTTTAGGTATTTAACAAATTAATTTTATTTAACAAACAAAACATTGCTTTTCGCTTAAATTAAATGTTTAAAACTGCCAAGAGGCAGGTGGGTGGCTGCCTAAACATTAAATTTAAGGGAAACGCAATGTTTATATTTATCAAAAACACATTTGGATTTGACTTCGAGCGTTCAACAAAACACCTAGTTACTTTAATCACACCTAGTTTTTGCGGTTTGTTTATAAACGCTGAATACTAAAAGTGAAAAAGTGTAAATTATCAGTAGTAATTGCACAAGAGCTCTGAAATTATTGAATTTTTCCCGAGTGACACTTTGACAGTATTAATTTCACGAGCCGAAGGCGAGTGAAATTATGTCCAAGTGTCACGAGAGCAAAAATTCTATATTAATTTCAGAGTTCGAGTGCAATTTGTTGCGATTATTTCATGAATAAAACTGTTCAAAACCAAAATTTTATTGCAATTTATGTATGTAAGTACAGATTAGTACCATTAAACACACAGTTTTTATAAATATTTGACGATTGAAAGTCATCACTTTTATAATTTTTAAAACATTAATTGTCATTAATGTCACTGAATGTATTTTTTCGTAGCAACGAAGGGCAGCTGACGCAATATACTTAACGACGGGAGATTATCAAAAATTATCGATTTAATTCAGATCTCTGTAGCTTTCTATTGGTCAGAATCTCCTATGAATGAAATAATCGACGAAATTGTCGATACAGTTGGACATTTCCTGTAAGTTATTATAAATGAGGTGTCAAATGAAAGCTTATAATCCAAGGATGGTACTAAAAGTGATAAATTTGACCTAGGATGTGTGTCCGTCTGTTCGTCCG
This sequence comes from Diabrotica virgifera virgifera, assembly GCF_917563875.1. Lineage (NCBI taxonomy): Eukaryota > Metazoa > Arthropoda > Insecta > Coleoptera > Chrysomelidae > Diabrotica > Diabrotica virgifera. The sequence goes on from NC_065446.1 coordinate 44,839,754, forward strand.
ACCGCGAATATAACCTCTCTGTCATTACACCAGGTATACTGACAAATGAGGTGTCAAATGAAAGCTTATAATCCAAGGATGGTACTAAAGGTGGTAAATTTGACCTAGGCTGTCTGTTCGTCTGTCCGTCCGACCGCAAATATAACTCTTCCGTCATTATACCAGGTAAAATGACAAATGAGGTGTCAAATGAAAGCTTATAATCCAAGAATGGCACTAAAGGTGATAAATTTGACCTAGGCTGTCTGGTGTGTCGAGGTGTCGAATGAAAGCTTATAGTCCAATAATTGTACTAAAGGTGAAAAATTTGACCTAGGACTTCTGCTCTAAGAAAAGCAACCAGAAGCACTGTTTTAAAGTCACCGGATAGTATAAGTGATATAATATTCGGCGCGCCTTCGCAAGACGAGAATAAATATATACTTCCCGTTTCATCACTGTCTGTCTGTCCGTCGGCGAATACAACTCCTCCGTTATTAATACAGATAGAATGACAAATGAGGTGTCGATTGTAAGCTTATAACCCAAGAATGGTATTAAATATGAGAAATTTGACATCAGATTTCAGGTTTTAGAGTTGCAACCGTAAGTACTGTTTTAAAGTCACCGAAATAATATAAGCGATATATCATTCGACGTGCCTTAGCAAGATGAGAGAAAATGTAAAATTTTGAGTAACATAAACAATTGAGTAGTCCTTCGATATCTTTTGTATACGTTTTAGCAATGCTGAGAGGATCTGTCTGTCTGTCCGTCGGCGAATACAACTCCTCCGTTATTAATACAGATAGAATGACAAATGAGGTGTCGAATGTAAGCTTATAACCCAAGAATGGTATTAAAGATGAGAAATTTGACATCAGATTTCCGGTTTTAGAGTTGCAACCGTAAGTACTGTTTTAAAGTCACCGAAATAGTATAAGGGATATATCATTCGACGTGCCTTAGCAAGATGAGAGAAAATGTAAAATTTTGAGTAACATAAACAATTGAGTAGTCCTTCGATATCTTTTGTATACGTTTTAGCAATGCTGAGAGGATCAGCAGAGCCGTGTGCGTTTTCGACGAAATCAATTAATTAATTCTTCCTTGGTTAAATACCCGTTGTCAGAATTATCTTGGAAAAAAGAACTAGTGCATTTAATAAGACCTTCTGCTAAATCCTTATTATCTTCAGGAACAATTTTTGCTTTCTTAGATTTACGGAGAGGTTCTTTAAATGGGTTCTGGTCTACTGATGTTGGAGGAGACATTATTTCTGATACCGTTCGTTTAGAAGACTTAGTGTCAGAGGATGTAGGAGGTTGATTTTGGCTGTGATTATTCATTTCAACGTTATCTGGCTGAATAGGTGTTTGAATGGGATTTGGATCTAATAGAGAAGTATGGGTTGTTTCTTTTGATTGTGAACTGGTAGATTGTTGCGAAGATTGTGAATGATGGATAGTTGGCTGAGCATCTGTTATGTTGGGGTGGCAATTTTGTATATAATTTGGTTGAGAAGTAGGTGATGAATTTTCGATAGATGTTTGAGTGTTTGTATTTTTTGTGCAGTGAGAGGCTAGATGACCTTGTTGTTTGCAAATGTAGCATGAATGTTTTCAAGAGAAAAATAAATTGAATAATTGATTTGTTCATGGTTAATTAATATAGACTCAGGAATGTTTTCCATATTTTTAGGAGAAATGTAAGTATAGCACCGGAAACTCAAAATATGCTTAAATAGAAAGTTAGTTGTTCCTATTCTTAGAAAATTCAATAGTTATTTGATGAATTCCAATATTTTGTAGTTAAGTTTCTATAATACTGTAAGATATTGATGGGTAGAGATTAGAAATTATCAGTTTTTCGCTTGGTGTGATTAACTTCCTGGCTTGGATACGTTCCTGATTGATTACTATTGTTCCATTATCTGTTCTTAAAAATTCGGTGACTGTTTCTTCAGTAGTAAAATATATGCAAATACGATCATTTGCAATCCTGGAAATGGCGAGAATTTTATTGGGATCGACCTTAGTTGCTATTACATTTAAATAATCTTCAATTTTAGTATTTGGAAGTGAATTTAACAAAATGGCTTGGTTTTTGCTTGGGAATTTTTTGTTAGGTTGATTCAGAGCGGTTGAATATAATTTTGATTGATAGGATGCAGTGGTGTCATGGCAAAATTAGCAGTGTGGGAACGCAGTGCCGGAACGCACTGCTAATTTTTGTTTACAAAACCTAAATTCTCTATTATTTTTTTTCTTTTCTTAACCAGTGCGGGAACAGCGTTCCCACGCGTTCCCACACCATGACACCACTGATAGGATGGATTAGTGACATCTTGAGAATTTTGAAGTTCAGAAGTTTCCTGCATATTGGGCCTATGTTACCTGATTACGGCCCTGGTACTTGGACAGGTTTATGAGTAGTTAAGCTACTTAATTACCTCGGTACTGATACTTATAAGCGTTGTTTACTGTTTTTTGATTAAATAATAGTAAAAAAACTGGTCTAACTTACAGTTTGATCCCAAAATTGGATTAAGTACTATACAGGGTGTTTCAAAAAGGTATGTCAAAAATTAAATCACCCATTTCGGGGACAAAAATAAATTGATTGAATCCAACTTACCTTAGTACAAAAGTGTACACAAAAAAGTTACAGCCCTTTAAAGTTACACAATGAAAATCAATTTTTTTTCATATGTCGAAATCTCTTAGAGATTTTTCATTGAAATTAGACATGTGGCATTCTTATAGGAGCAACATTTAAAAAAAAATTAAAGTGAAATTTGTGCACTCTATAAATATTTTATAGGGGTTTTGCTCCCTTAAACCCCCCAAACTTTTGTGTACGTTCCAATTAAATTATTATTGTGGCACCATTAGTTAAACACACTGTTTTTAAAACTTTTTTGCCTCTCAGTAGTTTTTCGATAAGCCAGTGTTTATCGAGATATTTTGAACATTTTACGAATCCACCACATATTTGTACATAATGGTTAAGTAGCTATGATACAGTCGGAAAAATGAAAGAATACCCATGAATGATCACATCAATCACTTAATTTGTATTTGCTACATTTTTCTTTAACAAACGTTTGTTATTTATAGAAAAAGAGAGCAAATACAAAATAAGTGATTGATGTGATCGTTCATGGGTATTCTTTCATTTTTCCGACTGTATGCTTCTTTTCATGAGCATTTTTCAGTGCGTCACAAATGATAGAAAAAAAGGTAAGTCCGTGATAATACACATTTATGACATTTATTCTAACATGACATTTTAGTTAAATCTGACAGTTGTCACATTTTATTTGCAATTTGGCATAAAAACAAATCAATTGTTTATTGCATAATTTATAAAATGGTATTTTCTTTGAATTGTATCGTCTTATAAATTGTACAGATTATATTCGTAGATATATATTATATAATTAGTAAATAATTTTTTTCGATTATAGCGCCATCTATTGACAACTAGAATAAATGTTATAAATGTCACCGACGAAATGTAATCACCGACGTGCGTTTTTTTCTGTCACATACATTTATTGCGTTAGAAAGAAATCGAAAAACTGTGACGCACTGAAAGATCCTCATGACAAAAAGCATATACCTGTTAATAATCTGAAAATTTATTTATAATTTATATTTTTAGGTATATTTTGAAGAAGAAGCCACATCTCGATAAAAGGTGACGGCAAAAAAGTTTTAAAAACACTGTGTTTACCTAATGGTACCACAATAACAGTTTAATTGGAACGTACACGAACATTTGGGGGGTTTAAAGGAACGAGACCCCATAGAATTTTTAAAAAACATATTAAAAAGAAGCCGCATCTCGATAAAAATTGGCTTATCGAAAAAATACTAGGAGGCAAAAAAGTTTTAAAAACGTTGTGTTTAACTAATGGTACCACAATAATGAATTAATTGAAACGTACACAAAAGTTTGGGGGGTTTAAGGGAGCAAAACCCCCATAAAATTTTTATGGCGTGCACAAATTTCACTTTAATTTTTTTTAAGATGTTGCTGCCATAGGAATGCCACATGTCTACTTTCAATGAAAAATCTCGTAAGAGATTTTGATACCTATATGAAATAAAAATCGATTTTCATTTTGTAACTTCAAAGGGCTGTAACTTTTTTTGTGTACACTTTTTTACTAAGGTAAGTTGGATTCAATCAATTTATTTTTGTCCCCGGAATGCGTGATTTACTTTATGATATACCTTTTTGAAACACCCTGTATAATACACTATTATACTAACTTTGATAATTTTCTAACAAGTAAAACCACCTTAATTTTGATAAAAACTAAGAGCTAATCGGAAACACTGTTTACTAGTTAAGAAACCTTTTGAACAGTTTTGAAAGGTAATTCCTGGTAAGTTTTGCTTTAACACATTTATTTGACAACATTAATTGTGTTTGTATTGTGCATGTTACCATGGAAACGGCGATAATAGTATGGAAGACCGTAGGAGAACACGCGAGAAAAAATATTTTCCACCTACCTCTACCGAAAGTATACTTTTCCGGACCTGATTGAAGGGAGCAAAGTTGTACTTTTCCTCCCTAGGGAGGAAAATATTTTTCCTCCCTAGGGAGGAAAAGTAAAAGTGACGTCATGGTATTTCATTCATGAAATATAACTTATTGACGCGTACAATATCTATTTTCTATTACGTAAGTATCTATACATTTTAACGTTTATTTAAAAACACTCTGTATTTTGGAGAATGGTAAAAAACAGTAAATTGTTATTCTAATTTAACAATGTTTACATTAATAATTTGACTTATATTTGACAGTTGACAGTTATATTGTACCTACTTGTTAGTTTTAGTTCTAATAAATTTTGTTGGTTAGTTACATAAATAAATTAAGTAAAAATGAAAAAATTACTTGTTATTTGAGGAAGGTGGAAAAACCATATGTATAACATGGGAGTAAAGTGCCTTTTCCTCCCTTGAATGATTACTGCCCTCCGCTACGCGTCGGGCAGTAAACTTCATTCTCGGGAGGAAAAGTAACACTTTCCTCCCTTGTTATACAAATAGCTATTCTCATTGCAATGGCCGACTTTTCTCACTGCGTGAGGAATTGTTCGTTTTGAATGTATGTAAGTAGTGAGAGAATTTGCATATTGTATATGTATAGCATCCATAGAAAAAAGATTTGATGTTCTCATATCACACTACACTGAGATATAATTTCTGTAAAATGAGTAAAGTGGATAGAGCATAGGTATTTTGAGAGAATGAAAAAGAAATTCAGGAAAATTTCAGGAGGATTGACTACAGATTGTTTGCCAATATCATAAATACTTGGAACAATATTTTTAGAACCTGACCAGGGTATGTAAGTTATACACAAAAGATATTGCAGTGCGTAGTAAGGATGGATTTACCAGGACAAAGGACTACTTTGAAATTTACAATATACAACCCCAGATTGTCGTTATTGAACGAGAGCGCCTTAAATTGTTACAAGACATTGTTGTTGGAATTTCTTTAATATTCTCCTCCACTCTTAAGTCCACTCACCAATAACTATTGTTAAGTCGAGCGTTAAGAACTGTGATGCTTTAATAAAATATTTTGTAGGAAATAAAAGCATGTTATAAAAAAATTCTTGCAGAAAAACTTATCGATCAAATGCCGTTTTAATCTTTTGGTAGTTGTACGGAAAGATGTTTTTAACGGAATAGATACAATATTTTCTATTCATAGTGGGACAGAAAAAATTTAATAAATTTGATAACTAATAGATGAGGGCGTCTTCAAAATACGCTCGGACACGTCGATTGGTATTTTTAGTTGCGCATCTTTTACAACGAAAACTTTTTATACAAGGTGTGCCACGTAACAGTGGTCAATACCAACATTCTTTTTTCAAGCACAAAACCCTGTATATTATTAAATTTTTGGATTCCTCAGAACATTCTAGATATTTCTAATATATAATGTCCTATCTTCTTCTTAGGGTGCCTGTCCGTTTCGAACGTTGGCGATCATTGTGGCTATGATGACTTTGTTGGTTGCTATACGGAATAGTTATGTTGAGGTCTTTCTATACCATGCTCTCAGGTTAGCAAGACAGGATATTCTTCTTCGTCCTGGGGCCCTTTTTCCTTCAATTTTACCTTGTACAGTGCATTGGAGTAGCTCGTATCTGCCTTGATTTCTCATTCTGAAGATTCTCATTCCTGATTTCTCATCTTGAGATTTCTCGTTATAAGTCACAAGTAGTGCAGTTTACGGCCCTTCACGATGTTGAATAAATCTGCGGTTATGTTCATCCTCTGTAGTAATTCTTCATTGGTGACTTTATCTGTCCATGGTATCTTCAGGATCCTTTTGTATAACCATAGCTCGAAAGCCTGACGTTTCGATAGAGTTTCTGCCTGCAATGTCCACGTTTCTACTCCGTATCGAAACACTGAGTACACGTAACATTTAAGGAGCCTTATTTTTGTTTTTAGAGTGAGGTCATGGTTCTTGAACACAAAGCTTATAGTCAAGAATTCACTGTTTGCCTTTCTCCGATGCGACAACCAATCTCTTGAGTATTTATTGTCCCAAGACTCATTGATTATAGTTCCCAAGTAGTTGTATTGTGAGACATGTTCAATTCTTATTTGGTTCACATACAGATTATCTAGTCCATATGTTCTACTTGTTTCCGTTATTTTGTTCATATTTTGCAGCCCTTATAATATGGTATTGGAAAACAGTATTGTATCATCTGCATACCACAGGTTGCTGAGCTTGATTTCATTTATTGAGATGCTTTCATTAATATCTTTTAGAGACTCTTCAAAAATGTGCTCTGAGTACAGATTGAATATCTCTGTCAATCCCTGTCTTCTTCAGCACTTCCATCATTTGTTCATGCCTGGCTCTATCAAAAGCCTTCTTGTAGTCAATCAGGCATGCAAAAGCATCATTCCTGAAACAACACCTGCACGCTAAATAAATCCTCCCTCGTACCAACGGCGTTCACAAATCCAAACTGATTGGGCGCAATTTATTCTTCGCATTTTCGGTAAATTCTATTGTGGATGACTTTCAAAAACAGCTTGAGCAGATGGCTCATTAGGCATATGGTTCTATAGTCTTCACACACTTTTGCTCATAGTTTTTTGGGCAACGGCACGAACTCAGATTTGAGCCACTCTGCTGGTATTTTTCCTGCCTTGTATATGTCATTAAATAAGTCCCGGTGCCTTTCTATCCTTCATTTGTCTGATGGCTGCCGTTACTTCTTCTGGTAGAATTTCGGGACCTGAATTTTTTTCAATGGTGGGTTCTTGTCCTGATCTAAGGTCGTGGAAAAATTTCCCCAAGTATTCTTCCCATACTTTCTTTTTATCTTCTTTGGTTATGGCAAGATTGCCTTCATCATCTGTTATTTTTCCGCTGTTGCGTTTTCGTAACTGTCCAGCTATTTTCTTCACCTTTCGATGGACATTGAAGTTATCATATCTACTCTAATCTTGACACTCTATTTATTGACATTGTTCTGTTTTTTGTTTCTCTTTGGCTTCTCTTATGTCTGGTTGCACCAACAGATCTTAAGATTAAGACGAGAATAACCTAAGAAATAATATATGTAGTCGATTCGCTAATCTGAAACACAACTGTCTACACTACAATCACAATAAAAATGCACTCTACCGGGTGTCCACTTATATTTTCCCCCATTTTAACTGCATATAACTTCTAAACGACTCAAGATAGAAATATGCGGTTTTCGCTGAAATATTTTATTTTAGTAAAAGTTTTGTTTGCATGGATTAAATTTTCTATATCGCTTTAAAATAAATTAACAACAAAAGTGATAACAAACAAATTGAATGAAATTATAACATTAGCAGAAGAACAACAACGTTTTAGGTCGGGAAGGTCATGCACTGACGCTATATTTATAATGAGGCAAGTTCAAGAGATCTCGTTGAAATACAACAAACCGGCATATTTATGTTTCGTGGACCTTAAGAAAGCATTTGACAGGGTCACATTAAAAGACGTTATCCACTTGTTATACTCGAGAGAGGTACCTCTGGGAATAATTAAAACGATAGAAAACATCTACCAGAACAACACAATAAAAGTAAAAGTGGAAGATGAACTAACTGGCCTAATTGAAGCCGGCAATGGGATAAGACAGGGGGATTCCTTGAGTCCTTTATTGTTCAACCCGATCATGGACGAAATAATAAAAAAAGTAAGAACTAAAAAAGGATACCAAATGGGAGAAAACAACTTAAAATAATCTCCTATGCGGACAACGCAATACTAATCTCTCATAGTGAAGATGATTTACAACGTATACTGCACCAATTCAACATAATCGCCAGAAAATTTAAGATGTTAATTTCCTCAAAAAAGACAAAATACATGGTTATAACAACAGATCCAATAAGATGTAAATTGGAGCTGGAAGGTCAGATAATAGAACAAGTGATGGAGTTTAAATACCTAGGCATCACACTATCTAGCTACGGAAGGCTCGAAACAGAAGTGGAAGATCAAGTGAATAGAGCAAACAGAGCCGCAGGTTACCTGAATGGCACAATATGGAGAAATAAAAATATCGGAAAAGAAATGAAAGGCAGAATTTACAAAACAGTCATCAGACCAATAATGACATACGCGGCAGAAACACGACCCATCACAGAGAGGACAAAAAGATTGCTCGAAACAGCGGAGATGAAAACCCTTCGAAAAATCGATGGTAAGACTCTATGGGATAGAGCTAGAAGTACAGATATTCGACTGAGATGCAAGGTGGATGACAATAATAACTGGGTAAGAAACAGAAGAATAAAATGGAATGACCAGATAAGCCGAATGACAACAAATAGGGTAGTCAGGACAGCGGTTCCCCAATAGGAAGACGATCACTGGGAAGACCATGAAAACGATGGAATGACAACTTACTAGAGGCACATTGAAAAAACAGAGAGAGTCATGTCTATACAAAAAGAAGACGAAGAAGAAGAAGAAGAAGAAGAAGAAGAAGAACTTTAAAATAAAAAATGGCGGAGTTTTGAAAAAAAAACGTTGTTGACTTTTTTATTGAAACACCCAGTATATTTTTTCGTAAATTGAAAGAACGGTCATGTACCTATCCAGCGATTTAAAGTTTTTTAAAATCGGTTGTCAAATGACTGAGCAATTATTTTTTTAAATGAGAGATGGAATGTGGAAATCACATAACATAATAATATCAATTTGATTAGTTATGTTATTTAGTTAATGTGATATCCACGTTGCACCTCTCATTTTAAAAATTAATTACTCAGTCATTTGACAACCGATTTTAAAAAACTTTATATCACTGGATAGGTGAATGACCGTTTTTTCAACTTACAAAAAAATATACTGGGTATTCCATTAAAAAAAATGAGACCTTAAAAACTTCGCACTACGCACAGAACTTCACATATAGCCGGTTGCGGAGAAAGCCCTTTCGGCCGCTATGCTGGTCAGTATTAAGGTTATCAAAAATAATCATAGACCATGGACAAATGATCGCCTTTCACTTTCACTTTTTTTCTCTTTCTCGTTTCAATTCAGTCACAAGTTCTTGTTCCAAATAATTGATGGATTCGACCGTTACTTGATGGAAGTTCATTTTATCTAACAATAAAAGCTGAAAACGTTTGTTTTCTATACTTCCACAAAATTTATTATAACTATGTGACTACAGCTGTTTCGGCAGAGTGCCTTTCTCGAGCGATTTAGTTTACTATGTGTTTGCCTTTTTAAAGTATTTAACTGAAGGGTTTGAGGAGAGGGGAGCTGTTTGTCTCGAGTTGGTCATTCAGAATTATATCTATATTTTTAATTTATTAATTTTCATAGTTTCTAATAAAGATAGCTTAAGGCCTTTATTTTGAATATGCAGAATTTGGAACTCTTCATTAAAAGAATGATTATGATATAGAAGGTGAAGTGCGTATGGAGAAGTGTCTGTTTTTCTATTGTTAGAAGCCCTTTTGTGTTCTGCATCCATCTGTCAAATGTTCTGCCAGTTTGACCGATGTAAGTTTTCGGACAGTCCCCACAAGTTAGTTTGTACACACCACTCTGTAGTTGTTTTCTCTTTTGTAGTTGTTTTCTCTTTGGTCTCTTATTGTTCTTAATATATTTGCTTAACTTGTTGTTAGTTCTGAAAGCTGGTGTTATTCCTTTCTTTTTTATCAATGATTTGAAAGGATTCATATGTTATGCAATGTTTCCGTTTCACAGGATTATTTATCTTTTGATGATCAATTGGTGTTGCGACACAATGTTTAAAAGTCTCCCATATTTATTGTGATGTTGCGTTACGAATAGAGGGCATTATTTTATATACTTTCTGGAGAAGGACGTCGTTCTATCTTAGTTTTATCCTATTTGTCTCCTTTCGTTTGTTGGGTGCTTTAAGTTTATGCTTTACTTTAGCTACGAGGAGAATATGATCGGATCCGCATATCGCCCCTGGATATGATCTGACTGTTTGAATTGACGATCTCCAGCGAATATTAGTAAGGATGTAATCTATTTGATTTCTAGACCTATCTCCAGGACTTTTCAAAGTATAAAGTCGACGTAGGTACATCCTACATGGTGTTTAAACCGAGTATTCATGATAGAATAATTGTTTGTGGTAGCAAACTCGATTAAACGGTCTCCTCCTTCGTTTCTCTGTCCTATGCCGAACTTCCCCAGTACATTCTTTATGTTGTCATTCTGTGTAGTGTTGCCAACTTTTGCATTGAAATCGCCACATATTAAAGCAAGCTCTTTATTTGGTATGTTGGCGATTGTCGTTTCCAGTTTTTCGTAGAACTCCTCGATTTTTATGTCATCTGATGTGCTGGTTGGCGCATATACTTGTACGATATTAAGTTTATGTGGTTTGCCTTCCAGTTTAAGGAGAACTATCCTATCGCTCACAGCTTTAAATTCGACGACAGATTTTCTGATACGACAGATATCACAACCTTTCTGTTGGTACAGCTCCGCTTGTGAAAATCGGTTCAGGATAATTTCCTATACGCCTTAACTTGGTACTGGCGGTCGCTGGTGCCCTCCGTCAGGAATGTTTATCGACCGTCCGGTCAAAGTTTGAGGAACTTAGGAGTGTGTGAATGGTGAGAGGCGCAAGTTACGCAGTTTGTGTGTAGGGTGCGCGACATGTATATGCCACACACACCCCCGCGCCAAATGGACTCCATCCACTCACACACGGTCAAAAGGATGCAACACTCGGGGTTTGGTTGAGATAGGTTCTAGGCAGGTTCTAGGTAAATAGGTAGATAAAGGACGAGATGGAATTTTAAGTAGGGACAAGTCGCTTCTTACGACAAGGAGGAGATCCTGTGGGTGTATTCTTCTCAGTGGCCCATATCCCACACGGGGGATGCTTGAGCTATAAACTTTTATACTTTAATTAACAATAATGATAAAATAACTCAAAAGGAACAATTTGAGCTTACGAAATATGTTCGTAACTTTAGTTTTGGCCAAGATATAGACATTTTAATGGAGCGCTATGAGGCGCAAGATCGGCTCACAGTCAAGTAAGTATTTTTCGACGCTTTATAGATCGTAATATAATGTTCGTAATATATAGTCGGAGTTATCTATTCAAAAAAACTTTAAACTAGCGGAAGAATTTTGGTAAAGGTTCTGAATAACTCTGAAAATATGAAAACTTGTGATGAATTACGCTTTTGTTTATATGACCTTGGAGGCGTTTTTCTTGTTGAAGATATGCCACTAACATTGTAGCGTTTAAAAAACCAGTGAAAATATGATCTTTAGATTTGTATAGATTTTACAATCCCTCTCTAAGAAGTCCAAATTTTTTTATTCAGTTTTTTACTTAAATTCAGATTGCAAGGAATTTTCTAAAACCGCACCTGTATACATCTACAAAGTATTGCGCACATTTCAATGTGTTACAAGATTCCTGTTTATTTGAGACGCAAAAACAGAATTTGTAAGAAGTTTTGACAAAAGTACAGTTCTATTGCGTAGATGAAATTTCTAGAAGAAATGTTGAAAATCAATTTGATTGGTTTGTTTGAATTTGGTACAAAGATCGAAGCTCGTAATTGGCTCTGAAGAACGGAAGCCGGAAATTGCGTAGTGACAGGATCAAGGAATTTTGGCAGGAGACGGAGAAGAAAGCAGGCATTCTTACAATGGTAGTGAATCAGTAAACATCGATAGTCAGTAACCGGCTTTTTTGTGACGCAAAAAGAATTTCCAAGTAAATGGGATCTATCAAAGTTCTTCTGTGTTGTTGTTAAGTAGGTGTACCATCAGTTTGATGGTGTAGCAGTTCCTTTTTTGATGGTAAAAGTGTAATATACGCTTTGTAAAAATACTGCGTATGTATTTATGAAAGCCGGCATAGTACTAATATCGTAGTGATGAATTAAACCCAAGCCTCCCGTCTCCTGGATTAGAAAACCTATTTCCCGAGGTAAATAAGCAAATTTCTTTTGTTTTATGGTATTTTCATGGTATAATGGTATATGGTGCAATCAGTAATTTTCCATTGACATTTTCCCCTTCGAGTGACGTATGAACTACGTACGTGCTGTCAAGTGTCATGTCAAGTTTCACAATGGTGAAGTTTTGAATTTTAAGGTATAGTGACTTTTAATAATTATAAAATTCTCAAACTAATAACGTTAATTTCTTTCAACATAAAAAAATAAATCTTTTTGGAACTTAAAATACAAAAATGAAAAAGTAAATTGTTGAACAGAACAAAGATAAATTTTGCTTCCATCATTAAAATATTATTGTAAAGACATAATTGTAAGTTAATGTTAAAATCCTTTTTGAAACCTTTTGAAATAGTTAAAAATAAAAGATTTACGGAATGATATTTGACAGGTGACATAGTTGTTGTTATTTTCAATAATTAAGTACTACGAGGAGTAGTCAGTAATTCTTTAATGTAAACATTGTTCCCTGAATGAATATAAATTTTTGTTTTAATGCAAATGCTATAATATATGTCATAATTAGGTCAGTCAGTCAGTTATACAAGTCATAATTAAGTCAGATATCAAATCCTCAATGCAATAATAAATATTCCCTAATCCCTAACTTCTTCTTAACGAACTCACAACCTTAGCTCTCCAACCAAAACACGAGCCGCCGTAGCAAAGTAGTTTTTAGAAATATCCCCTAGTTTTCTCGACCCTTTTGTATTTAAGCAGTATCTAAATTTTCCAAGCTTTTATCTTCCCCCTTATTTCTAAGTGCTACAAAATGTCGCCCTAGAACGTGGGGCCGATTCATTTTTCTGCCTCTTTCAGTGTCCAGTTGTGCGCTACAAAATAGCACCCTCAGACGTGAGGCCAGTCTCTTTTCACCCCCCTGTCATATCGTTAAGTTGTTCCCAAGCAGTTTACATTTTTTTAGTTAGTCCCAACTGTTTTTCAACTTAATTTCCTCTCCTTGCCCCAGATTCGAGACCGATTCTACTATCACAACCAGTATCGCAACATAGTTTAGCCCAAGAGCCCCTACATTTTTTTAACGTTACGAAGTGGTATAAAATTTTCAATAGGATGTGTAAATATGTACTCATTGTAGTGTATTAACATTGTTTTTATGTATGTACTTATAGTAGATGTTAATACAGTACCCATGGTGAAAGCAATATTTAAATTTTTTTAAAAAAAGTATTGATTGTATAGGCAAGTAGTCTATATAAGTAACGTTGAACATTCCAATATTGAAACTATTGATAAAGTATAACATTTTAGTTGTATTTGTGCATTTATTCATAATTGATTAACAATTTTTTACAGAATAACTTGTTTTTGTGATTTTTTTTGTTCGTCATTTGAGTATATGTGTATAGTCTGTGTAGTTTCCGTTTGAGCTTTTACTCCCAATGTTGTCTAGTTGTCCCATTATTTTTTTTTCTCAACTAATCTAGCTTTGTCAGTGTCATAAAGATACCAAAGGTTAGTTGGAGTCTGCCTGTGAAGTAGTTTGAGTGTATCCGTGAAGTAAAGTAGTTAGTCAGTCCAATTACTATTTGTCTTTCCCTTCTTGTACCAGAATAGATCACAAGTGTAATACTCGTGATAAAGGAAGTGTGCTTAGTTGTCTAGGAACACTCCCAATAGTTATCGGAACAAGAACCGTTGTTGGTGTTATCCCGTGTAAGCTCATTCGAGAAGCAAGTTTCAATATTGTTTGTGTTTGTCTATCCCTGTTTTGTCTGAAAATATTTGAGTCTGTTGTTTCCTGTTTGTTTTGTGTACCCTTGTGTTATTCCCTGTTAGTCCGTGTCAGTGGTGGAGTATGAATTTTTTGACGAATAGTTTATTGACCCCTCTTTTGTTTATTGAGTGATTGCAGACCAAGAGCAGAAGTTGCAACAAAGTCAGTGAGGTTAGGATCTGGCTGCGTGAGAGTGCAAGTGAGGTTTGTGTTCGTTTGATAAATAGAAACGGTTTTTTGTCCGAAAGTCATACTTTCTACTATTCCCATTGGTCTTTCCCCTGTGTGTTGTTTTCACCCCAGTTTTAAAAATGAAGTCTACCCAAGTTAATGATCTGAAAACCGATGAGTTATCTTATGAACTTTTCATAAGAGGTTTTAATGTCCAAAATAAGACTGTTGAAGAAAAACGTAAGTTGTTGAGAGGTCAGTTAAGTAAAGAGACCATCTCATCTTCTTTTGATTTGACTAAAAATGTAGTCGATCCTGATCAAGAGTTGCCTACAATCCAGTCAATATTAGCAGATTTGCAAAGTATTGTACGGGCAATGAGTGCACAGTCATCAAAGGCTGACTTTGCTCGTTTCAAAACAAGGTCCAGTCATCTGGATTTCAGATTGGAAAATTTCCCTGATAATGTAGAAGAAGCTATAAAAGAAGTTATTGACAAATATAAGATGGATTTATTGATGTTGACTGGAGATGTCTTAGAAAAGGAAGAGACATCTGACAATGTGTCCGTCCCATCGACTAGTGGTACAACTTCAGTCCCTGTTGCCCCTATTAGTTCAGTTTCAGCCCCTATTATACAAATTTCAACTCCTGTTAGAGTTTCTGATTTAAATATCAAATTTAATGGTGAGAGTAAAGCCCTTCCCACATTTTTAGAAAAAGTAAGAGATTCTGCTAGATCCAGAAATATTTCTGATGATGTCCTGTTTAGATCAGCTTTTGAGTTATTCGACGGAAACGCTGCTATTTGGTATAGGAGTGTTGGAAATACAGTTAACAGTTGGAATGAGTTGGTAACCCTTCTCAAAACTGCTTTCCTACCCCCAGATTATAATGATAATCTCCTTGATGAAATTAAAGGCCGAAAACAAAAAAAGTCTGAGTCAATCACTATTTATTCCGCAATAATGGAGAATCTCTTTAAACGTTTAGAAGAGTACCCGTCTGAAGCCCAACGAGTAAAGATTTTAAGAAAAAATATTTTGGTGGATTATATTCCACTCGTAGCCCTTCAAGATTTTCCCACTGTCGAAATGTTAGTCATAACTGTTAAACGTTTGGAGCAAAATGTTTTGCCCCTGCTTCAAACTACAAAAGGTCTTGCTGGTATTTCATTAGAGGATTCAGAAAAACCCCAAGAGAAGCTTCAGGTACTTGATAAACAAGACAAGCCTGATAACCTCAAAGGAGACAAACGAGAAAAGCAAGATCGTCCCTTTAAGAAATCCAAGTCTACGCAGAGAAATGAGAGACCCAATCCTCCAGTAGATACTGATGAAAGACATCAGTCTTCTTCTTCTTATCCACCAGAAAGACATCAGTCTTCTTCTTCTTATCCACCCCACAGAAATCAGTCTTCTTATCCACCTCCGTTGATGCAATCCCCTCCCTATCGACCGTATGGAAATCAGTCTTCTTCTTATCAACCTCATTCAATGCAACCCCCTCCATAACCCTACCAAACACATGACAACCCTAGAAAAATTATTTTTTGTTTTACTTGTGGTAAGCCCAACCACATTTCTCGCAATTGTACAAACAGAGAAATGTCTTGTTCTCGTTGTGGTAATAAAGGAGTGAGAACGTCCTCCTGTATGTGTCAAAAAAACTAGGTAGTGTGCAGCCAGTCGGCAGTTGCACTCCATATAGAGTTAAGCCCGAAAAATTCCCCCAAAACATACTTAACCCTCTTTTTGAAAAGAAAGGTTGTGACAGTCGTCCTCATGTTAGTATTTCTATCTTTTCTAAAAACTTTGTCGCCCTCTTAGACAGTGGTTGCACCACATCGGTAGTAGGTGCCGCTGGAGTTAAATTTTTGGATTCCCAAGGAATTAAATATAATTCTACTCCCTGTAAACACGTCTGCTTAGCAGATGGTTCTCAAAAATCAGTTGTTGGTACTATTGATCTTCCAATTGAGGCTGATGGTGTTTCCCAAGTAGTGAAATTTCTTGTCGTACCCTCCGTTCCCCATAGTTTTATTTTGGGAAGTAACTTTATGCATAAATTTTCAGTGTTGTTGAATTTTAGAGATGGAACATGGCATTCTTCCCAAAAGGAAGAGAAAACAGAAACTTTGTATTCTGTAGACTCATTTTCTCCCACTGAAAAAAATTTAGCAGATTCCACAGTCGCTTCTTTTGAGGAAATTTCTAGTTCCAAGTACATTGGAAGAACCAATAAAATTGAAATGGTTATTGACACTGGTGATGCAAAGCCATTTAAGAAAAGACAATATCCTTTATCCCCTTATATGAACAAAATACTACATGAAGAGTTAGATGAAATATTACGATTAGGAGTAATCGAACCAGCCCAATCCCCATGGTCAAGTCCCATATTATTAGTCAAGAAAAAGTCAGGTGAATATAGGTTCTGTTTTGATGGTCGTTCATTGAATGAAGTCACTGTTCATGATACTTATCCTTTACCCCAAATAGACAGAATTCTTTCGTTGCTTAGAGGAGCTAAATGCATTAGCTCCATTGATTTAAGAAAAGCCTTTTGGCAAATCCCGCTGCATCCTGACTCTAGGAAAAAGACAGCCTTTAATGTTTCTGGTAGAGGTTCCTTTCAATTCACTTCTGTCCAAAGTTAAGGAGGTAGTATAGTGTAATTGGTCCAAAAAAACGCCTAACCCAGACATCCAAAGTAAAAGTTTTCCTCCAACACCAAATTGTTCTATATGGTCCAGATATTGTTCAGTAAAAAGTTACATCATTTAGAGCGTCCGGTTTGGGGGGGAGATGGGAGAGAAGTCGGTAAATTAGTAGTTTTTTTACGTTTTTCGTCAATAGTTCTAAAACTATGCTTTAGCGTAAACAATGTTCTATACAAAAATGTTCTACATAAAATTTAAAACAAAAAGGTCCTATACATAACTGTTATAAAGTCAACGGTTCCAGAGTTACGGAGGGTGAAAAGTGGAGGTTTTCGATATATTTTATATTATTTGGACAATTGATGATTTTGGGTGGGTTGACGTTTCTTTAAGGGCTTATCACTAACATACCATCGGCCACTAAAATAGCAAATTTTATTTACAAAAAAATTTCTTTTATCAGTAATAATATTATAAATGGCCCAAAAGATATAAAAAGTATCCAAAACCTCCACTTTTCTCCCTTCGTAACTCTGGATTCGTTGATTTTATAACAACAATGTATTGGACCTTTTTTGTTTTAAATTTTATGTAGAAAATTTGAGTATAGAATATAATTCACGCTACAGCATATTTTTAGAAATATTGACGAAAAAGGTAAAGCAACTACTAATTTACCGATTTCTCCCCCATCCCCCCCCCCAAACCGGACTCTCAAATTGGTGTAACATTTTACTGAACAATATGTGGACCATATAGAACAATTTTTTGTTGGAGGAAAACTTTTACTTTGGATGTCTGGGTTAGGCCTTTTTTTGGACCAATTATAATATACTATCTCCGTAACTTTCGAACCGTTCATTTTAGAAGGATTATGCATAGAACCTTTTATATTTCAAATTTTTTGTAGAATATTTTTGTATAGAAGGTTGTTCATGCTAAACTGCATAGTTTTAGAAATATTGACGAAAAACGTAAAAAACTACGAATTTGCTGATTTCTCTCCCCTCTCCCCCCAAACCCGACGCTCAAATTGGTGTGACTTTTTTCTGAACATTATGTGGACCATATAGAACAATTTGGTGTTGGAGGATAACTTTCACTTTGGATGTCTGGGTTTGGGTCTAGTTATACCATACTATATATAATATTTATATTAAGGTTTAGTTTTACAGCTTGTAGTTTTTTTTATTAATTTGGGCTGTTATATAGTTATCTTACTCAAAATTCAGCCGACTTACAAGTGAAAAATCGACTAAATTCTGTAATTTTGCAATGTTTTTGCAGCATCTGTGTTTCTAATTATTTGTCAAGGTTTACCAAACATTATTTTGTAGATATTTTTAAGAACAAAATTCATTTTTTAAAGATTATTTATATTTGTCAGTTTACGAATTATAATAACAAACAATTAAATTGTTTATAATAAATTCTCGTCACTTCCGGCGCAAAAGAAAGTTGTAAATTCGAATTCAGCAGGTCAAAATATTATTCGATTTTTATTCAGATTTGATAATTAATAGGTAACACCCAGTTTAATTTTAAAAATATATTTTAAATAATTAATACAATAAACTTAAATATTTTATACACGACAAATTTCCACTGCACTTATCACAATAACGATTGTGCGATTGATCTAAATCATGCGATTTCCACGGTAATCACTGTAAATCCCAAAAACCAAATAAAAACACTGTATATCCCGTACTTACAGTGTTTATACTTGGGGATATGGATATAATGTGTTTTAAATTGGTGAAGTGAAGATGGAGTGTGATATAATGTGTTTCGTAGCAATGTTAAATTGTGTTCCTACTAATTTTTTATTTTTTTCTTCCTTGGTAATTGGTAGATAACTACACCTTAAATCCAAAAATGCAATAAAAATGATTTTGAAAAAAATGGATATACAGTGTTTCTACTTGGGGCAGCCGCACTGTCATCGAAGAAGAAAAATTATATGTTGCTCACAGTATTGAAATGATATGCAATTATTATATAAAAGTATATTTAATTAATTGTATTTTGCTTGCATTACTGCATCTTAATAATTAATTTTATTTACTACTTACAATTGTTTACCTTTTAATACTTAACATAACTTAACTCTTACTTTTTCTTCTTATAATTCTTTTGGGCTATGGCCTTGACAATTATCCAGCAACCACGACAAATATGATTGGCCAGTATAATTAAAAGTGCGAAAAATGTTACCTAGCTCTGAAACCAGGTGTCGCTTTTCCGAACTTGCATGGGATCGGAAATCTATTTGATCATTCTCGGTGCGTTAAACGGAGAATAATCAACAAGGTATAATAGGTGAGTTAAGTATATCCCGACCATATTCCGAAACCTTCCGAACCCCGGCTTGGCCCCAGCAAACAGACCGACGTGTTAATTACGTGAATTTTAGGTACATTTGTCACCAATATACGTAAATTGTTTACGTGAATTTCACGTGAAAATTTGGTTGGAATGTCACATTGAAAATGCGTCTTTAAATTACGTGAATAAATCGTCTTCAATAGACGTGTTATTTACCTTAAATAGCAATAAAATATTTCGGGAAATTCACGTTGCAAATACGTGTTGATTAACGTATCTTTTAGGGAATGTATATATTAGTATTCACGTGAAAGATACGTCCTCGGTTCACGTAAATAATTCAACCTTAATTAACTTATGAATCACGTAATTATTATCCTCATATTATGATATAAATAAAACAAGCATAGGTAACCATGTATTTATTTAGTAGAATTTAGAGACTTTAATGCCTGGTTGCACCAACAGATCTTAAGCTACAGCTTAGCTAAGTTCTACTTATAGATAGGGCCTCCTTGAGTATCACTTACGTTGCAACATAATTTTAGATTCTTACCTTATTATCAATTATATCTATTATTATATTATGGTATTCTTATTGTAATATATTATAATTATATTATATTAATTCTTATGATATTCTCGACTTAAGCTTAAGATCTGTTGGTGCAACCGGGCATAAAAGATTTGTCTTGTATAATTATTATACAAGATAATGAACCAAAAATGGTACTGACCTAAAGACACATTAAAAAATTTGCCAACACAAAACACCACACAGGTCACTTTTTATTTCGAGGAGGACACTTCGACACTTTATTGTTTTTTCTGATTGCATCATCGGCACTTCAACCCTCGAGCAGTGAGGTAAATGTTAATACGAAAGACATTATTATAAATAAACCCGCCTAAAATAAAACGAGAGAAATAAAGCTCTTCACGTTTCACTTTTTGTTGTGATTGTGAGAAATGTGAGAAGCTGATATTAGAGGTTATGATCATCGATTATAAAAATCGATTATTTTTAAATTACAGTTAAACCATTCTACTTACTTTAAATTAGTATTACGTATTTTCTTTTTGTTTTTTTTCTTCTACTATTAACTAATTGATCTTACTAAAAATCTATTTCAATACCAGAATATTATAAAAAATAATCCTATCGAAACGTATCTATTATTCGATAAATCGATTAATTTAGTTTTCGAATCAACTATGTTATTCACGTACCATGGTCATGTGATAATTATTTAAAGGAGGAGAGAGGCTTGGTAGTACGTCATCACCGCGCGCGATTTGAAAATTAGACTAAAGATCATTTTAGTTGCTGTGATATTTTTAAAGAAAAAAATAGCAAAAATAGCTTCAAATCAAGGTTGGATTGAAACAGTTACTCTAAATGATTTTAAAAGCGAAATCATAAACTTTTTGTTTAAATATTGGTATTATTTACATTACTTTTACGTGAAATAAATCTAATTTTTCGACGTCCATAAAATACAGTGAGTAAAATTCAAGCGATACGTATTTAACCAACACCGTTGTAAAATTTTGTTTTCCAAAATATTTCTCAAAATTTAACCAAAAAAAGTTATTTCTGTTTCGTGATTATTACGTGAAATATACGTACATTTGCGATGTAACCAACATTCACACCTATTATAAAAAACATGTACTATATTCGTCATTATGATTTTATATTATTCTAATGTCAAACATGTATAAAGGAAGCACTAATATATACGTAAATTATTTGGCACTGAAATACATTTTTTTCCCGTCATAAATCACCGAATTACGGATTCGTTGAAATTTGCCGTAAATTTAACGTAATTATCACGTAACTGGGCTCAAACCTGTTTGCTGGGGCGTCTTATCGTCTTGGCGAGCTGAGCAATTTCGACGGTTCACAACCCCAACCCCTACGCGAGTTGAGCGTAGATCCTTACATGTCTTACTCCTGGCGAGTTCAGTGAGATTTTCTCTCATATCCATTTGATGTTAATAAATAAATGCAATTCCTAATCCACGCGATCGTCGTTAAGTATAATTTATTCATGTATCAAATATCATTATATACATAGACCAGAGATTTACGAAAGTCGTTTACGAAATTAAGAAATTAACAAGTAATTAACGCTAATTACCTTATCTTTTGTATGTTTCATCATCATAAGTGGCTCGACAATCCGTTGTGGATCTTGGCCTGCTCACAAAGAAGTCGCCACTCCTGTCGATTCCTGGCAACTTCCCTCCATCTTCTGACCCCTAGAATTTTTAGGTCTTCTTCCACATCATCAATCCATCTTATCGTGGTTGTCATCTACTTCTTGTGCCCTCTGGTTTTGAAAATGTTAATCTCTTAGTGTATTCGTGGTCTGACATCCTAGCAATGTGTCAATCCCATCTAAGTCTCTGCACTTTAACGAATTTCACAATATCTGGATCGGTGTATAACTGATACAGTTCAAAGTTGTATCTTCGACGCCATCTCCCATTTGCATTTACTGCCTCAAAAATCTTTCTAAGAATTTTTCTCCCAAAAATACCAAGAAGTCTTTCATCACTTTGAGATATGGTCCACGTTTCAGCTCCATATATCAAAACCGGTCTTATTGAGGTCTTGTATATATTGAGCTTTACTGCACCTTTTATATTTTTATTTTTTAAATTTTTATGGCGACCGTGAACAGTTCTGTTTGCTATTGCTATGCGTATTTTTATTTCATCGCTTGTCGTGTTTATTGAGTTTACTAGCGATCCAAGATATGTGAATTCCTTGACTGGCTAAAAGGTGTGATTGTTAATTTGAATTCTATGTTGGATATTTCGGGAGTTTTTAGAAACCAACATATATTTGGTTTTTTCCTCGTTTACCACAAGTCCTAATTCACTTGCCTCGTCCGCAAGCCTTGTAAAACACTGCACCCTCTCTCTCAAACTTCTGCCCACTATAACTATATTGTCAGCGAATGCAAAAATTTGCGTCGATGTATTAAAAATAGTTCCATTCTTTCTAATATTTAATTTTCTGACTGCCTTTTCCAAGGCAATATCTTGTAGTTTGGTTTTAAAATAAATCTCTTATAAAAACTAATCCTGTCTTCGACTCAATTTGTTACCAGAGATCATCACAGTGGGGGTGAAAACCTAGGACTTACGAGGTCCAATTGCTTGTTTAACTATTGCATACTAATATTACAAGTCATCCTTGGAATATACCTACCTACTATTAGTCCAGGGCTCATCTGTTTTGAGATGGACGTTGAGAGGTGACTCAAATTTTTTTGCAGAAATTGCTTGAAAATAACTCAAATAATAATATTTGAGTTATCCTCCCACTCAAAATGGTCCGGAACATTGTTTAAATAATCAAAATGTCAAAATATGAAGGAAAAATTCGATTATTTTTTTATTGGTTTTTTGAATATAACTTTAAAACTGTTCATTTATGAGAAAAGTTGTACTGACATAAACGTTACATAATTAAATTTACTATAATATATAATTGGTTAAAAATTTAAAAAATAGGCACCCTTGTTGCAAAATAGCAATACTTGCGAAAAAAACAATACAAAAACAAGTATTCGCATTTTACGTTTTTCAACCATTTATGCTAAACTTAGGACCTTAATGTTTTACCCAGAAAAACTTTATGATATAGTAAAACAACACTGTAAATTTCATTAAGATCGGTTTAATAGATTTTGCAAAATAAATTTTGCAATCCAGCTTTCGCAAAAAAAATTCATTTTTTAAAAATGTTGCAGGACTGAAAATAAAGCAGATAGTAAGTTGAATTTTTTTTGCTGATAGAAGTGTACTGTACCTTTCATTTGCAATTTGCAAAATTAAAATCGAATAATTACCACGGCGTCAGGAAATTTTTTAAATAAACATTAATTTTTGGTGCTGCGTGCAGGACAGCGGTGTTCGATTCACACAAGTTGATTTCCATCAAAATTTCTTCTAATCTTTATTTAATACATTATTTTCTTACTCTATATTTTGTTGTATTTTAATATTTTAATTCCACAAAAATCAAACTAATTTTATTATTGCTTGTGAAATATTGTTTAAACAATTGCATATGTTTAAAAATTATAAACTTTTATCCTCTAAGTTAAAATATATGAACAAAGAAAGTTTTTGCTAAAAAAAGTGTTATTTCAAAGGATAGAGTATGTGTTTTTATTTTGCAATAAACAAATTTATTTATTTATATCGAAATAATATCGTAATAAAAATTAAAATGTATCAATCATTATCAAAGGTCATTGAAATGCCCAATCAGAGCAAACTATCCGCTTTCCTGCGCGTAGCACCAATAATTAATGTTTATTTAAAAAAATTCCTGACGCAGTGGTAGTTAATTGATTTTAATTTTGAAAAATTGTAAATAAAAGGTACGGTATACTTCTATAAGCAAAAAAAATTTCAACTTGCTATCTGCTTTATTTTTAGTCCTGTAACAATTTAAAAAAACGAATTTTTTTGCGAAAGCTGGATTGCAAAATTTATTTTGCAAAATCTATTGAACCGATCTTAATGAAATGTACAGTGTTGTTTTACTGTATCATAAAGTTTTTCTGGGTGAAATATTAAGGTCCTAAGTGTAGAATAAATGGCTGAAAAAACGTAAAATGCGAATACTTGTTTTTGTATAGTTTTTTGGCAATTATTGCTATTTTGCAACAAGGGTGACTATTTTTTAAATATTTAACCAATTCTGTATTGTAGGAAATTTAATTATGCAACTTTTATGTCAGTACAACTTTTCTCGGAAATGAATACTTTTAAAGTTATAATCAAATAACGACGAAAAACATCGAATTTTTCCTTCATTTTTTGACATTTTGATTATTTAAATAATGTTCCGGACCTTTTTGAGAGGGAGGATAACTGAAATATTATTATTTGAGTTATTTTCAAGCAATTACTGCAAAAAAATTTGAGTCAGCTCTCAACGTCCAAATGTACTAATATTTTTACAGATCCGCCCTGGTCTATATATTTTCCCAATATAAATCCCCAAAAGCTTGCACAGCACTTTACGTACTGACGTTAATCCAACCGGTTAAATATAATATAACGAAAGAATGCCTTTATTAGACAACATTCAATTTTTCAACGGCACTAAAACGTAAGAGATTAATGAGGGAAAGGTCCCAATGACGATCCCGAAAAGTGGCGAGTGATTAATTGTTAATTGCAGAGAAAATACCATCAACAAACCACTGAGTGTTTTTTGGCATTACCCCTGCAACTTGTTGACTACCGCCAAATTGCAATTTCAATTAAACATCGCCCTACTCAGGTCACCATTAAAAGCATTTTTGTTAAATAAGTGCTACGGGAAAATAGGGAGCTCGTTAACGGATGTTTAGTTACCTTTGTGGTCTGGAGAAAAATATGGAAACATTTTTTATTTAAAAAATAAAATTAAAACGCGATTAAAAACTTAGGCCCAGTTTTCAGTGAGAGGTTAAAATTTTGGTTAGCTAACCTAGGTTAAATTTTAACCAATATTTTAACCCTCCTCGCGTTTTTCAGTGCTGTAAACCAGGTTAAAAATCTCGGTTAGGCATAGTACTTAGCATGTACAATTCGAGAGGTAAGCAGTTTGTCAGAAAAATCATTTCATAACCTAATTTAATAGTAACGATCTAGAATACAATATTGCGTTTATTAGATATTATTACATCTCTAAAGTAAATCTATGCAAAGAAATACATAACAAATAAGAAAAACTGTGTAGGTATTATACCTATAGATTTTTAAAAATATAAAAGCCAATGTTATTTTTTTAATAAGTTAATTGTAGAATAGTATAAAGTAATTGTTAAAAACATTCGTAAAAAAATACCAATAATTAATATCAACATAATGTACCATCGATTTATTAATTGAATCGGTCATTTCAAAAACAACATGAGTCACATATTCCTAATTTTACAGAAGAGCGAAGAAAACTAACTACATACCTATATAGTCGAAAGATGGATGAAATGGATGACATCAAAATTCAGAGTTATATTGTAGTTTTGTTCCTAATGTTTTTACTGGACTGGTGTCGTTTTTGCACACAACGTTTATCTTAAAGGAGTCTATTCCTCTCAAAAAGTTAGTTTCTGGACTTTGCTGTTTTTGAAATGACCGATTCAATTATAAGTAATTAGACATTATTTTTATTTATGAAACTATTGTTACAATTTTTTAAAAAAGTAGAAGCAAAACAAACATTCACATCATTCGAATAAGGACGAATTTATATTAATAACGAATGACTTTTATTTTACTATGCAGTTCACAAATTATGTATCCAATATTAACTTACTATACATACATTTATTATCTGCTAGATTTACTTAGGTCCATTTTTCAGATGTAAAAATATCTAATAAACGCAATATTGATTAAATAAAAATAAAAAAAGTAAAGTTGGTATGGGATTCGAACCACGATTATCCACGTCCGAAGACCAAAGACCATTTCCCGTCACCACCCGCTCCAACTGTCAACACATATTACTCGATAAAGTGGTATATTCACGTCGTCGATACTCCCCTCAAATTAAAAAGAGACTACCGACCAAATAGGCTCATTTATCTCTGTCGCAACCGTCACCCATTTTAAGATCGCAGGGCGCAATCTAGAGTATTATATATCTATGATAATTCCCACGATAAAAACAAAATAACATAACCTAACTATTGACTAGGCCACGACAAAATCGCATGCGCAGTTTAAAATAATAAAAATAATACCGTTGATTGATAAATATACAAGGTATATTTACTATTAATTAAGATTATTAATTAATTATCAACTATTAATATATGATACGAGAAATAATGAAGGTCACACATAAAATAAAAATGATGAAATCAACGAAATACAACAACGATGATTTGGTCACGTACAAAGAATGCATGAAGGCAGAATCCCAACAAACCACGAATCCAAACAAAACTGGAACCGCATGGTAGAAGAAGAAGAGGTAGACTGAGGAAAAGTTGGCAGGCAGGAATAAACAAAGCCATGGATGAAAGAGGTCTGCAAGTAGATCAATGTGCGGACAGAAAGGAATGGCGAACGGGTATCGGAAGACGGAGAACGTTGTAAACCGATAATATATATCAACTATTAATATACTGGTATATTTATCAATCAACGATAATACACATAGTTTCAAAAGTTATGCATCACCTCAAAACTATGGTCATTGTCATAGTTGATTTTTTCGTGAACAGAATAACGCATTCCGCTATTTTTTTATTATTTTAGATATTTCTTTGGTTTTTACACAGTTGGACAAATGGTTACTCAAACTTTGAACATATACCGTGTGGAAGAAAAAAAGACTTTTCTTATATTAAATTTGAGACATCCTGTAGGGAGGACGAGGTATAAGTATGGGTATACATCTACACGGTATTATAGTATTATGTTTTGTGAACATTTTGTTTTTTGAATGTCCCTAATATCTTTACAAACAAAGAAAATATACGCTTTTATTCTTCAACATGACGTGTTTTAACTGAGACAAAAATAAATTAACAATAAAAAAATAGTTAACAATTCTTTAAAAACGGAGAGGCATATAAATAGACCATGATGTATCGTCGCCCTCGTTAGGTAAATTATTCCGATTCGATTTTTTTGCACAAACTTACTCAAAAAGAGGTTCTTATAACAAATCCACAGGGTGCCAGGCGGTACCGTGGTCGAAGAATTGTTTAAACAATTTTTTTACACAAACTCACAAAAACAATTTTTTCACTTCGGACAATTTGGGTCCATTTTTTTAGATCATTTGGGTCATTCGGAGCAAAAAAGATATCTTGTGATTTTTCTCTAAAATTGATTATTGTCAAGTAATATGCGATTTAAAATTTGAAAAATGCGAAAATGACCTTTTTTAAAGCTTAATAACTCGGTTAAAAATTATTATTATGAAAATCAGTAAGTGACCAGGGGAAAGTTCAAAGCCCCCCTACAATATCCAGAGGAAATTTGTGTTCTTATTGTATTACTAAGCGGTTATTTTTAATTGTTAATAATGAGCGCTAACCGCGTATTGGTACGGCCGTTAATGTGAGTGCGAGTGAGATGCACCATTGGACTGCTGGAATGGTGCATCTCTTTCCCACTCACATTGACAGCCGCCTCAATACGCGGTTAGCGCTCATTGTTAACAATTAAAAATAACCGCTTAGTAATACAATAATGACAAAAATTTCTTCAGGATCCTGTATGGGGGCTTTAAGCTTTGACTTGGTCACTTTCTGACTTACATAGTATTAATTTTTAACCGAAATAGCTTCAGACCAACATTTTTAACCGAGTTATTAAGCCTTAAAAATGGTCATTTTTGCATTTTTCAAATTACAAATCGCGTATAACTCGACAACAACCAACTTTAGAGAAAAAGCATAAGAGACCGTTTTTGCTCCGAATGACCCAAATGATCTAAAAAAAAATGTGTCCCAATGTAAAAAAATTGTTTTTGTGAATTTGTTTAAAAAAATTGTTTAAACAATTTTTCGACCACGGTACCGCCTAGCACCCTGTGTATTTGTTTGGCACCTCTTTTTGAGTACCTAAGTTTGTGCAAAAAAATCGAATCGGAATAATTTATCTAACGAGGACGACGATAGAGCCTGGTCTATAACGTTAACAATTTTGGTCGACACCTTAAGAGTTATTTGTCGACCAAGTGAGCGGTATGCACAGAGCAACATAATAGAGACGAGATTGTTTAATGGAGGCTCTGAGATGTTTTGAGGTGGAATTTCCTTGAGGGTAAATACGGATTTTGTGTCTACGTGGATGGAGGCTCTTTAAATAGCGAGAGGTACATTGCGCAGATTTACTTTCTTTGAACACTTTGTTCCTTTCGCACTATAATATTATGAAATAATTTCATCTTAGTGAATGATAAGACATGGCCCTACTCACGTATCGCATGTCGTCTAATTATTCTTATTCCCGACTAAGACAAATCCAGAGACACAAAAATTATAATAAATATATTTACTAAAAATATCAATATATTTTTTTACACTTTATTTGCACTGATACATATAATACGAAACTTGCAATATTTAGCAATTAACTTCAGATGTGGTTTTCATAAGAATTCACTCTAAACATTTTTCTCAATCATGCCTAAAAAAGTATAGCTTCAAAAATTATGCAATCCTAATGTTGTTTAACCTGATAGAATTTAAGTTTATTAACTTGTCTTATTACACAAAACTTTAAACAAGGTCACTACATAATATTTCCTCACTGTCGTGACTTTTCTTCGATATCTCTCTATTATTTAGTCTCTGAAGGATGTTTGAAGTTTCGTAGTGATACATTAATATTATATCAAATCAATAACACGAACTCAGAGAAGTATTAATTCGTTGAGAAACTAACACAGGCTACACATAAATAGACTACAAAAGGTTTTATATCCTGGTTATAATGTCAATTAATTTAATATAAAATTTTAATATCTATTTATTGTCACATACATATATACTCCGTCTAATTTACTTACCGTTGCACGTCATCCGCGTCATAGCCCGTGACGTCACATGATACCAACATGAAATATTTAGGCGGTAGGTGTGTTCTGTTTTAGAATCATTTTGGCGAGTATACTGGAATTACAGCCACTAGACATATTTTATTATTTACGCGTAGAAATAATATTTACAGATTTCTATTAATGTTAACTTAAAGAAATACACAATAATATGTTTCATTTAATTTGTATAAATGGATTATAAAGCGTTTTTATAAAGCACATTTCTTCGGAACCCACTGTAACTGTAATCGAACGAAGGTGATATTTTGGCATAAATTGGTAACATTTATTTGACAGTTGCGGTGATGACACTTCATATTTGTTTTTATTCTTTACTATAAGTAGGTATTTGTTTTATTATATTTACTGTTTTTATTATGTACTTTAACGTAAGATTATATCTTAATTCTTGTTTTCTATTTCTAAAGATTTTATTTATTTACATTGAATATTAATTTGTTTTGCTGTATAATCCACTTTCGTAAAAATTATGTGATGTATTTGATTTAAAATTAATTCAATAATTTTTTTGTAATTGGGCAACAATGTCAACTTAGATAATGACGTAATTACTAACGTAGATAATGACGTCCAACGGTAAGTAAATTAGACGGACTGTATGTATTTCTTAAAACGTGTATTAGTTGTACATAGTTGTATTTATGTTTTTTATATTTTATTTAAAGCTTATTTATATTTTTATATAAAACTCTTGGCTATTAACAGGTTTGTTCTCTATGTAGAATGGTACAAGTCTATCTTCCCTATTGTTTCTGGTACTGATGCTACCCTATGTTCGTATGTTGTCTCCTTCAGCACCACGATTAATTTTGACGTTAAAGTCACCCATGATCATTGTCATCTCGCCTCTTTGTGCCAATAGCATTGTTTTATTTATGTTCTTATAAAATTTTTCTATTTCTTCCTCTGACTTGTCACTTATTGAATGTTAGATCTGAATAATATCTAGGTTGGTATGGGTTGCTCATAATTTCAATATTGCACTTTTGTCTGATACTAATATATTCGTTACCTATTATTGTTCTGGCTCAGTTCCTCCTGAATAATAGATGTATGTAGTATTACTCTTAGAGACGGAAAATTAAATGAATAAATCCTTCAAATAATCAAAGTTCTAGATGTGTTAGAACGTGTTGCAAAACTGAAATGACAATGAGTAGGACATGTAGTTCAGCAAAATTAAACCAGATGGATAAATAAACTGGCACACTGGCAACCAAAACAAACAAAATGTAGCATCAGGAGACCACAAAAAAAGATCTTTTCGTCGGTCCGGAAGAAGAATGACGTAACTGCAAAAAGCCGAATTTCTGAGGAGAGCAAAAAACGATTTTTAAATATTTAAAATATGGATTAAATGAGGAGCAATCGTTCAGGAGCAATCGTTCAGGAGCATTCGTATGGCGTTTATTGTTACAAAGATGGCTTTTATTTTTATTCCTAATGGTTCACTTTTTACAGTTGCGTCTTCATCTAAAATTTTTTAAATATTTAAAATAGTGATTAAATAAAGAGTAACCGTCCGAAGCAACGGTATAGCGTTTATTCATACAATGATGGCTTTTAGTTTCATCCCCATTGGTTCGAATTTCATTATTTCAATTTAATCTATCCATTTTCAACCCTATCTACAGTTGCGTCATTCTTGATCTGAAAATTTTTCTGTACAAAAAAACTGTTTTTAAATATTTACTAAGTATGCCATTTATTCTTACAGCGATGACTCTTATTTTCATCCTTATTGGTCCAAATTTCATTATCTTAATTTAGTTCCCTCATTTTCAACCATATTTACAGTTGCGTCATTCTTCATCTGAAACAAGGTCTAAAATGGTGCGTATTTCAATAACGACGCAACTACCCTGTGATAGCTCAGCACATAGTTACAGTTCTGTCGCTTTTGTGTCATCTGTATACAGTATTTTAGAAGTTAATTACGTAATAAACATGAATTGAGAAAATTTGCAGTTACGTCGTTCTTATTTCGGACCGGCGTTTTGATGATCTCAAAAAGTATGAGGGAAATAGGCGTTATCTAATAGCACAGGACAGGTCAGAGGCCTGTAGTGACGAGTGGGCAGAAAGTGGCTGAAGAAGACTAATTCAGGATATTGCTCAAAAATATCAACATGCCTTTGGGTGACGATTACTGCTACTGGTCATTTTTTCACACCTATAATGAAGTCAATTGGATCTTCTTCTTCACGTGCCACAGGCCCGGCCCTAGGGGTTTTGCCGCCCTGGGCAAGATCGGTGAACGCCGCCTTCCCTACTTGGTAGACTCATGACTCACCACCATCCTTCAGCGGTCACCAAGTTGTTTTTATTGATGTATGCTTGGTGCTAAATTATTTAATATGCCATTTACTATTTTATTTGAATGATACACGCTTAAAAACAGAGATATTTGCAATACTTTCATGAGATTTTACTACATTACCGTATATTAACATGTTTTAATATCCAAAAACTCATTATCCATGTCTATAATTACACACCTACTTTTTTAATTAAGTAACACTCTTCTTATCTTGGCACGGGAAAAGTCTTTTAATAATTCTCCATGATCCAGGGACTTAGCTATTTCGTGTTCAATAGAGATTGTCGCTAGAGCCCTAGAGCACTCAAAAGTTCCTGGGACATAGTTGATCAAAAGTAATTTTTTATTAGTTTAAGCTTTGAAAAGCTTTTCTCTAGAGAGGCCACTGTCACTTGTAGGGTTAATAAAATCCTCAAAGCAACAATATCGTTTGGTACGAAATCAATATCATACTCTCTAATCATTTTCAGGGTCTCTAGAGATGTACTCTTGGGCTTCACAATCGTGGAAAGTACTTTCAGTTCATCTTCTATATCAGCACAATTTAGATCTTTTGACTCACCAAAAGATAAAGCATCACATAGCATAAAACATCTATCTGATAAATCATGCATAACTTTTGAGTCTGTCATATAGCCCTGGATTTTTAAATCACTTCTGAGAGACAACATAGATTTCCGTTTTTTCTAATAAACTGACAGCTTGATGCATTCCCATATCAGTACTCTGCAGTGATTTGCTGACTACGGTGATGTGAAGTAAAATGTCATTCCATATTACCACAAAGCAAAGAAAAGTAAAATCACGGATTTGATTTGCCAAACAGCTTGCCTCATGAGCAACCATTTTATCGTTGTTTTTATTGACAGTGATTTCTATGAGAGCATCGTAGATTTCTTCAATTTGGTATCTGATCGGAGTAATTGCATAAATTCTCATCTAGTTCCCATCTAGTTGCGGACAAAGGATTCAATGCTATGCTAGAAATATAATTTCAGTATAGCCCAACGATGAATAGATGCTGAGTAAAAGTTGTAAATATTTGTCACTAAGGAAAAGAAAGAAACTGCAAACTGTGCGGCTTTAGCTGCATATTTCACGACTAAGTTTTGTGAACGGCTAGAACATGGGACAAAAATTCTTCACTTTCATATTTGCCCCATTGTCATGTCCTTTTCCTGTCATATCTTACAAAACTATTTTCAGTTCATTCAGTTCTTGCAAAATAACTTCTGTAAGTCCCAAGCCAGTGGTATCCAGTACAGGCACAAATCCAAGAAAATGTTCTGAAATTTCAACACTTTGTGAACAAGAACCTAAATCGACAAAACGTACAACAATAGTCATCTCTTCCAGCCCAGAAGTACCAGGTGTACAATATAAAATTATGCTATAATACTTTGCTGATTTCAAAAAGTTTTAAATTTTATTTTTGATTTGATCATTCAGGAGCTGAATAATTTCGTTTCGAATACGTTTTCCCAAGTAGTGATGCTGCTTGTTACTAACATTCGTTGTTGTTTTAATGTGCTCTTGTAAAATAGAATCAAATTTTCCAAAGAGCTCAACAAACTTTAAAAAATTACGATTGTTTTGATGAAAATGTTTATCAGAATTGCCCCTCAATGGAAGACACTATTGTACTAAGAACCCTATTATTGATGTAAGTCATTCTATTACATTTTTCCAAAGACGACTTTCTGAATTTAGAACTTTTTGTGCTTCTTCGTCTATGGTTTGGCCCGATTCTAGTCTAATTGCTAGTTCTACCACTGTCGCTGTGACTGTAGATGAGCTGGAGAATTAGTGTGGCTGGACAAAGCTTCAGCCATATGTTTCCAATTATCATATCCATTTTCAGTAAATTTAATTTTAAGTTAATTTAATTTAGTTCTGATCTCACTATTATTATGCGATGAAGAAGAAGGCGGATTTCCCGTCGAATGAACCTTGCAATTGTTATTGTTTCACTTATTTAATTCTCGTTTTTTACAGTTGCATTTGGCCGCTTTTATTCATAATATTGATTGTTCATCACATTAAAAACATAATTTATTATGTCTTCAATTTCAAAAATTGACTGTCCTCTAAAATTTGCCGCCTCTAAATTTAGCCGCCGTAGGCGGCTGCCCAGTTCGCCCACCCCTGGGGCCGGGCCTGACGTGCCATATCAGAATTATCCGACGTTGGCGATCACCATTGCGAAGGCTTCTCGATCTTCTGTAATATGGAATAATTGTCCAGCATTTGGTATCTGAGTCCATTCTCGAATGTTTTTTAACCAACAAATCTTGTTTCCTTCCTACACCTCTACGGCTCTCAATTGGATACGTTTTAGTGTTCTGCTGTATTTTGTACATCACTACATTAACCCTTAAAGGACGGACTTTTGTTTTTATTAAAAAACTGAAAAAAAGTTCGTGATTTATGTTTTATTTTGAACAAATATTAAAATTATAATAAAAAAATTAAACAATTTAAGTATTTTTTATAAAAAAACAAGATTGCCATATGGCAACCGTAGTCCTTCCTACTACCTATATTATAATTATAATAATAATAAAAAATTACTAAAACTATGAAAATAATGAACAATAAAAACTATGAATAACAATAAAACCCATAAATTATTTAGTGTGAAATTGCACATTGCACGCTAAGCATAAGCCAACGTTACATTTAGAGCACATCGTTCTCATTATAGATTTGCACGGTTTATTTGCACATTTCTTTTTCTTATTTTCCGGAGTAGATACCAGAAAATGTCTAAAATTATCATACCTAATATCTTCACTAACTCTACTATTAGTGCTGGATGATAAGCTTAACGATGGTCGACCTAAAGATTTAGGTGGATCTCTAAACTTACTAGAAGCTACTTTTACAATGTCACGTCTGAATTGTATCTGTGTACAGTTGTGGCCAGACTGCTTGTAAATAATCCACGCATTTTGTATTGATACATCAATAAGCCAAGAAAAAATGCACCACCACCATTTTTTACCCCTTATACTTATTCTATACCTGGCTGTATTTTCGTCCATGAGATCTGTCCCTCCCATTGCTAAATTGTATTTACCGATAACATATGGTCTAAGAACTAAAATATTTTTCTTTTCGGGAAAACCTTTTTACTTTCTGTAGCGGCAAAATTCTGTGACTTGTTGATGCAACTGTGAGTACATTATTGTCAGCCCAACGAACAACAAGTATTCCATTTTCTTTATCAAGAGCAGAGTCATGTTCACCTCGACTCACTTTTGTCATCTGGGTTTTATTTTTCAGAGGGCAGTTTTTTGGGATACGATTTTCCCTTATCGTTCCAATTCCGTCGTAACCCTCATCTTTTAAAAATTTTAGTAAAGACAAACTAGTGAATAAATTATCAAAATACAGTGAGTAACGCAGGTGTTTCTTATGTGCGGGTAAGTAATTTAGCATCGATACCAGTGGTGCGGCAGCCTTACCGAATACTTTTTGATAATCTTCATTGGAGTTCGGATCATTACCTTGATATATATTGAAATTGACCAAATAACCAGATTTTGTATTTTGTACCCAAAGCGGATGGGTTTTCCCCTTATAAATTGTTTACAAGAGTGTTTACCGAAATATTTTATCATCGACTCATCGTAATTTAGCTCCCTTTCTGGAATAGAATGGTCTAAAAATTTCTTTCGCAGATTTTCTATTATAGGTCGCAACTTCGACATCTTATCTGTTTTCTCAAGCTTACTATTATCAGCGCAGTGAAGAAAACGAAAAATTGTTAAAAATCTGTCTCGTCGCATCATTTCTGAAACACATTTATTTATCATGTCAGATTCCATGTCCCAGTAGTATTTTTTGCCAGGTAATTCGTTATATCCAGTTATGATCAAAATTATTATAAAACATTTCATTTCGTTGATCGTAATTTGGGGATCTGCTAAATTTTTAAAATGTGCATACCTCGTGGATTCTGTAACCAGTAGTTCGATTAATTCTTCATCAATAAACTTTTCGAAAAGTTCAAAGGGCGTGCAGTTACTGTATACTTCGTAGCTGGATGCTGGAAATGGCCTAGCAGTTGCTTCCAAATCTCCCTCTTTGTCCCAGTTTACCTAAAAGTAAATAAAACTTTATCATCTATCTTTTTCGTAAAAATACAAAATATACCTTGGTCGAGTCTATTTCCTCCATTGCAAAATCCTTTTCGTTCGAATTGCGAACATGAAGCTCGGCTGGAGCTCGTAACTGGCTTGCTGGTAAATTATCTACCATACCACCATTATCCTCATCGGCAGAATCTTCATCGGCCAATTCATTTGTGTCTGGTGGTTCAATGTAGATTCCCTCCACATCTAAATCGTCCGCGTACGCCATTTGTAACGCCTCTTCAAGAGTAAAGCCTCTTCTAAAATAACATAAAAACATTTAATAATCGGTACTGAAAGAGACTCTGGTTGCCATATGGCAATTTCAGTTTTTCCCGCCCTAAAATATTTACACACTAAAAGAAAATAACGAACTAATGCAACATTATTAAAATCTAGTCTATTCTTATAAATAAAATCGTATACTAAACAAAAAATAATTTATATTAGGTATTAAAAAGTTACTTACACAAATCTGATGTTCATTTTTTTACACCAACAAAAATCGGATATATACACAACGATGTTAATCAAACAAGCACTAATCTGAGACTGAACTTTCAGTACTACGTTAAAATATACTTATTTTGCTATTCAGAACAGCATGCGCCATCTGCTTTTTAATAGAGAAACCTACTGAAAAAATGATTTAGATCACTGCTTACAATGGTTGCCATATGGCAACCATAGTCTTTTAAGGGTTAATTAAATCTTAAGAACCTTGACAAGTACTACGAGTATAACCAAAAATGGTACAAAAAGGTAGGATTATAAACTTTTGACCATCCCAGACCATATATTACTGCGGCACTGTTTTTCTCATTGCCTATTTTTGTATCATTATTAGTAACTTGTCTATTTCGTCTCATTGGATTTTCCATTTTCCATCTTTTGGTATTTTATCGAAGACTTTTTTTGGGTAAAAAAATGCTAAGTATTTTCTTTTTCTCTTAAATAACTAAATTATTCGGTATTATCTAGAAAATGTTTTTAATAAACTAATTTTTGAAGTCAGTATTTCTGTGATGAGGATCCTTTTAGATCTAATAATATTGGGCAAAAACCGCCTATGGATAGGAGGAGAAACGAAAGAGGACGGAACGAGCAGTTAGAATTAGTTTTCAGTTTTCCCATTAATATTCAATTGTGAAGTTTGTTAAAGTTGGGAAAATGCAATTGTCAAGCATTTATGTACCGCTCAAGACTACTGAATTTGAAGCCCAATTTGAATAAAATATCTTATGAATATGCAAGAATATTTTGCCCCAGAAATAATCACAAATTTAATTAACTTACTAATTTTTGTAAACGGAAATTAGCATTGAAAAGTAATTTATTTTCACAAAATAATATATTATTTAGCTATAGAGCAGTGTTGCCAATCGCATTTCTCTAAATTATCCGATGATCGCTCTAAAAATATCCGATTTGTCACGAAAAGGTACGCTAGGTCAAAAATTATTCTGTTATTAAAATCAATGTTGCCAATGTTATTCTTTTAGTTGATTATAATCAATTATCATTATGATAATTAACATAATTGATTGATTAATTAATTATTAATAATCAATTAACGTAACAATTATTAACCTAATTGATTAATTAATCAGTTAATCTCATAATTGTAATCAATTATGTTTTCAGCAACCCAATCAAAGTTGATATTGACAGTAATTAAATATTTGATAATCATCAGTTGATTCCATTTCTGATTAGCGTTCGAACAACCGGCTCTTTAATCTACTGGATTCTCTATTTCACAGTTTAAAAATTTTCGTTTATAGATGAAAATCTCGTATCCTAGCTGATTATTACCTAATTCATGTATTATGTATGATACTATTTACTTACTATTATTATATTATTCGTATTTTGTATTATCCTAAATGTTAAATTCTAAATATATAAATAAATCTAAACATTTCATTATTTGGATCGTTATATTAATTTATTATAATTATTTAAGTAAAAAAAAACACTTTTAAATATTATTTTAATAAAACGTAATAACTACCTTAAACTAGGTACTGGAAAAATAAATAATAAATAAATCAATACAAAATAAACTACAGCTACATTAATAGCATAGGCGCAAAATTTCTGGTCAATGCTTTTAAAATGCATTATTTTTTTCGAGTCCTGAGAAAGCTAATAAGTATTATTAAAAAATTTAAACGCAGAATGAAAGATGACATTATTACCGAGGGCCCAAAGTCCCTGAAGACTTCTATAAGTTTTATTCTAATATGTTACAGGGGTAAAAGCAAAAGAGAATATTGGGTGTGATTTTTAATTTCAAATATCTCATTCAAAAGAAACATTTTGTTTATTCTAAGGGACTTTCAGCCCTCGGTAATAATGTAATCTTTCATTCTGCGTTCAAATTTTTCAAAAATATTTATTAGTTTTCTTAGGATTCGAAAAAAATGAATACGTTTAAAGATTATTGGTCCGAAATTTTGCGCCTACGATCTTTTAACAACTAAAGATTTATTACAACTACAACAATAGAAATGTATTTGACAATCTTGTAGTTATAAAGGTATCACAGTTATTATCCATAATACCCGTGGCGCGTTCAACGTTAATGCCCGACTAAATAATTTTTATAGGTAAAAAATTTGAAGGATATTTGAGTTAATTAGTAGATATCTAGATATTAGTAGCTTCAAATAAGTAGATTTTTCTACAACCACTATTTTATGTTAACAAACTTAATATTTTCTCACAGAATAACTGACAGTAGTGTGCAGAAAAGTGACGTTTCTGTACCGGAAAGTTCTTTTCTGCATAGTACCATTACATTCCTCAAAAAAATCATAAATATAATTAGGTATAGCATGTTTTGACGAAATGGTTTTGTTTGAGATATTAGATTTGATAGAACTTTACAAAAAAAGAACCGATTTAACTACATCTCATGTCCGATAAATCTGGAAAATCTTTTGAACTTTACATTTGGTATGCTACAAATGATATTATTATCTACAGGTGATATTATTCTTAATTATCTATCGAATAGAAATTAAATCATTTATTATTTATTAAATTAATAATTGTTTTATTTTACAATTTTATTCTTAATAAACATCAATTAACCAATAAGGATTTAGCAATCTCAGCAAGATACGTCAAATGAATATATTTTTATAATTTTGAAAAATATGCACTGTTTAAATATAAATTTGAATATACAGG
This sequence comes from Diabrotica virgifera virgifera, assembly GCF_917563875.1. Lineage (NCBI taxonomy): Eukaryota > Metazoa > Arthropoda > Insecta > Coleoptera > Chrysomelidae > Diabrotica > Diabrotica virgifera. The sequence goes on from NC_065446.1 coordinate 44,878,416, forward strand.
GTGATTCACGCAAGTCTAGCATGGTACATTATCTTGTCCATTTTAGTGAAACACCCTGTATTTTTTTAGAAGTTTGATGTTCTTAGAAATTACTTTATTTAGAAACTACTAATATAAATTGGGTTTTGTATTTAATGTCTTGACGAAAGTTTTAAATAATTTCAAAATTCACCTTGTATTATTCATAATAGAACCTACATAATACACTTTTTTGAGATGAGGTTGTTAAGTAGCTTCTAATAACACAAAATTATACTGGGTGATTCATTAAAACTAAAGATCATGGACTATGCTAGACTTTCGTGACGCACCCTGTATATTTAAATCTTTATTTATAAAGCGCCCATTTGAATTTAAAAGTTAACGGGTCACAGAATTTTTTAATAATTTTCTAAAATAAGTACACAAACAATTTTATTCCATAAGTAGATACTTTCTAATTTCAAAATTTCATCCTGTATTATTGTTAATTATATTTCGTTATAATTGGTTTTAAGCAGCTTTTAAAAATTTAAAAATATATAGGGTGTGCCAATAAAAATAAAACATATGGACTATGCCAGGCTTGAGTCTATCAACCTGTAGATTTAAATGTATATTTAAAAAGTGCACTTTTATATTATATTAAAATCGACGGGTCCCAGCGTTTTTTATAATTCTTTAAAACAAGGACACAAATAATTTTATTCCATAAGTGCCTTTCACACTGTATAAGCTCATCATTATAATATAGTTAAAATATGTCCAATTAGTAATAAAACACCCGTATATTATATAGTGAAGTCTTAATTATTTTACTACTACTAATTACCTTTTGTTCAGAAGCATGGCTGCTTTTCAGCAATATTTTTTTTTTATTTGATTTGGTCTAAAACAAATTCATTATTATATTTCAATATCCACACGTTAGTAAAAATTTTTACCCACCTTAACATTTTTTATTGACCATTTATCCATTATAAAAAGTATTTTCACAAACCAAAATTATTTCAACAGACGAGAGGTTTACTTAAGCACTGCACTACATAAAATGAAAATAAAACTAAATCATGCGTGAATTAGCTTTCATAAGTTTAAAGACTAAAAACTAAAAACTCATAAATAACATCGGACGGCAGACGGTTTTTGAAATTTGAATTGGATTAGTATGCCTTAAGTGGATGCACTTGTGCATTTAAATTCTAAACAAAAGAATCGGCATATGTCCCTTTTGTCAAAAGATGAAAAGTATCGGATGTCACTAACATTCATCCAGTATAGGCTATTTATAAAATTTTGGGTGGAACCAAACAAAATTAATGTGTTGTTGGTGTTGAGAATATATGGATGAGAAAGTTTTAGTCGATGGTAGATACACTGAAAAATATCCGCAAATATCCGATTTATGTAAAGGTACGAAGAAGATACGAAAACTCTCAAAAAGGTACGCAAATCGGATAATTATCCGCAGATTGGCAACACTGCTATAGAGTGAGGAGCGCGCTAATAACCGGCAAAAAACGCAAAATATGGAAAACATAATACATTGCGACGCAAAGAGAGATGCAACTAGTGGAGGTGAAAATTATCGTTATAAACGTAATAACTAACATTACATTACATAGTTTCCCATCTTTAGATGTCTGTGACAGGAGTATTTTATAAAATTCTACTGTCGCAGTGACAGTCGTCATACTCCTCTGATACGTCTAAAGGTGGGAAACTATGTAATGTAATGTTAATTTATACGTTTATAACGATCATTTCCACCTCCACTAGTTTCATCTCTTTTTGTTTCGCAATGTATTATGTTTTCCATCTTTTGCGTTATTTTGCCGGTTATTAGCGCGCTCATCACTTTATAAATATAGTAGCAAATTATTACAAACTTTACGAAAACTAAAGAGGAAATTTGAGTTTGCTGGTCCAACTTTTATTCATGATAAATCGAAGTCTAAGTTTAGACTTCTAAAAAAAAGAAGTTACAAAAATGTAAAAGGATGTATATCTTGCATTGTAGAGAAGTATAATGGGAATAAAAAAAATGCTTGAAAAGAACCAGATATAGTAATATTAACTAAGCCCGGTGATAGTTAGAAAACTGATTCGTATTTTTGAGGATAAATTATCCTATTCATGGACAGGAATAACAAAATTTGTTTTTTTGTTGTTTTATTTAATAAAAGAACTAGTATATATCGCCGGTCCGGAATAAGAGTGACGTAACTGCAAAAAGCCAAATTTCTCAGGAGAGCAAAAAAAACGATTTTTAAATATCTAATATAGGGATTGCATGAGGAATAATCGTCCAGGAGCATCGGTACGGCGTTTATTCTTAAAATGATGGCTTTTATTTCTATCCCTATTGTTTCGAATTTCATTATCTTAATTTAATTCCCCATTTTCAACCGTTTTTACAGTTGCGTCATTCTCCATCTAAAAATTTTTAAATATTTAAAATAGTTATCAAATAAAGAGTAACCTTCTGGAGCATCGGTATGGCGTTTATTATTACAATGATGGCTTTTAGTGTTATCCCTCTTGGTTGGAACTGCATTATCCTTATTTAGCCCCCCCCCCATTTTCAACCCTATCTACAGTTGCGTCATTCTTGATCTTAAAATTTTTCTGTACAAAAAACTATTTTTAAATATTTAGTATGCCGTTTATTCTTAGAGCGATGGCTTTTATTTTCATTCCTATTGGTCCAAATTTCATTATCTTAATTTAGTCCTCCCATTTTCAACCCTATTTGCAGTTGCGTCATTATTCATCTGAAACAAGGTCTAAAAAGATAATTTATAGGCAATGAATCAATACACCTTCCAATTTTCCACAGCAAGATTAATCGCTATGCAACTTTTTGCATTCGATTGGAAAAAGTGCCAGGAAAATTTGTGAACAACATTCATGGTGGTTAAATGAAAATTGCATTTTGTGCATAAAGAAAATGCATTTTGAACGTGCACAACTCAGAATATATGGACAGGTATAAGTTCAATTTTGTTACTCGGAGGTTTTCGAGGCAGCTGAACACCGACATGATAACCACGATGATCATTGAGGAAGCTAGGACAAATAATCCCCGGAAAAATAATCCCAAACAAAAAATCCCCACAAATTATCCCTGAAACAAAAAATCCCCAGAAAGATAGTCCCCGAACGAATAATCCCCGGTCAAAAAATCCCCACAAAAAATCCCCGGACAAATAATCCCCAGACAAAAAATCCCCACAAAAAATCCCGGACAAATAATCTCCACAAATTTTTAGACAAAATATCCTCACAAAAAATTCCGGAAAAAATCACAAAGAAATATTTGCTGTCTCTCAGTCTCTAATAGTTCTCTCAGTGCATGAGAGTAAAGCAATCACCATGAAACCGCACGAAAATATTGATTAGCAGTTAATATTAAGCATGAATTGTTATTTCGATTATCAAATTTTGAATTCTAATTCCATGTCGAAAACTTCAAATTTTACATAACAAAAGAATGTGAGTTTTTTGAAAAATCGTGGAAAATATGGAGAATGAGCTAAGGCTGTGAAACATGTAATATTATTCGCTTAAATCTTTTGCTCACTATGCTTTGAATAACTATGTTCAAAACATTAGCATTATCCAAAAAAACTTATGGGGATTATTTGTCTGGGATTTTTTGTGGGGATATTTTGTCCGAGGATTATTTGTCTGGAGATTTTTTGTGGGGATTTTTTGTTCCGGGGATAATTTGTCCGGGGATTATTTGTCCGGGGATTTTTTGTCCGGTGATTTTTGCCCAGAGATAATTTGTGGGGATTTTTTTCCGGGATTATTTGTCCGGCGATTATCTGTCCGAACCCCTCCTTGAGCTACGTGGTGCCCAGAGTGGGCTTCAGCTCCTAGAGTTTTATGTCAAGTTCATTCTAAATCAGTCGACAGTCATTACTCGGGGATTTTAGAAGTCGCTGAATACGAATATGGTAACGACGATGGTCGTCGATCTACCTAGTGCCCAGGGTAGACCTTGTCTCCTAAAATTTTATGTCCTTTTCATTAGAAATCAGTGATTATTTGAGGCGTTTTTGGCGTTACTGAACACGAATATTTTCACACACACGTATATCCACAGTGCACCTCATCTACTGAAGTTTTATGTTAATTTGTTATTTAAGATTTTAATGAAAAATTTAAAATATGATTTATTGACTATAATTAAAATTTTATTATTAAGCAAAAAAAAGATTATTAACAAATAATCGTATCATTCAAATTTTCTTTTTGATGTAGCTAACGGAGAAGCCTTTTGTGACTGCTCAAAATGCATAGAGTGCGTAAAATTCGCCAGCTAAGTGACTTTAAGGGTGGTCAAATTGTCGGATTGTGTGAAGCCCGTCTATAAATAAGAGAAATTTCTAGGAGAACCAAGAGATCCTTAGATCCAGAACACATTATACTGCGGTGTGTATACCCAACTTGGGCACCAGGTAGCTCGATGACCATCGTCGTTATCATCTTCGTGTTCAGCGACCTCGAAAGCCCCAAGTAATGACTTTCGTCTTTCGAATGAAAATAACATAAACCTCCCGGAAACGAGGTTCACCCTGGGCACTAGGTAGCCGGAGAATCATCGTCATTATCATATTCGTATTCAGCAACCTCGAAAACTCCCCTAATGACTGTCGACTAATTTTGAATAAAAATAACATAAAGCACTGGGAGATGATGTCCACCCTGGGAACCAGGTAGATCTATAATAAAATTAACATAAAACTTCAGGAAACGAGATCCACCCTAGGAACCAGGTTGCACTAGGACAATCGTCATTATCATATTCGTATTCAGCGACCTCTAAAATCCCCGAGTAATGACTGTCGACTGATTTAGAATGAAATTAATATAAAACTCCAGTAGACGAGGTCCACCCTAGGCACCAGGTAGCTCGAGGATCATCGTCTTTATCTTATATTTGTGTTAAGCGACCTTGAACAACCCCCGAGTAACAAAATTAAACTCATTCCTCTGATCTCCAATTGAACCATTTCATTTCCCGTATGCATAAAATGAAATATTCATTTTACCATCATTATTTTTTTCACAAAATTTCCTGACACTTTCCTAAATCTATTGCAAAAAGTTGCATGGAGATTCATCTTGACATTCGTCCTGACACTTTCCTGAATCTATTTGTTTCCTAAAATTTGTAGGTTTAGTACCTTTTGGTACTTCATTGCATCGCCTATTAGGTATTGATTATGGCCTCTAATGACAGGGGAGCAAAGTATGCTAAATGTGCAGTCACTCAAGCGTTATGGGGAACTATTGGGTTGTGAAGAGTAGGTCCTAAAACCAAAAAAAGTTAAGTAAAGCTTTCCACTTTAGTGGGCGCTTGCCATTTTTTAATTTAATTTTCCATTTCCAACAATCTTTTTTTCGATTATAACGCCATCTATCCATAATTCGAAAAAATGTTTCGAATAAAAGTTACTTATTTTTACGTAAGGAATCCAAATCTGCAGTAAAAAATAGGGGCTCCAATTTAAGATTTTAAATAAACCCCCACCCCATCTCCGTAGGGGGTCGTGTTTGGTATCATTCGATAGATTTTTAAAAAAATATTGAGCACGTATTTTTTAGTTTTTCGATCTGTCATTCATTTCGCGAAATATTCGCTTTTTTCTTGTGAAACTTTGGGACTCACTTATTTCCATACGCCCGGCCCAAATCGTCAGATTTTTTAAATTTACACTCTTTTGCATGTACTTAACTTACGTTATCTTAATCTGACAATTTCGAGTTTTTTAAGGATATATTTTTTTTCTGGCCCCCTCTAACGAGCTCCCCTGTGTTAAGAGCCAATATATGGTAGTGGTACATTTGCAGGGTACCAGATTTCTCCCCATATGATAATCTGACGCGCTCGAGTAACTGCAAAAATCCCCGCTTGGGCTCCCCTACCATAATAAAGTTAGGAAAAAGACAGATATCTGTAAAAAATAGTTTAAAGACTGATAAGTTTGTACACACTTGAATGAATAGAAGAAATAAAAAATGTAGTATATCAAAGTGTGTAAATCATTTATTTCTTTAGCTGAGCGCTTTCGACATAAATGTCATCATCGGAGCTAATGTTCAATTGCTAAAAAAGTACCGCTACAAAATTGAGGTGTTAACATTTGCATCTTGTGAAAATAAATTTTGGTTGGATATTTTATGTCCTCCGTACAACCCCAAACAGTAAAAACAGAAAAACAGCCACATTACACGTTACACAAACACAAAAAAACTTTTTTCATGGTATAGGTATCACCCATCCATTGTTGGCCTAGTAGAAGCTCAGTCAGTCAGCTGTAGTAGCCTAGTAGTAGTCAGTCAGCTGTTTCTACTAGGCCAATAATGGATGGGTGATACCTATACCATGAAAAAAGTTTTTTTGTGTTTGTGTAACGTGTAATGTGGCCGTTTTTCTGTTTTTACTGTTTGGGGTTGTACGGTGGACATAGCATATCCAACCAAAATTTATTTTCACAAGATGCAAATGTCAACACCTCAATTTTGTAGCGGTACTTTTTTAACAATTGACCATTAGCTCCGATGATGACATTTATGTCGAAAGCGCTCAGCTAAAGAAATAAATGATTTACACACTTTGATATACTACATTTTTTATTTCCTCTATACAGATATCTGTGTTTTGGAAAAGGGTAAAATTATTAGGAGTTTTTAAATAATAGCTGAGCATTAAATGTATGTAACTTTTCTGTACCAGGGTCCTGAAAGCTTTTGAAGGTTTAAACGGATCTCATAAAGCTTACTTACTTAATTAACGTCCTCACATTTGTATTTAGCAACTTTATCCAATTTAATTTGGAGAAAACCGTTAATAAGGGACTATATGAAATTCACTAAACCAAAGGATTACCTAACCCCTTATAACTAATTACACAACACAAAAACAGGGGATTAGTTTTGCTTTCAGGATAAATCGCACATGTGTTGTGAAACTGGATGTTATTAAAGCTCTAAAGAATAACGACTAAAATCAGTAAATTTTAATGGTTTATAATGTGCGTACTGTCCATTTCAAACTCCAAGAGATACACACTACCAAACTTGTTCGATATTATATTAGCGATATTTATACGATACTTTAGCGATATTTATGCGAATTATACGATATTTCGTATTATTTCAAGCGAATTTAAAAAACCGAAATACGAAGTTTTCATAACAGACTGTTTTTTTCAATGGCAAGTTGTTGGTCTTCCGCTTAACCCTACTCCTTTATCCGGGGTTGGGACCGGCAAGAATGTCTGTTAAGCTACTCGATCCACCCAACAGTTATTCCAGGCGAAATATCCATATAGCGAACCACCCATATAACTTTGAAATAGTGGAGAGTTTTAAATACTTCGGAGCAACAATCACTGCAGTTAACTATATCACGGATGAGATTAAAGGGAGAATTCAGGCAGCAAACAGATGTATGTATATGTATAGCCTCCACAATACTATTAAATCTAAGAGCTCAAGAGCATTAAAGATCAGAATATATAAAACAGTGCTTAGACCAGTGGCGGCTCGTGACCTCAGTATCCGGGTAGGCGACACATATAGTGTATAATAATATGTAAATACCTATATAGGTACAGGGTGTTTGGTAAAGAACGGGCCATAGCTTAACCTTACATTCCTGAGCTTAAAATTGGTCGATTTAAGCTAACTTACCTTAGTACCAAAGTTGATAATAACCGAAATACAGGGTGTCAAAGTTAAACTTTTATTTTTTTTATTCTTGAATATTTCCTGAGAGACATGGGATAACAACACGAAATTTGGTAGGTAAGCGGGGTTTTTTGGGATTAGAAATCTAAATTTGCCACCAAAAATGATCTATTACCCAGAGGGCGCTACATACGTCTTTCAGCGCTCATTTAATACGTTCAATTTTTTTTATCTCCCACTCCACGTAGTTTTTGAATCAACATTTTTATTCTATTAATATTTTTACTTTAAAAAGGTATACTACATTCATCTCGCTAAGCTCAACTGTTTTCGAGATAAACGCATTTTATGTCTGCGATACAACATAATTTTTGCATATTATTATCATTGTAGTTAGACCCGAAAAATAAACTTGAAGCCACAATAATTGTGCCAGTTCTCATATTTATGTCATTGCATCGCAAATTCCATTTGAAGAAATTTGAGATACATTTTTGTAAAATTTTATGATTTTATAGTATATTAAGTATGGAGCACGGTAGAAGGGTTATATGGAGAAGGGTTTTATACCGATCGAAGACAATTGTTTGGAGGAGGAGCGGTGCGACGACTCCAATTATTGTCTGAGATCGGTTACCCTTAACGTTCGACATGCTTATAACGTTTTTTGTACGATTGATACCATTATAAATTATAAAATTAAACATTTTCTTCATATTCACTAGATTCATTCATTTTATCAAGATAGATACTTTGGTTGTTAGGTAGTAACTAGGGTGCATAACAACAATGGAGAATTGAGTTTTTATTTAGTTGTCAATAATTTTAAGTACAATTTTGATTATTATAAATTAAAATATGAGCGAAAGTGAATTTGAAGGAATTGAACGGGCTTGGGAAGAAGGGTGTTCCGCAATTATTCCCGAAAAATCCAAAATCCGTTATCAAAATACCTACCAAAGTTTTAAAAAATGGTGCGAAGGCAAGAATTTAAGAATCGAAGAAAAGACTCTATTGGCATATTTCGTTCAAAGACATATGCAGTTGAAAGCTCCTGGAAGCCTCTGGGCAGAATATTCAATGATTAAATCCACCGTTTTTCTTATGAAGGCATTGATATTTTCCAAGTTTTCAACTTTGATCGCGTATTTGAAGAGAAAAATGTTGGCTATAGGCCTAATAAGTTTCAATATTAATAAATAATTCGTTAGTTTTCTTTATTCTTTCAAAAAATAAATTAAATTAAGAGATTTTTTAACTCGACGGTTAGTGAATTACTTACCGTCGAGTTGGAGTACTTACCGTCGAGTTGGATTACTTACCGTCGAGTTGCTAGTAAATGTCACCTACTGACGTAAAATCTGTCACGGTAAACAGTCAAAAATGATCAATCGTGCAAAAAGTTATTTTTCGGGTGTATGGTTACCTAATTGTAACTACAATGATATGCAAAAAATTATGTTGCCAGATTTAAAATGCGTTTCGTTGAGTTTAGCGATGTGAATGTAGTATACCTTTTTTAAGTAAAAATATTAACAGAATAAAAATTTTTATTTAGAAAGTATGTAGAGTGGGTAATAAAAAAATTGAACCTATTAAATGAGCGCTAAAAGGCGTATGTGGCGCCCTCTGGACAATACATCATTTTTGGTGGCTAATTTAGATTTCTCGTCTCAAAAAATCCCCGCTTACCAAATTTTGTGTTATTATCCCGTGTCTGGTAGGAAATATTCAAGAATAAATAAAATAAAAGTTTTAAATTTGACACCCTGTATTTCGGTTATTATCAAGTTTCGTACTAAGGTAAGGTAGCTCAAATCGACATATTTTAACCTCAGGAATCTAGTGTTAAGCTATACCCCATTCTTTACCAAACACACTGTATACAGTGTGTCGCATTTAAGACGAAGACACCCTTATATTTCGGCTATCAAAATAAATACAGATTTGAAATTTTGCAGTCATTCATTTTGATGGTTTACACTTTTTAAGATAGTCAACTAAAATTTAAATTTTAAACGCGGCCTACTGCGAATTCACAAATAGGACGAATTTTCAATATTTTGTTTCGCGTTAGAGATATCGTAAAAAGTTATATCGAAAAATTGTTAGAAATATTATTCTAACGCCACATACCAAATTTCATGACAAAATTCGAACTTTTCGTTTTTTTTCAGAATTGGTAGTCAAGATCCTAAAACATACAATTGGCAGTTCCGAGATGCAGCTCGGCACAACCAATGTCAAAGGCTCAAAAAAATCTAGCCTACCTATAGCCCGAAAATACACGGCCAGGCAAGCGACAATACAGCCGCTGTGCTTAGCGTAAAGAGTGAGACAAATGCGAATTCTGTTCGGCTACTTTTTAGAGAGCCTGCCCTAGGGTAAAGCCGTCGTCGTAGTAATGCTATGCTACGGGGAGCGTACAATAATTATTACAACTTCAGAGATGAATTAAAAAGTAGCTTTGTTTTATTTTAGATTTTTAGATACTTAGGTATTGTATCAAAATTTATAAATTACAGTTTTGAAATAAGTAATTTATATTAATAAATAATTTATTATTGTACATTTGAAGAGGTTAGGCGGCGCCTACCTTACCTACCCTGACGGGCCGCCCCTGGCTTAGACCGATGCTCATGTATGGGTGCGAGATGTGGACTCTGACCAAAGCAATTGAAAGAAAACTTAGAAGAAACTTCTCAGAAGAATATTTAAACCTTATCATGACCCTAATAGCAACCAATACCGAATGAGAACAAAAGCTGAGATCAAGCAGATGTATAGGGCTAGTGACATAGTCCAAGAAATTAAATCTCAGCGTCTAAGATGGGCTGGCCATGTCCATAGACTCCCTTATAACCGCTTTACCAAACTGATCTGAAAGGAAGCTCCCACAGGAAGAAGGCCCCTAGGACGCCCACGAATACGATGGAGAGACAACATAATATGGTCAGATCTAAGAACAATGGGGCTACCCCCTGACCTAACTATCATAGAGGACCGTTCGAGATGCAAGCCAGTTGTGACTGCACTCCGGGTTGTCGTGCTACCAGAAGAAGACGAAGATACGAAGTTATAGGCCTGGATCTCGCTTACCAAAAAAAAAGTTTATTAATAGCAAGATGAAAACGGTATCTAGTCGGACAAACTTTGATGTATGGGAACACTGGAACATTTGAAGCTTTAATTATGGAACAGGTTACAGGTTTGAAACGTCTGACTACGAAAACGTCCCATGTATTTTGTCGGACAGAACTTCCAATTGATTTGCTACCCTTTCATTAAGAGCACACAGTAGCGATCAACAGGTAGCAACAAACGCGTTCCAAGATTGCGGCTGTAATTTTGAATATTTTGTCGAGATATTTGGCACACATATTCGTAATATAATAAAGAATGGCGGTACAGAGCCGAATTTCAGAAATAAGTTAGTATGTGGAAATTACTCTATAACTAAATAAAATATTGCAAAAAGGAGCCTGTACCGCCATTAAAAAGACAAAAAATAAACTTTCTTCAAATAAACTTTTTTATCCTGTGCCTAGATTTTGTGTCACATTGGAACTACTCAAAATCGATTTTTTTCTATCAAGAAATCGAACGTCACTGACTTGGCAACATTTCGCGCCTATGTGTGTGTGTGTGTGTGTGTTCACAAAGAGGGGATGGGATTAGATAAACTTTTTGCCACAAATATTTGAAAGTTGAAGATTGAAGATGTCATATTAAATTTTTATTTTAGAATCTATAAGAAATTGTATGATAATATCATTAATAGTTTTGGTATTGAAGCTTAGTAGATGTGAAATATTCAGCGGTAAACTTACACTCCGCTCCTGAAGTTTAGCAATTAGTGCTTTCGTATGGTTTTTATTAAGTTCACAATTAAAGATTATATGATTTAAATCTGCAGTAGAGTAGTTATCACATGAACAGAGAGAGTTGATACGCATTCCTATTTTAGCTAAATGTGCAGGAAAATTGCCATGGTTTAATCTTAAGCGACTTAGGGATGTGGAATAAAATCGAGTAACGTGATAATCAAATATATGTGGGATATTTTGCGGAAGTTGTGGGTATATGTAAGTGTATGGATTCCTCGAAGTTTGTACAAACTTAAGCCAAATAGTTTCCCATTTCTTTCTTAATTTTTATGCAATTCTGGAATGTAATCGCTGGAGACTGTTAAATCTACTATTACATTTAAAGTTGCTGAGTTCTTTGCCATTTCATCCACTATCTCATTTTCTTTGATTCCAGCATGTCCTTTTACCCAGATAAAGACCAAGTCACTGCTATTATTTTAAATCGAGCGATAGTCTTTCTAATATGGCATAACAACTCATTGTTGTGTTTTTTGGTTATTGGTTGTGATATTGCCTCAAGAGCAGATAAAGAACCTGATAGGATAACCGTGTCTCCAAAGTTCTGTTCAACCGCGTAAGTTAGGGCTCTTTCAATAGCATAAAGTTCGGCAGTGAAAATAGATGTACATTTAGGTAGTCTAAAAGAATTACCACTTTTTATATTAGAAACATAATAAGCGCTACCTACACTATTACATGTTTTTGAACCATCTGTATAGATGTATTTATAATTAGAAAATTCAGATTAGATTAATTTTATAATTTTATTGTTTTGGCATGGTAAGTTTCTGTATGTAGGTTTTATGATCTTTGGAAAGATTGCGATTTCCTCAATAGAAAGGTTATATATGGGTAATATTTGTTTAGTGTTAATGCTAAAGTTGTTAGTTTCTAGATAAGCAAATAAGCATCTGTAAGAGGGGGAGAAGTTTTAATTCTCCAATAAGAATTTGTTAAGTTATATTCAGTGAGACTGTTAATTTTATTTAATAATTTATGTGAGTCTAAAGTCCTGGTCTTTAATAGAAACTTATTAGACAAGAATTCTCTTCTAAGGTTTAGAGGAGGTTCCTGCGCTTCTGCTAGAATTGCAGCACATGGCGTTGACTTAAACGCACTAATACGTATACGTATTGCCTTATACTGAATATGATCGATTTTTGATAAATTAGATTTTGACGATGAACCATATAAAAAGCATCCATAATCAATGATTGACCGAATATACGATTTATAGAACATTAATGCTATCTTTGGGTCGGCACCCCATCTAGCTTTACATAATATTATGCAACAAAGCATGTTTAAACCTTTTTCGCATTTGTTGATAATGTGATTCACATGGAGTGTCCAGGTTAGTTTTTTGTCCAAAACCACGCCCAGATACTTATGGTGAGAGGATACATTAATATCAACATTACTTAAATTTATACTGGTAGGGGAACTTAACCTATATCTAGTGAAAAAGGTGATGCTAGATTTCTCAGGGGATAACGTGAAATTAAAAGCCATAGACCATCTTTTTACACATTGCATTATCAGTTCCAAATCGCATAAACACTCATTATATGATTTACGGCTGCTGTATATACAGAAATCGTCTGCATACTGAATAATTTTAATTGCATTATTTGTTTCATTTAACATGTCATGCAATTCTGCAGTATAGATATTAACTGGACTTAGGACTGAACCTTGCGGAATTCCGACTGATAATAATCGAGGGCCGTAAATGTGATTTTCTGAATCTCGAATGAAAACTTCTCTGTCCCTATACGAATCTGTGATTCTTTGTGCGAATTTATTATTTAGACCGTATTTTATGAGCTGTACAGTTAGAATATCAATATCCAGAGTATCATAAGCCCCTTTAATATCTAAAAATAAGCATGCCGTTATAAGATTAACGGCAAGTGCATTCTGAATGTCGGAAAATAATTGAGCTAATGCTTCAGAGGTGCCTTTGCCTCTGCGATATCCAAACTGATTAATAGGTAATAAACAATTACTTTCAAAATGCAATTCCATTCTTAATTTGATAATTCTCTCAAATGTTTTTGTAATGCATGATATTAATGAAATGGGTCTGTAAGAGTTAGGTAGACTTAAATTTTTGTTGGGTTTAGCAAGTAAGCAAATTACAGTTTTTTTTTTAAACTTTGGTCATATAAACCTTGCAACCACCAACTATTAAAAATATTTAAAAGAATTTCTTTAGCAATTGCAGGCAAGTATTCAATCATTTTATATGTAATGCTATCAAAAACCTATTTCGCGCCTATGTGTATAAAAATTTATTGTTTTTGATAGTATAAACGTCACTGTCAGTGGCGAATTACCGACGCACTGTTGCCTCACTTTTGAAAGCTCGCAGAACTTTCGCAATCTTGGACCGCGTTTGTTGCTACCTGTTGATCGCTACTGTTTGCTCTGACTGCTATTTATCACCAACTGGGCATTTTAACAAGTCCGACAGGTAGAACATATCAAATGACAGGAATTATGTTGGTGATAAACAGCAATCTGATTTTTTCATGAGAGTTTAATGAAAGGGTAACAAATCAATTTCAAGTTCTGTTTGACAAAATACATGGGATGTTTTCGTAGTCTGACGTTCCAAACCTGTTCCTCTATCTCTCATGATGTGCCGTACAGGCTCATTCTTCTTAGGCAACTGAAGGCCTTCCCATTCTTCTTCTTTGTTGTGGTATGTAATTTAAAGCTTTCTTTGGCCATCTATCTTCATATATTCGTTTCACGTGACCATACCACACTAGTTGTCTCGTTTAAATTCTATCAAATTTTTCTATTAATCATATTCCTCGAATACTCTATAGGGTTAAGGTCGGGTGAGCAAGTAGACCACTCCAAAACAGTGATCTAAACCATTTACACATATAGCTTTCAAAAGATGGCTTTGGAGTTACAGGTGAAAAATTTTTGGATTTCTTCTAGCTGCTTGGACCATGAAACGTTCGTGGCGACCCGTTGTTTACTTTTTATCGATTTCGTCTTGGCATATTTTTAAGCTTTCCTAATTCACGATACCTAGCCTAGCATTTTAACACAACACCCTGTGTTACGCGCCTACCATAAATATATACCATAAATTTATGAACATAGAGGTCGCATAAGATTGTAGTTCCTTCTTGATCATTTTAATAAATGACAGTCTTCCTCAGCTGATCTGCTGTTCATGTGGGCTCAAAATGGTTTGACTCAGCCATGTTGTCTTATTAATTAATTAAAGAATTTATATGTGATTTTATTCACTTTAAAGGGTTATTATACCCTATATCTGTGGCTTTTGCCCAGTATACCTGTTTTTTATTGTGTCGTTTAGCAATTGCTCTTCTATGAAAGTTTTATAAGAGGACGTAAGTTTTTCACTTATTTTTTATATAAAAAAATCTTATCTTAAATATGTCCTTTTAGGAAGCTCTGATGATGACACGTTATGTGTCGAAAGTACTTAGCTGATAATAAAATATTTTCTACACACTATCAAAAGTTTTTTGAAAACATACACCTGTTTGCCGTTTTGACCTATTTAGAAGTGTGTACAAGTCTTGCAGTCTTTTCTTTTCCAATTTTTAAAAATGTCTATAGGCCCCAGGTCGACCCAGCCTGAATTCAAATGGAAATCGGTGGGACTGTGCATTTTATCAATGAAATTAGATATGTCTCAGACACTCCAAAAGCCGCTAACGATAAAATGTTTCAACATCGCATTCTTCTACTTTTCGTGCCTATTCTTTTCGAATATTGGCGATCATTCTGGCTATAATTATTTTATTAACTGATGCTTTAAATAGATTAGTTGTTGTTATGGAGAACCATTTCCTCAGGTTCTTTAACCATGATATTTTTCTTCTCCCAATTCCTCGCTTTCCAAATACTTTACGTTAAAGGATTACCTTCAGTAATCTGTATTTAGTTCCGTTTCTCATTATGTGTCCGAGATATTCTAACTTTCTCCTTTTAATGGTATACATCACCTCTCTTTCTTTGCCCACTCTTCGTAATACGGTCTCGTTGGTTATCTTGTCCGTCCATGATATCCTTAGGATTCGCCTGTATAGCCACATCTCGAAGGCTTCAACTTTTTTCTCCATTGCTTCAGTGAGTGTCCAGGATTCAACTCCGTAATACAAAATTGAGAAGATATAACATCGTATGAGCCTTATTTTTATCTCCAGATTAAGGTTGTGACTTTTAAAGAGTTTGGTCATGTTATTGAATGCACTCCTAGCCTTCTCTATTCTACATTCTATTTCTTGTCAGTGATCCCATTGTTCGTTTACCATTGTTCCAAGATAGTTATACTGTTTTACTCGGTCCACTGGTGTATTATTGATAAGTAGTTGGGCGTCTCTAATTTTATTTTTGCTGATGATCATAAATTTTATTTTTTGATATATTTACTTGAAGTCCAAATCTACTTGAAGTCCAAATCTTTCACTTACTTCATTAATATACTTTGTTTATTAGTTGCTGTAAACCGTTCAAACTGTCTGCAAAAATAACGGTGTCGTCTGCATAGCGGATGTTGTTTAAGCGTTCTCCATTTAGAAGTATTCCATGTTTGCAATTTTCTAAGGCTTTACTAAACGATTCGTAGAATCTGGATCGCTTCCATTGGTTCACCTCCAAAGTTCGTTCTTATTGTAGCTGATTGGTTCCAGTATAAATTTTGTATTATACGTCGGTCTTTATCATCCATTTGGACTTTTGTTAGAACATCCATCATTTTTCGGTGTTGAACTGTATCAAATGCTTTTTGGTAGTCCACAAAGCAGGTGTAAATATCGCAAGTCATATCTCTGCATCTTTGAAATAAAACCTGTAGACTAAAAAGTGCATCTCTTGTACCTACGCCTTTCATAAATCCAAACTGTGTGTCCAATATCAAATATTCAGTATTCATATCCGAAATTGGACAGTATCATTTTATCACCCAGTAGATCGAATGCATTTATTTGTTATTAAACACACACACGTAATTAATTAAATTACATACACATTTGGTCAATTAACAATAATATAATTTGGACATCAGCCAAAAGTTGCTGACATAAGATAAACAATTTACCTTAATTAGATACACAAAATCACGCGGGGCCCGTGTTTACATTGACCCAATTTAAACTTATATAAAACTAAGATCTCTTGTCTAGAAATGCAATTATTATTAATTCATTAACGCGAGTGATTGTCTTCAACGCTCAACATTTAAGTCTCTACTCAAAGTACCCCGGGTCAACATCCATAGTGTAAGTCTCATCAATAAACTCTGTTACTATTATTGGGTGTTTCCATCACAACTTAAAGACCAACTACACTGAGCCAACGAAGGGATATTGTTCATGGTCCTATCGAGAAAAAGAATACTTCAAGGAAGTTTGAGAAAGCCTATACAGTCCACACCAGCAACACCCTCAGAGAGAGACCACTAGACCCGGGAGAACGAGAGCCGATTGCAGAGCTAAGAGCAGTATCAAAGCCGAGAGCCGATTGCAGAGCTAAGAGCAGTACCAAAGCCGAGAGCCGATTGCAGAGCTAAGAGCAGTACCAAAGCCGAGAGCAGATTGCAGAGCTAAGAGCAGTACCATAGCCGAGAGCCGATTGCAGAGCTAAGAGCAGTACCATAGCCGAGAGCCGATTGCAGAGCTAAGAGCAGTACCAAAGCCGAGAGCCGATTGCAGAGCAAAGAGCAGTACCATAGCCGAGAGCCGATTGCAGAGCTAAGAGCAGTACCAAAGCCGAGAGCCGATTGCAGAGCTAAGAGCAGTACCAAAGCCGAGAGCCGATTGCAGAGCTAAGAGCAGTACCATAGCCGAGAGCCGATTGCAGAGCTAAGAGCAGTACCATAGCCGAGAGCCGATTGCAGAGCTAAGAGCAGTACCAAAGCCGAGAGCCGATTGCAGAGCTAAGAGCAGTACCAAAGCCGAGAGCCGATAGCAGAGCTAAGAGCAGTACCATAGCCGAGAGCCGATTGCAGAGCTAAGAGCAGTACCAAAGCCGAGAGCCGATTGCAGAGCTAAGAGCAGTACCATAGCCGAGAGCCGATTGCAGAGCTAAGAGCAGTACCAAAGCCGAGAGCCGATTGCAGAGCTAAGAGCAGTACCAAAGCCGAGAGCCGATAGCAGAGCTAAGAGCAGTACCATAGCCGAGAGCCGATTGCAGAGCCTACCAGAAGCGAGGGACCCTAGACGTCTAAGAAAACAAGAAAAAAACCGTAAGTTTTTGAATAATTACAAAATCTTCCAACTGTTACAATCGTACAATTTAACAAGTTTGTATTTTTATTATAATTCAACAATCTAGAACAACAATCTCCACTCTATCAATAGTAAAATAATGTACTTTAGAATGTATACCATATAAATAATAAAGAGACAAAAATATATTTGAAAAATAATTTGAGAAAAAAAAAAAAAAAGAAACGTTCATAAATATATAGCTTGCTTTAATTTCAATTAAATACTTTATTTCGAAAAAATTAAAATACTACGTAATTTATAGAACGATAAAAGTCCACTCTATATAATAATTTCAGTTAAATTTTCACTATTTTAGAAAATGAAAATATTTTACCTACTTCTGTAAAAATTAATCACATAGATATCTAATTGCCAAATTTGAATAAGATTCCAGTAGTAATATTAAATATATCATTTACAGATCTTTTATAAATACAAAGGTTCATTACATTATCCAACCAAAGAATTTCAATTTTAGCGTTAGTGAAATCGTAATACTATTCAGTTTATTTACAAACAGAAATCACTTAGTCAGGCAAGCGACCTACGGTAACGTTGAAAAATTTGCAAACTTGACAAGGGCATACAATTACATTTTTATTTATATACATTCTGGCTTACGAGAGAGCGTGATAGTACAGGTATAGAAAATTAATATAACTGTTAATAAGCAGATATTTTTTTTGTGTGAATTTGATGGCCTTGGACTAGCCAATTAGCCAGACATTATAGGCATATTTAAGTACATTGCTTAATAAATAAAATACAGTTCATATTGTTTAATATATTTACCGCTGAATTTAAAATTTTATAAAAATAACCATGGAAAGTGTATACGTTAAACAAGCGGAGATAGGAGCAGAATTAGCGAAACTAGTTTCTAATACTAAAAAGGATTCTCAATCTCGGAGGACTCAACAATACATCCGGGATAGGCAGGAAAAATTAGAAGAATATTGGGCAAAATTTCTGAATAACCACGAAAAGCTGCTAGAAGGAGGTATAACGAAAGAAAAATATTTTGAAACAAAATACCATGATCAGGTATTTAAGACATATATTGAGGGGAAAACCCTGTTGGAAGAATATGGAAGGGTGCTGAAAAGAGGAAAAGCACCGAAAGTAAAGGAGATACAGATAAGGAAGCAAAGAATCGAGGAATTATTACGGCCAGAAAATGAACAAGATTTGCAGGAGGATGAAGAGCTGCAGTCAGAGTTAAGAGAATACATGGAAAAGGTGAATACACTAATAATTGAAGCAGCAGTAAATGAGGAACTAGACGCTATAGATAATGGAGAAGTAGAGAGAATAAATCAACTAAAGAGGAGAGTCAGGGAAACCTTGAAGAAAATAAGGCCAGGAATGCAACGGCCAGAAAGCACACAGAGGAGGGACGGTGTGACATTACCGCAGGTAAAAATCCCTGTGTATGAAGGCAGGTATGAAACGTGGAGAACTTTCCACGATCTGTTTACTAAAGTAATACATGAAAACGACCAGTTATCAAACGCAGAAAAAATGCAGTACCTAAAAACTCAACTAAGAGGGGAAGCCAACAGAATGATACAACACTTAAACATATCCGAGGCCAACTACGAAGTGGCCTGGAACATGCTAAAAGATAGATATGAGAATCCAAGGATGATATTGTTTAAATTGATAGACAGGATGCTACTAGCACAGGAAGTAAAGGAATCTTCTGCTAGAGCATTGAAATCACTACATGACACCTTCCACGAAAGTCTGGAAGCCATAGGAGGGTTAGGAACAGACACGGAAGCGTGGAGCCCATTGGTAGCCCGAATTATCATAACGAAATGGGACAATGAAACCAGGAGGCTGTACGAAAACCACGTTGGAGACAGTAGAGAGATACCGACGTACAAATCGACACAAACATTCTTACAGCGAAGATTCCAGACACTGGAACTGCTGGAGTCAGAAAAAAGACAAGAGAAGCAAGGAGGATCTGGGAGGAAACCAAGAACACGTTGCGTGATATGCAACGGAGATCACGGAGTACCGAACTGCAGAGAATTTCAGGAACTCAATGTAAGAGACCGAAACAGGATGATAAAAGAAAAAGGATTGTGTGCAAACTGCCTAGCACATAAAAAAGAAAAACAATGTTATGTACAATATAGGTGCAGACACTGTGGCGGAGACCATCACCATATGTTGCATTATGAGAAAGGAACCACAGGCAACAAAAGAAACTCCAATGAAACGAAAGGAGAACAAACACAAGAAAGAAATGGAAGAGATTCGAATAATAGAAGAAACGGGTATCAAGCTTATAGGTACAGAGGAGGAAATAATAATCCATACAACGCCAGAGAACAAAATAACGGAAGGCGAGAAAATACACAAGATACCAATGGGCATAGGAATATCAACGACCACCAAAGAGGGCAGAATTCAGTAAACTGTGCAAGCCATAAGGAAGGTGAAGCATTACTAGCGACAGCTGTTGTACGCATAAGAGATGCGAAAGGAGATTCAGACATAATGAGAGCATTAATCGACCAAGGGTCACAATGCGCATTTATAACGGAACAAGCTGCGACGACGCTAGGAACAACAAGGAAGCCCATACAGGCGACCATATCCGGGATAGGCTCGTCAGGAGAAAAAACAGCCAATTGGAGTATGAAACTTTTAATCGAAACTCATTACGAAAGTGACTTCGAGATGGAAATAGAAGCACTAGTATTACCGAAGATAACAAGGAATTTACCGGAACAGGATATAATTCTACCGGACTATAACGAGAAAAATGCAATACTGGCAGATCCAAGATATTACAAGGTAGTGAAAATAGACTTACTACTAGGAGTAAAAGAATACAGTTACATATTGACAGAAGGGATGCACAGAATAAGTAATGGACTCCTGAGTCAAAACACCAAACTAGGATGGATAGTTTCGGGGATAGCACGAGAAAAGGAGACTACAAAAGCAGAAGTATGCTGTATGATATCCAGACAAGGGATGGACATACAAATAAAGAAATTATGGGAATTAGAAGAAGTAAATCAGGAAACAAGTTTATCAGTAGAAGAACAAGAATGTGAAGAAATGTATCGACAGACAGTAAAAAGAGATGAAGACGGGAGATACGAAGTGAGAATTCCGTTTAAGGAAGACGTAACAAAGCTAGGAGAATCTAAGCAGCAGGCATTCGCCAGATTGATGCAACTAGAAAGAAAGTTTGCAAAAGACAAACAGTTAGAAGCGAATTACAGACAATTCATGGAAGATTATGAAAACCAAGGTCATATGGTAATAGCAGAAAACCAGGGAGATGGGTACTACCTACCTCATCATCCAGTGAGAAAAGAGGACAGTACTACAACGAAAATAAGAGCCGTGTTTGATGCATCAAGTAAAAGCTCATCGGCAGTAAGCCTGAATGATATTATGGACACAGGGCCGAAATTACAACAAGATTTGACAAATATACTATTACGATGGAGATCCAATAAGATAGCATACTCAGCGGATTTGGAAAAAATGTTTAGACAAATCAGAATGGCAGAAGAAGATCAAAAATATCAAAAAATTTTGTGGAGAAAGGACACAAAGGACCCAATACAAGAATATAACTTAACGACGGTGACACACGGTACGGCCGCAGCACCATTTTTAGCGTTGAGAACAATACAGCAATTACAAGAAGACGAAGGAGCGAGGTTCCCGTTGGCATCGAAAATTGTAAAAGAAAACATGTATGTAGACGATATACTAGGAGGAGCGGAGACAGTGCAGGAAGCAGAAATAGCCCAAAAGGAATTAATACAACTGTTCAGAAAAGGAGGTTTCATTCTCAGAAAATGGTTGAGCAACGAAGAAAAAATAATGGAGAACGTACCGGAGGAAATGAGAAACGTAGACTCCAAGGCATTCAAACAAGAAGAAGTACGGAAAACGTTAGGAATACACTGGTCCCCTAAAGAAGGTATAATCACATTCAAAATAGGGATAACGACAGCAAAGAAAATAACGAAAAGACACGTACTGTCAGAAGTAGCAAAACTATACGACCCACTAGGGTGGATAGCACCTGTAGTAATTCAGGCGAAAATGTTCATACAGGAATTATGGGAGCAAAAAACCAGTTGGGATAAAGAATTAACTAGCAACCAACAAAGCAGGTGGAATACATAGCAGGCGCAATTAGTAAATCTGGAGAAAATAACATTGCCCAGGTGGAACAACTTAAGCAAGACAAACAGAGTAGAACTACATGGATTTGCAGATGCATCTATGAAAGGATATGGAGCGGTAATCTACTCAAGGGTGTTAGGCCCAGAAATCAAAACGAATCTAATGATAGCAAAATCGAAAGTCGCACCATTGAAAGGAAAAACGACATTACCGAGGCTCGAGTTGTGTGCCGCGGTGCTATTAGCAAATTTAATGAAGAAAACCCTACAAGCATTGAATAGGGAAAACATTGAGGTTTATGCATGGTCAGACTCAATGATAACCCTGGCTTGGATAAGGGGATCATCAAAAAGGTGGAAAATGTTCGTCGCCAACAGAGTAGAGGAAATAAGAGGCGTTATAGGACCGAAAAATTGGCATAAGGTAGATACGAAGGAAAACCCAGCGGACATCCTCTCACGTGGAAGTACAGCATCAGAATTATTAGAAGCAGAGCTATGGTGGAAGGGACCAACTTGGCTGACTAGTAACAAAACTTTAACGCAGGAATGAGAAGAAATACCAGAGACAAGTGAGGAGGAAGTCAAAACGAAAATAACGGTGCACACGACAACGATAAAGGAGGACATATGCGAGAGATTCTCAAATTTAGAAAGAATGAGAAGAGTACTTGCATACTGTAGGAGATTTGCAGACAAATGCAGAAAAAAGAAGGACAGTGGACAAAGTCAGCTGACAGTCCAAGAATTAGAGGAAACGCTATTAAAGGTGATAAAGCACTCACAGCACGCCTACTTCAAACAAGAAATAAAGAAGCTGGAGAAGAAACAGCAGTTAGACAAGAAAAATAAATTAGCGTCATTGGTACCATTCCTGGATAGACAAGGAATTCTAAGAGTCACCGGAAGACTGAGACACACGAATCTAAAGTACGGAGAAAAACATCCGATAATTTTGCCAAAGGATAGTGCATTAACAAAGTTACTTATAGCAGATAGTCACGCAAAAAATCTACATAGCGGATTACAACAAACACTACAGTATATAAAAAGGAAATACTGGATAATCAACGGCAGAAGAACCGTGAAAGATCATCTAGCAAAATGCTTAAGGTGCAGGAGGTATAAAAGCCAAGCAGCACAACAATTAATGGGAGATCTACCGAAAGTCAGAGTGAACCCGAGTCATCCCTTTACTAACACAGGGATAGATTATGCCGGGCCAATAAAAATAAGTACCACGAGAGGCAGAGGACAGAGGAGCTATAAGGGCTACATCTCAGTATTTGTGTGTCTGTCAACGAAGGCAGTACACCTCGAAGTAGTAAGCGATATGTCTACGGATGCATTCATCGCGGCGTTCAAGAGATTTACGGCACGCAGAGGGCAGTGCAACAACGTGTACAGCGATAACGGAACCACATTCGTAGGAACAGCAAATTTGTTGAAAAAAGAAAATCAAAAAATAGATGACGAGATAAAACAAGGATTACTGGCACTAGGTACCCAATGGCATGTCATACCGGCATATGCACCACATTTCGGAGGACTATGGGAGAGCGCAGTGCGGATAATGAAATATCACTTGAAAAGAATCATCGGGGAAACAGTTCTAACATATGAAGAATTGAGTACGGTGCTGACACAAATAGAAGCATGTATGAACTCGAGACCATTATGTGGGTCATCAGAAGACCCCGAAGGGAAAATAGCCCTGACACCAGCTCACTTCCTTATAGGGAGAGAAATTATATCACCAAATCGGGAAGAAGAGCTTACGACTTATTTGAAGATGCCGACGAGGTGGAGATTATTGGAGAAAATAAAAAGAGACTTCTGGAAAATTTGGAAACAGGAATACCTGCACCAATTACAACAGAGAAATAGATGGCATAAGGCGCACTCTAACCTAAAAGAAGAAGAAATAGTTATAATAAAAGAAGAAGATACACCTCCAGGCAGATGGCCATTAGCGAGGGTAACAGAAACACACCCTGGAGCGGAGGGACTAACCAGAGTCGTAACAGTGAGAAAGGCGAACGGGAAACTGACAAAAAGACCCATACATAAACTAATACGACTGGAAGAAGAGAAACATGAAAAGCCGAAGAAGGCAGCAGCACTAAGATGGAAGAAAATACTAGTAGCTATAATGTTTTTAACGATGTTAAAACCCATAAAGGCAGAACCATATAAAATATATAATCCGGAACCAGGATTTTTCACAGAAGATCTTGGAGAGGTCGTTATAGACCGGGGAACATTTCGAATAAAGGTGTTACTAGAAAAGGGAAGAATTCGAACAGAGCACCAACTAATAGAAAATATGATACAAGGAGTACGAGAACTATGTCAGGATATAAAAATCGTGAATTGTAAGGATATAATAGGGAAGTTAGAGGAAGGACAAAGAAAGGCGGAATCAGTAAGCGAGGGGTTGACAGTAGAAATAAAAGCAAGGGAAAGAAGAGGAATATTAGGAACAATATTAACCTCAGTATTTAGAGTCAATGACGAAGCCTACAGTAACATTGAAGCATTAGACAATAACCAAAAGGAGCTAATAAAGGGATCACAGCATCAAGCGAAGATAATGTTAGAAACAATAACATCAATCAATCACACAGAGAACAGGATAAACGAGCAAATGAACAAGTTTAACAAAGCACTAATCACAGGCCTACAAGAAATATCTAAAGGACTTAACGAAGTAGAAGACAAAGCACAGAGACTAGAAACCGAATATAGCACGTTGCGAATACAAACGATAGCGTTGCAAGTTATGGAATTCATAAACGAATATACTCAATTTTACGAGGGAATATTAAACCTTCACTATAACCACGGACACTTCATTGATATAGTGAAACCGGGTGAGATAAACAAATTGATAGAGAAAGCAGGGCAGATACTGCCACAAGGGGTCGAAATACGACGACAGCCCATTATAGAAACAGAAGTCAGTCATGACGACAGATATATAACAGTCATCGGCTATTTCATAGTGACAGGGAAAATTAAGTACAGCATGCTGAAAGTCACGGCCATACCACTTAACGTTGAGGGGTCGGTGTTGCGCACATTTGTCGCCCCAAGGAATCTACTGGTCGTAGATTATAACACACTGCACTACTTCGAATTGACCGCAGAAGATAGGGAAAGATGTTTACTGTTGACAAAGACGCAGATAGCGTGCTCACCAACGGCTATAAGGAACATGGATACCCAACCAAACTGCATACTTGAAGAAATTTATGAGCGATCTAAGAATAGCACATGTCCAGTGGTAGCCAGGACAATACAGACAGCTCAATGGAGTAAGATGGGTACCCCCAACCTCTGGCTCGTTATCACGCCAGTCACGATACACATATCCATTATTTGCGATGGAAATCGGAGCGAAAGAGTACTGGAACGAGTCACATTCCTGAAACTTTCACCCAAATGTATCGCCCAAACGAAAAATATTACATTACTCCCCACTAGCAGTGGGATGGAGAGAGCGGTAACAAGCTACCTGAAGGCGCCAATCACTCCCGTGGCCCAATTGGTGGCGAGGACACCCCGCAGGTTTAACATGCCTCTAAACACCTACCTGGACATACCAGGAGGAGAGCTACGTCACGCGTTACTTGAGGAGGAAAGTCTAGAACAAGAAATGACGCATACGCAGTGGCAATCGATTCCAGAATCTAATTGGCATTATTTTGTAGCCACCGGGACCATCACTATAATGGTAATAATTGGGATACTCACGTTATGGAAATACCGTCCTGTTGTACGACTATGTCGTTCAGGGAATCCACATACTCAGACTAACGAACAGGAAGTACCTGTATTAAGTAGTAATCGGCATAACAATGTACCGTCGACTTCAAAGGCCGACATCCCACTCTCCACATTTTCATCCAATTGCCTTGATTTTAATCTAGAGATAGAGTCGGACATTGATAGCTAGAGTACGGTTGGAAGATTGTTGATTATTCTTAAACTATTTATTTATTAACATGTTTGAATTTGACTATTTTATGTAATACTTATATGTAAACTTTGAGTATTGACACTTGGGCCAGTTTTTGCCCGAGTCCGCAGTATGTCCAATATCAAATATTCAGTATTCATATCCGAAATTGGACAGTATCATTTTATCACCCAGTAGATCGAATGCATTTATTTGTTATTAAACACACACACGTAATTAATTAAATTACATACACATTTGGTCAATTAACAATAATATAATTTGGACATCAGCCAAAAGTTGCTGACATAAGATAAACAATTTACCTTAATTAGATACACAAAATCACGCGGGGCCCGTGTTTACATTGACCCAATTTAAACTTATATAAAACTAAGATCTCTTGTCTAGAAATGCAATTATTATTAATTCATTAACGCGAGTGATTGTCTTCAACGCTCAACATTTAAGTCTCTACTCAAAGTACCCCGGGTCAACATCCATAGTGTAAGTCTCATCAATAAACTCTGTTACTATTATTGGGTGTTTCCATCACAACTTAAAGACCAACTACACTAAGCCAACGAAGGGATATTGTTCACTGTGTGTCTTGTATTTTCTCTTCGCATAGCTTGTATATTCTACGATGTATAATTTTAAGAAAAAGTTTTTATGTATGGCTCATTAGACTTATTAGCCTATATTCTCCGCACTTTTTTGCTCCCTGTTTCTTTGGTAAGGTAATAAATTCTGAAACAAGAAAATCTTTTGGGATATTGCCTGTTTCATAGATATTATTGAAGATTCGTAAATTAGTTCGTTTGGGTCTTAAAAAAAATTTCACCCTGTATACGCTTTTTGAAAACTCTAATATAAATTAGGAAATGGTTGAATGCTCGAATAAATGAATTTTAAAGTCAAAAGGCAGATATCGAGCACTGAATTTAATTAAATCTTGCCCAAGTATACTTTCGCTCAGAAGAGCATCCTCAGGGGCATTTCGTCAATAAAAAGAAGGTATCCTCGAATGTCATTTAATTATTATAGATCATTTTGGTGGCAAACTTAAATTAACAACTAACTACACACTGAACAAGGGACAAACATATAAATTAAATTGCCAGTAGGTTCTACATTTTAAATATGGAGGCAGAACGAAGAATGATAAATTTATTTAAAATAAATAAATTTATTTTAAAGTCAAAAGGCAGATATCGAGCACTGAATTTAATTAAATCTTGCCCAAGTTACTTTCGCTCAGAAGAGCATCCTCAGGGGCATTTCGTCAATAAAAAGAAGGTATCCTCGAATGTCATTTAATTATTATAGATCATTTTGGTGGCAAACTTAAATTAACAACTGACTACACACTGAACAAGGGACAAACATATAAATTAAATTGCCAGTAGGTTCTACATTTTAAATATGGAGGCAGAACGAAGAATCTTCATTGGGCAAGATTTAATTAAATTCAGTGCTCGATATCTGCCTTTTGACTTTAAAATTCTAATATAAATTTTACAAATTAGACAAATAGGCAATTAAAATGGCATATTTATTTTTTCCCCACACGATTACTTAATTTTGTATTAAAAAATCAAATTTGTCAAAATCGCAATTTTACCATAAAAATAAAAAAAATTAAACAACGTTTTTCTTAAAATTAAAAGTTTCTCCATTTTTTTTTCATAACACGTCTAGATCTAAAACTCCCCATAACACTTCTCTTAGGACTCTATAGTTTAACATAGACGTGATCAAATAGATAAATTTTAAATTTTTTCACTTAATTTTTGCGATTTAACTTTGCAATTCACGAATCTGCACCTTTTATTTTTAAAAATTTATAACTTTTACGAGAAGAGGACTGAAAGTCTACAACAATTGTCATAGTCTTCACAATGGTAAGAAATATGTGCTGTAAAAATTTCTGAAAAAAACATTTTAAGTGGAACGTTGTAGCGAGTTAAACCGTGATTTCATCTTTTTTTTTTCATTTTTAGGTTAAAATTCCGATTTTGACAAAATTTATTTAAAAAAAAAATAAGTAATCGTGTGGGGAAAAAATAGATATGCCATTTTAATTGCCTATTTGTCTAATTTGTAAAATTAATATTAGAGTTTTCAAAAAGCGTATACAGGGTGAAATTTTTTCTAAGACCAAAACGAAAAAATTTTTTTAATCCGGGCCTGATTTTTTTCTAGTTTGAATAAATCAGTTGATTGGGTGGTAACGTAAATTAAATATTTGTTCAAAAAAAATTAATTTTTTTAATAAAAGTAAATTTTTTTAAATCTATGGTTCACTTTACCAAACTTTTAATTATTATTCATAGTCAAATTTGATTTATTTATAAAAAATTAAGTAAACATGTGGAGAAAAAATAAATAATTATGCCATTTTAATTGCCTATTTTTTGTCTAATTTGTAAAATATATATTAGAGTTTTCAAAAAGCGTATACAGGGTGAAATTTTGTCTAAGACACAAACGAACTAACTTTTTAAAACCGGACTTGATTTTTTTCTAGTTTGAATAAATCAGTTGATTGGGTGCTAACATAAATCAAATATTTGTTAAAAGAAATTATTTTTGTAATAAAAGTTAATTTTTTTTAAATCTATGGTTTACTTTACCAAACTTTTAATTCATAGGCAAATTTGATTTTTTTATAAAAAATTAAGTAATCGTGTGGGGAAAAAATAAATATGCCATTTTAATTGCCTATTTGTCTAATGTGTAAAATTCATATTAGAGTTTTCAAAAAGCGTATACAGGGTGAAATTTTTTCTAAGACCCAAACGAACTAATTTTTTAAAGCCGGACCTGATTTTTTTCTAGTTTGAATAAATCAGTTGATTAGGTGGTAATAGTGTAACTATTGGCCAAAATAAGAGACACATCGATCTGACCGTTAAAAAATTATGACGAATATAAATTTCTATCAAAATGCGAAACTCGCCCTGTATATTATTAAACAAGGGGAGCAGACACTTTTTAATGGTCATTTGTTATTCCCCATAGAAGCCTCTATACGAGGTAGGAGTATGTACAGTTCCTCATGACTCACCCTGTATACATATAAAAGTACAGGGTGATTGGTTCAAGCCTAGCATAGTTGTTAAGCTTTATTTTTAATGAAACACTTTGTACGCTTTTATATTTTTAAAAGGTCCTTAACAATCTGTTCTCAACGAACTATATCATGTTGGGTCTATTATAGCACGAAAGCTGTTTTTTGGGCAGGTATTTGAAGCAATCTGAAAAATTTTCAAGTAACTCTTCCATAATAGCCTTATACAAAAATGCAGGACCAAAAAGGTTATAGAACAGTATCAACAGAAATTTAAAAAAAGATGATCAACAATCAATACAACACATGTACTCATACAAACCATCGATATAAAAGTTTCAAACATGACATAGAAGTACACATATTTTTCGTCAACTTCTAACAGAATATGGATGATGAGATTATTGATATTAGTATGTGTGTCTAACATAATAGAGTAGAGAACAAAACCCTGATAACAACAAAAATTCGATGTATGTTCCTAGAATGTACACATAGGACATTGAAAACATTCCTGGAATGTCTTCAAAAGCACAAGAACGTCCCCTAAATGTCCCAGCATGGTCTCTGTCAGCATTTTAAACATTCCGTGAATGTCATATTGGAACATTCCATGAATGTCTACGAATATTCTTTGGACATTCACAGTATATTTTTTAGACATTTCCTGGATATAGTCGCTGCTGTGACATAATACCTACTATTTGTTGTTTCATGAGTTTTGTAAGAGAGACTAACTTTTTTTACAGTCACCTCCTGTTTTCATATGATATTTTTTGACATGTTTTAAAGTAAATTCAACTATCTATTTACTACAAAACAAATGAAAACAGGAGATGACCCAAAAATGGTTTTTCGTCTCATACAAAATTCATGAAAAAGCACATACGAGTTATTGTCACATCACCGACGATATACCAGAAGTATATTTGGCCATATGTACTAAATAATACATCCTTGATAAATATAAACATTTTTATTGCACACAACCTTGTCATATATTTTTCCCATAACCATCACTACGATATCATTCATTGTTTTGAATTGTACATTACAATTACAATCTGGTCATAACTGACCAATGAGCAATTTTAATTTAACCTAAATTACTACTGTTCCTTAAAATAAAGAGCTTACCCCATAGCGTCTCTTATCTAATCTAACAAGACCGTGCACTATTCTAACATACACAAGCACTATGATCTGCTTTTCACTATCACCTATCACTAAACTAGTTCAAAAGGCTTAGTCCTCTTCAATCTTCTAGTTTGCCCAGTTGTATCGAGGAGCTGGATTTCCTCAATATTCTCGTACTTCTGAAGTTGTTGCTCGTGACTTTCTGCCATCTTCTTGCTGATTACATCTAGGTTCCATTCCTAGGTCGTTATGGAAATCACTGTTTGTCACATACCAAGGAGCATCTACAATATAAAAATAATGTAGATGCTGTAATACAGTATAGTTTGTTCTGGAATCTTTGTATAATTTTTATATTCCTTGGTCTAGTACACCCCCATAGTGGGCATCCATAAATCCATACAGGTCTTAATATTTGTTTATAAAGTAATAACTTATTATGCATCGACAATGTGGAGTTTCTTCCAATTAGCCAATACAGTTTTTATATCCTTCTTTTGCCTTTCATAGCCAAAAGTCTATACGTTTCCTTCCTGGTTTTTTTTTGTAGACCAGTTTCAGCTGATTCTAAAAAAATTAAAATGAATGGTAATTTTTCTATTCTTTACAAGTAAAAATAAAAAGAAATAGGTACTATTTACAGGTAATAATATGCATAAATAACTCGTTTCATAAAGAACAAAGAAAATTGAAAACGGATTTTAGAATACTTACATAATTGTTTAAACAAAAGATATCCAGCTAGAGCAAAACTAACAGACAGAACAGCAAAAAAGCCACTAATTTTCATTTTCCCAATGTTCTTTATCTATATGCATTTTCCACTCAGAATTTTTTAGGTGGTTATCATGAAATGTGATGACCACGCGACCTTACATAGATACACTTGCAGCAGATTTGAAAATAAACGCAAATTGAATAGTAAATGGACCCTCTTAAATTATAGGATGTTGGTAGTATGTTCATAGAATATCTTGTGATAACATTCCAACAATAATTTAATAGATATTCACCGAATGTTCCTTGAATGTCCAGGACATCCAAACATTACTAGAACTTTGATAGTACATTCCTGGAATGTTTTGTGTTGTTAGGGAAGATCGTGCACTATTCTAACATACACAGGCACACAAGCACCATGCTTTGCTTTTCACTATCACCTATCACTAAACTAGTTCAAGAGGCTTTGTCCTCTTCAATCTTCTAGTTTGCCGAGGAGTATCGAGGAGCTGGATTTCCTCAATATTCTCGTACTTATGAAGTTGTTGCTCGTGACTTCCTGCCATCTTCTTGCTGATTATATCTAGGTTCACTTCCTAGGTCCTTATTGAGATCACTGTTTGTCACATACCAAGGAGCATCTACAATATTTCTCAGTATATTTTGTTCTGGAATCTTTGTCTAATTTTTATATTACTTGGTCTAGTACATCCCCATAGTGGGCCATACAGGTCTTAATATTGTATTGTCTTAATATTGTAGTGTAGTAAATCCATACAGGTCTTAATATTTGTTTATAAAGTAATAACTTATTAGGCATCGACAATGTGGAGTTTCTTCCAATTAGCCAATACACTTTTTATATCCTTCTTTTGCCTTTCATAGCCACAAGGCTATACGTTTCCTTTCTGGTTTTTTTTGTAGACCACTTTCAG
The DNA here is from genome assembly GCF_917563875.1 of Diabrotica virgifera virgifera. Lineage (NCBI taxonomy): Eukaryota > Metazoa > Arthropoda > Insecta > Coleoptera > Chrysomelidae > Diabrotica > Diabrotica virgifera. The sequence continues at coordinate 44,910,226 of NC_065446.1, forward strand.
CTGATTCTAAAAAAAAATTAAAATGAATGGTAATTTTTCTGTAAATAGATGGTTTTGCTTGTTTTCGATTCAGAGGGTTGCACAATCGCTGGAGAGCTGTTTCTACCATTTCAGGCTTCCTCAACAGCGCTAGCATGCACTCCTTGTAACAAAAAGAAGAAAACTTCTGTTGGAGTGAAAGTAAAAAAAAAGAAAGATATACTCCAACAGAAGTAAGGAAAAAAAGAAAAGACTAGGTAACTAAATGTAAGCTATGGGACAAATATATGAGACATAATATGTAGAGAGATGGGCTGTATAAAGAAAAGGGTGAAGTGACTTCTACGTTGAGAAGCCGAAGTAAGAAAAATAAAAAATACTACTTTGCAGTTACTGAAGAAAGGGGGATTAGAAGGGATAGAAGTAGAAGTGGGAAGAGACAGAGGCAAACTGAATAGAGTTGGCTAGCTATAGATGCAAGAGAGCAACTTGACACTCAAGGATGGATACGGCTCGTTTGCATGCCTGTCGAAGAACAGTAGCTCTATATAGATAGTAATGATGACTAAAAGATGAAATAATAAAATAAGAATAATGTACTGAAACTGAATGAAGATGGATAATTGCTAAAGACGAACAAGATAAATAAATCTAACAAATCATGGGCGCCATGAAAATGATATTCGATCATTTTCCCAGGTATCTTACACTGCTGTCAAATATTAAATATATTAAACCTGTAATAATGAACATAAAGGAATAATAAAATAATTGATATACAAAATAAATAAATATTTATTAAAAATAACTACTAGATTTTTGACAATCTCTGAGTTACACAAAGTGTATATCATGTGACTCCAAAATGACATAAGTTATACAAAAAGTTATATTTGAGATAATAATAATGTTACCTGTTACAAAACTTAAAGGTATAAGTACCTCTTACTAATATATAGGGTACAACTCACATGAGTCTTCTACCAAATGGTTATAGTACGCCTGCTACGTACAACTAAATGAAACTGACAAAGATGAAAATACTACAAATAAATAGGCCCAAGCCTCACTAAGAGAAAATACCATAATGAATAAATAAAGTTAAATATACAAATGAATAAAGTGATAGTAATGAAGTAATTAATACCGAAACGATGACCTAAATTAACCGAGAAAATGCAATGAACTAAAGTAACGACGAATTAACCGAACAATCGAAATAAAGCGAATAACAAGAAAATATTTGGGAAACAAGCAAGTAATATTACAAAATAAATTTACCCGAATTACATAAACCAGTATCAAAGCAATAATAAAGTATTAAAAACCTAATTTTCTCTAGGCTTATTCCTGTGCACAAGAAGTTACCGTAGATACAAAGTTTGGGAACCAAATACAATAATATACAAATATGTCATATTAAAAAAAAACAGAGGTAAACTAAATCTGGAAAAAAATTAATTAACATGGTGCATTAAATCAAATGTCTGAAATATAAAAACCAAAGTTACTTAATGCACAACACTAAATGTTCCCAAACGAGATTGCGGTTGCCTCCTAGAAAATGAGCATCACGATGATGCGCCTCCATGCCCCCCGTAGGCCCAGGTGGCAGGACGAAAAGGAGCTGGAATGTCCCCCAAAAACTGGTTCCCAAAACCCCAATAGTGACTTGGCTGTGGTCGTGGCTGGAATCGACGCCTTCCAGGTGGTTGAAGGATTTACATGGTAGGTTCTAATATTTCTCCCCAAATAGCTAAAAAACATTCCCAGTTTTAGTTTATTTTTTTCACTCGAGCATGTGTGAATAAAAAACAACAGAAGAAGTAATGAAGAAGAGGTTTTTAGAATGAACAGCAATAAAAAACATCAATTAGCAAGGCTTATCAGATGTAAGAAGATACTGTGTGTGACCTTGATGTAGTATTTAAATACAGAATGATATTGAGAACAAAAGATTATAGGATAATTATATTGCCAGTGTGATATGAGCATAGCATTATATTTTTTTATTCACAATTTATGAAATATTGGGTGTGGACTAACTTTAAACTTTACTACCCCAAAAAATTACGACTATGAGAATTTTCTCCGAACACATATTACATACAGTGGAGTGATTAAGAGAAACCAAATTAAGAAAGAATATTTTAAAAGAAAATTTATGTAATATCCCCTAACCTTTATATGTCAAAAAGTTATTTACCGGATAGGTCAGTTGTTCATTTACTGTCCCTCTAGAAACTCTGGATGGATTCTGGGAAAACCACGGGATACCATTTTTACTTCAGTGGGACTGCATTTTTTTTCCAAATAGAATGGCTTAAGAAATGAAACCTTCCGCCATTATGGAACCAAGTTCGTCGACCGAATCCTAGCACACTTCACAGCCAAGTAACGGAAAACGGAAGATCGCTTTGTCAAATTTTCAGAACGATCAGAACGTCAACGACCACGGAACACGAATTAAATTCAACAACAGAGGCGTAGAATGTTCCGTATAGAATGTGACGTCACGTAAATATTTAATTACGACAAAATTAGAGGATTTAATTGCGCGATCACGAGAAAATAATTTAAAAAAATAATTAAAGCGCTAAAAATGATATTATAACGGGTGGACCGTTACATCATCTGAATCGAAAAACAGCTCAACCATCAATTTAAGGGGAACTTCAAAAATCATTGAATTTCCCATTGGGACGCGATACAGCGGCATCTCTTAACAAATTGAAGAGTCTCAAATGCAGAATTCACCACTCAATAAAATTAAAATGGTAAATATTTATTTAAATTTGAGACTCTTCGTGTTGAAAGTTCTTTCTGGTACATCCTTAATCTGCGACTTTTACAAGTTATAAGACCGCAGACGACGAATATAGAAAACAAAAAGGACTCCTTGCAATCACATTCCGTTTTCATTCGTCTCGGAAAAGGACAGAAGAGGAACTTTCTAGTACTCAAATCTGAGTAAAGATAAAAAAGTAAATAGATGGTTTTGCTTGTTTTCGATTCAGAGGTCGTCTTTGTTCGATCGCAGTTGAGTGTAATCCGAACAAATGTGCTTTATAAAAACGCTTTATATTCCACTTATACAAATTAAATGAAACAAGTGAGGGTATGTTTCTTTAAATGTACATTAATAGAAATTTTTCAATATTATTTCTACGCTCATATAATAAACTATGTCTTCTTCTTCTTGATGTGCCTATCCGTGACGAATGTTGGCGATCATCATGGAAATCTTCACTTTATCTGCAGCATTGCGGAAAAGCTGCACAGATGTTGTGTTGAACCAGGTTCTGAGGTTCTTTAACCAGGATGTTCTTCTTCTTCCTGGACCTCGCTTTCCAAATATTTTTCCTTACAGGATGGCTTGTAGGAGGGCATATCTGGATTCATTTCGCATTCTTCTAAGAACCTCCTCATTTGTGACCCGATCAGTCCATGGGATTTTAATAATTCTACGATATAGCCACATCTAAAATCCTTCCAATTTTCGGCACATATCCTCGTTCAAGGTTTATGATTCAACACCATAAAAAAGGACAGAGAAGACGTAATATCTCAGCATTCTTACTTTTAGGTCAAAACGGCAAACAGGTGTATGTTTTCAAAAAACTTTTGATAGTGTGTAAAAAATATTTTTTTGAAAAGTTTTTTGAAAACATACACCTGTTTGCCGTTTTGACCTATTTAGAAGTGTGTACAAGTCTTGCAGTCTTTTCCAATTTCTTACTTTTATACCAAGAGAAAGGTTGACGCTTTTAAAAAACGCCCCCATACGGTTGAAGATTGATCTAGCTTTTCCGATGCGCGTTCTTATTTCTTGGATGTTGGTCCATTCTTCATTTATTATGGTACCGAGGTAGTTGTAGTGCCTCACTCTTTCTACACGGGTTTGGTTGATATAGAGTTGACCTTCTGTTATCTTTTTCTTGCTGACGATCATAAGCTTTGTTTTCTTTACGTTTATATTGAGTCCATATTGTTGACTGTAATAGGTGATTTTGTCCATGAGGACTTGTAGGTCTTCTAGGTTGTCCGCAAATACTATGGTGTCATCTGTATACCTGATATTATTTAGCCGGTACCCGTTTAGTAGAATACCTTTTTCAATTTCGTGGAAAGCTTCGATAAATATTCTTTCAGAGTAAAGCTTGAAAATTAGGGGGGACAAAATGCAGCCTTGCCTCACTCCACGCATGATTTTGACATATTCGGTGAGTTCACCGTCAACTCTGAGGTTTGCAGTCTGATTCCAGTAAAGGTTTCTAATTATTTTCAGATCTTGGTTGTCAATTCCTGCTTCTTTTAGTATTTGCATCATCTTGGCGTGTTGTACTCAATCAAACGCCTTCTCGTAATCAACCAGACATGCGTATACGTCGCAATTTACGTCTCTGCATCTCTGGAATAAGACTTGTATTGAAAACAAAGCCTCTCTCGTACCAACAGCGTTTATGAACCCGAACTGGTTGGGCGAAATTTGATTTTCACATAGCTTGTAAATTCTCGTATGGATTAACTTTAGGAACAATTTTCGGAGATGACTCATTAGGGTTATCGTACGATATTCTTTGCACTTTTTGGCTCCTGGTTTTTTTGGAAGTGCAATAAACTCAGACTTCAGCCATTCTGTTGGTATTTGTCCAGAGTTGTATATGTTGTTGAATATATTTGTGATTATTGCTATTGATTCGTTGTCCATCAGTTTAAGTAGTTCTGCTTGTATATTATCGGGACCTGCTGCTTTGCCATCCTTCAGCTCTGTTATGGCAGAATAAACTTCCTGCTGTAATATTTTTGGTCCATCATTTACCTCTTCTTCTAGCTCAAAGGTGTTTCGCTTTGGTCTTCAAACAGTTTTTCTAGATATTCTTTCCACGTTCTAATTTTACTCTGTTTATCTAAGATGATGTTTCCGTCAAAACATGTCTAGTGGCTGTAATTCCCGTGTACTCGGCTAAATGATTCTAAAAAGAAACAGACCTACCGCCTAAATATTTTGTGTTGGTATCATGTGACGTCACGGGCTATGACGCCGATGACGTGCAACGGTAGAAGTATATTGGACGGACTGTATATAGTTCTTGTATTGATTTTGCTTCTTCTCCTAGTACCAATTGACTTGTAAAGCTAATAAATCAACTTTAGTCTGATCATTTTAATAAAAGGTAATTTGCCAAACATCTTTGACTTCACAAAATAAAAATATATATGGAAAAGTAGACGATAAACGACAAAGAGGACCCTCGACGTCCTTAATGGCATTTATGAAAAGGGACAACATACATAAAGCATAAGGAAAAAGGGATATCATTGAATTGACTTTAATTTTAATATATTGCATTGTATGAAAAGGGTTGATAGGATTTCAGAGATATTAGAAGGGAATTAGAAATCCTGAAACGGCAAATATTTCAGTCTGTTTTTCATTTAAATGTCCCGAAAGTTTCAATAAATCAGCACATCTGTAATTTCACCTACATATAAAAGATATAAATGTGTTTAACAAGAACAATAACCTTTTAATTATATATTGTATCACAAACGGCAGTATTATTATTTGACGCCCTTCGTCACGTTAAGTCGCCATAGCTCTTATCTTGAGATTTTTTATTTTCCTCAACAGTTTACAATTCATTAGTCTATTTATACGGTATATGGTTGGTACAGTATAAATACGGATGCTCGTCATTGTGTTCGTCAGAAATCTAAAAATCCTGAATTTATTTTAAATCATACCTATCACATTAATTATTGCAGAAGTGAATTTAGTACATGTGGTGAGACCGCTCCCTTCTGAAAAAAATTCTGATTCAGTTTCTTTGTGGATTCCTATTCAAAAATGGGACATCTTGGATATTAGTGCAGCCGAATATGTCTGTGTAGATTTTGGCATTGGATCCGACCATCACTTGTAACACCGTTGCCGTATCCTCTATTTTTTCATAATATCACATTACAATTTTTTGTGATATTATACACGAGCGGGACACCCTCAAAAAAGCGTTTAGTTTTCGAGATACATACTGACCACGGAGGGGTGAATGGCTAATTTTATTCATAATTTATATTTTCGAGGGTGATGAAAACGAAAATAAGGTTTATTTTGAATTTCATGTGGGGGAACATTGTCAAAATCGCAATTTTAACCTAAAAATAAAAAAAATTAAATAACGTTTTTGCGTTTACCTCGCTACAACTCTGTTCCATTTTAATATTTTTTTCTGAAATTTTTACAGTATATAGCTCCAACATTTCTGAAGACAAAGGTACCTGCTTCAAGTTTTTATTCTTATCATGATAAAGGTTATGAAATTTTCAAAGAAAAAGGTGCGGATTTGTGCACTGCAAAGTTTAATCGCAAAAGTTGTGTGACGAAGTTTAAAATTTAGCTTCTTAATCACGTTTATTTAAAAGTAGAGAGTACAAACAAGTTTCCTGGTAAGTTTTAGATCAAAATGTTTTATAGAAAAAAAATAGTGCAACTTTTAATGTCGACATTAGAAATCCCCAATATAACGCTTATTTTTTGAGGGACAGACAATCTAGGTCTAATTTCTCACCTTTAATACTATCCTTGGATTATAAGCTTTCATTTGACACCTCATTTGTCATTCTACCCAGTATAATGACGGAGAAGTAAACGTTCTTATTCTATTATTCTTGTAGGTACATTTAACATTGATTGAAATTATGAAAGAAATGGGATGGCAACACTGTGACGCACAAACATAAGATTCTGCTGTGCGTTACATAGGGTGCACTAATTCCCAAGATGTCCCAAAAATGTCTCCTTTAAACAAATCTGAAGGGTGCCGGGTGGAATTTTTGGGCAGAAATTGTTTAAACAATTTTTTTAAACAAATACAAAAGATCATATTTTTTTGCTCTGGAACATATATTTTTAGATTTTTTGGGTCAATTTAAACAAGAAAATTATCTTGTAATTTTTCTCAGAAATTGATAGTTTTGGAGTTATAGGCGAGTTAAAATCTGAAAAATGCGAAAATACGCATTTTCGAGGCTTAAAAACTTATATTTAAATTAGTATTTTTGAGGTTGTCAGATACTTAGATTCAATACTGAACATTCAGCTTCAAGATTCTGAAGAGTGATCGCGTCTAACTTTAATTTATACCGTTGTTTTTTAATCGTTAAATATGCGTGTTTATGCGATTTTTTGCCGGTGCGGCGCGCTCCATTTGAAAAATCTCCTATTTTCCTCTGAAAAATATTTTTTCTAGATTCTTTGTGTTATTCTAAATAAAATAAGTTTTTTGTCATTTTTCTCAAAAGTTAATAGTTTTTAAGTTATAAGCGATTTAAAATCCGAAAAATGACAAAAAATGCAGTTGCGGATTTTAAATCGCTTGTAACTTTAAAACTGTTAATTTTTGAGAAAAATGTCAAGAAACTTATTTTATTTAGAATGTCCCAAAGAATCTAGAAAAAATATTTTTCGTAGGAAAATAGGAGATTTTTGAAACGGAGCGCGCCTCACCGGCAAAAAAATCGGATAAACACGCATATTTAACAATTAAAAAACAACGGTAAAAATTAAAGTCAGACGCGATCACTCTTCAGAGTCTTGAAGCTGAATATTTAGTCTTCAATTTAAGTATCTGGCAACCTCAAAAATACTAATTTGAATATGAATTTTTAAGCCTCGAAAATGCGTATTTTCGCATTTTTCAGATATTAAATCGCCTATAACTCGAAAACTATCAATTTTTGAGAAAATTTACAAGATACCTTTCTTGTTCAGAAGGACCCACAAAATTCAAAAATATATGTTCCAAAGCAGAAAAAGGTGATTTTTTGTATTTGTTTAAAAAAATTATTTAAACAATTTCTGCCCAAAAATTCCGCCCGGCACCCTTCAGATTTGTTTAAAGGGGACATTTTTTAATAGGAATCCACAAAGAAACCGAATCAGAAATTTTTCCGGACGGGAGCGGTCTCACCACATGGACATTAATATTCAATGTAAATAAATAAAACAATAAACTATAAAACAATATTGTATAGAATATTCAATGTAGTAAATAATAAAAACAAATCTAAAGTTTCAAAACAATACTGTAAATAATAAAAACAAATCTGAAATGTCAACACCGCAACTGACCAATAAGTGGTACCAATGTATGCCAAAATGTCACATTCGTTATATCACAGTTAAAGTGTGATCCGAACAGATATGCTTCATAAAAATGCTTTATAATCCATTTATACAAATTAAATGAAACAAGTTATGGTATATATCTTTAACACGTTCAGTGCCACATGTATCCAACGTGGATACACGCGTCACACTGATTTAGTGGCCGCGTGTATCCAATGTGAATGCACATGTATTCTTGTATTTTGAGTCGTGTACATCCGCACCAAATACACACTGTCTAAATATCTTTATGGGTGCTTGTAAGTAGTGGCCTACGAAATTCAAAGCTCTGGTTGGCCTGCAGGTACTGCAATGATTTTTGCCTAGACATATGTTTAAACAAAATAAAGGGAAATGAAACAAATTATTTATTTGATACAGAAAAAAAATATATATAATAAAACATTTATGAGTTAAAAAACAAATTAAAAGATAGTATTTTTCGATAAAATGAACGAAATGAAACTATTACTAGATACATAAAAACGTGTAGCCGGATACATGCGGTCAAATGATACATGTGACCGCATGTATCCAATGCGGATACATATTAAAAATGACGTCGTATAACAATAAAATCATGTTTTTACAGGTTTTTCTTGAACTGGCATACTAAGACCATGTTTTATATTTGTTTTCTTCAATTTGACAACTTCGTCCTGTGGAACCCTATTTTTGTGTTACCGTGGTGGCACTCAATGTGTTAAGTTTAATTTAATAGAAATATTCAAATATTATTTCTACGCGTATATACCTAATAAAATATGTCTAGTTGCTGTAATTCCAGTGTACTTGGCTAAACGATTCTAAAAAGGAACAGACCTACGACTTAAATATTTTGAGTTGGTATCATGTGACGTCACTTGCTATGACGCCAATGACGTGCAAAGGTATTTGTACTGTACGAACTATATTTTACTGTCTTCAAGACTTTTGATAATATGATTCGTATACGAGTGAAATTATTTATGTACGTTAGATAAATAAATTATGGAAGCAATATTTGTTTAATGACATTAATCATCAGCATGTATTTGTTAAACTGAAACAAATTGATTTAATTTTTAAATAAGCAATGTATTATATAAATATTGACAAATCTTTAATATTTGACATAACTCTTTAATGCAATTAAAAATAAAATAGGTAGATATATTGAATGAGGTGACTTTAGGTCTATTCCTCTGAGACCTTTTCAAATCTACTGTCGTTCTCTAGCCCTAGATGGCATTCTCTAGCCGTTTGTTCCTTCTGAGGGTAAACATTTTCTTAAAACCGTACGAGGTTGATCGATCGCTATGGATGGCTTGCATGTCTAGGATTCAGAGTAGAGGGGTAGATGTCTTTCTGTTATACTGACTAGCAATCAAAACCACCCTGTCCTACTCGTGCGCAATTGACTGTCGTAAGTAGTACCGTACTCCGAAAGAGAAATGGCTGCTGTAAGGCTGACGACACTTTCGGAGCACTATCTTTCATATAGATGTGATCTCTGTAGTTGGTCCGGCTGCTTCTTTTCTTCTTCTTCTTTCTTCTTAATGACTGCATACTATTCCATTCCTTCCTACTTCCTGATATCCTTACTATCACCTCTCTCACAGTCACAGGGCTCATACCTATTTCTGTATGTATTTTGCTTCTCTCCACTTTCCATCTATTGCACTCCAGAATTGTGTGAGTAGTAGTGTAGAAGTATTCGCAGTATATGCATTTCCAAACTTACGAAGATAGGTCCTAAAACACCCGTGCCCTGTGAGCACTTGTGTCAGGAAGTAATGCAGTCACCTGTGACCACAGTCCACCCACTCTCTTAGGTTCCAGATTAGCATCTTTGTCCACCTTATCAAGCCTGGTCCTTTTTAAATTCAGTAAATAAATAAACAAGAGTTTAATATTTATTGCTGCCAGACGTTCGGTACAAAAGTGCTATTAGTCCTGTCGCCAGGGGGGGTACAACGGCCTTCTTAATTCAGATGGACTTACCCAAGTTTTTTTTATGTATTTTGGCCCGTAGAACACGGAATTTTTTGGGTAACAGTTGATCCGGATGTCGATAAGATTGTTATAAACAAAGAAGTTGAGGAATTACATAACAACGATTTCTCGCAAAACAAAACAATTTTTTGTGTTTTTTGGGTCATTCTAACCAAAAAATGTTCCTACAAGTTTTTTCGTAGGATGCATAGTTTTCGAGATAAACGCGGTTGAACTTTCAAAAAATCGAAAAATTGCAATTTTTGAACCCGAATAACCTTTGAATAAAAAATAAAATAGCAATTCTGCTTACCGCCTTTAAAAGTTTAAGTCAAATTTTATCTGTTTTGAATATTTGGATTGCTTAAAATTTATTTTTTGATTGTTAAAAAAAGCTATAAACACATAGTGTTTCCCGTGCCTAATACATGCGTTTTAATGCATGCTACGTAGAAATAGCCATGCTTGCACTTTTACCTCCTCTACCTACTCATTCGATTTTAAATGAGAAATCATTGAAAACATCACTCAAGCACTAGGTGTTTATAGCTTTGTTTTAACAATAAAATAATAAATTTTTAGCAATACAAATAATTAAAACCGATAAAATTTGACTTGAACTTTCAAATGCGGTAAGCAGAATTGCTATTTTATTTTTTAATCAAAAGTTATTCGTGTTCTAAAATTGCAATTTTTCGATTTTTTTAAAGTTCAACCGCGTTTATCTCGAAAACTATGCATTCTACGAAAAAAATTGTAGGAACATTTTTTGGTTAGAATGGCCCAAAAAATACAAAAAAATGTTTTGTTTTGCAAGAAATCGCTGTTATGTGATTCCTCAACTTCTTGGTTTATAACAATCTTATCGACATCCGGATCAACTGTTACCCAAAAAATTCGTGTTCTACAGGTCAAAATACATAAAAAAAACTTGGGTAAGTCCATCTGAATAGAGGAGGCCGTTGTACCCTCCCTGGCGACAGGACTATATATGGCAACATTATGACTATGACTGATAAAAAGAAATATGAAACGCAATGAAAAGTACGCGATAAAAGTAATATAAATTCTTGTTTATTCTAAAATAGGGTATAATTATATTGGTGAACCTTTTGTTTAAATTAAATTAAATTTAAATATACCAAACAATACCACAACTGATAAAAATATACGACGTAGACCGTCGTAATAAACGAAGTCCCCCTCTCCCTTTTTCCAGTTTATGGATGTTCCCTTAGTACTAGATACATATATACTCCATCTAATTTACTTACCGTTGCACATCATCCGCGTCATAGCCCGAGACGTCACATGATACCAACACGAAATATTTAGGCGGTAGGTGTGTTCTTTTTTAGAATCACTTTGCCCAGTACACTGGCGTTACAGCTACTAGGCATATTTTATTATATACGCGTAGAAATAATATTTAAAGATTTCTATTAATGTTAACTTAAAGAAATACACAATAATATGTTTCATTTAATTTGTATAAATGGTTTATAAAGCGTTTTTATGATGCACATTTTTTCGGAATACACTGTAACTATAATCGAACGAAGATGATATTTTGGCATAAATTGGTAACATTTATTTGACAGTTGCGGTGATGACACTTCATATTTTTGTTTATATTCTTTGCTGTAAGTATTTGTTACATTATATTTACTGTTTTTGTTATGTACTTTACCGTAAGATTAAAATTTAATTCTTGTTTTCTATTTCTAAACTTTTTATTTATTTACATTGAATATTAGTTTGCTTTGCTGTATAATCCACTTCCGCAAAAATTGTGTGATGTATTTGATTTAAAATGAATTCAAGAATTTTTTTGTAATTTGGCAATGTCAACTTAGATCTCTAACGTAAATAATGACGTGCAACGGTAAGTAAATTAGACGGACTGTATTTATCAATTAATACTTCAAAGTTTGACTGATTAATTGAAAATGTGACAATTTTATTGTACTTATAAGTGCGCTGGAATAAAAGTGTTACCCTCCAAATTAACTTATTTATTTTCAGCACATAAGCAAAACGCTAGGACAGGACGATTTTTAAAATCATCATAGTATATTATAGCATCAATGTTTCGAACTATAAGCGATTCTTCTTCAGAGCCCTTATTCTTGAATTTCATGGAGTAGAAATGGTAAGAGAAAGTGACGTAAAAGTAAGCGTGGCTCCCTTAAACCGAAAATGCTCTATTATTGAAAAAAATTCTCTTAATCTTTGAGAGAAATGTCACTCCCTAAGGGAGTAATAATTTCTACTGGTAGTATGTAAGAGAAACTGAAAATGGGAGCAAAAATAACAATACATAACCTTAGAAAAGCGGAGAGATAAGTCTTAAAACCGTCTATTTTATTTCTATCTGCTTTCTTTAATATCCATGTTTGGGATGCATAATATTATTATGTAGCTCTTTTTCATATTTTCATGTGTTTCATATTCATAGCTGTTTTTGTGATAGTAAGTCCTCTGTGCATCTCTCTGTCACATAAAATGTTTTCTGTCTGAAATATCTTAGCTGATCCAATTGTATGGAACTCTGGTTTTTAATTACAATTTAGAGAAGTTTTTTTATTAAGAGGGTTCCCAATGCCAGATCTTGTCATTTTACACTGAAACTTATCCTTAATCCACATGTAGATGTTATAATGTAACTTCCATATGCAGATTTATGGATGTTTCTATCTATCTCCATATCTATAGAATAATGTCTATTAGATATCTATACAAAGATATTTCAAAGAGTAACAAGTCTGAATTAGAGTGGTTTCGAGGCAAATGTTGGGAAGTGCTTCAATAACCAATATTTACGAATTACAAATGGTAATAACTCTATAATAACGTTCAGTGAAGATGTCAGGCATATATTTTGTCATAAAATGGTAATTATTTTAGTTCCAAAGTGTAACAATTCGAGTTGTTCCATTTTGTAACTGATTTTTTTCCTAAGCGTTTTATTTTCTCATTTGCAAACAGTTAGATTTCTAAATTTTACTCTTCAGAGTTGGCTTTAAACGTTAAAAAATTCAGAGACTGAATGTCCAAGGACAGATTATGAAAGAAATTAATATCTTCGCAAGAAGGCATAATATAATATATTCTTTTCCTATAATGGAATCACATTACTGCTTAGCTCGCACACAGAGAATATATTTACAGGGTGGCTTGAACTTATCTGAAATGTATCGGTTGTATCTAAAGCAGTGCACAGAAAATAATTGTCAGTATATTAAAAAGCATTTATATGGAAATGTTTTTAATACTGAGTACAATTTTTAAATTTTCTCAGCCAAAAAAATGCATGTTCTTCTGTGAATATTTTAAAGATCTATCCAATGAAGAGGATCTGAAAAAAACAGGAAAGCTTTAATCCTCACATTAATGAAAAGAACCAAAGTCAATTCGAAAAGAAAACGATTTAAAACTGTCTTCTTCGTCAAAACTCTAGTATGTTGTTTTGACTTGCTAGCAGTTCAGGTTGTTCCAAACAGAGACAGAAGTGATTTTTTTTTTTTAAAAAGGCTTGCCTGTTACAATTACACAATTTACGATATACATAATAAACAAGGATATTACTTTTTATGGCATGACGGGTAGCTTGTAAGGGTGTTAACAAAATATGGGTGTAAACAAAGACAGAATCCCAATACAAGTACAAACATGGAAACCGCAAGGTAGAAGAAGAAGAGATAGGTACACCGAGAAAAAGTTGGCAGGCAGGAATAAACAAAGCAAGTAGATCAATGTGCGGACAGAGAGGAATGGCGAAAGCATATCGGAAGACGGAAAACGTTGTAAACCGATAATATACAGGGTGTTTCATTAATAATTGTCCATATAGTAACTGGAGAAACCTTAGCACAAAATACGAACATTTAACCTAAAACACTTAAATAAAATTTAACTCCTTACTGAGTTACAGGGTGTTTTATCTAAAAATTTATTAATTATTTGTACCCAGTACTTTAAAACTATTTCACGTATCCTTATCATACTTGGCATAAAGTGTAGGTACTGTACACCCTACGAAATTATGATAAGCAAACGTTTCTACCTACTACCAGAGGTGTACTATAGGTAATAGTGAATGGTTAACCCTTCCCAAATCCTATGCCACTGGTGGAATTGCTATTTTTGCGAAATATTTGGATTCTCCAATACACTCTATTTAAATGATGTACTTTTCATTAGTAACGATAATGTCATTATTTTTCGAGATATTTGAAGTTGAAAATGAAAAGGCACAGAAATTTTGTGCTATGCATTGTGCCTCTTCATTTTTAACTTCAAATATCTCGAAAACTAATGACTTTATCGTTACCAATAAAGAGTACATCATTTATATAGAAAGTAATGGAGAATCGAAAAATTGCACTAAAATAGTAATTCCGTCAGTGGCGTAGAATGTGGGAAGGGTCAACCATTCAATTTCCACTGTCGTACGCCTCTGGTAGTAGTCAGAAACGTTAATTTAACATAATGTATGTAGTAGTGCTTACACTACCTACAAATAGGTAATATTTAACCCAAATCACTTAAATAAAATGTGGCTCCTTATTGAGTTGTAGGATGTTTGATTTAAAAATTACCTATTTCTACCCAGTACTTTAAAAGTGTTTGACATATCCTTATCATACTTGCCAATAAGTGTAGGCACTGTGTATCCTTCTAAATTATTTTAAATAAACGTTTCTCGCTACTATTAGAGACGTACGACAGGGGGGAGTGAACGGCTGACCCTTCCCAAATTCTTCATCACTGATGGAATTGCTATTTTAGCATAATTTTTAGATTCTCCAATACTTTCCATGTAAATAATATACTCTTCTTTCGTAACGATAGCATCCTTAGTTTTAGAGATATTTGAAGTTAAAAATGAACGGGCACAACACATTAAATCAAAATAGGTATTTTTCTATCCCGTTTCATTTTTCTTCATCAACTTCAAACATCTCGAAAACTGATGGCTTTATACTTACGAATGAGGAGCATATTATTTACATACAATATATTGGAGAATCCAAAAATTGCACTAAAATAGCAATTCCGCCAGTGGCGTAGAATTTGGAAAGGGTCAACCTTTCACTTTCCCCCGTCGTACGCCTCTGGTAGCAGCCAGAAAAGTTTGTTTAACATACTTAAGTAGAGTGTTAAGTACCTACACTTGCTGCCAATGACAAAGATATGTCAAATGGTTTTAAAGTACTGGATACGAATAGTTTTTAAATTTTTAAATAATACTCAGTAACTTAGTATAGAACCACATCTTATTAAAGTGTTTTAGGTTAAATTTTCATATTTTGTGCTAAGGTTTCTCCAGTTACTATATGGACAAATGTTAATGAAACACCCTGTACATATATAATTCCCATAATGCTAACTTTATGTAAAAAAATTAAAAACACAATGAGGGTGTAAACCTCCGCGGGGTTGATCCGGGTTGAAGCCTTATCGCTGTGTAAAAAAAAACATATATTTATTAGCATTTAGTATTAGTATTTAGTATTAGCATGTAGTTTTTTTTTGTCGATTTAATTATTTGTAAATTAATTTAAGTTGGTTAGGGCCATGAATGAGGAGTATACCTACTGGTCAATTAAATGTTTCCACTTCTACATATGTATGTATGTATGTGCGTGCATAAGTATTATATGTGCGCACATGTACCTAATGTATTATGTAATGCAATGTATTATATTTGGAATATTGTAGCAAACAGTAATTTATTATCTATCGTGGCTGAATGGATCAAGTAATCCAAAGCCAATAAGGAAGAAAAAAAAAAAACTTTATGTACTGTAACAGTTAACTTTAAAATATTAAACTTATACGTTAATGCAAATACGAACTTTTAGAAATTTGAATTGTTGAGTCTTATTATTGATAATTTGTATTGATATTATGATAAAACCAAACATTAACTACGATTTTTTTGTTTCAGGTATGTTAAGATACTTTAACATCAGAGTGTAAGTAGATATTGGATAAACTTATTACATAGTATTTTATATTATAATTTTAAAGTTTTATTATATTTTTAATACAATGATTAAACACAACATAGGTCCATTATCGTCAATATTCTCTTTGACATCTACCTCTACTTTATTATTACGCTCTCTTATTTTTAGACAAGGAGAAAACGGCGGCTTCGTTGAAAAAATATTCCTATGAGATTTTTTGTACATAATCACATTCGTGCGTGAGGCACCCCAGAATAAGGTTTAAGAAGCCACCCACGCGAAAAGTAGTCCCAATTTGTTTAAACATTTTTTTAAACAAATTGCAACAATCAATATTTTCGGTCCGGACAAAATTTTTTAGATTTCCTGGACAACTCTGAACAAAAAAGGTCTCTTGTAATTTTTCTCTAAAGTTGATCGTGTTCGAGTTAGAATATAAATTTAAGATTGAAAAAAACGAAAAATGGCGACTTTCAATGCCCAAAAGCACCAATAGAAAATATTATTTTTGAGATTACCAAGTACCTTAATTAAAGTTAAAACCTTCTTGTATCCGCTACCGATGAGTATTTTGGGCTTATTTTATTTTAAACTATTGTTTATTAATTGTTAATGCAGAGCTTATGATAGGGCGGCGCTCGAGCTGCTGCGCGTCTGGATTATATTATATTATGTAACTCGGGCGTTCTCGGCGCTTTTTTATACTTGTTAAATATACATACTTTTTAGTAACCATGTTTAGACCAGTAAGGATCTGTGAAAAAACGTCTATTTTTGGATGTGAAAGGTGGCATTCGGATTTTTGCAGATAAAGTTAGGTGACACCTTCAGTCAGTAATAATAATTGACTTATGCTCCTTCTCAAATATGCCCGGAACATTAATAAAAAAATTAAAATATTTACAAATTTCCAAAAACGTCGATTTTTTTCTGCTTTATTTGCTTATAACTTTAAAACCATTCGTTTTGGAACAAAGTCGTAGAGAAATAAAATAAAGATAATTGAATTTTGTATGATATACGACTGGTCAAAAATGTTTTAACTTATTACCTTGTCTGCAATATAGCAATAAATACAAAATAAGGGGGCAAAATACGCTTGATGTTATTCAATGTTTTTAACCACTTTGGTGGCACTTAGAACCTTAGTAATTCGCTTAGGAAATTCTTTGTAACATGCTTAAACAGTGTACCAAATTTCATTAAAATCGACCTAATAGATTTTGCGTAATAAATTTGCAATCTAAATGTTTTTAAAAAAGTTCAAATTTTTTAAAATCTTTCTGAACAAAAAGTAGATCATTTAGAAGTTGTCTAATTTTTTTACATATAAAGAGGTGCTCTACATATCTAATACACTTTACAGAATTAAAATCGGATTATTTAAGGGGTCTCAGCAATCTTTTAAACTTATAAAAAAAATTTTGGCTTATAAACAAATATGTAGCTTTGTTCAATAATAAAAAATTAATTTTTAGCAATGCAAATAATTAAAACCGGTATAATTTGACTTAAACTTTCAAATGCTGTTAGCAGAATTGCTATTTTATTTTTTAATCAAAAGTTATTCCCGTCCAAAAATTGCAATTTTTCGAATTTTTGAAAGTTTTACTGCGTTTATCTCGAAAACTATGTATCCTACGAAAAAATCCATAAGGAAAAATTTTTCCTGTAACTGGCTGTATACCATTAATTACAAAAATTGAAGAAAATCTTCTGTGTAAAAAGTATATTTACTTAAAACCCCAATAAAGGGCTACATTAAAAGACAAAACGTTTTCGCTCTAAAGAGAGCATCATCAGTGTTGTAAGCCTAAAATAAGTACAACCAAAATTAGTGAAGACAAGAGTAAAAAATTTAAAGGTTGACCAAGATAAAAAATTAGGTTATACTTACAAGCTCTACATGTCTACATGCTAAGCCGCCAAAAATACATGGGTTAAAACCCTTAAAACGCCGACCAAAAGTCTTACATTGGCGTGTTATATATTAAACCCTGGCGATGGGTGAAATTTAAACAAGATATACCTCACAGTTTTATATGACTATACCACGTGTATGTGTGTGGTTGAGTTGATTTCTCTGTCTTCACAAAGAGAAAGGTGAAAGCCAACTAATTACAGGTGACAGGTAAGAAAGCGTTTCTGACTGATGACAGCACGAGACAGACGGTCCAACACGAAGTTTTGTGAACTGATATGTAGTTAAGTACACTAGCCAATAGTTTTAAAATTTATTTGTAGTAAAATACGATAATGACAACAAACATCATGTGCTGGGATTACAAGTATTCACTATTAAACTACCAAGAATGATATACAGAGTGAAAATAACGTTATTAAAAAAAAACCAATTGTCAGTGGGGTTTAATAAGTGTATTACTAAAGATAGGCAACCAACCATACATGAGGTGTATTTTAAATAAAATGAAGATCTTATCTTGTGTTAATAGTTGAAAAAGAATAATTTGCCCATATGATCTAATGCATTTAGGGCAGAGAAAATAGGTATATTTTTCCTATACTATTAAACATGGTGAAGGCAATGTCTAGCTAGGTTGAAGTTGCTATTAATATAAGTATGCAGTTATTTGACCTCCAGCACGAAGATGATTAATATAGGTACCTAACTGAATGAAATTAGAAAGGCAACAAAGGTATGGTTAATGGTAAAATTATGAGGCAATGAGCTCTATTTGTCTAATATTTTAATATTAATATGGAGGATGAATTAATGTAACTGAAATTCGTACTATATTAAAGTTTATGGGGTATGTGAGGGTTACTCAACACTGATTAGGAATGATAGTTGTTATAAAAAGGTTTAAAAATATTATTCTGTCCATATATGTGTATATCTAGGACAATGAAAAAAATTAAGTAAGATTTTTCTAAGTTATTACCTTCATGGAGAAAATAAAGAAAGAAGGTGTTGAGTAAAAGTTTCAAAAATAAAAAGAAACATTTTTTTTAATATTAAAAAGTTAAAATTAGATTGTGAAAAGTAATTGGATGCAATCAAGTTGTGGAATTGTATATATCAGACAGCAGAGTAATTGAGATTGGTGAAAGAAATGAGAGAGAGACTGAGAGCCACAGGAGTCCGACCACAACCAGCTACCAAAAGATGGTGATGATAGGTAAGAAGATGAGAAAGATAGGTGTAAATGTGAAAATTAAATCAGTAAAGGGTTGATGTTGATGTTGATGTTAATGGAATGAATGTTGTATAGTGTTGGTTGGAAACTAGATGAAGACCCATACAAATAGATGGACTTGGAGAGTAATGAGAGGATATATTGCTGTAGTTGTGTATGAATTGTGACAGATAGGATGTTTAAAAATACGAAAAAACTTGTAAGAACATGTTTTGCTTAGAATTACCCAAGATATACAAAAAAATGTTTTATTTTGCCAAAAATCGATGTTATGTAATTCCTCAAGTTCTTTGTTCATAACAATCTTATCGACATCCGGATCAACTGTTACCCAAAATAATCGTGTTCCACGGGTCAAAAACACATAAAAATCTTGGGTAAGTCCATCTAAATAAAGGAGCCCGTAGCACCCCCTCCTGGCCACAGGACTAATTTGTTTATAAGCCAAAAAATTGTTTATAACTTTAAAACACTGCTGAGGCTGCTTAAATAATCCGATTTCAATTATGTAAAGTGCATTGGATAGGTAGATTGCTTCTTTATATTTAAAAAAAAATGACAAATCTTTGTATGTTCTAGTTTTTGTTGCGCAAGATTTTAAAAAATTTTAATTTTTAAAAAAAAGTTTAGATTGCAAAATTATTATTCAAAATCTAGTAAGTCAATTTTAATGAAATTTGGTGTACGGTTTAAGCACCTTACAAAAATTTTCTAAGCGAATTAGGAAGGTTTCGAGTATAACCCAAGTGATGGAACATTGAATAATAACAGGCTTGTTTTGTCCCCTTATTTTATATTTATTGCTATTTTGCAGCAAGGGAGATAAATTAAGATATTTCTAACCAGTCGCTTCTGACAGAAAATTTAATTATCTTTGTTTTATTCCTATACGACTTTGTTCCAAAATGAATAGTTTTAAAGTTATAAGCAAAAAAATTAGAAAAAAAACGAAATTTTTTGAAATTTTTAAATATTTTTTTTTTTAATAATTTTCCGGGCATATTTGAGAAGGAGCATAAATCAATTATTATTAACGAAGTTATCACCTAACTTTATCCGCAAAAATCTGAATGCCACCTCTCACATCCACCTAAAAACAGATCCTTACTGGTCTAGTTTTTTAGTTTTTATAAATCAATATGATGTTTTGATGTTTATTAAAATTTTTGAAGGTATATCGAAACGTTGAAATAGGTATCGTTGTCTTCATAAAATATAGTGAAAAAATTTCAGAAAAAAATTGGAACAGAGTTGTAGCGAGGTAAACTCAAAAAAACCTTTTTTTTTATTTTTAGCGTAAAATTGCGATTTTGACAATTTTCCCCCACATAAAATTCAAAATAAACCTCATTTTCGTTTTAAGCGCCATCAAAAACATACAGTATGACTAAAATTGGCCATTCACCTCTCCGTGGTCAGTACCTGGTCATTTTTATGGTGACTGTCTCTCGCCTATAAGTACTTAGGAAAAATAATATAATGAAACACAATTCACCGAATGCGTTCCCACTTATTTTTCTACGCAAGTGGGCAAAATCGCCAAGTATCAGCTTATATTTGACAAGCTGTACCTTTTATCATTCTTTACCTGGAATGTCCGTAATCAGGATAACTATTTTGAATTACTGGGTTTTCCAGACAATAAACAATGTAGCACAATTTGGTTTATAAATAAAATATAGCGAATTTTGACAAAAATATCAAAAATTAGCAAAAATATGCGGTTCAGCCCTAAATAAGCAACAATGTGGTGAAATATGCTAAATATGCATATTTTTTAATACTAATTATGTTCAAAAAGCTGTAATTTGCTCAGTAAACATAAAATCATGCAAATATACTTGAATTTTATGAATATGCATTTTGCATATTATAATCCGACCTCTACATATTTGTAACTGAAACAGTTAAGGCTATGGGTACATAATTCGCAAATATTTTACGTGTACCCCTACTTTTTCTGTCTTTACACGGCAAATTACGTGTAGTAAAATTCACACTGGCATGGATATGTAAACATTACTAGAATGTCTACTTGAAAATGTCATCATTAATTTAAAGAGATGGCTTTTTAATGTTCTTGGATAATTGTTATTTTTATAATTGCAAATTATTAATTCAGTTAATAAATGTGATAATTTTTTCACTAACAATGGATTCAGTGATTGTAATAATTTATTTGTACAACAAAAACTAATACTCAATCGAGAAAAGAGGAAAAGTGATTTTTTAATAATATATTGTTATTATGGAACGGTTACAATTTTGAACATCTTTAACAACAAAATACTTGGATCACAGAATATATTATTATCCTGATGTATTCTCTGCTTGGATCTTCCACAAATAATAAACAATAAATAACTTTTTATTAAGTTCACGTCTTAAATTAATTATTTATAGAATACACTTTATTTGTACAACAAAGACTAATACTCAATCAAGAAAAGAGGAAAAGTGTTAAAGTGATTTTTTAATAATATATTGTTATGGAACGCTTACAATTTTGAACATCTTTAACAACAAAATACTAGGATCACAGAATATATTATCCTGATGTATTTTCTGCTTGGATCTTCCACAAATAATACACAATACATAACTTTTTATTAAGTTCACGTCTTAAATAAATTATTTATCAAATACACTATATATCAATAATATTTAATCAATAACTCAAAATATTCCCGATGCAATGTCAAATATTTAAAATTGTCAGTGTCTGACTGACAATATATGCTGACAATATTATACTCGGCTGAGTGCGTTGTAAGACAAAGATAGATTTGGAAAATATTACCACGGCATTGTATTCATTTTTTTCGAATCCTGAAAAAACCAATAAATCTTTTTGAAAAATTTAAGCGCAGGCTGAAAGACTAAATTATTACCGAGGGCCGAAAGTCCCTTAGAATAAATAGAAAGTTTATTTTGAATGAGATATTTGAAGTTAAAAATCACACTAAATTTTCTCTTAGTTCTTCACCCCTGTAACTTATTAAAATAAACATTATAGAAGTTCTCAGGGACTTTCGGCCCTCGCTAATAACGTAATCTTTCACTCTGCGTTTAAATTTTTCAATAATACTTATTAGGTTTCTCAGGATTCGAAAAAAATGAATCCCCATTTGAATAGCATTGCAGCCGAAAATACGTACCGATCCTCTTAATGTTTTTGAAATTTTACCATCACGTTCATGTTTATTTGTTGTGTGTCATAATAGGAACGGATTTAATTATAATGAATAATGAAACACATATTTACTAGTGTTGATTGATTTTTGTATCTGGTGAAACCTAAAAACTGAAATTGACGTACGTTATTTATATTTTGTTGTCGAATACAAACTTACGGTTAATGAGTTTGCATGTGATTTTAACCTCAAAATGGTGCAAGCAACACAACGTGTAAAATGTAGAAATCTCTAAAAACGTATTCCTAAATTTAATAAAACTGTCATAAACAGGCGTAACCAGCATGTAGGCCATTCTTATTTCTGTTGATTTTCTTCTTCTTTGTTTGTTTTTTTTATCTGTAACAGATCAAAATATAAGAAGTATTTCATATCCATAGGTCGCTGGTTCATTCGATTCGAATATATGTAATATAACTTTCGAATTGATTCGAAAGCCCTGTGTCTCTTCTCGATCGACGATTGGGAATGATTATGATTATGATAATTACCACAGTTGTTGGTTAGGTAAAATTTAAAAAAAAAAGTGCACTCAAAAGAGTCCGTATCCCGAATTTATAAGCTCACCAATAATCTATTTCATCAAAAAAGTTATTGTCTTTTACATAGTAACAAATTCTTTGAACCTTGATACTTGCCCAAATATAATTTAAACGTAGACTTTACTGCAACAGTATTTGATAATTTTCAGGTAGTTGAATAAACTAGTAATTAACCTATTAATCGATAACTTTCACAATTAAATCGATTATTTCTGAAATGGCCTAAGTGCCATTTCGGCCATTTTCGTTTTAATATGCTAAATTATTTATTAGCCCAGATCCTAGCGTTTGGTGCAGAAAAGAACTAAATTTAATTATGCCTTACCTGCATTTCTGAGTGATAAAATAATCGTTTAGTGCATAAAGGACGTAAGTAAACTAACTTAGTCCCTTTAGTCGGCGCACACAGTGAGGGCGGTTTCCGCTTACGGTTAAACCGCGCGGACCCGCTTTTAAACGTTTTCAAAATGAATACACGTCTTTAAATGTACACGAACATAGTAAAAGCAGGTCCGCGCGGGCCAACTGCTTTAACCCGCCTGACCGCTTTTACTAGAATGACAATTTTGGTTTTTTCCGCGCGGTTTTAATGTTTACTGCAATGAAAATTTAGTTTATTCCCTCTTTTATAATTAGAATTAATAGTTCTCCATGGATTAATTTTATAAATTGTACATTATAATAAACAAAAGTAATAAAGTCAATCTTAATGAAACCCTAATTTGGTGTGACTTAGGTATTTCTAAAACCATTCCAGTATTAACTATTAACTAAATAAGTACTTGAAAAATAAATTTACAACAAAACTACTTACCTCAATTTTATAACAAGCTTTCCTTCCGGAAGGATAGCGTGCTTATGTAAATTACACCAGTTTTTAATTAAACGATACTCCTTCTTCTTCTTAAAGTGCCTATCCGTTCCGGATGTAGTCGATCATCATGGCTATCTTGACTTTGTTTACCGCAGCGCGGAACGGTTCAGTGGTAGTTGTGGTATACCACTTTCGTAAATTTTGAAGCCAGGAAATGCGTCTTCTTCCCGGTTCTCTTTTACCATTAACCTTCCTTTGGAGAATCAGTTGGAGAAAGCCGTAACGTTCTTGATTTCTCATTACATGTCCTAGATATTCTAATTTTTTTGTTTTGATGGTTATGAGAATTTCACACTCTTTTCCCATTCTACGCAGGAATTCCACATTAGTAATTCGGTCAACCCAGGATATACATAAGATGCGCCTATAACACCACATTTCGAAAGCTTCGAGCCGATTCATAGATACAACAGTTAGTGTCCACGCTTCCATTCCGTAGAGCAGAACTGTGAATATGTAGCATTTCAACAGACGGTATTTTGTTTTTAATGATATGTCTCCAGTGTTGAAAATGGGTCTCATTATAACGTATGCTGCTTTCGTTTTTATTATTCGCTGTTTAATTTCTGTTGAGCAGTCCCGTTGGCTATTTAAATTCGTACCCAGATATGTATATTGCTCAACTCTTTCGATATTCTGTTGATTGACCCTAAGTTGAGCGTTTAATATTGTTTTTAACGATACTCCACTTTCTCCAAAATATATTTAAAAGTCTCTTGAGTAATTCTCATATACTGGAAGAATCGTTCATTATCTTTTAATTTTTGAAATAGATGATGATATTCTCCATAAATTAATCTTTCTCGATTAATAGGATGTACATCAACTCTCTTTTTTTTTCAGTTTAGTCAAAACAGAATCTAAAGCAATTACCTATATCGTCATCGGAAGACGACATTTTGCTAACGCAACTGCCAAATTTGAACGATCTCTCTCGCTTTTGCCCGTCTTCACTGTGTTACCATACCCGCGCGCAAGAACCGCGCGGTTTGCCCGTAAGCAGGAACCCGCTTCCACTATGTGTGCCGCCTTAAAAAATAAATAATAAAATGTGTGTTGTGCTGTATTTGTTTTGTGTTAAAATGCATGCCTCTTGTGTCGAAATATTGTTACTGATTTACTAGCTTTGATACTGTGTTCAGTTAAGGGTAATGTAATATATTCGCATTTTTGTGGGAATATATCTAGTTCGGACGAAAATAGAAGCACTGAAAGTAAAGAGGAACTGTCTGAATAAGATATTCTTAGAAAAAGGCGCTGAGGTGTGAGAAATGATGACAATTATCAAACAAATAAAATAAAAAATTCAGAGTCTGTGGTACTGCGTAAAGATTATAAAACGTTTTTGTGACGACTGCCGTGGGCAAAATAAGAACCACCCTGTTATAAGTTTATGTTTGGCCCTTACAGATTAAGGAGCTTCGATAAAATTAAACAGTATCTTCCCATGAGAGGACACTCCTTATTTCCATGTGATGCCATGACTGCCTGTGTAATTAAAAGGATATTTGAAATTCATAAGTACACAGAAATTATTTTTAATACAGGTGCCAAAAGCAAGTTTATTGTAAAACAATTTAAAACGAGCGAAATTCTTGATTTTAAACAATGGTGGTCTAAGTATTTTAAATAGACAAGCGTCCACTGAATCTCAAAAAAGAAATGTTCCTTGATCTCAAAAAACTTCTTTTGTATTTTCGATCTTTAATCATTATGTATATAGCTCTGAAACTCCATGTTATATAAGGGCATCGGAATATATTATTAGCATTTTGGGTGATAATAACTTAGATTTGGCTTGACCGAAACACAGCAGCCAATTTAATATCGGATGGCCCAAAATATTAGCATATCCTGAAGACATGGTGCCAATTTTGGAAATAAAAATAGGCCATTTGCAAAGATTTAACCAGTGGGTACCAGAAGATAAGCAGTAGTTTTACATCAATCTAATAAATTCCTGGAAGACTAAGAAATCCAAAGCCAAAGCATCTTAATCGAACTAGAATACTAAACCAATTTTAATACTCATTACTTTTCAAAAATCTAAAAATTAAAAAAAAAAAGACAGCAATTATCCGCATTTGAACCCGGGACCTCTTGATCTGTAGTCGAATCAATGACCCACAACTCCACTAGCTCACTGTTTATACGGTTTCTTGGACATTACGACAAATCACGGTAACAAATAGACGAAGTGAAGTATAAATTATAAAATTGTTTTATTAATACGTATTATCTTATTCCCAAGACACAAAAATTATAATGAATATATTTTCTAAAAACACTAATATTATATTCTTTCCACACCTTTTTAGACTGATACATATATAACTTAAAAGATTTAGCAAAGAATATAGAAGTTAAGAGGGAGTATATTCTTTGAATTTAGCAACGAACTCCATACTGTCATGTGCGCATGCGCGCAGAATAATAAAAATTCACTCCCAATCGCGCCTAAAGAAGTATACCTTCAAAAATGTGCTTGAAATGTTGATTTCAAATCCTACGCTCCCCTTAAGGGTAGCTATAGCAATATTTTGATAGGCAACCTATGCAAGTCATATTCGTCTATGTATGAAATTTAATAAAAAAAATATTAAATACTGATAACAAACGGGTGAAGGTCAACCTAAATTCGGATCTTAGACTTCGTCAAAGACGATTTCGTCAAAGAAGATTTACTTAACAATTATACAAATAAGGGACCGTTCAAGTATTACGTAATGCAGATTGGGGGAGGGGGGGTCAAAAATCTTCAAAAATTGCGTTACGTAATAGTTAAACGCCCATTACAGCGCGTTACGTAGGGGGAGGGGGTAAAAAAATCTTCAAAAATTGCGTTACGTAATACTTGAACGCTCCCTAACATACGCCCGTTCGTCAGAAAAAAGTACCACTTTGTACATTTCTTCTTCTTGTTCTTTTTATGTAGACATGACTGTCTGTTTTTCAATGTGACTCCAGTAACTTGTCATTCTGTTACAAAACTGATTTTTCTATGATCTTTTAGGCACTAATGTTTAGTTTTATTTGACTTTATTTATTTTTAATAACTTACTTCTAAACAAATGAAAAACACTGAATTTATATCCTTTATTTTACAAACTACGATATCTAATTTATTGATTACACTAAATCTAATAATTTATCTAATTACGAATTCAAAAATATACCGCGCCCGTTACATATCAAAGTTCACCGACGTTTTCAAATTCACAACTGAACTGCTAATTACATAAACCTACTATGTATACAACATTCAATGTTCTAGAAATAAATAACATTTCGAATAGTATTTACAAGAAACAAGAAAGAATTTACTCCAAAAGTCGAGAAGGAATAGAACATCATAAATTATAAAAAAGGTTACTTGGTAAACAACTCGGGTCTGTTAGGGCGGGATAATTATGTCACAATTCCATTTTTTTCGTGGTCCTCCCACTGATCGTCTTCCTATTTGGGAACCGTCTCTCGCCTTCCTTACTACTCTATTTGTTGTCATTCGGTTTATGTGGCCATTCCATTCTACTCTTCTGTGTTTCACCCAGTTATTAATGTTGTCCACCTTGCATATCCGTCGTATGTATGCATCTCTAGCTCGATTCCACAGTGTTTTCATTTCTGCTGTTTCTAGCATTCTTTTTGTCCTTTCTATATCAGGTCGTGTTTCTGCCGCGTATGTTATTATTGGTCTGATGACTGTTTTGTTAATTATGCATTTCACTTCTTTGTACATTTGACTTCTTTTCACTTTGTACATTTGATCCATTAAATTAGTGTATCAACATCAAGAAGATTCGTAAGTTATTTTAAAACATTGACAAAAAATGTATCAAAAAAACTGGCTATAACATTATTATAGTAATTTTATTACCTTTGTGATCCGTGAACTACTCGAATTGCTAATGGTTGTCGATATTAAAAGCTTTCACAACGACCAAGGCCGGTAGAGTTTTTTTTTAATTAACGCTGATTGAAAATACTTAATTTAATTAAAAATTGCCAGCAGGATTAATGAATTCAACATAGCATCGGATTACCGTTAATTTGGAAATAACCGCCAACTTTTTACCACATCCCTAAAATACGAAATTGAATTATAGTAACCAAAAAGCAACATAAAAAAGCTTTTTGTAACTCATATTACTTCCTATACACGCCCCGGCAACAAATTCCGCCACTAAAAATTTTTGATTAAGTTTGACAATTTATAACTTTTTTATTTGTATTCCGATTTTCATAATTCTGGCATCAGTTTGTAGGTACATGTATTGGAATCGTTATTATTATGGTAATAAACAATTTTTGCTTGGATGGCATTATACGGGAGTTAATATAAGCGTTGTATTTTCTCCTAACTTTAAAAAATTCTGTTAAAAAATTGAAGGGATTGATTTTGTTTCATAGTACTTTCGTATTACCTTGGAGGCATCCCTAAGATTTTGTTTTTTGAATTATCCGAATATTTTTTTTCTTGTAAGAGCTGTAAATAAAAACACTGCTTTGAAGGTTTATTTAATTAATAGCCCAGTCGGGATACCATTTGACCTTGCATTAGGAGCTGCCCCAAATTTTATTTTTCCAATCTTTAGGGGGGGTGAATAGTAGTATCAATTTAAAATCTCGACTGAATTTGACCGTTGCGTTAGCCACCATCTTGATTTTAAACGAGAACCGTTTCTGCTCAATATCTCCGCCATTTTCAACTTTTCGATAAAAAATATACAAACTGAAATTGTTGAAAATACGATTTTCTATAATTTCGTTTATTATAATTTTTTTAGTGCGGTTCATATTTTCCGAGTTATGGGGAAAGACAGTGACAGTTAAAGTATAATTATTGATTTATTGAATTATCTCGTGTATTATTACTTTTACAACAAATTTTAACCTATACAAAAATGAAGAGAATTAAGTTTTGTACAATTTTAATCTCTTTCATTTTTTGATAAAATCGATATTTAAGGTAGTACGTATGCGGTAAAAGCGCGAGCGTAAGACACGATTGATTTTAAAGAAATTAATTTTGAAAAAAAAAACAAAATGTCGAAACCCAAAAGACTCCAGTTTCAAACAAATAAATGTTTAAAAATAATAAAATCTTTGGATTTCTTAGTTCGGAAACAGATTCTCTCTTATACCTATTCCCATCCTTCTAAAAATTGCAAGGAAAAAAAGGAAAAAGGAAAAAGGAAAAGGGTGATGAATGTATAGACATGGGGAGTCTACATAGTTGCACCCCACAACATATCAATTCACCGAGGTAAAGATCAACAAATCTGCTTCCTAGTACTCGATACGTGAGTAAAACCGTGGGTAGATAAAAGGCATTATATTTAATTTCGATTCAGAGATCATTACCATCTTTCTATGGACCATTTCGAGCTCTTTTGTTCTCATCAGGAAAGCAACTGTAATGATGCAAAATTAATTTTGTTCAATATCTTCCCCATTTTCAACTTTTCGACAAAAAGTGTAAGGACTGAAACTGTTGCAATTACGATTTACTATAATTTTTCGAGAGAACCAGTGGCGGGTTTAAAAGGGGGGGAATGGGAAAATTCCCCCCAACGGGGTCCAAAATTTAAAAAAAATTGTTGAAATATTAAAATATGTTAGCTGACATGAAACTTAATTATCGACAGAAAAATTCAACCAACAAAACCCGCTAGTTAATATAATTAAGTGAACTTAATTCATATAAGTTATTATTTATGTCTTTTATGTACTTAGTTTGGTTGGTGTTTCATTGGAAGTTTCAAAAATTGTATAAAATATTATTCTCTTTATTTTTGTTTATGTACAATTATGTCGTAAAGTTAATAATAAATGAGACAATTCAATAATTATGCTTCCCTTCCGCTTCCACTATTTTCCTCCTTAACTCGGAGAATATTGATCGCATAAAAAAATTGTGGAAAAGAAATTGTAGGAAATTGCGTTTCCAATAATTTTAGTTTCTACCGTTTTTGTCGAAAAGTTGAAAATGGCGGAGATATTAAGTAACAACAGTTCTTCTTTAAAATCAATATGTCGGTTAATGCAACTGCGTAATTCAGTCGAGATTTTAAATTTACACTACTATTGATCTGCCCTAAAGGATAGAATTATAAAATTTGGGGCAGCTCGGAAAAAAGATTCAATTCAGTAATTATGCTCCCCCCACCACTTTTTACTATTTCCCCACTTAACTCGGAAAATATCAACCGCATGAAAAAAAAATGTTAAAAAGAAATTGTAGGAATCATATATGGAACAATTTAAGTTGAAAATAGCATAGATATCGAACTAAACCAATTGTCTGTAAAGGTCTTAAGCTCGGGCCATTATCGCATACGTACTACCTTAAATATTAACTTTGGCAAAAAAATGAAAGAAATTAAAATTGTGTAAAATTCAATTCTCTCTATTTTTGTATAGAGACATTTTTGTCGTAAAACTAACAATAAACGATATAATTCAATAATTATGCTCTATTTATATATAACTGTCACTATTTTCCGCTATAACTCGGAAAATGTCGATGGCACGAAAAAATTGTAAAAATAGAAATGATATAATTTTACATTTTCAACAATTTTGGTTGTTATACTTTTTGTCGAAAAGTTGAAAATGGCGGAGATATTGAGCAAAAACGGTTCTCGTTTAAAATCAAGATGGCGGCTAACGCAATAGCGGAATTCAGTCGAGATTTTAAATTTACACTACTATTGGCCCCCTAAAGATTAAAAAAATAAAATTTGGGGCAGCTCCTAATGCAAGGTTAGGCCTGTTATTCGTCTAACCCGACTGGACTATAAAAATATCAAACGCACCGAAATTAACAAAACAAAATTAACAACAAAACAAAACAATTCAATAGCGGGTATGCCCACCTCTCGCAACAATGACTCCTCGCAATATATTTGGCATCGAATGAATACGATGTGTTATCCTTGACTGGGTGTTCTGAGGCAATCAAGATGTAGTTCCATAATAGAGATTAGCGGTCATATGGGCTATTTCACGAATATACGACTGTCTTGGATTATCGCGACAACATATATTTTAGTGTGCAACATAAGAAGTGCGAAAGTAAAGGGCTCTAATAATTGTTCCAATAAACAACAATGTATTTTGCAATTTGCTTTCGTTCTTCATAATTTGCACAGTAAAATATTCGTTGTCGAGATAATCCACAACAGACGTATGTTCGTTGAATAGGGTATACCGTGTAACTGTTAACATATATTGTATCACTCCCGGGTCTGAGTTTGGGGTTAAATAAACTTGTATATTTGGGGATCAGTGTTTCACTACACACAGATGACCAACCTGCTCCTGCATCGATTTAAGGCTCAGCTAGCTAATCCTTTGCTGATTCTTTCCATGGTCATGTCCTGAAGTACTTAAACAGCTCCTTTGGTCCTTATTCAAATAAAACTATATTTTGGTACAAATACAAATCTATTCTTAGAAAAACTCGAAATCGTCAGATTTAGATAAGGTAAGTTAAGTACATGCAAAACAGTGTATGTTTCAAAAATCTGACGATTTGAGCGAGGTGTAAGGAAATGGGTGAGTTCCAAAGTTTAACAAGAAAAAAGCGAATATTTTTTGAAATGAATGACAGATCAAAAACCTAAAATATACGTACTCAATATTTTTCAAAAATCTATCGAGTGATATCAAACACGACTTCCCACGGAGAGGGGTGGGGGTAATTTTAATATTTCAATACGAATCCCGCGATATTTTGCGAAATGAATATCAGATCGAAAAACTGAAAATACACTTAAGCATTCAATATTTTTGAAGAATCTATCGAATGTCGCCAAACACCATCCCCACGAAGGTGTGGTGGAGGGTTACTTTAAAATCTTAAATGGGAGCCCCATTTTTTATTGTAAATTTGGATTTCTTACGTAAAAATAAGTAACTTTCATTCGAGACTTTTTCGAATTATGGATAGATGGCGCTGTAATCTAAAAAAACGATTGTTGGAAATGGAAAATAAAATTAAAAATGAACAAGTCCCCACTAAAATAAAGAATTTCACTTGACTTTTTTTGGTTTTAGGACCTACTCTTCACAACCTAATAGGTCTCCAAAGTGCTCGAGTGACTGCACATTTAGCCTACTTTGCTCCCATACGATCGTATTTCTCTTGCATTCTGACTTTTTTTGACAATGTCACATAGAAAAACTTTGTTTACGTTAATAACAAATTGTTAACCAACATCATTTTAATAGCGACCGACGGTACTAAACACCTGCTGCGATACAATATTACTTAATAATAATTAATATAAAATAAAATTAAAACTTTAATTGGTGCCATGAACCGGTATGACATAGTTTTGTATATACCACGTGCAATATTAGCTGTTTATATACACGGGCGACATATAAACTCTCGGGCCAGAGGCCCTCGAGTTTATAAGCTTGTCGCCCTTAGGGTATAAACATCAATTTAATGCCCTTGATAGATAAATAATTATTTTGTGCTCTTTCCAAATCTGGACCTCGAAGTTAAACTACACTATATCATTTCGAGCAACTGTGTTGAGCCTGTGTTTGCAACAAAGGTTAGAGCTTAAGATGTTAATAAAAATCTGATATATCCCATAATAATTGGTTGAAAGACAATACGACCATATTTTAATGGTAATATATAACCAACTTGTATAATCCAACTAATAAAATAAGTGGATTAAAGGAACTTGTCTACATAATGCAGTTTACCACCGAGGTCCAGAAATATGCAAATGGACTTATTAAACTTTCAATATACAGGGTATTTTTGTTAATCCGGATTTTTCTTGTGATTAGTACTTGGGTCGTTTGGGTTCTAAATGAGACACATGTGTACCAAATATCAAACAAAATATACAAGGTGGTTCAAAAGTTATGGATTCGAAAAGAAATTGACAAAATCGCTAAACGCCCTTTAACTCGGTTATAAAAATTGGTGGGACAATAAATGTAGTATATCTAGAACCGCCTCAGAGACGTCTATTCACTATTCGCACCTTGAAAACCATAGGGCAGTAACTGCAAAAATCATAATATTGAGTTATGAGCATTTTAAGTTTTTGTAAAGTTAATTTTATTTACTGTAATTCCAAAAATTAAGCTGCAAACCTGGTATTTGGCACAATTGTCTTTAATTTTACATATTTTTATATGAATTAAGAAGTACGTAAAATTTCCCCCAGGAAATAGGTATTTTAGCACATACGGCCATATGGTATTAAAAAATATATCAATTTTCGCACATGATACAGTAAAAATTCATATAAAATAACAGTTTTTTTATTGATTGTACTTATTTATTACAAATTTTTAGTGTTAACACTTAATCAAAGTCTTGAATATTATAATCTGTCGCTTATATAATGTCTGTCGGTTATAATTCGCTTTCCTTTTGGGATCTGCAGTACGATGTTGTATATCAATTTGTTATAGTCTTGTCGCTTATTTCCAGTGTTGCAATCAAATCTCTATGCAGCACTCTGTTTTGTTGCATTCAAAGGATGTTTCCTTAGTAGATCTTGCTTTCATTTTACGAGCGTGGGTCACATTTTGCACATATTGCCATATAGATCTGGGTTTTTTTTTCCAATTTTAGAACCGTAGAGCATCAACTACTGCAGATAATGCCTGATGGTATAAAAAGAAGAACATATTTTTGACAAAAGCCATAGGGATGTATCTTTCTGGTGCCGAACTTAAAATTTTTTGCAGACGCTGCTATATAGCATTAAAAAATAGATTTTTTTTCTTATTAGACTACACTCAAAGGTCATTTCATGAAAAAATTGCAGATATTGCCATATGGTTTTCAAGGTGCGTATTAAAGTGTTTCCGTTTCCCAGTGAAACACCCTGTATAATTAAAATGCCACCATAAAATAGCTTCAGAACAATATTCGTTTTTATAGAAACTTTGAAAACGATTATTATGCAATGCATGTGAGCTTGACCATAAGATATATCAAATTGGACACCATATGCAGATGAATTTGATTTCACAATAGCAACCAGCCACACGGTAAACAGTTTGAGAAAGATATATGGAAATTAGGAGGCATCATGTTCTTGTACAACGGTTTCCTTGTTTGTGCATATGTACAATAACACCAAGCTCTGCATTTACGTCTATATAATTAAAATAATGGCACGTTGTTACCAGAAGTACTCTATCTTCCTCTTTGATTACAGATTTTTATCTAAATTTACGCAACAAAACTTATTATATGAAATCATCTGATATTTCTTATTATTTCGAGTGAATTAAAAAAAAACAACATAATAAATCAATATTTAAACTATAAAGGGATAGTTCCCTGGGTTGGCTGCATACCATATAGTTAAATAAACTCTAATATCGAAGTAAAACAACTTTTATTGTAATAGGTATAATTTAATAAAATCCTAAAAATTCCCAATGGATTGTATAAAATGTGTTCAGAACGAACGTTTTCGCACCTATCAGTCCATCATCAGTGAACTTGTATACCTACTGCTAACTAGCCCCAGAAACAAACAATGGTTGTAATTATTATAATCCAATCTACATTCTAAGATATTGAAATTGATAAGGCTTAACGCCGATGTTGACTTGGCATACATTCGTGGCCCAAGATGACTGTTAAAATTTTCGCTTATGGTTTCACCAGGTTCCCAGAGGTTATCTTCTAACATTGGCGGTAAACCTTCTCAATTTCAATACCTTAGAATGTAGATTGAATTATAATTAAAACCATTGTTTGGTTCTGGAGTTAGTTAGCAAGTATATGAGTTCACTGATGATGGACTAATAGGTCCGAAAGCGTTCGTTCTGAACATTACCACAGAACGGCAGTTCTCGTCAGTGACGCACACACACCCCTACACGCGACACTATATATATACACGAAATTTTCGATTTTCTAAATCTGACTGAATTGAAAATTGGGCCAACTCCCATCTCAAACTTCAGGGAAAGACTCACCCACTCATATGTCAACCATCCATTTTGGTCCAAGGGTGTGGATTTTACGGAGCTTCCTATTTAGAGTCTGTTTTTCTTTCTCATCACCAAAACTCCCAAAAACTTCGAAAATTTAAGTCCGACCTTTACGGTTTCTAAGAGTACTAATCATTACCTTTCCAACGCATGTCTAATTTTGAAAATCGGTCATACCATTCAAATGTTACCGAGCTCAGAAATATGACTCAATTTCTATTTAAAAAAGGGAAAATGTTTGTAAGATATGTATGTATGTGGAAAAGTTAAACCGGTCTGAATTTTTTTTCTGTGTTTGAAGAGGGGGTCAGGGCCGATTCAGAACCGGTGTAGTTTTTAAATTTTGACCAACCATAAGCCAGCTATAGGACTTGGCAAGTACAAAATGGCATATTTTTGGGGGGTATATATCTTCGGTTCAAGAAGTGACAGGAGAACCACAAATACACCAAATCAATGGTGTTGAGTTATGCTTTCAAATAGTGTCTAAGTTGTTAGGATCAGACATACACACGACTTAGTATAGCCGAAAAACTAGCCAAAAAACTGAAAAAAAAAACTTTGAAAATTTTGGTTTTTCGACAATTACTCAAAATTTCAACCTACGAATTGCACCAATAACTGAGCGTTTGTTAAAGGACTCTAGACGAATCTAACGGTGTATACCTCATGTCCGGGAAAATTCGAATTTTTAAGTTATAGGCTTCACAAATATGATCAAATTTATTTCCTATGGGAAAAACGGGTTTTCAAGCTCAATAATTCCTGTAACAGCTTTAGTTATCATACTTGACCTTAGATGCTTCAGATACTACTTATCAGTACGTTTGAAACTCATGTTTAGTGATCAAAATCAGTTAAGCCATTTAGAAGTTATTAAGCTACAAAATTATAATCCAATTAACGATTATTCCCGAAATGGTTTATGTAGTTGTAGTGGTTACGACGCTAAATTTGATCTGGCAACGGACAATCCGAGTATATTTACCGACCATCCCATATTTTTTTCAATCTATTTCGAATAGAAACAAATCTAGTGTACATTCGATGGACACTAGATCATTTGCGAGATAATGCGACAAAGGCGACCATTTATAAAGCTTAACGTGTAATCGAGAAACATTGCATTCAACTTCATACATTTAATTTATAAATAACTTTGAAATACTCCTGATACAAGAATAAAAAACCGCTAAACGCCGTAAAAATGAGTGGCGCATACAATATTCCAGCTACAAAAGATCTGATATGAATATTACGTGGCGCGAAAATGTATTTTCATTTTGATGCAAAACAAAATTCTAGTTTTATTTTGAAAGATTTTTCCATAATATTTGCTAAATTTGAAGTAAACGCGCCAGAAGAGCGTTTCAAAATTCCAACTGAATAAAAGATACTCTTTTGTGGCGCGTTTTATTTCAAACTGAGCAAATATTATGAAAAAATCTTTTAAAATAAAACTAGAATTTTGTTTTGCATCAAAATGAAAATATATTTTCGCTCCACGTAATATTCATATCAGATCTTTTGTAGCTGGAATATTGTATGCGCCACTCATTTTTACTGCGTTTAGCGGTTTTTTATTCTTGTATTTTATTGGGATTTTTTAGGATTTTATTAAATTATACCTATCACATAAATATAATAAGTTGTTTTACTTCGATGTTAGAGTCTAATCAATATTTATTTTAAAGCAATTTAATTGCCAATAGATAAAAATTAAATACGGTATGTGGCAAAATAAACACTACTAAAATTCGTATGCCCTCAAGTTTGTATGTGTCAGACGCCGAAACGTACTGAGTGGTTTCCTAACGTCATTATAACGTATGTGAATGGCGTGATAATGTTCAGATTAAGGTGCTATAGTACAACTAGACCAATCAAGTTAGTAAAAAATAAGCCGTTTTTCGACATAATTGAAAAGACGAGGTTTGACAGTTGAAATGTGTAGTATGAGATATTACAAAAAGGCTACCATCTTGGGATTCATCAATTTTTTAGTGGAACATTTTTTAAATAAACAATCAAAACGTCAAACTTAGTTTTTTACTCATAACTTAAAAACTTGTTTATTTAGAAATTTGACGTCCACAGGTAACTTTTTCAGAAAAAAAAGATACATCGAATGAGATACACCAAATTAAAATCGGTTAATAAACAAAAAAGTTATTGCAAAACGGACGACAAAATCACTGTTTTTGAATATTTCTATGGCTGAATGTTTCTCAATAATCAGGGACTCATTTCCTTCGTTAAGATGTATACTAATACCCTATGAAAAAAAAAGTAAAAAAAAATTACATGTACGTACACAAAATTATTTGTTAATAAATAGCAGTTTTTAAGCTTATAAACAATTACAATAATTTCGTAGAGATAAGATCAAATTAAATGGCAATAAAAAATACTGAAAGCTGGTTAAAATACACAACTTTAAAAAAAATTTTGTTAATTAACAACACTAAGATCTGAAATTAACCAATCTTTTATAAGAAAAGTCAAAGTTTTTAACAAAGTTTTTTGCAAGAAAAAATGTTAAAAATTGTTTAAACAGTATTGTTATAAAGAAAGAGTATTTTGCGTTCCGACTAAAGTAAAAAAAAAATGATGGGCGCAGCCGAATGAGAATAAATTCGCGGACTAGCATTCGCTAGCGCTAGACCGTTGCAGCCCATTTTTAACATTGACAGTATACCGGATTTGAAGCTTAATATTATATTTATATATTTTGGTAGAAACTTGAATTTTATGAATATTATTATGTTGCACATTTATTTAGTAAAATTATATTTTAAATAAATAAATTTAAAAAATAACAATAAAAAGGCCACAAAGTCAAAATATATAACAGAAAAAAAGTTACGCGACCTTATAGACGAGTGGTACGTGGTACTCCCCCCCAAAAAAACGCTCATTTCTCGAGATATCAACCACGGTGTGGTGAATGGCTAATTTTGGTCTTACTTTATACTTTTTATGGTGCTGAAAACGAAAATGAGTTTTATTTTGAATTTTAGATGGGGAAACATTGTCAAAATCGCAATTTTACCCTAAAAATAAAAAAAGATGAAATCACGTTTTTCTTAAAATTAAAAGTTAGACCACTTTTTTTCTATAAAACATTTTGTTCTCTGTAATCTAGATTTTAACTTAAAATTATTTAAACAGCTAAATTTCAAATTTTGTTACTCAACTTTTGCGATTGAACTTTGCAATTCAAGAATCTGCACCTTTTACTTCAAACAGTTTATAACTTTCTTTATGGCAAGACAGAAATATTGAAGCAGGTCGCATTGTCTTCAGAAAGGTGAGAAATGTATACTATAAAAATATCAGAAAAAAATATTAGAATGGAACAGAGTTGTAGCAAATTAAACTCAAAAAAACGTGATTTTTTTTTATTTTTAGGGTAAAGTTGCGATTTTGATAATGTTCCCCCACGTAAAATTCAAAACAACCCTAATTTTAGTTTTGAGCACCATCAAAAATATAAAGTATGACCAAAATTAGTATCAGTATCTCGAGAAATAAGCTTTTTTGGGGTGTGCCGCTCGTCTATAAAGTCACATAACATTTTTCCTATTGCATATTTTAAATTAAATTTTTTTGGAAAACTTCATAAATTATATTTTATTTCTGTGTTAATTAAAATTATAAACTAGTTTGTCACTCAACTTTTATAAGTAAACATGAAACTAACGAAATCTGACGACCAAATGTTTAAAAATTAACAACTTCTCTTTTAATGTGTTGAGTCATTTTGGACAAATCTCATTGTTATCTAAATGCTTCAAAGATAACACAGTAAAATTATCAAAAGGAAATATTTACAGCGATACAACATAAAATTTGATTTTTGAACATGTTACACTAATTCTAGAAAAAAATTAACTCCATATTCGGATTCAGAGACCTCGAAAACATAAGGAATGACGAAAATTTGTCATTCACCTTAAAGTGGATTTTTGTGGTCGGAATAACGTAATTTTAATAGTTGCTGCCGCATGCCGGTCGCCAACCGCGCAAAGTCCGGAACGCAAAATACTCTGTGTTTATAACACTCCTATTTAAACAATTTTTAACATTTTTTCTTACTAAAAACTTTGTTAAAAACTTTGACTTTTCTTATAAAAGACTGGTTAATTTCAGCTCTTAGTGTTGTTAACCCTTAACTACAGACATCTCAATATTATCACGTAACTACAGACTCCCGGTATTTTTTACCGGTCATTATAAAATAGAGTCAAAATATAAAGTTAATAATAAAAAACAAAAACTTTTTGCATTATGTGTTTTTATGGAGTCTCTAGATATGGGAAAAATGGTAAAATGAGTGATTTTAATAATATAATGACAAGATTTTTGAAGAATAATCTATTAAACCAGAATTTTGGTAACATTTTTGCTCTATTGAAACAAACGGCCATAAATGCTATGGACAAAAATTTAAACTTTTTTTTAACAAATAAACGTAACATAGAATCACAAAGGAAATATAAAATAGCATCCACGAAAATTTTTACATCCATGAAAAAAAATCTGCAAGGGGTAAAATTGTAATAAAATTAAATGGCAATTCCATTTTTGCAAAGTGGCCTCAAAATTTTTATCTTCAAATTTAACCTTCATTGAAGGTCCAGGATGTCTTCCACAGTCCATTTCTTTACTTTTTCCCCAAAAACACAACAAAATAATGTAAACATTTCAGATTTACAAATATAGTACTCATATAAAAATACTCCCTTAACACAGACATCCGGTAATTTTTACCGGTTAAGATTTTTGATGTGTACCAGAAAAGAAAATATTGACAATACACAAGACACGCTTTGACTAGCATTGTTATACAAACTGCCCGAGAGGTACAGAGACACATGAACTTGTAAGTTGTGAGGTTACCACGAAATCCACATTTTGGGAATGCCCGCCGGTAAAAAATACCGGATGTCTGTAGTTAAGGGTTAATTAACGTAACAGTGATTTTTTCAAAAAAAGGGGCTATCTCAGACCCTAAGGGTAGTAGAACTTAAAAGTTTTTTTTGAAAGTTGTGTATTTTAACCAGCTTTCCGTATTT
Source organism: Diabrotica virgifera virgifera (assembly GCF_917563875.1). NCBI lineage: Eukaryota > Metazoa > Arthropoda > Insecta > Coleoptera > Chrysomelidae > Diabrotica > Diabrotica virgifera. The sequence continues at coordinate 44,950,162 of NC_065446.1, forward strand.
TTTATTGCCATTTATTTTGATCTAATTTCTACGAATTTATTGTAATTGTTTATAAGCTTAAAAACTGCTATTTATTAACAAATAATTTTGTGTAAGTATATGTAATTTTTTTTTACTTTTTTTTCATAAGCTGTTAGTATACATCTTATCGAAGGAAATGAGCCGCGGATTATTGAGATACATTCAGCCATATTAACTGGACCAGCCTCAGAAATTAGCTCGTTTTTCAAAAAATTTTAAAAACAAATTCAATTTTACGAAAACTATTTAACAGATCTGGACCATTTTTTGCACACCATTCAAACACCATAGTGCCCTTAATTTTGGGTATATTAAAACGTATTTTAACAAACAATAAAATTGTTATTAACTGTATTCAAAAACAGTGATTTTGTCATCTAGTCCTGTCACCAGGGGGGGTACAACGGCCTCCTGTATTCAGATGGACTTACCCAAGTTTTTATTATGTATTTTGGCCCGTAGAACACGAATTTTTTGGGTAACAGTTGATCCGGATGTCGATAAGATTGTTATAAACAAAGAAGTTGAGGAATTACATAACAGCGATTTCTCGCAAAACAAAACATGTTTTTGTATTTTTTAGGCCATTCTAACCAAAAAGTGTTTCTACAAGTTTTTTCGTAGGATGCATAGTTTTCGAGATAAACGCAGTTGAACTTTCAAAAAATCGAAAAATTGCAATTTTTGAACCCGAATAACTTTTGATTAAAAAATAAAATAGCAATTCTGCTTACCGCATTTGAAAGTTCAAGTCAAATTCTATCGGCTTCGAATTAATTTATGTGTTCATTGCTAAAAAAAGCTATAAACACATAGTGTTTCCCGTGCCTAATACATGCGTTTACATGCATGCTACGTAGAAATAGCCTCGCTTGCACTTGTACCTACTCTATCTACTCGTTCGATTTTAAATGAGAAATCATTGAAAACATCACTCCAGCACTAGGTGTTTTTACTTTTGTTTAACAATAAAATAATAAATTTTTAGCAATGCAAATAACTAAAACCGATATACTTTGACTTGAACTTTCAAATGCGGTAAGCAGAATTTCTATTTTATTTTTTAATCAAAAGTTATTCGGGTACAAAAATTGCAATTTTTCGATTTTTTGAAAGTTCCACCGCGTTTATCTCGAAAACTATGCATCCTACGAAAAAATTTGTAGGAACACTTTTTGGTTAGAATGGCCCAAAAAATACAAAAACATGTTTTGTTTTGTGAGAAATCGCTGTTATGTAATTCCTCAACTTCTTTGTTTATAACAATCTTATCGACATCCGGATCAACTGTTACCCAAAAAATTCGTGTTCTACGGGTCAAAATACATAAAAAAAACTTGGGTAAGTCCATCTGAATACAGGAGGCCGTTGTACCCCCCCTGGCGACAGGACTATCCGTTTTGCCATAACTTTTTATTTATTAACCGATTTTTATTTAGCGTATCTCATTCGATGTATCTTTTTTTTCTGAGAAAGTTACATGTCGACGTCAAATTTCTAAATAAACAAGTTTTTAAGTTATGAGTAAAAAACTAAGTTTGACGTTTTGATTGTTTATTTAAAAAATGTTCCACTAAAAAATTGATGAATCCAAAGATGGTAGTCTTTTTGTAATATCTCATACTACACATTTCAACTGTCAAACCTCGTCTTTTCCGTTATGTCTAGTAAAAACCTAACTTGACTGGCCTAAACTATAAATATAGAAAAGGAAAAAAAATGTACTCGCTTAGTCAACATTTATTTCAACAAAAATTTATTTCATAACGTTTTGGCTTTTCTTTCCTCAGGTAGCGTTACTTCCGTGACTGTGTTGATGGCAGGGTGTTCCTGAAAGGCAGGGTGTTCTGATATTGTTGTCACAAATAGTAACATTACTTCTGTAGTGATCCGTTCCCAAGTTAAATTTCTCCCTTTTCTAACTTGGCTATACCATACTGATAACGACTCATAGGTCAGATATACGTGTCTATGGTTGCATTCCATCTTTTTGAAGTGAAAACTTCTTTAGGGGCGTTGTGCGATTTTTGGATAGGGGAAAAAGCATTGAATTCGGGACCGTCATCGCGACCGTCATTGCGACCGTCATCGCTTATGCTATATATTATTAAATAATAAATGTATGTATATATAAATTGTATAGAAATATTTAAATTTAAAATAAATGTAAAACCTATTTTAGGATCGGAAAAGATTTTAAGATTTATTTCGCGATCGTCATCGCGACCGTCATCTCTTCGGCGAAATAAATTTTGTAGGTACGTATCTATATTATGTGTATCTATACATAAATGGTATAGAAATATTTAAATTTAAAATAAATGTAAAACCAATTTTTGGATGGGGAAAAGGATTTATTTCGCGACCGTCATCTCTTTGGCGAAATAAATTTTGTACGTATATGTATTCAAGTGAAAACCTCTTTAGGCACGTTGTGCACTTTTTAGATGGGAAAAAGTATTAAATTGGCGACCGTCATCGCTTCGAAGACATACATTTTTGAAGTGAAAACTTCTTGAGGGTCGTTGTGCACTTTTTGGATGGGGCAAAAGTATTAAATTAGCGACCGTCATCGCGACCGTAATCGCTTCGACGAAATAAATTTTTTAAGCGAAAATTTCTTTAGGGACGTTGTGCCCTTTTTAGATGGGAAAAAAGTATTGAATAAGCGACCGTCATTGCAACCGTCATCGCTTCGGCAAAAAAAAATTTTAAAGTGAAAACTTTTTTTGGGGACGTTGTGCCCTTTTTAGATGGGGAAAAAGTATTGAATTAGTGACCGTCATCGCTTCGACGAAATAAACATTTGAAGTGAAAACTTCTTTAGGGACGTTGTGCTCTTTTGGGTGGAAAAAAGTATTAAATTAGCGACCGTAATCGCGACCGTCATCGCTTTGATGAAATAAATTTTTGAAGTGAAAACTTCTTGAGTAACGTTGTGCAATTTTTGGATGGGGAAAAATTATTAAATTAGCGGCCGTCATCACTTCGACGAAATAAATTTTTGAAGTGAAAACTTCTTTAGGGACGTTGTGCACTTTTTGGATGGAAAAAAGTAGTAAATTAGCGACCGGCATCGCTTCGATGAAATAAACATTTGAAGTGAAAACTTCTTTAGAGACGCTGTGCTCTTTTTGGATGGAAAAAGTATTAAATTAACAACCGTCATCGCGACCGTCATCGCTTCGATGAAATAAATTTTTGAAGTGAAAACTTCTTGAGGGAAGTTGCGCACTTTTTGGATGGGGAAAATTATTAAATTAACGACTGTCATCGCTTCGACGAAATAAATTTTTGAAGTGAAAATTTCTTTAGGGACGTTGCGCACTTTTTGGATGGGGGAAAAGTACTAAATTAGGAACCGTCATCGCTACCTTCATCGCTTCGATGAAATAAATATTTGAAGTGAAAACTTCTTTAGGGACGTTGTGCACTTTTTGGCTGGGAAAAACTAATAAATTGGCGACCGTCATCGCTTCGACGAAATAAATATTGGAAGTGAAACTTATTTAGGGACGTTGTGCACTTTTTCGATGGAAAAAAGTATTAAATTAGCAACCGTCATCGCTTCGATGAAATACATTTTTGAAGTGAAAACTTCTATAGGGACGTTGTGCACTTTTTGGATGAGGAAAAATTATTAAATTAACGACCGTCATCGCTTCGACCAAATAAATTTTTTAAGTGAAAACTTCTTTAGGGATGTTGTGCACTTTTTGGATGGAAGAAAGTATTAAATTAGCGACCGTCATCGCGACCATCATCGCTTCGACGAAATAAATATTTGAAGTGAAAACTTCTTGAGGGATGTTGTGCACTTTTTGGATGGGGAAAAATATTAAATTAGCGGCCGTCATCGCTTCGACGAAATAAATTTTTGAATTGAAAATTTCTTTAAGGACGTTGTGCACTTCTTGGATGGGGAAAAAGTATTGAATTTGCGACCGTCATCACTTCGCTGAAATAAATTTTGTACGTATATAAATTATGTGTATGTATAAATAAATATCATAGGGCATACGCATCGCGTATATGATATAGGTGTAGCGCTTCTTTTTGGATGGGAAAAAAGCATTCACCTCGTAATTTATATACTATAGGAAGTTTTCACTTCTGTCGGCACTCCCACGAGTGCCTTCAATTTTTTTTATATATACTTTAGTTTTGTATTCACATTCACATTGCGAGTTTTGTGCCATTGATTTTCCTTTTCTCTATTTATAGTTGTACTGGCTTTTTCAACATCTTTTATATAATGTATTTTTAATTTCATTCAATGACAAATATATCAATCTAGCTCAAGGGTAATAAACTTTTAAATGATGTTCAAGATGGGGCATATTTATCGACGGTAAACAAATCTGATGCCGTATGATAAATGTATATCGACTATAATTAATCAAAATATTTGAATACTAGGACATAGTTGAAACGTTCCATTTGTTTGGTTGCTATAAAACGATCATAACGATCATATTTTACGTTCAACGTTTGAGATCAGATGAATAGGAAACATTTTTGAATAGATTAATAATTCAAGAAAACAAACAAAATAAAAAAGTGTATTATACCTATGTTGCGGGTAAAGTTAGGTTTTAGGTTAACGGGTAAGCCTAGGGTTACTAGGATAAATTACGAAGTACCCGCGAGGTATTGGTAAATTAAATGCAAATGTAAAGCTGCTGGAAATATTTTTGAAACTCCAAATGTCACAGAAACTTGTCTTGTTACATAGATAAATAAATTATAATTTTTATTTCTGCTGTATTTATAGTTTTACTTTTCTTACTTTTGTAAAATGGGTTTTTTTTTAATTTAGGACATCTTTCAAACAGTTACGGCCTTGTCATTACTAGTTTACCCAATTAAGCATTAAACAAAGTGGCAGCAGGTAGAATGTGTTTTACCCTAGTCCTAAGCCCGAAATTTGAACTACATAATATATTTGAATTATATTTCGGACTAACTATCGGTAGATAGATTATAGATATATGTAATATTATAATATATTATATATAGATTATAATTTTTACTTCTGCAGTATTTATAGTTTTACTTTCCTTACTTTTGTAAATTGTGTTTTGTTTTTAATTTAGGATATCTTTCAAACCGCGACCCATCAACATGGCCCGGTCAAAATAGCCCCGTCAAAAAAGCCCCGTCAGAAAAGCCCGGTTAGAAAATAGCCTCGACAAAATAGCCCGTAAACAAAATAGCTCCGACAAAATAGATCGCACACAAAATAACCACGGTCAAGACAGCCCCAGCTAAAACAGCCCCGGCGACAACACCCCGGGAATAAGCCACAATTTAACTTAAAAAAATTATTATTCGGACGTCGTTGTCAAAATAGAAAATATTAATAAATTAAACACAAATGTTGTTGCTTAGTAAAAAAATTCTTCTAATAATTTAATTTAATCTGACTCATTCATATCGGTAATTCAGACATACAGTATGGTGCAAATAAAAGGAATAAATTCGACATTTCGTAAACCCGCGACGTTAAGGAAAAATCCTGAAACATGTCAATTTTTATTTTTAAATTACAATATTTTGGTATATATGTCATACTAGTGACGTCATCCATCTGGGCGTGATGACGTAATCGATGATTTTTTTTAATGAGAATAGGGATCGTGTGCTAGCTCATTTGAAAGGTTATTTAATTCTCTATTCAGTAATATGTATAAACATTTACATAATTATTTTGTACAAGGTGTCCAAAAACATTTTTTAAGTCAAATTATTTGACAAAAAAAGAAGAATATATGTAATTTATTTAATTCAAAATATATTTTACTGCTGGTAGAAATCAGACAAAATGTTTATATCACAAAGAAACATTGCTTTCCGCTTAAATTAAATCTTGAAACTTTCAAGAGGCAGATGGCTGGCGGGAGCTGGCATGAACATTGAATTTAATCGAAATTTAAAGAAACAAAAGACAGGGTTCGAGTTCTCTGAAATACCATTTTTATTTAATGTGGTTAATATAAACATCTGAATAGAGGATAATTACCATTTCCGAAAAAATGTATTTTTAAGGGATTATTTCATGTTGATTCTGAAGGGAGCTTTTTTGTCGGGACTATTTCGTCCGGGCTATTTTGTCGGAGCTATTTTGTGTGCGGGATATTATGTCGCGGCTATTTTGTAGGAGCTTTTTCGACGGGGCTATTTTGACGGGGTACCCTTTCAAACAGTTAGGGTCTTTTCTTTACTATAGTTTACCCAATTAAGCATTTGACCAAGTGGCAGCAGGTAGAATGTGTTTACCCTAGTAAAGCCCGGAACTATTTAAATTACATTTGGTACTTACTTACTATCGGATATTACCTATTCCTCACGGGTACTTCGCACTTTACCCGGGTAATCTTAGGTTAACCCGTTAATCTAACTTTACCTGTAACACATACACTACTTGCTTTATTCGTATGAATTTTAAAAGATCAAGTCAAACTAAAATGTTTCCAAACTACACACATCTCAAATATCTAAGCACCACCACTACTATTCCACTTTTTCCAATACAAACCTACACACTTTTTTGTTAATGCATACCATTAAAAAAAATGAATGTTCTGTGTGCCTTAGAAAACGAGATATTGCACATTTTGTATTTAAATGGGTTATAACTTTATACACCTTCTCTATATTTCTATGCAAAATATATTTTACTTCCTTAAGGATTTATCATAAACTATCCCTTATATACCTCTTATTAATAGTCTGAGCAGATTTTATCGGAGGATAGGCCATTTTTGGGAAAAGTTATTTACCAGCAATTTTATTGCTGGAATCGAGTCTTATGATTATATATATTAATAATATAGGTATGCAAAGTTCGCAGATAGTGTGCTACTTTTTTATAAACAAAATGGTGCCAGAAAATCGTGTTTTTTTCAATTTTTGCTTTATAACTCCAAATATTTTTACTTTACACCAAAAACATTCAAATAAAAATTCACCGTAATTAAATTCTGTATAGAGAGACGTGTTTTGCCCGATTTACTTCGACGAAAATTTTCTCCGGAGAATGCGGGTTTTTCCAACAAAATCTTTAATTTTCAACTAAAATTTTAGATAAGTAATTGTTTATGAATAATTAAATAATTTGGTAATGTAACAGATGTAAAGAAACAAAAGACAGGGTTCGAGTTCTCTGAAATACCATTTTTATTTAATGTGGTTAATATAAACATCTGAATAGAGGATAATTACCATTTCCGAAAAAATGTATTTTTAAGGGATTATTTCAGGTTGATTCTGAAGGGAGTTTTTTGTCGGGACTATTTCGTCCGGGCTATTTTGTCGGAGCTATTTTGTGTGCGGGATATTATGTCGCGGCTATTTTGTAGGAGCTTTTTCGACGGGGCTATTTTGACGGGGTACCCTTTCAAACAGTTAGGGCCTTTTCTTTACTATAGTTTGCCAAATTAAGCATTTGACCAAGTGGCAGCAGGTAGAATGTGTTTACCCTAGTAAAGCCCGAAATTTGAACTATTTAAATTACATTTGGTAATTACTTACTATCAGATATTACCTATACCTCACGGGTACTTCGCACTTTACCCGGGTAATCTTAGGTTAACCCGTTAATCTAACTTTACCTGTAACACATAGACTACTTGCTTTATTCGTATGAATTTTAAAAGATCAAGTCAAACTAAATATGTTTCCAAACTACACACATATCAAATATCTAAGGACCACCACTACTATTCCACTTTTTTCAATACAAACCTACACACATTTTTGTTAATGCATACCATTAAAAAAAATGAATGTTCTGTGTGCCTTAGAAAACGGGATATTGCACATTTTGTATTTAAATGGGTTATAACTTTATACACCTTCTCTATATTTCTATGCAAAATATATTTTACTTCCTTAAGGATTTATCATAAACTATCCCTTATATCAGGGTTTCCCAACCGGTGGATCGCGACCCACTAGTGGGTCGCGGGCGGATTTCAGATGGGTCGCGCCGTGGTTCTTACAGTAGCTGAGTAGCGTACAGTGACCGTGTTCTTTATTTTCATGGGTGAGGGATGGGTCGCGAATATGAAAAAACATCAGAAGGTGGGTCGCCAGACATAAAAGGTTGGGAACCACTGCCTTATATACATCTTTTTAGTATTCTGGGCAGATTTTATGGGAGGATAGGCCATTTTTGGGAAAAGTTATTTACCAGCAATTTTATTGCTGGAATCGAATCTTATGATTATATATATATATATATATATATATATATATATATATATATATATATACGTCTTCATATCAAGGCGAGATCCGACTAAATCGAGGACAACCCGAGATCCACCAATAGGAAATTAATTATTGGAGTATATTGTTCATAACTATCTTTATAATTAACATATTAATCATGGCACACTTAGAGGGGAAAAGATTTTTGTACTTAAATTTTTCTGATAAATTTACAGCGAAACGAGATCCGTAGCTGAAAAGTAAAGGGGAGGACTTATATACGAAATTTTAGATATTTACCGATCAACGCGAGATCACACACTGATGCCAGCTCTAAAGAGTATTACTCGAGCGATTGGAGCTCGTGTTGTATTGTATATTTCCCACGATATATAGATATATAGTGGGTGGAGTCAATGACAGCAGCAACAGCGTTGTCTCGAATTATTTATGTAACTTTTAAGAATCGCTTCTTTTGTGTCTTTAACGTCTACGATTTACCTTTCAGAAAGTCGCTTAGTTTTGTTACATACATAAGGGTGTGAAAAAAGAAAAAGAATACTTCACAAATAATAACCATTTAATAATGATAATTATTTGCAATACAATATTTTAAAACCATACATTAATATTCTTAAAAAACACTTACTACGAAACCAAAATGTAATTATTATATTCTTAAATAATACAAACTGTTACAAAATAATTATTTACATGATTGCTTATTTTAAAAATACATTACAAGAAAGTAAAAATTTTTATAATTATTATTAAAGTTTAAAAAATAAAATACCTCAATATGTAATTATTATTTGATAGTTAAAAAATGATTTTAAGTAAAATGATTTAAAAGATAAAAAGAAACACACATAATTTTCAGGGTCAACTCCTAATTGCATGAAAATTTGAATTTAGATTCTACCCGTCCCCCACTTCAAAGTTGAATTTGTGCCGTTGATTGCTTTTACTTGGAGGGTGAAAAAATATACGTTTAAAATAAGTCCGGAAACAGATCTGACTAACTTTAAGCAACTTTTGTTCTATAGAGTTTTTTTAACTTAGGTACTAGGTTAATTCAGTAGTAGGTACTAGAGTCACTTGCGACTAAAAATGTTTACTTTTCAACAAAAAAAAAACACGTTTTTCGGCGATTTTTCGCAAATACTCAAAAAGTAAGTATTTTATCGAAAAAATATTCTTGGAAAAAATGTAGCATATAAAAAACAAAAAAATGGTATATTCTTAGTCTATAGAACCAGTAAAAGTAAATTTGTAGCTCATAAAAAAGACGATCTTATCCTTCAAATTCCAAATCAAATATTTTAACGTGATACATAGTACCAAAAAATGAAGATCTTTTCGGGGAAAACCCATTAAAAAATTTTTGTGTTTATAAAAAGCTTTATTATATTTTATAAAAGTTATATACGAGTAGGAAAGACAACGGAACGAATTTTCGAACGTTTAAACAGACGACACCCCAGATTTACCAATTTCTGGACAATTGATCCAAAGGCTGGATTCTAACAACGAAACAGTTTTGGATTTTCAAGTTTTCAATGAGAGTCAGAATGAAAAAACATTAGTGACCTCGATTATGATGGTTTGGAGAATTTGGCTGGTTATATCTGCCATAAATTGAAGGACTTCAGTATTCAATCCATAGATGTTTCAACGTACACGTGGGTTGATCATTTGAGTAAGTGTGGTTTATGTAAACCATCAGACACTCTCTTAATTGTCATATATTAAGTAACTGGAGACAATTTTTCCTTCCACATGAATGGTGATTCACTTTTGGTAACTAAAAATTATTTAGAAAACCTTATGTCCAAAAGTGTACCTGTAGACTCTTCTAACAAAGCGAACAAGTTATTTTTTAAGTCTCGGATGTACTTCCGAATTAAAGAATTAAACAAGTCTCTTAACAACCTGACATTGCGTAAAAGAAAAATTATGAAAACTGCTACATAGTTGCTGTATGTACGTCTATTTCACATGCACAAAATTTAAATAAAGTGCATGGCATGAAAACTGTAAAACTTATTTTTGTCTTTTCCAAGCCTCTTACTTAAATCTGATGAAATACATTATTTAAAAAGTAAAAAATTTTGTTTTTTTATCAATTCATTAAATGTATGGTTTTATTTTGGGGCTTTTCTTCCCCTTGGTAAAAATTATATTTACTAATGTGTAGGCCACTAATCAATTTTTGCCAACTAACGAAATATAATAATTTTATTAGATATCGATTATATGAATATTTTTATAATACGAAGCAAGTTTTCAATCCTAATAGCAAATAATTAATATTGAAAAATATCAAAAATTACTAAAAGATTTTTAAATTGAAAACTTACTCAATATTAATTATTTGCTATTAGGATTGAAAACTTGCTTCGTATTTTTACGGCCAGATGGCGCTAGCCACCCATTACCATCATTTTGGCTGCAATATTTGGGAAAACATTTCGATGCGATTTGATTGGATTAAGGAGAACAGTGCCTACGTTCCTTCTGATGACGCTCCAATAAGAGCAGAAAACTGCAGTTAAAGGGACTGGCTGCACTCCTTATTCTAATTAAAAAGTAAGATTGTTTTTCCTTCGTATTGCAGCCGAATATATAAAAATGGTACACACATTTTTATTGAATATTTTTATTTTCCGGATACCAATATAATCAAGAAACTGGGAACTTTACAAATAACTGAAAATCAATTTAAATAAAAGCAAATAGTTTAATAATTTTCCTCTAAACGATAAAAATCACTTAGTTTCTTTTAGTTATAATTCATTCATTTGTACTATTCTCAAATTTCATTCGCGTTCATATTACGAACGCATAGACGGGACTATGCTTTACTCTGTTGCTGACGTCATGCGCCAATCGGACGAGCTTACGTAACTAGAATATCAGGGTGTGCATATTTCCGGGTCCCGGTGAATTCGTATCTATTTTAATCCCCTATCCTAATTACAGGCCAACTGTCAACTCTGGTGCGCAGATAATTTTTAGATAACCCATTAACTACCGGTGAATTGGTAACTTTCATTTTTTAAGTATTGTTGATAATCTAATATCGGTATTCCAGGTTTTTAGCGCTGCACTCCTAGAAAATGAAAAAAATGGCACAGGAAGTGAAACCGATGATGAAACGAAACGCAAATGAGAAAACTTAGATGATTGTTTTAATAGAAGTAAAATTAAAAAACTGTCACCAAGCAAAGCAGGCAACGAAAACAAGGAAGACATGGAAAATGTTATGATTACAATAATGAAAGAGCTAATGAATAAAAACGATGAAATGCTTCAGGAAATAAAACAAATAAGGAAAGAATAACAACAAACCAATAAAGAATTAATGGATGTAAAAGCAGAGAATCAAAAACTAAAAAAAAAGAAGTAAAACAGATACATGAAAGAATGGAGCAACTGGAGAAATTTAGCAAAAAGAAAAGCTTGATCGTAACTGGGTTGAAAGTAGAAACAAATGATTATAAGAAATTAAAAGAAGAAATGGAAAATTTCATAGCCCAAGATTTGCAAATACAAATAAAACTAAGAAGTGCAAAAAAAAATAGGAGAAACAGTATGCGCAATAGAAACAGAAGCCCTCACGGATAAAATGGAAATCCTAGACAAGAAACGTAAACTAAAACAGCATAAAGATCGTATCTATATAAACAACGATTGGACATCGAAAGAAAAAAAAATACAAAAGGAAATATCTAAAATAGCAAAGGACGAAAGAAGCAAAGGTAAGCAAACAAAAATCGGCTACAAGAAATTAATAGTGAATGGCAAAATCTAGATATGGGACGAAGAGAAAGAACAGCTGATAGAAAATTCAAAAAAACTAATAAACGAAGAACAGCGGCTGAAATATGATATTGACATGGCAAAAAAAGACTCGGAAATGCAAATGGTTAACGAAAACAAAATAACGCACACAAAATAAAGAAATAATCTCAATAAGAAGAAAAGAACAAAACCCATTAGAATGGGATCTTGGAATATGAGAACCATGCTGGCAGTAGGTAAGATGCAAGAAATAGCTCTTGAAATGAAAAAAATACCAACTAGAAATCCTAGCCCTACAGGAAATACGATGGAGGAAAGAAGGAAAAATTGAGAAGAAAAACTTTAGCATGTATTATTCGGGAGAAAACAAACAGGGAACGAATGGTACGGCATTTATGGTGAACAAAAAAATGAGGGAAAAAGTGATACAATTCAAAGCAGTTAATGAAAGAATATCTTACATAAGAAAATAAACAAGCCAACATCTCGATAATCAATTGCTATGCACCCACCGAAGAAGCAAACCAAGAAGATAAAGCAAAATTCTACGACATCCTGGAAGAAACCTGTGAAAATATTTCAAGGAATGACGTGATTTCAATGCAAAGATCGGAAAGGAGGACTATAATCGTAATGTAGCTGGCAAAGAAACCATTCATGAAACTACGAATGATAATGGAGGAGAAATCTGCAACCTAGCAGCAGCAACAAACACATATATAGTTAGTACTGGGCATAAACATAAAAAAGAACACACAATAACATGGATGATACCAGGAAGAATGGATGGAAACCAAATAAATCATACTCTAATTTCGAAAAAGTGGACACAACTAGTACAAGACGTAAGGTCATATAGAGGGGCAAATGGAGGCACTGACCACATATTGTTGATAGCAAAACTTAAGATGAAAATAATCAAAGCAAATAATCATAAGGAAGGAAAAAGGAGGAAATGGAATATAGCCAATCTGAAAACGCAAGAAACAAAGCAACAATATACAGAACAACTGGAACAGAAATTGGGTCAGTACGAGCACATTCAAATAGAAGGAGAATGAAAAAACATAAAGAACAGCATAATAGAGACAGCAGAACAAATAATAGGATTAAAAAAAAACAAAGAATCGAAAGAATGGTTTGATGAGGAATGTCACCAAACAAGTCAACTTAAGTGCCGAACAGGAACAACTGGACCAATATAGAAAAGAAAAACAAGAAGCATTGAAACTCTATAGAAGAAAGAACAACACATGGATCTCTGAACAAATGCAAGAATTAAAAACGAATAATAAAGACAACAAGAAATTGTTCGAATACATAAAACAACAATACAGTACCAAAAAATCTGTCACAAAAATAAACAAAAAAGATTGGGAAAAACATTTCACGGACCTATACAAAAACGACAATAAGGCATATTCAGAGGATGAGGATATAAGAGATAACAGAGATGAAGAGGAAGGCGCACCTATTTATCAGGAATTCATGGAGGTAGTAAAACAACTAAAAGTAAACAAAACGCCAGGGCCAGATGAAATCAACAACGAAATGATCATCAGCGGAGGAGAGGAGCTCACGAAGTGAATGCACAAGTTAATGGTTACAATTTGGAAGGACGAAAGCATGCCCATAGAATGGAAAAATGGACACATCGCACCAATCTTTAAGAAAGCAGATCCAATTAATTGCTGCAACTACAGACCAATTATGCTACTAAATACAACGTATAAGATATTGACCACAATTATAAGAAACCGACTAAATCAATACACAGAAAAAATTATAGGACCATACCAACAGGGTTTTAGGAAAGGAAGATCAACAATAGATGCAATACACGTACTGACACAAACAATTGAAAAAAGCTATGAACATGACATAGAATTACACATACTATTCATCGACTTCCAACAGGCCTTCGACAGCATATACAGGCAACAATTATTAAAAGAAATGAAAAAAATGGACAAAATTAATAAGACTAACTAGAATGACAATAAAAGACTCAACAGCAAAAGTTAAAACAAATGAGGGCGATACAAATGACATCAAAATAGAACTTGAAGTAAGACAAGGAGACAGTCTGTCAACGACAAACGACACTATTTAATATCGCTCTAGAAGGAGTAATTAGGGACACAGGGCTGAAAAAGACAATTATTCAAAGCTCAACACAGATCATAGGATATGCAGATGATCTGGGACTGGTAGCACGAGATAAAAAAAGACTAGAAGAGGCACTTTTAACCCTGGTAAGAGAAGCAAAGACGAGAGGATTAATAATCAATCAGAATAAAACAAAATATCTTATAAGCACACGAGACGATGTAAACAGAATAACAGAAATAAAGATAGGTGAAAATACATTCCAGAGAGTAGATTGCTTCAAATACCTGGGGGTGATGGTGGACGGCAAAAACGGAAGGAGTATAGAGATAAACGAAAGAATTAAAGCAGGTAATAGAGTATATTGGAAATATCACCAACTACTCAAGGACAAAAACCTGAGCAAAAAAACAAAATCAAAAATATACACAGCAGCAATCAGATCAGTGATAGCCTATGGAGCAGAAGTAATGTGCCTTACGAAAAAAGACGAAGAAAAGTTAATAATAATTGAGAGAAAAATTATGAGAAGAATACATGGCCCAGTAAAGACAGAAACAGGGGAATATAGAAAGCTGATGAACCATGAAATAATAAATATAAATAAAGGAGAAGATATAGTAAAATTCATTAAATCACAAAGGCTGAGATGTTTTGGGCACACACAAAGAAGAGGGGTAGAAGAACTGATCCGGAAGATAATGAACTGGAAACCAGTAAAAAATAGACCAAGAGGAAGACCAAAAATAAGATGGAAAATCAACTGCTAGACGATATATCAAAGATGAAAATTGCAAACTGGAGATAAAAGATTCAGGACCGGAGAGAGTGGAAGAAGATAGTAGAGAAGGCAAAAAAACATCACAACCTATAAACTACGACCTAAAGGAAAAGCGGACTAATTTACCGCGTGAAATGGATTAAAAAGCTCATATTTGAGCGAACTATACTCTAACAAGAATGAACGGTCCATATAATAATTCCAGGTATGTACCTGTATAAATTACCCTCCTTGAAGTTGGTGTAAAAGGTATTTATCATTTATGTATTGTCTTTTGGAAGGATTACTATAGAAAATCCAAATAAATTTTGAAAAATGGCTGAAATCGCTGAAATTGTTGTAACATATTTCGTAATGAGTGAACATGGGTGTAAGTTATTGGTGGTAAATGATTTTAAATTTCACTTAAAGAAAGTGCTAAAAAGTGGAAAACATTTATGGTACTGTTCTGCATCTGGTTACCAGGCAACCTGTTATACCGACAGTTAGTTTTTTTTAATATTTTGAGTAGTAACTATGTTGGTTATCAACAATTTGATGTCAAAAATGCACACTTTGCCATTTTTTGTCTACCAGTAAGAAGAAAAACATTCAAAACAAAATTTAAGATAAGCGCATTATAGAGCATGTAAAACAATTTAAACAAGGTTTTATAAATTTCGCTATACTTAATTGTTGCTTATAAAACTATAAATTAAGTCAGTTTAACGTTAATATAACATGTAAAAATACAACTTATATCTCGATATTACGTGAAATAGCTCAAAGAAACGAGTAAAAATACACGGTTTTTATGACACTCAGTGTAACTACGTAACAACTGTTTTAGTTTCTATATGGACGGAATAACAAAATTTATGTAAATCTGACCAATTTTTTCTCAATTTAATTATTTATTGACAATTTTAATGAAAAATAGCCGATTTTAAGGATTTTCGTCTATAAGTTACAATATTTTACCAAAAAACTGAAAAAATAACCGATTAGTTTATTGAAATAGCCTTTAAATGAGTTGAAGTAAAATAGAATTGGAGCTTTATTTATCAATAAACATTAATGAAAAGTATACATTTGCGATAGGCTCTGTGTTGGCTTAATCCGTTACTATTCAAATTTATTTCTTACGTTTTAAGCTAACTACCTGAGGTACCTCTAAACCCTAAAAATGTCATCAAAACGACGATTTTAAAGCTCTTCCGACTGGATTAAAGAAACTATTATCGATTCAAACAAAAGTTGTGTATTTTTAATGATAAATTTCAACTATTTAATTAAAAATAAAGGGTTTCAGTTGAAAATTCAAAGTTGCTACACCCACCGCTTTCGCAGGCAGAATTAGAACCCTGCTATTGCATAAGTATATAGATTTTGAAAAACCATTAAAAAGCATTCCAAAGTTTTTTCGATATGCCGTCTAGTTCTCCACATATTTGACAATCGCCTTTCTGGACAGCTAGACATTCTTATTCAAGCTAGACATAAGCCGAGTGAGAGAGCTGACCGTGAAATTCATTTGCGATGTTTCCAAATTTATCGGATCTCGGGTTGTCTGAAAAATATATATTTAGCATATACACAACGGATCGCGCGCGCTGCCATCTACAGCGGATTTAGTGGAACCACTGCAATATAAAATTCACCAAAAGGGGTGCAAAATGAGGTCCAGACAAAAATCGATTTCCTTGTACCCCAACCATTGTTACATCAAGATGTCACTATATACACGTGAATACAAGATGAGATCCAAAATCGGATCTCGCCTTGCAAAACGGATCTCATCTTGTATAGCTTATGATACAAACGGATCTCGCCTTGATATGAAGACGTATATATATATAAGAAATATAAAATCTTTCCGAAAGTCCCTTTTTAAAAAATATTTATTTAACACAAGAAAGTAGTCTTTACAGTTTGAAAGCAAAATCTGAACTAAACAATTATAATTCTAAAACTAAGAAAATGAAAATGTAACATTTTGGTAACTATGAACGTATGATGTCTTCGTCAGCGTTTCTCTGGTTCAGGGACTTACTCTTCTCACGGTCATTATCGTGTTCTAGCTGATGTTGCGGAATGTGGGTCGTTAACTCCTCTTCCCCAAGAGTGAAGCCATGCGAGGGAGTTCTATGCCGGGGTTAGGACTTTCTTCTTTTTCCTCTATGGAATCGTTTCTCTTTGTTTTTGCTATTTTCCTTTTGAGTAAAATAATAAGTGTTGTAATTATTCCAATGTACAACAGAATTGTCCAAATACTTGGAATGTGGTACAGAGCCGTATTTTGAAATATTGGTTTTATTTCGTGATTTGGAATATTTTTAAGTTTTAGCGAATTTAGTTTTATTTCCATTGGTGCTATTTTAATTATATCGAAATTTAATTGTGGTGAGTTTATCATCATTGGTTGCCCTGATGTGACGTCTTGAAAGGTTAATTCTTGATTTTGGAAAATAATTTTACAAGGTGCATTCTCTATTAGATAAATGCCGTTTAGAATTTTTATTTGCGTTTCTTCTGCACATTTAATGATCAGTTTTTCTTCTTTAGGAAAGACAGCTAAATATTGGTTGATTTCTGGAATAATTTCGATATGGTTTCCTGGAATTTTCGCTTTTAGGTATTGGCAGTCTGTAGAGTTGCCAAAAAATAAAATTTGGTCTTCACATGAGTGCTCGTGATTAATTTGCAGATAACCAGGACATTGGAAGATCTTACTATGTGTGCAGATGTCATTTAGAGGAAATATAATTTTTTCATTTTTTAATAAATATCTTGAGTTTGGTAACATGATGACAAATTCTGACTTACTTTTTGTGGGAATTGGCAATAAATGATAAAGATCAAAATTGGATTCATAGTCAATAGGGATTGAAAGAAAATATTGTATTTGATTCTTTTCTATTTTGCAAGTTATTTGTAAAATAGCTTCGAAATCTAAAATGTTTTCATATTTTACTTCAAATGGTAGCTGTGCTTTGTAATGTGACGAAATTTTTTGGAGTTCGTTAAATAATTCGTTTGATTTTATTATGCTAGGATGTAATGTTTTCAATTTGCAAAATGTAATCGAATTCTGGACATTTTCCATTGTATCGAGTATTAAGTTGTATGTTATTATAATTTCATTAAACATGTCTTTCAAATAATTGACATTTTCAAGATTTGTTTGGAAATCTACTATATCTTTTATTGCTAAAATTTTGGATTTTAAATTAATTTCATTTTCTTGAATATTTTGAATTGTTTCATTAAAGTTACTGATAATTTCATGGCTTAGCGAATATTGATTATTGATTTGGCTTTGCAAGTTTGCTTCGTTTGTCTTTAAGTGTTCTAGTATTGAGTTAATTTTTTCGCCGTCTTCAGCATCTAAATTTCCTGTTATAGCTTTAATAATTGAACCGAAACCGTTGATAATACCTCTTTTATTTTTTTGTAACTTGGTATGTATGTTTAGGTTTTCAAATTTTTCCTCAATATTATCTTTGACGTACTCTACTAAATTAACATAATTTTTTGTTTCATTATTGAAAAATTTACAATTAGAAAGATTATTTTTTAGGTGATCATATTGCATATTTAAGTTATCATACTCTTCTAAAAGTGGATTTAAGTTATAGTAATGGACAAAAGTGTGGCTAGATTTTTGAAGTTTGGCAGGTCCCAATTTGATTGGTAATATGCCTAGATTATGGGTAACATCTTTTATTTGGATTGCTGCGCATCCGATTGCGAGGTACCTGAAAATTTGTAAGGTTTTCTTTTAGGTCGTTTAACATTAGAAAAATGAATATTTTCGGCAGTATTTTTATGTCTAGTTTTTATTTTCGCGGTTTTTCTTTCTTTATTAATTTTACTTATTTCTTCAGCTTGGTATTTATTTTTTGTTTTACTTTGATATTGCTTATTACGAACAAATACTTTAGTAGGGATTGTTTCGGGCAATTCTTCTCGATTTTCGTTAGCTTTAGAGATTACTTTTTCTTTTACGTTTTGCAAGGATTTATTGATATTAGAATAAAGTATTTTCATTTTTTCTTTATGGTTTGAAATATAATTATTTAAAATTTGTTGCTCGATATTGATATCAAAAGGAGAATTACTATCTATATGTCCCGTAATCAACTCATGTGGTTTCATTTTTGTTACTGAATGGATGCTGTTATTATAAGCTAGTAAAGCGTAATTTATTTTTTGTTCAATATGGTCATTTTTGTACTCTTTTTGATTATTTAGTAGTCTAATATGTTCGATTATGGTTGAATGGAATCTCTCAGCAATTCCATTAGATTCTGGATGTTGAGAGCTTATAAAATGTACTTTTACTTTATGTAGCTCTAAAAGTTCTTTGACAACTGAATTTTTTAATTCGGTCCCATTATCAGATATTATTTGCTCTGGTATGCAGTGATGAGTAAAATATCGAATTAATGCATTTGCTACTTCGATACCTTGAGCTGAATTTATTTTATATAATTGACCATATTTAGAAAAAGAATCTATTATAGTTAAAAATTTTGTTTTTTCTAATGTGACTGAATCTAGGTGAACAATTTGGAAGGGTCTAGTTGCAGTAGGTGTTATATTAAATAGGGGTTTGATAGGTCTCCTATCGTATTTTGTTAATTGGCAAATTTCACAATCGTTTATATAAGTTTGGATAGATGCTCTTTGATTCGGCCAATAATATAAGGCTTTTATTCTATTTTCTGTTTCATCTACTCCTCTGTGGTTCTGTTTTCCTTCGTGATAATTTTTTATTATTTCTTCAATTTCGTTTGGTGGGATATCGATTAACTTCTTGGTGCATTTAATAAGGTTTATTTGCGAATTTTTGAAATATTTTTGTACAACGTTACTAAAAGTTTCGTATATAGGATCTTCGAAGTACAGATGATATTTAACTTTAGGTATTATATAGTCTTTTACAAATTTAACTATGTCACGTTCAGTGTCATTTTTTGAAAATTGTACGAGAGTTCTTTGTTTTTTATCGTAAAGTTTTATAATAGATGGTTCTGCTGGTTCGTAATTAACTTGAGAAATGATAATTTGATTCATTCCAGTGTTTACTGATCTTTCTGATATGGGTATACCTGTGATGGGATTTTCTTCATTTGTGTGGATTGTAGCACCGTCATTTTCATTGATATCTTCTTCATTTTGGCCATTTATTGTTTCGTCAGGTTCAACAATCAAAGACTCTGAGTCGACGTTATGTGGGGTACCTAATAAAGTTTCATCAAAATTTTCTACATAATCTAAGAAGTCTTGATTTGTTTCAGGTTCTATGTCATGAGTTTCGTTTGCGTTTAATCGTATTCTTGATAGACAATCGCTATTTGTGTTTAGAGCACCTTTTTTATATGCAATCTCATAATCATATTCTTCGAGTTTTAATCTCCAGCGAACTAATTTTGAGCTGGGATCTTTTAATGAAAATAGCCATTGAAGAGGCTTGTGATCTGTCACGAGAGTCACGCGACGTCCAAAAATATAGGGTCGGAAATACTTAACTGCCCAGACTATAGCTAGGAGTTCTTTTTCAATGGTAGAGTAGTTTATTTCTGAATCATTCAGTGTTCTACTCGCGTAGGCAATTGGGAGATCAGAACCAATTTTTCCTTGACTTAAAACTGCACCTATTGCATAGTTACTTGCATCTGTTGTCAGATTAAATGGTTTAGTAAAATCAGGATATTGCAGAATTGGTTCATTTGTAAGAAGATCTTTACAGATATTAAAACACTGTACATTGTACATAGTCTTCGTCTTTAATATTTATTTCATTATCTTTTTTTAGTCGCAATGTTAAGGGTTTTGTAATTTTTGAAAAATCTTTAATAAATTTTCGATAATATCCTAATAATCCGAGGAAGCCTTTTAACTGTTTGGTAGTAGCAGGTATTGGGAAATTTTTAATAGCCTTTATTTTATCCGGATTGGGCTTTACTCCTTCTGGAGTGACAATATGACCTAAGTAAGCCACTTCTTTCTTTAAAAATTCGGATTTGTCCAACTGTATTTTAAAATTAGATTCACGTAGTCTCTGAAATACTTCTCTTAAATTTGTAATATGTTCTTGCAGGCTAGTGCTAAATATAATAATATCATCTAGGTAGACAAGGCATTTTTCGTTTTGTATGCCTCTTAGTATGTTATCCATTACTCTCTGGAATGTAGCTGGGGCATTTCTAAGTCCAAATGGCATTCTAAGAAACTCATAGTGACCATTTTCGGTGTTAAAAGCGGTTTTTGGGATATCTTCTTCTGCCATTTCTATTTGATGGAACCCAGAAGCCAAGTCTAGCGTGGTAAAGTACTGACAACGCCCTAATTTGTCTAAGAGGTCAGTGATATTTGGAAGGGGGTATCTATCTCCTAAAGTAATAGCATTTAAACGTCGATAATCGACTACAACACGAAATTTACGTTTATTGGAGGCATCAAGTTTTTTGGGGACAACCCAGATAGGCGAGGACCAGGCAGAATTACTATGTCGGATAATATTTTGGTCTAACATGCCCTGAATTTGATTTTGGACTTCTTTACGATATATTTCCGGATATCTATATGATTTAGAATATACTGGAATCTCATTAGAAGTTTTTATACTATGCTTAATTTTATTGGTGAAAGACAATTGGTTGCCCTCAATATGAAAAATGTCCGAAAATTCTCTTATAAGTTTTAAAATTGAACTCCGCTCTTCGGTATTCATATGTTCCGTGCGGATTTTAGAAATATCAAATTTGAATTTTTCGGCATAAATAGAATTAAGATTAGGATGATTTATTTGTTCGTATTCATCGAACTTTTCAACTTCTATTGGTGAAGTTAAATCAACTTTAAAATGTGACTCTGATGAGTTAGTAATAGTGCATAAAGCTTCTTTATTAACAACTTTAGTAAGACATTGGGGAATTTCTAATTTCCCTCTTTTTGTATAAGGTACGATAACGTCACCATTTTCTATATTTTTTATATTTAATTTAATTACTTGTTCGGAACGTGGAGACACTACTATACAATTCGTGCTGCCAGCGCTCGGACTATAATAGTTAATTTTAATTGAAGAACAAGGTGTTCTTAATAAATTATTTACTAAATCGATATTTGCTTGTAATAGTTTTAAATTATCTAATCCTAATAAGCAATCAAAATGATCATGAAACTTAAAAATATGATAAGTTAATTTTATTGGCTTTTTATGCCTAAATATAGAGGAAGAAGGAATTACGGTACAGAAATTTTCCTTAGTAGTTCCAAGAGCAGTGGAAATTTGAAATGGTTTTTTAAATATTGAATTTTTAAAATATTTTTCACCTATTTTTGGTGTAATAAAAGATTTAGTGCTCCCAGTATCTATAAGGACCTTTAAATTATGCTCAGGGAAAATTATGTACGGCAATTCACATTCTTTGTTAGTTAAGTTTAATAATTCTACATGCTCTGGTTTTCTTCCGAGGCTATCTCTTCTAAAAAAGGTTCTTGGGATGAACTTTCAGGACAGTCTGTATTATCTATGTTATGCAGTTCTTCCGGAATAATATTTTGGCTTGCGAAATTATTGGGGTTACGGAAACGAGTCCTATTTTGGAAGTTTTGTGATGGTCTGAAAGTATTATTGGTTGTGATAGTCATTGGAGTAGGGTTTGAGAATTTTCTGTTTGGATTTGGCTGGAATACATTGGAGTTTCGATTAAAATTCCTACTTGTACTAGGATTATTTTGGAAATAATTATTTTGATTATTTTGTCTCATATTTTGAGGATTCGGTTGGGGATTCGGAGGATCCATAGTATTTCTCTGTATTGGAAATTGATTCCTTGGTTGATATTGAATTTGGGGTTGATAATTATTTTGTTGGTTTTGTCGGAAATTGGATTTTGGTCTAGACGAATAATTGTTATTTTGATAAGATTTGTGATTTTTGCTTTGAGAAGAATTATTTTGGTCGAGGTATATCTGAAAATCATTTGTGAGGATGCCTAACGCAGAATTTAAATCTGGAGGATTCTTTGTACGCATTAAGGTACCAAGAGGTTCTTTTAACCCACGTAACAAAACTCTTAATGCTAAATTTCGGAAGAAGCTACCAAGAATATTAATTTCAGCAGCATGTTCAGTTTTTGAGGTCAAGACAGATATTTGAAGATTTAATAATTTTTGTATTCGGTTATAAAAATCAAATGGGGATTCATTATTGCCTTGTTTCAAATCTGAAATTTCTATGTTTAAAGTATAAATATCTCTTTTGTCTGAATAAGAATTAATTAAAGCATTTTTTAAATCTTGCCAAGTTCTAAGATTACAAGAAGAAATATTAACTGCGGCTTCGCCTTTTATTTTTGCAATTATGCTTGACATCAAATATTCATTTTGAAAATCATTCACATCTGTAGCATTATAAAATTTGGTTACAAGTTTTTCGGAAATTTCTAAAAATCTAGGAAGTAACGTATGATTTCCTTCAAAATCTGGAATCATATCTAAGTATTCTTTCTTTAGTTGAGGAACTTGTGGAACAGCCATTTTAAATTTATTATTTAATTCTAATATTTTCGAAAAACTTATATTATTTTTATTAAAAGGTAAATTAGCTAAATTAGTTAAATTTGAATCAGAATCTGTATCTGAGTTACTACTGTCTGAATAATCAGAATCTAGTGTTAAATTAGGCTCTCTATATGACATTAAACACTTACAGTAATGTAGCGATCTTGTCCATGGAACTGCTTCGGAACTGGGTCGAGACACTCACAATATTCGCTTGAAAGTCTCTCCGGTACGAATCTTCTCGTCAGGTTACTCAATTCGCCCAACTGGAATTCACTTCACGAAAACTGTTCGAATAGTCAAAAAATCGTAAAAACGAACCGAGAGTTATATTCGCTAACGCCCGTTTGACTATCCTACTGACTGCGCCAGAAATATAAAATCTTTCCGAAAGTCCCTTTTTAAAAAATATTTATTTAACACAAGAAAGTAGTCTTTACAGTTTGAAAGCAAAATCTGAACTAAACAATTATAATTCTAAAACTAAGAAAATGAAAATGTAACATTTTGGTAACTATGAACGTATGATGTCTTCGTCAGCGTTTCTCTGGTTCAGGGACTTACTCTTCTCACGGTCATTATCGTGTTCTAGCTGATGTTGCGGAATGTGGGTCGTTAACTTATATATATATATATATATATATATATATATATATATATATATATATATATTAGTTATTTTTTTTTATATCTTATCGACCGTTTAATGAGTAAAAAAGGTGTTATTTATCAGGTTATATATATATATATATATATATATATATATATATATATACATCCCGCTATTAAATTGGCATCTTTTCACGTTGCAGTCATTTGGCATCACCTAGAAATGCTATCATTGTCTAGGTATAATCCGTGAATGTTCGCTTAGTACACTTCTTTAAGCTTGGCACCGTTGTCGGATTTTCAGTAATCCGATTTATTTATATATTTTATTCCTTACACTATAACGACAATTTGACCCCCGTAGGTCAAAAACATTGCTTAAACATCACTTTGGCAACAACAGGATGTTGCCAAGATATACATTTTTACGGAAAAGACAGTACCTAGTTAGATACATAATATCGATCGCTTCACGTTACAAGTCTTCCACTCGCACTCAGGTAAAAACCAGTTGTAGGCTCTTTTGTCTGAACGGGTCCCTGAATGAGTTTAATAATTCACTTTTATTGTGTATTTTGTTTCGTTTAGTTGAAATATCAGATTTTGTTTGTAACGAATTTCATAATAGATATTTAAATTATTTTTTTGTTAACAAAAACAAATTTTAAAGTTTGACATTTGAAAAATTAATTTTATATTGCCATTTTCATGACATGGTCAATGGTTAATTGCATTTATAATAATTTAATGGGTCATTGCGAAACAATATACAGTGCGTCCATAAAGTAACGCATAAATTCATTATTTCACAAACCGGACACTTTCAGGAAAAATACCGAAACAGGTCGATTTTTATTTTTAAATTACAATTTATTGGCATACATATCATACTAGTGACGTCATCCATCTGGGCGTGATGACGTAATCGTTGATTTTTTTAAATAAGAATAAAGGGCATGTAATAGCTCATTTGAAAGGGTATGTAATTCTCTATTCAATAATATAATTGTTAATATAATTATTTATACAGGGTGTCCAAAAAATGTTATTTAAATTAAATTAATTGGTATAAAAAGATGAATGTATGTAATTTGTTTAATTCTAAATATATTTTATTGGTGCCAGCAAACATAAAAATGTTTTATTTAAAACCTAAATATTGATTTTCGCTTAAGCGTAATCTTAAACTTCCAAGAGGCAGGTGGATGGCAGCTCTAACATTTAATTTTCTGACAAAAGTAAAACGAATTTTGAATTAAATAAGTTACATACATTTTTCTTTTTGTCTCAATTAATTTAATTAAAGAATTCTTTTTGGACACCCTGTATATATAATTATGTTATTGTTTGTATTAGTAAATAGAGAATTAAATACCCTTTCAAATGAGCTATCACATGACCCCTATTCTCATTTAAAAAATTCATCGATTACGTTATCAAGCCCAGATGGATGACATCACTAGTATGATATGTAATATGCCAAAAAATTGTAATTTAAAAATAAAAATCGACCTGTTTCGAAAATTTTCCTTAAAGTCGCCGGTTTACGAAATAATGAAATTATGCGTTACTTTATGGAAGCACTGTATGTTACAATGTGTAAATTTTTCAGGAAACGTAAAAATCTTTCCATTAGTAGTTAGAGATTCTGATAGTAATACTATATTTTATATAAGTATTATGGGTTATAAATGCATCTATTAGGTCTGGATCCCGCGTATGAAAAAAAAGTTGATTAATAGCAAGCTGAAAATTTGTTAATAGCTTAAGGGTGTTTAGTCGGATAAACTTTTATATATGGGAACACTGGAACAGGGGCAGTTTTAATTGTGAAACAGGTTGAAAATTTGGAACGGTCACACCACGAAAACGGCACATTTATTTTGTCCGACATAACAGACTTAAACTCTCCGAATAGAGATTAAACTCTCATGCAAAAATTAGACTGCTATTTATCACCTGTCATAATTCCTGTCATTTGACATATTCTACATGCTCTACTCATTAAAAGGCCCATTTGGTGATAAATAGCAGTCTAATTTTTGCATGAGAGTTTAATCTCTGTTCGAAGAGTTTAAGTCTGTTCTGTCGGACAAAATACATGTGCCGTTTTCGTGGTGTGACCGTTTCAAATTTTTAACCTGTTCCAAAATTAAAACTGCCCCTGTTCCAGTGTTCCCATATATCAAAGTTTATCCGACTAGACACCCTTAAGCTATTAACAAATTTTCAGCTTGCTATTAATCAACTTTTTTTTCATACGCGGGATCCAGACCTATATCTGAAAGACCAAAAAAGTTTAAATGTTGCTTATTTTTTTGATATTATGTTTTAAAGTTTGTGGACTTATGTTGTTTTCGAAATGAAACCATAATTGGTAAAGTTTTTTCTTTATTCTCAACAAGAAACAGTCATAATACGGACAACGCACACATCTTATGGAAAATATAATGTCACTCAAATTCAATAAAATTTATACGAATAGATCCGTTTTAATTTACCGATCAAATCTTATCATTGCGCCAACTCTTAATTATGATTAATTACGGCGCAAATTGCAATTAAAGTTTATCGAAATCACATTTTTGGAGTCCATAAAGTGTTAAAAGTGTTAAAGTTACAATCATTATTGCTCCGAGTGCTATTCATAAGAGCTTAAATCCCGCTGGGCCTAAGCGGATTAGTGAAACTAATCCGCTGATTTATGGAGTACCGAAAATCTGGGTAGTTTAAAATATTTTTTCTCTCTCTAACTTATGTACCTACCCATTTGATTTCAGATTTATTTGTATCAATTTCTGCTCTTATTTTTGAAAATAGAGAGTTGGCGCAATGATAAGATTTGATCGGTAAATTAAAACGGATCTATTCGTATAAATTTTATTGAATTTGAGTGACATTATATTTTCCATAAGATGTGTGCGTTGTTTTCGAAATGAAACCATAATTGGTGAAGTTTTTTCTTTATTCTCAACAAGAAACAGTCATAATACGTAGAAATTTATACTAAATTTAAAATCCAGATTCAGTAGAAATAAACAAACCAAGACACGTTAAATGCTACTAGGAACACTCCCGAATCATAATTATTTACAATGTATTGTTATATTTCTATTTGATATGAAAATTAAATTTTGATGGTTGTAAACAGGATTCAATTTAATATAAAATATTTTCAATTTTCTCAACCACGGGCATATAAATTTAGAACACCCTGTATACAACAAATTGTTATATTTAATTTTAAGAAGTGATTAGACGGAACTCGGGACAGTGCGCTTAAAATAAACAAAGTGAATGACGCGTACCATTATCGTTCTTCTCGGAAGGTCGATCATTAGCCTATGCTAAATAAAACTCAGTGAAATAGATGATAGTTCATTATCGTTTTTCGCGGAAGGTTTCGATCATTAGCCTATGCTAAATAAGACTCATTTGAAAGAGAGAATAGGTCATTAAAATTTGTAAATAGTAGAAAGTGATTTTAGAATGGGAATTAAATATTTTCTTTTGAAATCCATTAAGCATATTTAGAAAGATTAAAAATTGGTTTTTGAGGAATACTGAGAATGAGAGTTGGTGGTGGAAGGTTGATTTGTGAATCTGGAAGGGATATTGAGAAAGTAGGTGAATGAATGACAAAGTGGGATCAGAATGTTTTGAGCTGTCGAGAAGTGAAGTCGAGTAGTAGACGGTAGTGTTCGAGGAGTGAGAAAGCCGGTAGTTCCGTGAGTGTGGAGTATCTATCGTGGAACGAGAAGTAGGCCAGGTCGAGAGTAAAAGAACCTCCTTGAGCCCAGAGTGTCCCGGTAGCTGATAGCAGTTTCGAAAAAGGTAGAACACAGCATCACGACAAAAGCAGGAACGAGAGCTATTCGAGCTAGTTTTTCAAAGGAGAACATCACTGGAAGCCAGGACGAGGTTTGATCGCAGCCAAGGATAGCAGGAAAGGGTTTTGTGTGAGGACATTTTCAGTTCACCAGGAAAAGGTCAGTCTCATTTGTTTGGACATGAATGTATGGGTTTTTCGTATTAAATTCCACATAAAAAATTGAATAACATAATCAATAATATCAGAAAAGCTTCATCAAACTTAAATAGAGTTGTCCCTAATAACTCCTAATAGTTAAATGTTAATAAAAACTTTCAATAGAAAACCAAAAGGAAATAAAATTCCCAGTTGTAAATGTTATGTTTAAGAATAATAAGAAATAGCAAATATTAAGCATTGATTGCCTTTTGAATAAAATAAAAAATATTTTGATTATAATTGTAACCCATATTTGTATTTTTTTTTACTCTTTTCTTTTCTATCCCGATTAGGAACCATTAAGAAATATTCAGAAGCCACGAAAGTAAGTAATTAATTTATAATTCGCCCTGAGATTGAAAACATATTGATATGTGATCTGGTTAATTAATTAGATTAGTATTAATACATTGATTAAATTAAGTGACATATAAGAATATTATCTCATATCAATAATCAAGATCACATCAGTATATACATTGTAAATTCCAAGTCATGATTTCCAAAGTTTACACATTGTAAATTATGATTCGGGAGTGCTCCTAGTATCATTTAACGTGTCTTGGTTTGTTTATTTCTACTGCATCTTTACTGTTTCTGTTAACTAATCTAAACGTAGAGATATTTTTTGACATTCTTTAACTCTTTCAATGCTGGGGTTTGTCACATCCCACCTGTCTGTTAGTGGCAAAAAAGTTCACCTGTCGGATGCCGGGTTAAAACATGACAAATTAGATGTGGAATGAAAGCTTATAACCCAAAGATGGTACTAAAGGTGAGAAATTTGGCCTCCGACTTCAGGATAAAGAGTTGCAACCCGAAGTATTGTTCTAAATTCGCAGAAATAGTACAAACTATGTATTACTCGACGCGCCTTAGAAAGACGAGAACAAATATTTATGCCTGTCCGGTTTTATGCCTGTCTGTCCGTCCGTCTGTCAGATATAATCACAGAGGTTGAATGAAAGATTATAACCCATAGATGGTACTAGCGATTAGAAATTTGACGCGCATTAGAAAAATGAGAACAAAGAAATACTTTTTTTAGTTTTACACCACTTCCGGTTAAAATGGTGTACCCGGAAGTGACACACATAGTCACAGAAAAATATACTTGATCAATTTACGTGTATTAAGAGGTCGAAACCGAATTTTTTTAATTCTGGTTTTGATGTCATATGCGGTTAAAAAATTGTCTGGAAGTGGAAGAAACCAGTTTAATAGTTGTCCCCTTCGAGTAGCGAAAAATAAACAATACTTTGTAAAAACATTCAACATTGGTTGATATTCCGCTGTTTTCATATTATTTATTGACCTAAGTTTTTGTAAAATGCACTAGTCTTTTTTAAAGATATCATTGGACAATTTACTCACTGTTTTTGGATTTTACAAAATCGCTTGGATTGGCATGAAATTTGACATAAGCATAGCTAACATGTCAAAGAAAAAAGTGATATTGTGCCAGTGTGTGCTTTTTTCTGGGGATGAGTACCACCCCCTTCTCGAGTGTGAAAAAATATAGGTAAAAATATGTCCGTAAGTGGATAAACTAATTAAATTCCTTGTATTTTTTGTTTTTAGATGGTTTTTCGTAAATAAATCAAAAAGTAAGTATTTGATCGAAAAAACTATTCTTAGCAAATATAAAGCTTATAAAACAGTAAAAAAAATTATGTATGTATGAAGTCTGGACACACAATAAAAACAGAGTTGGAGCTGAACAACAGTTGGTTCTTATTCGTCGAATTCCAAATCGACTAGTTCAACGTAAAATATCCAAAAAATAACGCACTTTTCGGGGAAAACTCGCCACAAATTTTTTAAAGTGTTTAAAAAAGTTTTATTTTTGTTATTTAAAAAGTATCTATTCTATCACCATCAGCATCAAAAGTAAGTTACGCTTTAAATAAAATATGTCCCTTTTTTTGCTAAAAGAAATCGTGAAAATCACCACCTAATTAGCATTCCATATGAAATTAATAGTTACCGCCCTAGTTAATTTACTTATATTATACTGTTTATATGATCTATAAGATTTATTGGCAAGAAATGCTTATTAAAAAAAATTGGTTTTAAAATAAAAAAATTTTAATTTTGAAAAAAAATGCCTTGGTTTAAAATAACTTAAACATTAGTGATACTAAATATCTCAAAGAGTAAAAAATGTACATATCACATAAACAATACATAAGTAAATTAGGCGGTGATTTTTACATTTTTTTAACAAAAAAGAGACTTCATTTTGATGCTAACTAACTTTTGATGCTAGAAACGTTTATAAAAATACAAATAAAACTTTTTAGACATTTTATAACAGTTGTAAGTTATGAGTTTTTCCCGAAAAGTGCTTCGTTTTATGGTTATTTCATGTTAAAATATTCGATTTGTATTTAAGGTGATACAGTAGCGATCAACAGGTAGCCAAAACGCGTTCCAAGATTGCGGCTGTAATTTTGAATATTTTTTCGAGATATTTGGCACACGTATTCGTAATATAATAAAGAATGGCGGTACAGAGCCGAATTTGAAAAATATATTAATATGTGGAAATTACTCTGTAATTAAATATAATATTAAAAAAACGAGCCTGTACCGCCATTAAGAAGAACAAAAAAATACACTTTCTTCAAATAAACTTTTTATCCGATGCCTAGATTTTGTGTCATTTTGGAACTACTAATGAAATACAAAATTTTAGTAGTTCCAAAATGACACAAAATCTAGGCATCGGATAAAAAAGTTCATTTGAAGAAAGTGTATTTTTTTGTTCTTCTTAATGGCGGTACAGGCTCGTTTTTTAAATATTGTATTTAATTACAGAGTAATTTCCACATATTCATATATTTTTCAAATTGGGCTCTGTACCGCCATTCTTTATTATATTACGAATACGTGTGCCAAATATCTCGAAAAAATATTCAAAATTACAGCCGCAATCTTGGAACGCGTTTTCGCTACCTGTTGATCGCTACTGTTTCCTCTTAACTACAACTCTACTTTTACAGGGTCTACAGACTTCATACATACACCATTGTTTTCACTTTTTTATACGCTATATTTTTGCTAAGAATATTTTTCGTTAAAATACTTTTTGAGTTTTTTTCTAAAACCGTCTAAAAACGTGACTTTTTTGTTGAAAAACGAACATAATATATTCACTTGCAAATAACTCAAACAGTATGTTAAGAAAAAATCTATAGAACAAAAACTAGCTTAGAATTACTCAGTTTATCCACTTTAGGACTTATTTTGAATGTATGTCTTTTCACATTATAAAAGTGGTTGTACTAACTCCCAAGGCAAAAGCACACGTCGGCACAATATCACTTTTTCTTTGACCTGTCAGCTATGTGCATACCCAATTTCATGTCAATCCAAGCGGTTGTTTAAAATTCGGAGGTTTTGCAATATTTACCGTGAGTGGATGGACTACAGATATATGTATATTAGATAAAAATTATAGTCTCAGCGAATCTTTGAAATATCTCCATTCCTTTGAAATGTTACATTTTTTAAGCCTTGAGGGAGTAGGCGCAAAATTATGACCAATGCTATTTAAATGCATTCAGTTTATTCGAATCCTGAGAAAACTAATAAGAATTTTGGAAAAATTTAAACGCAGAATGAAAGATTACATTATAACCGAGGGCGAAACTCTCTAAAAACTTTTATGTTTATATTGATAAGTGAAAGGGTGAAAAAAAAAGAAAATTTAGTGTGATTTTTTATTTCAAATATTTAATTCAAAAGAAATTTTTGTTTATTCTATTCTTTTTGACATGAGGCTGTATTTGATTTCTCTATGTCATTGTATGCTATTGGTTAGTTCCTATCATTTCAGCCGACGTACGTCACGATTGGATCAATAGGGCCGAACATACATAACTAAGGCCCTTTTGGCATGATGCTGTATTATTTTGAAGTCGATACAGCCTGAATATTTTTTTTAATTTTTTTACGTTCTATGTGATTAAAAAAATTAAGAATCACCGCAATTTTAGCCCACCACCCCCTTCCCCTTTCCCCACATCAAAAAATGTCAATTTTTCGATTTTATTTTTTTTTAAGTTGGTTTGCAATTAAATTATAAATTACAAAAAATTCACACGCACAGCTGAGGCTTTTACAAAACATATATTTTTATGGACCCGAAGGTCGAGTGTACATAACCTCAATGTTTTTTGTTTTTTTAATAGGTACGTATAACTTTTTTTGGCGATGGCTGCATGTCTAATTTTTTTGCGTTTTGTGAATTTTATCAAAATCTGTATTTCTGACTTTTTTCAGATTTATTCGTAAGGTGCGCCATCTTCACAAATCCGGAAAACTGGTTTTTTCGGTAGTTTTTTGGGATTTTCTCCATTTTATATACTTCAAAATAGACTAACTCAAGGTTTTTTATAGGTTACGTATATATAATTTGAAATAACTGAGTTTTTAGGGATATTCAAAAATTGTGTAAAACACCTAAACCCCCCAAAAACTATGTTTTTTCAAATTCTTAAAAGTTTCTTAATTCTTTCGTACCCCATGAAGTTAAATTACAAAGCCATTAAAATATAACTAGAGGTGATTCATACCTACTTACCATTTCAATTGAATGCAATCATCGGCAAAGCCATCTTTTAGTGTCATTGTGTCATCCCCAAAAATCTACCTGGGTCTTAAAATGCAGGTATGCATACTTGTTCCGTTATAACTCTTATCTTTTAAAATTTTGTAGTAAAAGCATTTCTATAGCTATAGTGAGTTTATTGCCCTACCTCTTTATGTGGCTTAATGATTTGGATTGTAAACACAGATAAGAAAGGGTGTGATAGACCAGAGAAATTAGCAAATAAATGGCCTCTTTCGTGACATCCGTTGATACAGGTATCTAAGAACTGCTTATGGCATTAGGGTAAATTTAGTTACAACAGTATCCAATATAAAAATTATGCAAAAAATCAAACGTACTTTTTAACTTATAAACAATATATAAACAATTAAAGATCGCTATTTGATTGTAAATATTAAAGGTGGAGACCGGTATGCTGTATGGAAAGGTGATACAATTTTACTGAAGAGCATAGAAAATTCTTTAAAATGAGTGTTTGGAAAGTTCTTTTTGTTAATTTGTTGCTTAGTTATTGGGAAAATAGCTTCAAAAGTCGATTTTTTGAAAATAATTAATAACTTTTCTAAAAATACACTAAAAGCTTTATTTTCGCGTAAGTAAAGGAACAATATTAGAAGTATTCAGCCGTTAAAATTTCAAGAAGTTTTACCTAATAGTTATTGCAAAATTAAAATTGTTTATCCCAAAAAGCTTCTATCTACAGCGTTATTATGCATAAACTATTAGGTCAACATAAATTCTAAAGACATCAAACCAAAGAGAAAGGTTCAATTTATCAAATTAGATCAAGTCTTGAATAAAAAGTTTATAATAAATATTATAAATAATTATAAAATAATTTTGAAAAAGTAGTGTTATTTTAAGCTTATTCGCGAACTCAAGCGAGGGTGCTGCCGCTTATTTTGAACTAGAGGAATTGGGATGAAGATTTAAACAAAACATCCTATATATCAATGTCGATTGAATGCTTGTCTGGTGTGTTCATTTAATGACTGATTTATTTATATTAATTAATTACATCAATAAAAATATTAATTATATCAAAATGCATTATCCCAATTACATCGGCCATTTTCATGCAACTGCACTGCCACCTATAGTCGATTGAGTTCGCGAATAAACAATTAAAATAACAACCGCATTAACATGTGGGAATTAACTAATTTTGATGGGAAATAAGCCACAATTTTACTAAAAAAATGGTTTTAATTTGACAACGACACCCGATTTGAGCGTTGAAACGTTAATAAAATCAGTTTTTTTAGTAAAATTGTGGCTTATTTCCCATCAAAACTAGTTAATTCCAAAAATGCCACAAGAAAATAGCTTCAGAACAACAACACGTAGGAAGTTAATTTTTTTTATTCGACATGTTGGTATTCTTATAGAAACTGAAACAAAAATTTAATGCCCTACAACCCTTAAAACCCGAGTTAGCCACTTTTTTCAAAAATTCACCGGGGCTTTGTTTATAAATATTAGAAAATTTGAAAAGCAACATTTAAACGAATGAAAGAGCATGTTTATACAAAAAAAAATTAAAACGATTCTTTTAAAAACGAGCCGTCCATGATGCGCCAAAAGTGAAGAGTTTAAAAGTAAAGCGATTCTTACCCTCTTGATTTTATTATCAAAAACTTAATTCACAACTACACATTTATAAAAGGCGCAATACCTCCGGTAAGATTTAGGTACAAAATTAACAAAACCCAAAAAAAAATATATAATACAATATTCCAGTTACCCGTCGTTTGTCACCATTAATCCCTTTATCCTAAAGATAAATAACAGTTTGTCGACGAAAATTCCATTCGATCAAATGTTCGTCGATGAATTGTCCATTCGATGAATTGTGCATTCGACCAACTGTTTGTCGACCAACTGTTGTCGACCAATTTTCCGTCGACGAAGTGTTCTCGACCAGCTTTCCGACACCGGATTTGGGTGTCATTGTATTCTGTTGGTTAATTCCTACCATTTTAGCCACCGTACGTCATGATTGGAAAAATAGCAGCGAATATACGTAACTAAGGCCCTTTCAATATTTTACTGTAATTGATTTTTCTGTGTCATTGTATTCTGTTGACTGATTCCTATCATTTGAGCCGCCGTACGACACGTTTGGACCAATGGGAGTGAAGATACGTAACTAATACCTAACAAGAGGTTTACTCAAACTTCTTTTTTGTACTTATACCACTCGGTAAAAGTACAAAAAAAAGTTTGGGTAAACTTTTGCACAACTGTGTAAATACTAACGAAAAATCTAAAATATTAAAAAAAATTAGTGGAATCCGTTAATCTGTTCTCGAAAAAATTAGCTATGAAAATGAGCATAATTTTCTATATCCCTAACTTTTGACGAGCAGTTTAGCTTAAATGGGGAAAAGCGGTAAGCTTAGACCAAACACCAGTAGGAGGCATTCAATTAATTGAGGAAAAAAATTAAATGGATAACAATATTTATTTCAGTTACACAAAAGGCATTGTCCCGCTAGAATGTTTGAAATCACAATTAATAGTCCTACAAAAAAGACAGGCGTTTAAAAGTGATAAGACCATTGAACAATAAGCCTGTGAGCTACCTTTTAAACACATTCTTAAAAACAATCCATAACACAATTAAAAAAAGGTTTGTTAAGAAATTCTTTTATAGACTTCAGAAATTCAACAACTTCTCCTGATTATGTTTAAAAAACGTACGGAATGCACTAAATGAAAAAAAAAAAAGAAAAAGATTTATCATACCGTTATACTATAATATATCCTTACGTTGAATATTTGATGCTTCCCTGTGGAGTATAAAACGGACAGTTGTGTTTTTCCCGTGATCTGCCTTGTTTAGTCTTCTTTGTCGTTTTATTCGTTAAATCCTATCCTCTTAAGTCACAGCGTCAGAAAGCAGTGGGTATATGCAGTGAACGGGAGGCCTATGTCGAACAGTGAACGTTGGGGCCCTTTCGCGTTTATCATATGTAGAGGAGTCGCTTGTCAAAAACTGGACGTATGTAATCGTATTCTATTTGTTAAATACTCTCACATAATATGTCATACCATGTGCGTTAATCCATTTTATTTCTACAATTTTAAAGTGTTATTACATGCCGTCATTTTCATTTGTCTACACCATCGTATTCTGCCAGTTAAATCCCATCGTTTCAGGCGCTGTACGTCACGATTGAACCAATAGGACCGAAGATACATAACTAAGGCCCTTTTGACCTGCTGCTTGTTTGATTTTTCTGTGTCATTGTCTTCTATGATGCCTAAGGCATATTTATGACATGTCTTATTTTTAAAGAAAACAAGTAATTGGACTTCGTAAGTCCTAGGTTTTCACCCAAAGTAATCGAAAGTAGAATTGGAAGTCGATATTTGAATTCTTCGTGTAACTTTGCGTGGATTGATATACAAATTTACTAATTTTGAGTCATTTTTACTAAACTGTTTACACAGAAATAACTCTAAAGATTCAAACCTTTCAATACGCTTCGATTTATGTGTTCGTATACTATTTCTGAGTCTATTGGGACCGTGCAAGTTCGGCAAAACGACACCTGGTTTCTACGCTCTGCAACTTTATTCGCACTTTTAATTATATTGGCCAATTATATTAGTCCTGGTTGCTGGATAATTGTCAAGGCCATAATCCAAAAAAATAATAAGAAGAAAAAATAAGATTCAGGTTATGTTATTAAAACGTAAACAATTGTATGTAGTAAATAAAATTAGTTATTAAAATGCAGTACTGCAAGCAAAATACAATTAATTTAATTTGCCTTCATATAATAATTGCATATAATATCAATATTGCAGAGCAACATATAATTTTTCTTCTTCAATGACAGTAGGTATGAAATGTACGTCAATTTGACAATTTCAATGGACAATATGAATTATTTAAGAAAGTTGCAATATTTCTCCGCTATTCGCGCACGATCGTTTCTCGTATCCGTTCCAAGTACTTGCACACCGCGAATAATGGCATTTCCGGTTATAACTTTTTAAGCGGAAATTACGTAAAAACCAAAATTTTACATTTGTTCTCATCTTGCTAAGCCACGTTGAATAATATATCACTTATTCTCTTTCGGCAACTTTAAAATAGTAAATACTTACGGTTGCAACTCTAAAACCGGAACTCCGACGTCAAATTTCTCATCTTTAATAATACCATCCTTAAGTTAAAAGCTTTCATTCGACACCCGATTTGTCATTCTATCTGTATTAATAACGGAGGAGTTGTATTCGCGGATGGACAGACATACGGACAGACAGCCTAGGTAAAATTTTTCATCTTTAATACCATGCTTGAACTATAAGCTATCATTTGGCACCTCATTTGCCATTATACCTGGTATAATGACGGAGGATTTATACTCGCGGTCGGAGGGATCGACGGACAGACAGCCTAGGTCAAATTTTTCACCTTTAGTATCATCCTTGGATTATAAGCTTTCATTTGACACCTCATTTGTCATTCTACCTGGTATATTGACGGAGGAGCTATATTCGCGGTAGGACGGACCGACGGTCAGACAGCGTAAGTCAAATTTCTCACCTTTAGTACCATCCTTGGATTATAAGCTTTCATTTGACACCTCTTTTGTCATTCTACCTGGTATAGTAGAGGAGTTATATTCGCGGTCGGACGGACCGACGGACAGACAGCCCAAGTCAAATTTCTCACCTTTAATACCATCCTTGGATTATAAGCTTTCATTTGACATCTCATTTGTCATTCTACCTGGTATAATGACGGAGGAGCTATATTCGCGGTCGGACGGACAAACGGACAGACAGCCTAAGTCAAATTTCTCACTTTTAGTACCATCCTTGGATTATAAGCTTTCTTTTGACACCTCATTTTTCATTCTACCTGGTATAATGACGGAGGAGTTATATTCGCGGTCGGACGGACCGACGTCTCACCTTTAGTACCATACTTCGATTATAAGCTTTCATTTGACATCTCATTTGTCATTCTACCTGGTATAATGACGGAGGAGCTATATTCGGGGTCGGACTGACCGACGCGACGGACAGACAGCCTAAGTCAAATTTCTCACCTTTAGTACCATCTTTGGATTATAAGCTTTCATTTGACACCTCATTTGTCATTCTACCTGGTATATTGACGGAGGAGCTATATTCGCGGTCGGACGGACCGACGGTCAGACAGCGTAAGTCAAATTTCTCACCTTTAGTACCATCCTTGGATTATAAGCTTTCATTTGACACCTCTTTTGTCATTCTACCTGGTATAGTAGAGGAGTTATATTCGCGGTCGGACGGACCGACGGACAGACAGCCCAAGTTAAATTTCTCACCTTTAATACCATCCTTGGATTATAAGCTTTCATTTGACATCTCATTTGTCATTCTACCTGGTATAATGACGGAGGAGCTATATTCGCGGTCGGACGGACAGACGGACAGACAGCCTAAGTCAAATTTCTCACTTTTAGTACCATCCTTGGATTATAAGCTTTCTTTTGACACCTCATTTTTCATTCTACCTGGTATAATGACGGAGGAGTTATATTCGCGGTCGGACGGACCGACGTCTCACCTTTAGTACCATACTTCGATTATAAGCTTTCATTTGACATCTCATTTGTCATTCTACCTGGTATAATGACGGAGGAGCTATATTCGGGGTCGGACTGACCGACGCGACGGACAGACAGCCTAAGTCAAATTTCTCACCTTTAGTACCATCTTTGGTTATAAGCTTTCATTTGACACCTCATTTGTCATTCTACCTGGTATAATGACGGAGGAGTTATATTCGCGGTCGGACGGACCGACAGCCTAAGTCAAATGTCTCACCTTTAGTACCATCCTTGGATTATAAGCTTCTATTTGACACCTCATTTGTCATTCTACCTGGTATAATGACGGAGGAGCTATATTCGCGGTCGGTCGGACCGACGGACAGACAGCCTAAGTCAAATTTCTCACCTTTAGTACCATCCTTGGATTATAAGCTTTCATTTGACACCTCATTTGTCATTCTACCTGGTATAATGACGGAGGAGTTATATTTGCGGTCGGACAGACCGAAGGACAGAAAGTTTAAGTCAAATATCTCACCTTTAGTACCATCCTTGGATTATACGCTTTCATTTGACACCTCATTTGTCATTCTACCTGGTATAATGACGTAAGAGTTATATTCGCGGTCGGACAGACCGACGGACAGATAGTTTAGGTCAAATTTCTCACCTTTAGTACCATCCTTGGATTATAAGCTTTCACATTTTTTCAAAATTGGGTGAAAACAACTTGATGCCAGAATGATTTGTTGATGAAAATAATATATACATTCTCAAATTGCCTATTTTTCGTTGTGGATAATATTGTATTCAACAGTGATGCCAAATTTCTGATGCCAAAATGATTGATAATGAAAGTGGGATATACGTTTTCATGTATATAGCGGCAGCGACAAAACGGTAAAACACTGAACTAAATGTATATAATATTTTCACTGTGCCATCATTTTGAACTCAAACATTTTATGGAATAAACTTATATAAGTCAGTAAGGAATAAACAAAGAAAGCTGATATATTAAAGTAACATCAAGGAATCAAATCTCTAACTACAGAGTTGATTAGACTTCTGCTAACAAGTACAGGAAAAAAGTTATTAAGGTAGTGTAAAGTGGCATCGATATACAGATGCCACTTTGCAAGACGATGCCAAATTGATGGTAAATGCATAATGTATCGATGCCAAATTGATAGTAGGATTTATATATATATATATATATATATATATATATATATATATATATATTAATAATATAGGTATGCAAAGTTCGCAGATAGTGTGCTACTTTTTTATAAACAAAATGGTGCCCGAAAATCGTGTTTTTTTCAATTTTTGCTCTATAACTCCAAAGATTTTTACTTTACACCAAAAACATTCAAATAAAAATTCACCGTAATTAAATTCTGCATAGAGAGACGGGTTTTTCCCGATTTACTTCGACGAAAATTTTCTCCGGAGAATGCGGGTTTTTCCAACAAAATCTTTAATTTTCAACTAAAATTTTAGATAAGTAATTGTTTATCAGTAATTAACTAACTTGGTGATGTAACAGATCTTCTTGTATAGATTATAGTTACAGAAAACGATGCAAATTTAATGAACAGTTTAGCAACCATTGAATTGTTAATTAAAAATTTACCGTCGCTATAATAACCACAATAATTATGATACATAAGAATATCTATGATTTTTGTATAAAAAGGCACTGTACCTATTTAATGTACTTTACAGAATTGAAATTGGACTATTTAAGCGGCCTCATGAATATTTTAAAATTATAAACATTTTTTTGGCTTATAAACAAATAGAATAGCTCAGCAAATATTAAATTAAATCGTGAAAACGGTATTGGAAAAAAAGCGGCAGGACTGTTCATCTAAAAGAAAAAACGTTTAATTTTGATGAGTGGTGCCTGAGATACAAACGGTCAACTTTGACCGTCTTTTACGGCAAAGATATAAACAATAGGATCATAATTTTCGAACCATTACCTTTTTATTTCTATCATCTTTCTCCACACCTATTTTCATACTTTTAGAATACTCAGAGCATATATTATTATAATAAAAACTATCGATATTATGAGTGAAAATTGCCAAAAATAGCAAAATTCCAATCAAAAAAAGGTTGGAGAAAATGTAACTCTCAAACTTCAAAATCGGTATACGTTAAAAATATGCCTTTTCTCGGCTTCCCATGGAACAATTTTCTTCATTCTTTTTTTTTGTTCCCAAGTAACTCGAGTATAGCCATCTAACTAACGCATTATTAAATGTCAAACTTGCTTTTGTTTTGTTATAATAGATTAAATTATTTATAAGAAAAAAAAATTACATATTTTTTCCAGTTGTAGATTTTTTTTAGATAAACTTACTACAAGTGTACCTTTTAACGTTAAAAACACAAATATTCTCATTTGAAAGCTGTATAATTATTTAAACACTCTTTATTTAAACAAATTTAAAAAAATTTTATAATAAATAAATTAATTTATTATAACAAATCAAAAACAACCTTGACATTTATTAATGCATTAGTTAGATGGCTCTACTCGAGTTACTTGGGAACAAAAAAAGAATGAAGAAAATTGCTCCATGGGAAACCGAGAAAATGCATTTTTTAACGTATACAGATTTTTAACTTAAGATTACATTTTCTCCAACCTAATTTTTGATTGGAATTTTTCTTTTTTCGCTCGTAATATCTATAGTTTTTATTATAAACATATATGTTATGAGTATTTTAAAGATATGAAAATTGGTGTGGAAAAAGTGGACAAAAATAAAAAGGTGATGGTTGGAAAATTATGATCCTATTGTTTATATCTTTGCCGTAAATGCCGCTCAACTTTGACCGATTGTATCTCAGTATTTGTTTATAAGCCAAAAATTGTTTAAAATTTTAAATTATTCCTGAGACCGCTTAAATAGCCCAATTTCAATTATAGTCCAGGGCGCATCTGTTTTGAGATGGACGTTGAGATGTGACTCAAATTTTTTTGCAGAAATTGCTTGAAAATAACTTAAATAATAATATTTGAGAATATTTAAATAACCAAAATGTCAAAATATGAAGGAAAAGTTCGATTTTTTATTGGTTTTTTGATTATAACTTTAAAACTATTCATTTCTGAGAAAAGTTGTACTAAGATAAAAGTTGCGTAATTAAATTTCCTACAATACAGAATTTATTAAAAATTTATAAAATAGTCACGCTTGTTGCAAAATAGCAATAATTGCGAAAAAATCCATACAAAAACAAGTATCTGCATTTTGCGTTTTTCAACCATTTATGCTACACTTAGGACCTTCATAGTCCTGTCGCCAGGGGGGGTACAACGGCCTCGTTAATTCAGATGGACTTACCCAAGTTTTTTTTATGTATTTTGACCCGTAGAACACGAATTTTTTGGGTAACAGTTGATCCGGATGTCGATAAGATTGTTATAGACCAAGAACTTGAGGAATCAAATAACAGCGATTTTTGGCAAAACAAAACAATATTTTGTATTTTTTGGGTCATTTTAAGCAAAAAATATTTCTACAAGTTTTTTAGTAGGATGCACAGTTTTCGAGATAAACGCGGTTGAACTTTCAAAAAATCGAAAAACTGCAATTTTTAAACCCGAATAACTTTTGATTAAAAAATAAAATAGCAATTCTGCTTAGCGCCTTTGAAAGTTCAAGTCAAATTATGTCGGTTTTGATTATTTGCATTGCTAAAAATTTATTGTGTTATTGTTAAACAAAGCTACAAACAACTAGTGCGTGAGTGATGTTTCTATGATTTATCATTTAAAATCGAACGAGTAGGTAGAATAGGTACTAGTGCAATCAAGACTATTTCTACGTTACATGCGTTAAAACGAATGTAAAAGCACGGGAAACCCTACGTGTTTATAGCTTTGTTAAACAATAAAAAAATAAATTTTTACCAATGCAAATAATCAAAACCGATATAATTTGACTTAAACTTTCAAATACGGTAAGCAGACTTGCTATTTTATTTTTTAATCAAAAGTTATTCGGGTTCAAAAATTGCAATTTTTCGATTTTTTTA
This sequence comes from Diabrotica virgifera virgifera, assembly GCF_917563875.1. Classification (NCBI taxonomy): domain Eukaryota; kingdom Metazoa; phylum Arthropoda; class Insecta; order Coleoptera; family Chrysomelidae; genus Diabrotica; species Diabrotica virgifera. The sequence continues at coordinate 44,992,521 of NC_065446.1, forward strand.
AAGTTCAACCGCGTTTATCTCGAAAACTGTGCATCCTACGAAAAAACTTGTAGAAATATTTTTTACTTAAAATGGCCCAAAAAATACAAAATATTGTTTTGTTTTGCCAAAAATCGCTGTTATTTGATTCCTCAAGTTCTTGGTCTATAACAATCTTATCGACATCCGGATCAACTGTTACCCAAAAAATTCGTGTTCTACGGGTCAAAATACATAAAAAAAACTTGAGTAAGTCCATCTGAATTAACGAGGCCGTTGTACCCCCCCTGGCGACAGGACTATCATATTTTACCCAGAAAAACTTTATGATATAGTAAAATAGCACTGTAAATTTCATTAAGATCGGTTTAACAGATTTTGCAAAATAAATTTTGGAATCCAGCTTTCGCAAAAAAAATTCATTTTTTTTAAATGTTGCAGGACTGAAAATAAAGCAGATAGCAGGTTGAAAATTTTTTTGCTTATAGAAGTGTACTGTCCCTTTCATTTGCAATTTGCAAAATTAAAATCGATTAGTTACCACGGCGTCAGAAAATTATTTAAATAAACATTAATTTTTGGTGCTACGCGCAGGACAGCGCGGTTCGATTCACACAAGTTGATTTCCACCAAAATTTCTTCCAATCTTTATTTAATATATTATTTTCTTACTCTATATTTTGTTGTATTCTAATGTTTTAATTCCACAAAAATCAAACTATTTTATTATTTTTTGTGAAATATTGTTTAAACAATTGCATATGTTTAAAAATAATAAACTTTTATTCCCTAAGTTAAAATATATGAACAAAGAAAATTTTTGCTAAAAAAATTGTTGTTTCAAAGGATAGAGTATTCGTTTTTATTTTGCAATAAACAAATTTAATTATTTATATCGAAATGTAATAAAAATTAAAATGTATCAATCATTATCAAAGGTCATTGGAATGCCCAATCCGAGCAAACTATCCGTTGTCCTGCGCGTAGCACCAATAATTAATGTTTATTTATAAAATTTCCTGACGCCGTGGTAGTGTAGCATAAATGGTTGAAAAACGTAAAATTCGAATACTTGTTTTTTATGGTTTTTTCCCAATTATTGCTATTTTCCAACAAGGATGACTATTTCTTAAATTCTTAACCAATTTTATATTGTAGGAAATTTAATTACGCAACTTTTATGCCAGTAAAACTTTTCTAGGAAATGAATACTTTTAAAGTTATAATCAAAAAACGAAGAAAAAAATCGAATTTTTCCTTAATTTCGACATTTTGATTATTTAAACAATGTTCCGGACTTTCTTGAGAGGGAAGATAACTCAAATATTATTATTTGAGTTATTTTCAAGCAATTTCTGCAAAAAAATTTGAGTCACCTCTCAACGTCCAAATGTACTAATATTTTTACAGATGCGCCCTGGTCTATTATGTAAAGTATATTAGATAGGTACAGTGTCTTTTTATATAAAAATCATAATTATTCTTATGTACCATAATTATTGTGGTTATTATAGCGACCGTAAATTTTTAATTAACAATTCAATTGTTGCTAAACTGTTCATTCAATTTCCATCGGCTTCTGGAATTATAATTTACACGAAATGAGCTTTTATATTACCATGTTATTTAATTATTGATAAATAATTACTTATCCAAAATTTTAGTTGAAAATTAAAGATTTTGTTGGAAAGACCCGCATTTTCCAGGGAAAATTTTCGTCGAAGTAAATCGGGAAAAACACGTCTCTATGCAGACTTTGATTACGGTGAATTTTTATTTGGGTGTTTTTGGTGTAAATTAATAAATTTTCCTTGTATTTTGCCAATTAGCCCAGAGTATAGGCCTATATAAGATTTTTACGTCAAATCAATGAATTTTTCACAAATAGATTGGGATAGTAGAAGATTGTATTATAATTCATAATACCTCGTCAATTTCCTGTTCATTTCATCGGTGAACCTCAAATTGAACCTTCGATAATGCGATGGATCACATGTGCCCCGTATGTTACCTCCAACGTAGCAAGCGACGGCGACGCGACGCGACGGCTAGGCTGCTAAGGTCGACGTTCATTCGTAGCCGCCTTCTATATTTGAATGGCCCGAAAGACAAATAATAGACACCAGTCAGTTGAGTTCGATTGTATGAACTGTCATTAAATTAGTACAATATGTGTTAATATAGTTGGGTTGAATAGGATTTAATACGAATTTAAATTTAAAATACTTCAGTCATATAATACGTGTATACAGGGTATAACAAAAAGGCACGTCATAAATTAAATCACATATTCTGGGACCAAAAATAGTTCGATTGTAATTTTTTTTTTTTTAGAGGTGGGAATCTTCCCAGCACTGTCTGGGAAGGCGTCACGGGTGTGTCGGATTCAGTCCGTCCTATCTGTATCTTGACGGGCCGCCTACCGACTAAACCCACCCCCTCTTTTTCCAGCCGACGGGTCTGGAACCGCTCTTAGCGAGCATATCTGACGCGTCGACCTTACTCATAGCTCCCCTCCGGCACTCCCAGCGTGCATTCCATGGATTGGTTGGCCACCCTCCCCCATCATGAGCCATGAACATGTGACATTTTTATAGCAGCAACATCTTAAAAAATATTAAAAGTGAAATTTGTGCACCCCACAAAAATTTTATGGGGGTTTTGATCCTTCTTTTGCCCAATGTATCTCACAAGATACATGACTTAATAATTGATTTTCTAATTATTGCCGGCTTTTTCAATAGTTCAAACCTTGGTTGTCATAATCAGCTGTTCTTTCTCTATACAGTTGGCTATCTTTGTTTGACTTAATCGGTTTCAAAGTATGAAGTTATGTTGATTTATTTTCTTGTTCTGTAAGTGTGCGCGTTTTTCAAGCCATCAACACAAGCGGTAAATTGAGTTTACCTGCTGTTACTATTCTAATAAAAAAATTTTATGAAAACGTATTTAAGTGACTTATTATTATGTTATTTAAGTTTAATTATTCACAAGTTTTAGGCACTAATACTTTCTAGTTTATTTGCAATATACTTTTATAAAATGTACCTTCCAGTACACATTGGGCAGCATCTTGGGAGGGAGGAGGCGGAAATAATTTTAAATAAAATTATTTTAAATTTTTTCCTTTTTTTAAGATTTTTCCTTAATTGCGACCTAAACCAATAAAATGCTAAAAGGAAATTATCATGGGTTGAGGATTTCTTCGTTTGGGCAAAACAGGGTTAAACCACCCAAATATTTTTGTATTAGTTAAACACAACGTTTTTAAAACTTATTCGCCTCTTAGTACTTTTTTGATTTTTATCGAGATATTTTGAACATTTGTAAAATACAACACATAATTTTACATGGTAGTAAGATTGTAGGGTGTTTCATTAATAATTAGCAATATTTTAACTGTAGATTCTTGGGCTTAAAATATTAAGATTTGACCCAAATCACCTAACTAAATTGACATTACCTTGTTATATTTGACAGAGTGTAGGTACCGTACACCCTACTAATGCCTGGTTGCACCAACAGATCTTAAGCTCCAGCTTAGCTAAGCTCTACTTATAGATAGGGCCTCCTTGAGTATCACTTACGTTGCACCATCATTTTAGATTCTTACCTTATTATCAATTATATCTATTATTATATTATGGTATTCTTATTGTAATATATTATAATTATATTATATTAATTCTTATGATATTCTCGACTTAAGCTTAGGATCTGTTGGTGCAACCGGGCATAAATTATGTTAAACAAATATTTCTGGCTACTACCAAAGGCGTAAGACGGGGGAAAGACAATGGTTAACCCTTCCCAAATTCTACGCCACTGGCGAAATTGCTATTTTAGTGCAATTTTTTGCCTCTACGATACTTAACGATAAAGTCGTTAGTTTTCGAGATATCTGAAGTTAAAAATGAAACGGTACAGTTACTTTGATTAATGTATTATGCTCCTTCGTTTTTAACTTTAAATATCTCTATAGTTTATTTTTTAACCAGGAGAAGTAAACTAAAAAGACAGATTTACACCACAGAAAATCATGAGAAAAATCATCAAATACATCTTCTTTTTTGGTTGATCATATCGCCCTTTGACGGTTATCCATAAATATTATATTATACTAATACGTCGCTAATGAGTTCTAAAAACAACTTCTTTTATATAAAAGCAGACTAAAAATCTAAAAATTAAAGGAATAACACAGAAAACACAAAAAAACGCCGATATAACTTAATTAGCCTATGAAATGTCAATAATGTCAAATTAGTGTCAAAATTTTATAACAGTGGAGTAAACTTGCTTGCGGTTGAACCAATTACAAACAAGCATTACAGCGCGGTAAATTTGAATCACTCCTCTTGGTTAAAAAAAAACCATAATAGTCCAAGAGCTGGGAGCGGATTTTGCTCGTGATGAGTAATATGGACCAACTATACGGGAATGTCTAGAATAGGGAACTTGCATAAATTTTTAAATTCGAAAAAAATGTTATAAATCACAACAGAACATAATTTAAAACATGTATCAAATATAAAAAAGTTTTGTTTGTCTTTCGTTTGGCCCCTAAAGACGATTAAAAATTCAAATTAAAACAGGTGGTCCAAAACGCGTCGTGACATCACTGGGTTGTACATTTACATTTTTCCAATAAAGTAAACAGAATTTTAAATTACACGTTATAAACGTCAGTAGAAAATACATTTATGTGACGTTACAAGTGTTTTTGATCGTTTGAACTATTCATAGAAAATTTTTCTTTTACAAAATGGTTTTATTTTCAATAGTAAACCTTCGTTCCTTTCCTTCAAAAACAGTATAAAACTCCAATTTTAACAAACTGGTATATATTATTACAATGACATACGATAAATGTCAATAGAATATAAATATTTTTGACTTCTTCCACGACGATGAGCTGGCCAAATACCCAAGTAGGTAGAGGCCAATAAACTAAAGAAGGAGAAGAAGAATATACCTAAATATAAGGTTGTGTCTAGGTATACGTTAACGTGTTAACGTTGTTTAGTGTTTGTTTTTAAATTAACTATGGAGTGTGGACAATTATTTAGTTCTTTTAACGAGTTTAAGAACATTTTAAAACAGTACAAAAAAGATAAGAGACTATAAATTAATATATATATATTTTTAGTTATAAATGAAATAGTATTACCGTCCAAGATTAAAATAAAAGGAAGACCTAAAGCTTTCACAATAATAATTAACTTGTTCTGAAGCTATTATCCTTGTGGAATTTTTGTAATCGACTACTCTAAATGAGAACTAAGCCACAATTTAACTAAAAAATTGATTTTATTAACGTTTCGACGTCTAAACCGGATGTCGTTGTCAAAATACAAAATATTATTAAATTAAACAAAAATTGCTTAGTAAAAAATTTTTTCTAATAATTTATTTAATCTGACTAATTTTTGTATTTTGACAATGACATCCGATTTGGACGTCGAAACGTTAATAAAATATTTTTTTTTAGTTAAATTGTGGCTTATTTAAATTGTGGCATTTAGAATAGTTGATTAAAATAATTCACTTACATATAGAAATTATTTTAACAATATTTTGTACCTACATGTCATGTCAACTAAATACATATAATTATTTTGCTAACCTAAATATATATTTTTATATATATACATTGATTTATTACAATTAAGTTTGAAACATCTGAATAGTTCTGCTTCCCTTCCCTTAACAAAAATTTTTCTATCAAACAAACACTAAACATATCAAAATAGCATGTACTAAAATGTATAGTCACTACGCAAGCTAAATAATGACGTCACTGGCTTGATGAAGTTTAATTCGCGTCTACCTAACTTTTTTATTTGCGTACACGTTAGCGTGTACCTAGACACAGCGAAATATAACCATAATCAAAACTAATGCAAAACTATGTGACGTCACGGGCTGTTTGAACTATTTTATACCGTAGAAGACTTTAAATATGTATTTCTAAGTTATTACTAGTTTTTGAAAAGTGAAATTTTGGAAATCTCATTTTTAAACAAAACTGTACATTATTATCTAATAAAAAAAATGTGCAAGTTCCCTATTAGTTGTGTACATGACTTTCCCCTACGAGCGGAAACCAGAGTGGGGGACGAGGGTAGTTTTAAGGGGTCAAAAACGCGGTTTTTATTATTTTTTTTGTGATAAACATTTTTTGATTTTGAGATATAGGAAAATCTCCAGGGGCGGAAAGCTGCATGGGGACAAAAGGGGTGGCGAGCAAGGGTGAATATACAAATTGTAAGGATTTTTTGTGACGTTCGTGATAGTGCACCAAAATGTGGGAATAAGTAGATCATGATGTAACTAAGCAAAATCTCCAGGGGCGGAATCCAGAGTGGGGAACGAAGGTAGTTATAAGGGGTCAAAGTCGCGGTTTGTATTATTTTTTGTGACGCTCATGTAAACCTAATTTAGTAGGGTGTACAGTACCTACACTTTCTGTCATGTACGACACGGATATGGCAAATAGTTTTATGCTAAAATAGCGGTTCCGTCAGTGGCGTAGAATTCGGGAAAGGTCTACCATTCACTATCCCGTGTCGTGCGCCTCTGCTAGTAGCCAGAAACGATTATTGAACATAATTTAGTAGGGTTACCTACACTTTCTTCCAAGTATGATAAGGGTTAGTTTAATAGTTTTCAGGTACTGGGTACAAATTAATCTTAAAGTTGTAAATAAAGAATAAATTATTAAAAATATATAATACTTTAAAACTATTTGCCATATCCGTGTCATACATGTAATAAGGTTTAGGTACTGCAAACTAGTGCAGACCCTATTAAATTGTGTTAAATAATCGTTTCTGGCTACTACCAGAGGCGTGCGACAGGATAAAGTGAATGGTTGACCGTTCCCAAATTCTACGCCACTGACGGAACTGCTATTTTAGCATAATTTTTAGATTCTCCAATAGTTTTTATGTGAATAATATACTCTTCATTCGTAACAATAAAATCATTAGTTTTAGATATATTTTTCAAAATAACTGTGCCGTTTCATTTTTAACTTCAAATATCCCAAAAACTAATGACTTTATCGTTACGAATAAAGAGTATATTATTTACATAGAAAGTATTGTAGAATCCAAAAATTGCAACAAAATAGCAAATTGCGCCAGTGGCGTAGCATTTAGGAAGGGTCAACCATTCACTTCCCCCGTCGCCTCACAAAAAACCGTATCCAAGGTAAAATAAACAAATTCAAAAATAAAGTATAGAGATACTATTATGTAGTTGGTAACTTAGCAACAAAACACAAAAAAAATTATGTTATATAATTATGTATGGCCTAAAAATGTTTAAATGCATATAAATCAATTGTATCCCATTTAAATAAAAATCCTTAAGTGGTATATCGTGTTATAAAGATAGCACTGATAAATTCAAGTCGTGTCAAGTACGAATTTCTCGATTTAAAAGTTCTAATTTTCCTGGTCTATCTCAGCGTAATCGCAGAGAACAGCCAGCGAGGGGGGACGCAGAGGCCACCGCCCCAGCACCAGCTGTGCAGGACGAAATCGATTCGCCGCCACCCGCCACGAAACTGGGTCCTATTCTTCTCTTTCTATGATTATACGAGGACCCAGTGATGAAAATTCCGCCAAATTTAAATTATTATTTGATCCTAACGGAATTGTTTAGGCGAATCTCAAAACTCATCGTTGTATTTCACAGATTCTCGGTTCGCATCCTTAATTTACTGGAAAATTAAAATTTACTAATGACTAATTAAGATTAATAAGAATAAGACACTTTCATTCTTCGAAACTTCTGTTATTTCAGTGGAAAAAGAATGTTTTAGAAGTGTTACTATGACCGAAAACTAAAAACTATTTTTTCTACGACCGTTTAATAATATGCTCATTATTCACTATTTTTGAATACTAAGATAATAACACTCATTACTTTACCCGTAAATATTAGTTCATTACTCACGGGCTGAAGTTACTCACGGGTCATTACTCACGGGTTGAAGTTAGATTCAAGTGGTGCATGGCACTTTTAATATATTTATTATTAGCAAATAAAATTACTTAAACTTTATTTAATAAAATAATCATTATCATTTATATCAACAATTAACTTCGAAAAAGGTTTAAAGGATTTTTAACTGTACCTAATAATGCATCAGTGTATTTTTTACGTTTAAATTTCAATATTTGACGTTTTAAGATTGACGTTATTAAAAGGTAAACATAAACAATGTGTACTAATTCCGTAAAAGGGTTTACGGATATGACATTTATACCAATGAATTCTGTTTTACTTACTGTTGATTGTACAATACATTTTTATTTGGAGCAAACGTTCTTTTTCACGTAATTGCCTTAACATGTGTTATTTTTAAAAGCCATTGCCATTATATACCATAACACTAATGGCATTTCTATGATTCTAACGGTGTTGCCATAGTTATATAAAATATGTGTTCTTATGAAAAATAAAATCTTCTGATTTTAAATAATGTTAGTAGTTGATAATTATATTTTTCTACTAATCCAAATAAAAAAAGTCGTAGAAAAAGTATAGCATTCTGCTCGCATGTAATGGCTATTACTCACTCTGGTTAATCGCAAACTTCATCATCGTGAAATAGCCATCATTACATGCTCGTTGAATAATATACTATAATAATTACACTTTTATAAAAAAGAACTTTTTTATAATAAAACCTTTTTATTATTTATAGGAAAGAATATAAAATAATTTAACTATAAACGATTTAACGATAAAATGCTTAAAATTCCAAAACTTACACTCTAATAAAAATAGGTATTTATGAAACAGTTCGTGAAGTATGCTTTTTGCGAACGCACGCGATATTTAGAGCACAAGCAACAACGGAGCGAGTGCTATACACGCACAGTTTCATACAATATTTTATCTACGATAAACAAATATAAAAACTGTAACTCTTCGTCACTAGAATTCATTTCTATTCTACAATTTTTAGAACTTTGACATTTAAAAGTCCTAACTACTTTCAAACCACAAAACTGTCAAAAATTTTGTTGTAAGTTATTGCTCATATTGTCATCACCACGACAACGCGAAAGTTAAGGATATTTGATTATATGAAAGTGTGCGAAAAAACCCATTGAAAGTGTGCGAAAAACTAAATCCCATTTAAAATACATTGTTACTTCACGCACACTTTAAACTCTTCACGCACTGCTATCTATAATGACAGTTTTCACAAGCTATAAACTTATACATAATATGACATAGAGTAGATAATAGTTATTTATGAAACAGTTCGTGAAGTATGCTTTTTGCGAATCGAGTAAGTTCGCAAAAAGTACTTCACGCACAGTTCCATACAATATTTTATCTACGATAAACAAATAAAAAAAGCTGTAACTTTTCGTCACTGAAATTTGTTTCTATTCTACAATTTTTAGAACTTTGACTTTTAAAAATTCTAACTAATTTCAAACCACAAAACTGACAAAACTTTTGTTGTAATTCATTGCTCATATTGTCATCACCATGACAACGCGAAAGTTAAAAACAGTGCGAAAAAGTAAATCCCATTTAAAATACATTATTACTTCACGCACACTTTAAATCCTTTACGCACTGCTATCTATAATGACAGTTTTCACAAACTAAAAACTTATACAATATGACATAGAGTAGATACCTAAAGTACTTTTTATAATATCACGGTTTTGTTATTGTACATTGTACATTAGGGTGGAGCGAAATTTTTTTTTTCATAATTCCCTAAAGCCTATGTTTAGAAAAGTTGCCTTTTACTACCAGTATTCACCAAAAAAAATCTCAGGTCAATCAACTTAAAACTTCTACTGCCCAAACCGCTTTGAAAATTGAAATTTTCCCTATATTTAAAAATATATATATAATATCTTATTATTGTCACTAATATCTTATGAATAATTATTACTGGATAATTACGTAAATAAGGTATTACAAAACATTCCTAGAACCAAATAGCAACTCAATATAATGACCTTGAAACAATACTACATGCTCTTTGACCAACGAGGCTAAGAGGATTCCACGAACTCCGTCGCAATAAATCGGTTGTGGTCGTGGACCTATGTATCGTCTGCCCCCGCTGATGTTGAAATATTTTAGTTGTTTGGCAGCATTAGAGCACTTAACGTATGTAAAAAATGTCTTTTACGCGACGTGATTCATTGTGCCCTGTGTTTGGTGTACCAAAACCATTTAAGAACAATGTGTTGCCGACCTACGCGGATATTATTAAATGTTACTTATATCGTCGACAAGAAATTGTTGTACAACAAAGTAAACAAAGACCTTGTTTCGCTGATGATGTCTGTTCTCGTTTAATAAAAGACTTGAAAAACTTGTGGCAGAAAAGTTCCATTTGTGTTGTATCAGACCAACAAATATTACATAAAATTCGAGAATACCACGGTAAATATCGTAATATAATGAAACGGCTAAAAAAGGACGGTAAACTTAATAATTCAAAACAGGTTGTTTCATTTAGAGAATTGGCCGAGAAGAAACTCTTTGATATATCTTTATGCAAATGTAAAGACTTTTTAAGCTGTTCTTGTACAATAAAAGTGCCTGTACTTGAACGTGAATTTCTAACCGACCAAAGAACTTCGCGTAAAATGGTAATCGGTAGAGTTGATCAAAAAACTACAAAAGTACTCGAAAAGAGATGGAAGCGTAAAAGTAAAACCGAGGAAAGGAGAATCAGGCATGATGAATATGATGATCCATACAATGAATCTTTAATTGGCAGAGCATACCAGTCAGTGTCATCTATTCTAGAAGAGGAGACTTCAAACAACAGTTCATCAGAAGAAAATGTCATTAAATTAGAAGACAAGGTCGATACTCCTTCAACTTCTCAGATGAGAATAAAACTACCCAGTGTAGCACAGGCATGTGACAGAACGGGTGTTTCAGATAGGACGGCAGCAATTCTTGTTAGTGCAGTGTTAAAAGATGTAGGAATAATTACTACAGAAGATTCATCAAAAATTGTCGACCGCAGCAAAATTCGTAGAGAAAGGGCAAAAGCTCGATTTGAGCTCAAGAGAAAAGATAAAGAAGAAGGTTCTGAATTGGTATATGGAATATATTTTGATGGAAGAAAAGACCAAACGTTAGTTCAAACTAGTGAAGAAGGAAGTTTGTCCAAGAAAACGAAGATTGAGGAGCATATAGTCCTAGTTTCAGAACCAGGATCCAAATATATTGGTCATTTGACTCCTGCATCTGGCAATTCGCAAAGTATAAAGAAGAGCATTCTAGAATTTTTGGAGCATAATTTTGACGTTTCAAATTTGCAGGCTATAGGTTGTGATGGTACAGCAGTAAATACTGGTAATAAGAATGGAATTATTAGACAGCTTGAGCTTTCGATGAATCGGTCCCTACAATGGTTTGTTTGCCTATTGCACGCAAACGAACTACCTTTAAGACATTTGCTGCAACATTTGGACGGAAAAACAACTGGCCCAAAAGGATTTGGTGGCGAGATAGGAAAGCAATTAGAAAAATGTGAAACTTTACAACCTACAAATTTTAAAAGGATAGAAATTACTTTGCCTGAAATTAGTGCTGATCAACTTAGCACCGACCAACAATACTTATACGAAATTTGTAATGCCATTTCAAAAGGTAACATCTCTTTGAACTTGTCAAAAAGGAACCCCGGAAAAATGGCTCATTCCAGATGGCTTACGACCGCAAACCGGATTTTACGATTATATGTCTCCACAGCGAAACCATCACAAAATCTAACTATTCTAACAGAATATGTTATGAAAGTATATGCCACCACATGGTTTGCAATCAAAATGCAACCATCATGTCGACACGGGAGCAAGCATCTATTTGGTATGATTGAAAAATCAAGATTTTTACCAGAAGATTTGAGAAAAATCATAGATCCAGTAATTCAAAGGAATGGCTATTTCGGTCATCCTGAAAATGTATTATTGGCTATGTTGGCTGACAGTCGCAAAACAGTGAGAGAATTAGGCCTTAGAAGATTATTGAAGTGTAGGAAAACAGCAAACCAACAAGAAATACGGGAATTCAAATTGCCACCTTTAAATTTTTATGCTGAAGACTACATCGATATGATTGACTGGCAGTCGACAACAATAACAGAACCTCCCCTGACAAAATGTATTTCCAATGAAGAACTAGAAGAAATGATTTTAGATGTTCCAGCTGAAATTGAAATTCTAAAATATCCATGCCACACGCAAGCAGTGGAAAGGTGCATCAAATTAGTAACAGAAGCGGCAGTTGCTGTATGTGGAAATACAGCAAGGGATGGATTTATAAGGGCACGAATTGCTTCTAGAGCTAGTTTGCCAGTATTCGAGACAAAAAGTCAATATCTTCAAGTTTTTAATGAAAATTAATCACAAAAGTACAAATAAGGGTGGGAGGGCGGTGGAACTCGATATGCAGCTACCTCCACGCGGTGAGTTCTGGGTTATTTCCATAAAAAATTACGAATTTTTTTATGGAAATAAGCGAAGAGCTGCATGACGGCTTTAAAAAATATTTATCTTCAATTTTTTAAATTTCACGGTCAAATGGGCAGTAGAAGATGGCAATATTTTAAGCCACTTTTTTTTTCTAGAATAGACCATTATATTAGGCAACTTTTCCACATATAGGTCAATTGATTTAAGGACTTTTTTTTTTCGAGCCAGTTTTCACTCCACCCTATTGTACATGTACATATGCAGGACACAACATGTTTGGAAAGAATAATTAACTTATAAAATATAAATTTTTAGTAGGTGTATTAACTGTTATTTATAATTATGATTCCAAAAATTACACTAGTATAAAATAGTATTTTTTATATTACCACGGTTGTTTAAAATGGTATATATGTATAATTTTAATTATATACACTTTTAATTATTTATTAAAACAATTAAAAAAATATAAGCAACAGCCGGGTTCCAACTGGGAACCTCTCGATCTGCAGTTTAATGCCACTGAGGCACCATCAATTTGTAGATATCGATTTGTTAACGTACTTTAAAATATCATTGCATTAGTCACATTTTTAAAATAGTTTGAAATTAAAAAAAAAATCGATTTATCCATACAGTGTGATTGGTCAGCTTTGTAGATCCGTTATGAGTAATAGATAGTAATAAAAGTTAATAAAAAAATTGTAGCCAACTTTGATTACAGATTGATAATCAGTAATCGTAAATTGTAAGTTTTGGACAATTATTCAGTCATGGCTTACTTAAAATTTGGAAAGATTTAGACCCGTAATTATTAATAATTTTGCTCTGAGAAATGAAAATATCTCGAAAACTAATAAATTTACCCATAGGGAATGTTATACAAAAATTATAGTATGGTAATGGTACTTTTTGATAATGATATAAAATACAGGGTGTTCCATTTAAAATTACTGAGAAAATAATGTACTTGCGTTTTGGCTCACCCTGTATTCAATATAAAGAAAATTAGCAAAACAAACATTTACAAAAATTTTGACAATAAATAAAAAAATATGAGGTCAATAAACCATTGACCTTGTGCTTGCTCTTATTTATACAGCTAGTTAAACTTGTTACGATTTTCATATAAAATTGGTTATAACTTTATAAATACCCCGTATAACATACCAAACCTTTATATTTTTGTAATTGAAAAGTTACGACGATTTCGAATATAAAATAAAATACAGGGTGTTCTATTTAAAAAAACAAAATTTGGTCTGCCACTATGTTATAGAACACTCTGTAACATTCTAACTAATTTTGTAATGTGAAGCTCAAAGTTTGCTACAAATTTTTTTTGTTATTAAGTTTTATCGCTATACATTACTATAACGGATATATGGAGCTTCACCCCACTTCACAATTAATGACCCTGTATAATAGCAGTTAAATATTCCATTGTTAGCTAGTTCTAAGTTATCCTGAAAATTTCAGGTGTCTAGGTAGCCTAGAAGTATTTTTAAAATGTATTACAAAATTTGCGGAGTCCGTGACACCAACCAAGCCAAGTATATAAAAAGGTTTTAAAAAGTAGGCTAGAATACAATTGCAGGATACAGGAAAAAAGGAATTATGTCTTGCTTTTTGGAGGAGCTCTGTATTAGTAGCTCAAAACTGCACAAATGATATATTTTTTTTCACTTACATGGATTTAGTTGTTATTTGAGGTAAAAATGGAACGTGACTTCACCAGCGTGATTTTTAAATCACCAATAACTACCATTCCAGGGTAACTTCACTAACACGTTCATGGTAACCGTGAACGTGATTTAGGAAAGGACGACTAACATCTACGGATTTAATACCAACGGTAAATATTAGCAACTGTGAAATACGATTTATTTTATGTTGTTACTTAATAGATAATATTGGAATATTTTCTTTCTTTTATAAAAACATTCGTTGCCAAGAAAGTATTATAATGCGTTTTATATGGATTACTTTATTTTTAGTATTGTAAATTTATATTATATACTTAAGTCAAACCATTTAAATGCGTTATAGGCCTGGATTCTGCGTACCAAAAAAAAAGTTGATTAATAACAAGCTAACATTTTGTTAATAGCTTAACGGTGTCTAGTCGGACAAACTCTGATTTATGGGAACACTGCAACAGGAGACGTTTAAATTGTAGAACGGGATTTTAATTGTGCAACGTGTCATCCGGACAAGTTTATGATTGTCAAAACTAGCAGCTTGTTTTTAAGTTTATTCAATAGCAAACTTTATATATAATATATGGAAAAATGTTTGTCCGACAAATATGTTGGGCATTTTAATAAGTCCGACACCTAGAACATGTCAAAGTGACAGGAATAATATTGGTGGTAAATAACAGTCTGATTTTTGCATAATAATGAAGGGGTAATAAATTAATTGGAAGTTTGTCCGACTAGACACCGTTAAGCTATTAACAAATTTTTAGCTTGCTACTAATAAACTTTTTTTTGGTATGCGGGATCCAGGCCTATTAGTTAAACATAATATATTATGCACCGCCACCTGCCACGACACTGGGTCCTATTCTTCTCTTTCTATGATTATACGAGGACCCAGTGATGAAAATTCCGCCAAATTGAAATTATTATTTGATCCTAACGGAATTGTTTAGGATAATCTCAAAACTCATCGTTGTATTTCACAAATTCTCGGTTCGCATCCTTAATTTACTGGAAAATTAAAATTTACTACCCTAGGATGCATACGCAAATTTTTCTACGTTATGGCATAACATGAGTCTCGCAGACTCGCTTTGTAAATAAAGTAATACAATAGATATTTTCTTTAATTGTTGTCAAATATTTATTTAATATTTCTTTATTTATAATAATATAAGCATAAACAAATAACAAATACCTGGTAACGAACTACTCAATACAATTCTTGCATATTAAAACACTGTTCTTTGCAAATTGGACACTTACACTTCTGACAAATTTGTGTGCTCATTCTTGCAATGTGTGAAGGGCACTCATAACATCTCCTTTTCTTTCTATGAGCCAAATCTATCCCTAAATTTTCTTGAGGAAACTCGATAAAATTACCCATATGTCTTGGGGTTGTGTTTGTAAGTTTAGGGTTTCTAGCCCTTCTTTTCATAAATGGTAAAACTAACTCATTTACTAAATCTTTGAGAAAGTATCGTCTTTTATTTGTTTTTCCTGCAGCAAAATTTTTATTTTGATTTGTATAAAGGAGAAACGGGTTAAGAGCTGCTGCATCCATAATATTGCACCAAACGACAAGAGGCCAATGTCTAGTTTGACGCTTTACCGTGTAGTTACCGATCATCTGGTCCATTTTATCAACCCCACCTTTTGTTTGGTTGTAAAATTTGATAATATTGGGCTTCTTTGCTTGACTCTCAATATCTACAGATTACAGATTGAGCATGGTGCGTTGAACTAAGAAGAATGACAGCTTTATTTTTCTTTGGCACGTAACTTATCAAAGTCAAATTATCATTGAATCCAAAAATAGAGGAAAAAACGCATCTTTCTTTTGAAGCTTGAAATTCGTAGGGGATATCTTTCTTATTTTTTCGTAATGTCCCAACACAAGTTATTCCTATAGACAGACAGTAAATGCTGTGCTAAAGGGATGCTAGTAAAAAAGTTGTCAATTGTCAATTTGCGACCAGAATTTTTTATGGAAGCGGTCAAGGACCTTACAACATTTTCCCCTATATTTTGTTGAATATTTTCACCAGGTTGACGACCTAAGTAAATCTGCCCATCAACTGCATATCCTGTTTCACTTTCACAAAGCCAAAAAAATTTAATGCCGTATTTTGCAGGTTCCGATGGCATGTATTGAATAAAATTACAACGACCTCTAAATACAAGTAACTGTTTGTCGATGGTTAAATTCAATTCTGGTACCATAACTGTTCGGCACTGTTTCACAAACAACTCCCATACATACCGGACATAAGTAAATTTGTCAGTTTCCAACCTAGTTGAACGTGTTCGTCGGTCGTCAAATTGTCTTATATTTTCAAAACAATTTACTGCCATTGTAGCTTTATACAATGGATTTGATGACTTGTCTAAGAACAACTCTCTGACAGGCTTATCCCAGTTCTTCTCGACACCAGCCAGTAGCAGCAGGCCAAAAAATGCGTTCATTTCGTCTTTTTCAATTTTTGGCCATACCTTTCCCTTGGTCTCCTATATTCGGTTGGCTTCTCTATTGGTACATATTATTATTTCTTCAACCATTTCAGCAGTCACAAATTTATCCCAAGCATTTTTCGGAGACAACATTTCGTTTCTTATTTTCGGTCCCACCGTGAAACGATATAGATTGTGAATTTTTGTTCTTCCTTGCAAAGGAGGCGTGGATCTCCATTCAAAATTGTTTCTGCTAATAAATGATGTACCTGCTCTTTCAATTGTTGAATTATTTTGATTCAAGTTCATATCATCACTACTCGAAGAATTTTCGGAATACTCCTCTGAATTATCTTTGTATACTGCAGGCTGCTCGTATTCTTGATCAGCTGCCGATACTTCACTTTCACTAGTTATGGAATCGTTGTCATCCTCCTCATACCACGTACGTAAGATTTCCTCATAACTATTATCGTTGGGGTGAACGAATCTTTTTCTACTCGAGGATGCCATAATGCTGGCCTGAAAATATAGAGTATTTTACTTCAAAGCCAACTTTTTGCATTTGAAAATACAATTTTTGTATACTACTTCTGTTTTGATAATCTGTAAAAACAAAAACACAGAAGTCTGTCGCGAAAGAGCACTCGTTATATAAAATGATTTTTCTAAGAAGTGAGCCCAAAAAATATTTATCAATATTTATTATCAATACTTTTTTATAAAAATAAAATTGTGGATGAGACTATTGACTAAGTAATAAACTGATCCAAAATTAGTGCACATACTTGAATAATGATGCGAATAACACAAATATAAACTATGAAAGCAGACAACGTACTAACGCTAATCCCTTGACACTTCAAAACGTGACTAAATTCCTTTTTCTTAGCTTTAGGCAATAGATAAATATGCGTAATGGAATAGTACCGAAGGATCTCGGTGATTCACGACAAACCTTTGACCACTAATTCGATAAGAGTCTCCCGGACTCATGGTATGCATTATGGGGGTATGAATGGAAATTATTTTTTTTTTAGTTTTTTCGTGCATACTATTTAAATTTTTATACACTAACAAACAGTCATACATGTTAAAAACGAATTCCTAAATCGGCAATGATTGGTATGGAGTTAATCACATTTTACGAAGATGTAAATGTACGCTCGAGTCTCTTAGACTCATGTTATGCATCCTAGGGTTATGACTAATTAAGATTATTTAGACACTTTCATTCTTCGAAACATATGTTTACTGTTATTTCGGTAGAAAAATAATGTTTTAGAAATTTTACTACGACCGAAAACTGAAAACTATTTAAAAAGTAGGCTAGAATACAATTGCAGGATATAGGGAAAAAGGAATTATGCCTTGTATTTTGCAGGAGATCTGTATTAGTAGCTCAAAACTGCACAATTAATACATTTTTTTCATTTACATGGATTTAGTTGTTATTTGAGGCAAAAATGAAAAGTGACTTCACTACCGGTGATTCAGCCACCGTGATTTTTAAATCACCGTTAAGTACCATTTTAGGGTAATTTCACTAACACGTTCATAGTCACCGTGAACGTGATTTAGGAAAATGCGACTAACATCTGCGGATTTAATGCCAACGGTGAATTTTAGAAATTGTAAAATACGAGGTATTTTGTGTTTTTACGTAATACATAATGAATATTTTTTTCTTGAATAAAACATGCATTCTCAAAAATCTTTATAGTGCTTTTTAAATGGATTGCTTTATTGCTATGGTCCGTCCCACCATGACTTTATAGTATAGGGAACATAGGCAATGCAGTCCTAAGAGTTTTTAGCGCGGTGATGCTGATTTTATCAAAAATAATTGGTAATCGAACATTAGTGGAGTTACATTAAAGCTGTGAAAGGCAATCTACACTTTTTGGATTCATATGCGTAATAACTATTAGTAGGAGAGATAGAAGCGGATTTTGCTCGTGATAAGTAATATGGAAAATTTTACGGGGATATGTTGAATTAGTTGTGTACATAACTTTCCCCAACGGGCGGAAACCAGAGTGGGGGACGGGGGTAGTTATAAGGGGTCAAAGTCGTGATTTTTATAATTTTTTTTGTGACGCTCATGATTGAGATAGTGCACCAAAATTTGGGAATAAATAGGTCATGACGTAACTAAGTAAAATATACAGGGGCGGAACGCTGCGTGGCTGACAAAGGGGTGGGGGCAGGGGTGAATATATAAATTATAAGGGGTTTTTTGTGACGTTCGTGATTGAGATAGTGAACCAAAATTTGGGGGTAAGTACACTCAAAAACAATTTATTTCGTAATATTGATAACAGTGATTATTGAATAGTATTTCGTTGTAACAACAATTTATTTTTTTGTTTCAACGAACTTTTAGACATTGGTCAATATATTTGGTTATTGTCACAATGATTGAATAATAATTGTGAAAATAACTAGAGTACATTAACCAATAATACTCAATGTATACAGTCAATAAGTTAGTTTCGTATATTTATTAAATAATGGTAATCCTGGCAGCGAAGCACTTTCTTGATTTTGTAAATGATAAGTAATTAAATTGGTTTATCGTGACAACGTACAGATTTCATTAAAACAATGTACAAATGTTGTTAATATAGAGTAATATTTGATTATTCCATAGATGTAAACTGATTGTTGTGACAACGAATGCATTAATCAATCTACTACTGCATTTAATAACCACAATCAATGCTTTCATGGTAACAATAAACGAAGTTGTTGACACAATAAATGTTTTGCTTGACCATTTGAAATGTAACGGCTTTTCCTTATCGTTCTTTGTTAAACAATGCTGTTACCTCTGCCG
Source organism: Diabrotica virgifera virgifera (assembly GCF_917563875.1). NCBI lineage: Eukaryota > Metazoa > Arthropoda > Insecta > Coleoptera > Chrysomelidae > Diabrotica > Diabrotica virgifera. Next base: position 45,011,981 of record NC_065446.1, read on the forward strand.
AAGTGCCGAATAATTTCATTTCGTTTTCAAGTCTAGTTCGTACTGGAAGGAAGTTTTCGTAGTCTATTATCGTATTTATTTTTTTCGAATCCTGAGAAAACTAATTAGTATTTTTGAAAACTTTAAACGCATAATAAAATATTACAGTATTATCGAGGGTCTGAAGTTACTGAGAACTTCTATAATGATTATTTTAATAAGTCACAGGGGTGATAAAGAGAAAATTTAGTGTGATTTTTAATTTCAAATATACCATTCAAAAAAAACTTTTTGTTTATTCTAAGGGACTTTCTGCCCTCGGTAATAATATAGTCTGTTATTCTGCGTTTAAATTTTTCCAATATACTTATTAGTTTTCCCAGGATTCCAAAAAAAAAATGAATGCGTTTAAAAAGAATTCCATGGAAATTTTGCACCTGCGCTCTCCAAAAAGGATTAAAGTGTTATACATTTTTGGAATCACTATTTCAAATGCTGTCACCTGAAGAGGGATCGCGTAAAGTTCGAAACATTGATGATATAATATACTTTGATTATTTTAAAAATCGACCTGTCCGAGCGTTTTGCTTATATGCTAAAAATAAATAAGTTAATAAGGGGAGAACACTTTTTCCAGCGCACTGTATAAGTGAAATCATATGAGAAATCACACAGTGCAAAATCCATTTTTCCAGGTTTAGGACAAAAAAGGGGGATTTGCAAATTATTATTAATCAATTAATATCATACATTGAGCTAATGCATTCAGTAATTATCAATATAAAATACGTTCATAGCAGGGATGAATAGAATTGCTTGTAAGAATAACCGCAGTTATTGTGGGAATGAACGGAATTAATTGTAAGAATAAACGGAAATAATTGTAGAAATAAACGAAATACGTTAGGAGAAATGCCACTGTTATTTACACAACGAATAGTCTTCGTCGGTCAATTAACGATGTTGTTGTTTCAATGAATAGTGTTCGTTGGCTCAGTAAACAGTGTTCGTAATATTAATAAGTAAAACCAAAAATTGCACAAATTTTACGTATTGCTTTTGTTGTCTAAATTAACATTTTTATTAATATAACGTACCTTTTTCGTTGAGTGTAGATCATTACGTAACTAAGCAAAATCTCCAGGAGCGGAAACCAGAGTTGGGGACGAGGGTAGTTTTAAGGGGTCAAAGTCGCAGTATTTATTTTTATTTTTTATAACGCAGCACAACATTTGTCCCCCACGCAGCGCTCCGCCCTTGGAGATTTTACTTAGTTACGTCATGACCTACTTATTTCCAAATTTTGGCGCATCTCGATCATGAGCGTCACAAAAAAAAATAATAAATACCGCGAATTTGGCCCCTTATAACTACCCTCGTCCCCCACTCTGGTTTCCGTCTTTGGGGATTTTACTTAGTTATGTCATGGTCTAGTTGTTCCCAAATTTTGGTGCACTATCTCGATCATGAGCGTCACAAAAAAAATAATAAAAATCACGTTTTTGACCCCTTATATCTATCCTCGTCCCCCAATCTGGTTCCCGCACGTTGGGAAAAGACATGTACACAACTAAGTCAACATATCCCCGTAGACTTTTTCCATATTACTTATCACGAGCAAAATCTGCTCCCAGCTCTTGGAGTATATAGTAGATCAAATAAACTTAAACGCTAAATTAATTAAATAAAAATTGCCTACAGCGGCAATTTTTTTCGATAATTTCCCTTGGCCAAGTATTACGTGAGATGCCCTTCGTTGCTACGCAAAAATGAAGATTCAGTGACATTAATGACAATTAATGTTTTACAACTTGCCAAATAGAACACTATGAACAGGTTTAGCAAATATTCAGGCGAAGATAATATCAATAAAATATGAATTAAAATTATTTAAAAAGATAGTTTTATTCATGAAACAATCTTACCGAATTATGCTCGAGCTCTTAAAAATTACCGATTTGTTTTGCACTCGCAACACTTTGATATAATTAAAACTGTCAAAGTGTCACTCGGGATACAAATCGATCATTTTACAACTTTCGTGTAATTAATTAAATTGATATACGTTGACCGAAACGTTTAAATCTTAAATTTTTTCTGCGATAACCATTTAAACGGGGATCCTTTTTTAACTTTTTATCAAAAAAAAAGCAACTTAAAGATTATATCTAATACGATTTTATAGCTTTTAAAATTGCCTTTCAAATGGTTTTTGGATGAACCTTATATCATAAAAATTAACGGAGTAATTCTAAAAAAATAGAAATAATACAGAATGAAATTTAAGTTTTTTTTAACAAAGATCTTTGTGTTTTTTTTTGTAGGAAAAAAACTTACCGAGATAGAAACGTTTAAGGCCTAAATTTTACTGCTAAAACCACGTAACACAATTTTATAGCTTTTTAAATTACCTTTCAAATGATTTTTGGATGACCCTGATATCGTAAAAATTAACGGAGTTATTCTGAAAAATCCAATACAATTTTTTTGGAAAAATTTTTAGAGCATAAATTTTGATGCTATAATCTTCTTCTGGAGCTCATTTGATAGGTGTTGGACAAGTATTTAGTAAGCATATTTTATAAAAGATATCGCTCTCCCGTTATTTAAGGGTGAATACTTAGATTTGAGTACTCACCTAAAAAAATATATATAGATCCAATTATTTATAATTCACTTTAAGTTAATACTAAAAGATTTTTCACCTAAGCAACTTATTTGATTATTTATTAGCTTCAATTTTGGTAATCGGAAAAATTGGAAAAATTAAAATATTTGATCTGTAAATTACTCAAAAAGTATTGATTTTGTTGATCTATTTGAATAACTGTATACACCCAAGAAGGAATGGCATCCACCCCCAGGATAAAAGCGTAAGTTAGCACCATGCCAATTTTGTTTCTTAAGGTACCTTTAACCACTCACCAATTTTCATGATATCGATAGAGGTTCACCGAAATCGGAGGTAATAGTTAATTTTAACCTTCAGTCACTGTACTAGTATGCAGGCAGATAAATAGAATAAAAGCAGATAAATGAGTTCAGAAAAGTCTATTCTGACCATTCCGTTTAATGATAAAAAGTTTTTAAATAAATAAACTGTAATTCACAATTGATTTAAAGTTGGCTCGAATTTTAAATTATTTTAAATTAAATATACACTGCAACGAACGTTTACCTTGCAACTAGAATAAAACAAGGTCGTTGTTAAAACTAAAAGCCAGAGATTCGACAATTATCCTCCATTAATTAAAACGCTCAGTGAAAATGCAGAAAACTTTTTACTGGCTTAATATTTTTAACAGAGTTCTGTCGTTTACAGACGCAATTACCTAGCGAACAAACTCGACAATTAATTAACTATGTGAAAGAACTTTGTGTAAACAGAGTTTAGTATCTTGTTAAAAAATTCAAGCTTTGGCTTAGAAAACCCTGTAAACACTACTTCCATTAAAGCTTCCGGATAGTAGAAACTATATTTGTTTATTTAAACTATGAATATTTAAACTTGAAAACATAACCACAGATTAACAGAAAAACAACATAAATATCGCTCTAAATATTAGCCAAAAAAATTAAAAATTTTTGAGAAATCTGTACAGTCTCTCCTTAATTCGTAATTATTTCCGTAATAGGATAACGTAACGTTTTTTGATGATAGTAAAAATAAAAGATAAATTGCATTATCCAATTTATTTTTATAGTCTGGGCTGATTATCGGAGAATAGGCCATTTTTGGGAAAAGTTATTTACCAGCAATTTTATTGCTGGAATCAAATCTTATGATTGTATATATTAATAATATAGATATGGAAAGTCCACAGATAGTGTGCTACTTTTTTTATAAACAAAATGGCGCCCGAAAATCGTGTTTTTTTCAATTTTTGCTCTATAACTCCAAAGATTTTAACTTTAGACCAAAAATACTCAAATAAAAATTCACCGCAATTAAATTCTGCATAGAGACGTGTTTTTTGCGATTTACTTCGACGAAAACTTTCCCCGGAAAAAGCGGGTTTTTCCAACAAAATCTTTAACTTTAACTAAACTTTTAGATAATTAGTTGTTAATCAATAATTAAATAACTTGGTAACGTAAAAAGCCCTTTCAGTATATATTATAATTCCAGAAGCCGATGGAAATTGAATAAACAGTTTAGCAACAGTTGAAATGTTAATTAAAAATTTACGATCGCTATAATAACGACAATAATGATGATGCATAAGAATAACTATGATTTTTTCATAAAAAGACACTATACTTATCTAATATACTTTACAGAATTGAAATTGGACTATTTAAGCGGCCTCAGAAATATTTTAAAATTATAAACAATTTTTTGGGTTATAAACAAATAGAATATCTCGGGAAATATTAAACTAAATTAAATTGTGAAAACGTTATTCAAAAGACAGTGGCATGACGCTTCTTCTAAGAGAAAAAAAGTTTAATTACGACTAGTGGTTCCTGAGATACAACCGGTCAAAGTTGACCGAAATTTACGGCAAAGATATAAAGAATAGGATCATAATTTTCAAACCATCACCTTTTTATTTTTGTCCTCTTAACATATATTATTATAATAAAAACTATCGACAATACGTGTGAAAATTGCCAAAAATAACAAAATTCCAATCAAAAATTAGGTTGGAGAAAATGTAACCCTCAAAGTTCAAAATCGGTATACGCTAAAAAAAATGCATTTTCTCGGCTTCCCATGGAGCAATTTCCTTTATTCTTTTTTTGTTCCCAAGTAACTCGAGTAGAGCCATCGAACTAACGCATTATTAAATGTCAAACTTGCTTTTGTTTTGTTATAATAAATTTATATATTTATTATAACACAATATTTTAATTTGTTTAAATAAAAATTGGTTACATAATTATACAGCTTTCAAATGAGAATATTTATGTTTTTAACTTTAAAAGGTACACTTGTAGTAAGTCTATCTAAAAAAAGGCTACAACTGGAAAAAATATGTAATTTTCTGTTCTTATAAAAAAATTAATCTATTATAACAAAACAAAAGCAGGTTTGACATTTAATAATGCGTTAGTTCGATGGCTCTACTCGAGTTATTAGGGAACAAAAAAATAATGAAGGAAATTGCTCCATGGGAAGCCGAGAAAATGCATTTTGTTAACGTATACCGATTTTGAACTTTGAGGGTTACATTTTCTGCAACCTAATTTTTGATTGGAATTTTGCTATTTTTGGCAATTTTCACACGTATTATCGATAGTTTTTAATATAATAATATATGTTATGAGGATTTTAAAGATATGAAGATTGGTGTGGAGAAAGAGGACAAAAATAAAAAGGTGATGGTTTGAAAATTATGATCCTATTGTTTATATCTTTGCCGTAAATTCTGGTCAACTTTGACCGGTTGTACCTCAGGAACCACTCGTCATAATTAAACGTTTCTTTTAAAAGAAGCGTCCTGTCGCTGTCTTTCGAATACCGTTTTCACAATTTAATTTAGTTTATTATTTCCCGAGATATTGTATTTGTTTATAATCCAAAAAATTGTTTATAATTTTAAAATATTCCTGAGGCCGCTTAAATAGTCCAATTTCAGTTCTGTAAAGTACATTAGATAGGTATAGTGTCTTTTTATGAAAAAATTATAGTTATTCTTATGCATCATAATTACTGTCGTTATTATAGCGACCGTAAATTTTTAATTAACATTTTAATTGTTGCTAAACTGTTCATTCAATTTTCATAGACTTCTGGAATTATAATATATACGGAAAGGGCTTTTACGTTACCAAGTTATTTAATTATTGATTAACAACTACTTATCTAAAAGTTTAGTTAAAAGTTAAAGATTTTGTTGGAAAAACCCGCTTTTTCCGGGGAAAGTTTTTATCGAAGGAAATCGGAAAAAGCACGTCTCTATGCAGAATTTAATTGCGGTGAATTTTTATTTGGGTATTTTTGGTCTAAAGTTAAAATCTTTGGAGTTATAGAGCAAAAATTGAAAAAAAACACGATTTTCGGGCGCCATTTTGTTTATAAAAAAAGTAGCACACTATCTGCGGATTTTGCATATCTATATTATTAATACATACAATAATAAGATTCGATTTCAGCAATAAAATTGCTGGTAAATAAATTTTCCTTGTATTTTGCTAATTAGCCCAGAGTATTAAGTAAAATATTTATGTTGATATTATTTTCTTTAAATCCCATTTGAAATAGTCTGGGAAATTTTTTATAAGTTGAAATGGTTGGGTTAAATTGTATATTATTGCAATATGTATATATTAATCTTACGCTATATTATATTTAATAATAATCAATAAATATATAATAATAATAATAAAATAATAAATAAATGTAATACTTAATAGAATAAAATGGTTTTATTCAAAATTGTGTTTTATTTATATTGATATTGATGTTCTTTCGATAGTACTAATTTTGATCATATTGATATCGAGTATCGAGTCGAGTGGAGTATAGCAAACTAAAGTGCATTGTAAATGTAACATTGTAACCGATGGTATTAAAAAGACCGAAAACCGTTTTTTGGAAAAACCGGTTTTTTTGGCCGGTTATAACCGCCAGGTTAAAACGTAAGCAAAAAAATAGACCAGTGCAAATAGCAAAAAAACAATAAAAAATTAATAGCAGGACGAGACCAATTCCAAATGAAAGTACACATATTACATAACATGTGGAACATTTTTCACCAAATCTGGATGAGGGGAACATGGGTTGGGGGAGCGCTTTTAGGGGTGAAAACGGTTAATTACGATTTGCGGCAAAACGGCACATCCTATCCAAAAAAGTTAAATCGCAAAGTTGTAGGCAATAAAAAGATCTACAACTTTTGTAAATAAACATTTTTCACATAACCGAAAATATCCGAGAACATCGGAAAATTCGATGTTTTTGATTTTATTTTTTTTCTCACTGAAAAAAAATTTTTTTTTACCAAATATGGTGGAAACTTACCTCTTTATGTCCCAAACACGCTGTAATTTTTTTGTATAAAAATATTTTTTAAAAATCTTGTTTTTTATGTTTAAGGGAAAATGTAAGCATTTTTTCAATTGAAAAATCTCCCGAAATTTTTTTAGCTTTTTTAAAGAAGTTGGCATTTTTTTTGTTTATTGAAACCTCTATTTTCTGATGATGTAAAAAAATATATACGTTACTGTGGAAAATTTTGTCACAAAAATCGGAAATTTATTTTCAACCCCTCACCATTTTCAGATTCTTAGACGTAATGTAAGTTGCATAGCGAGTAGGTGCATCCCAGAGTACCCAGCCAGACGCCGCGCCGCTGCCATTATGTGTACCATGATGACACATACAGTGAATCAAACGTACGTGTTAAACATAATTTTGTGAAAAGAATTTAGTGACAAATTTATTTATTTTAAAGGAAATTGTGGAATCTACACAAAATTAAAAATCACAGACAACGGCATTAGTGTAGTAAATTTTTAACGTTCGTTGGTTCCTGCTCGCTATGCAACTTATATTACGTCTGAGAATCTGAAAATGGTGAGAGGTTGAAAATAAATTTCCGATTTTTGCCTTTTTTTGAGACAAAATTTTCCACAGTAACGTATATATTTTTTTACACCATCAGAAAATAGAGGTTTCAATAAACAAAAAAAAATGCCAACTTCTTTAAAAAAGCTAAAAAAATTTCGGGAGGTTTTTCAATTGAAAAAATGCTTACATTTTCCCTTAAACATAAAAAACAAGAGTTTTAAAAAATATTTTTATACAGAAAAATTACAGCATGTTTGGGACAAAAAGAGGTAAGTTTCCACCATATTTGGTAAAAAAACAATTTTTTTTCAGTGAGAAAAAAAATAAAATCAAAAACATCGAATTTTCAGATTTTCTCGGATATTTTGAGGTTATGTGAAAAATGTTTATTTACAAACGTTGTAGATCTTTTTCTTGCCTACAACTTTGCGATTTAACTTTTTTCGATAGGATGTGCCGTTTTGCCGCAAATCGTAATTAACCGTTTTCACCCCTAAAAACGCTCCCCCAACCCATTTGTCCTCATCCAGATTTGGTGAAAAATGTTCCACATGTTATCTAATATGTGTACTTTCATTTGGAATTGGTCTCATCCTGCTATTAATTTTTTTATTTTTTTGGTCCATTTTAGAGCTATCTGCACTGGTCTAAAACGGTATAACCGAAAACCGGTATTTTGTCAAAAACCGCCATCCCTACTTCTAAGTATGTGCCCCAAATATGTTTCTTTTTCTTTTAAGGATTATCTGTCTCTTCCCATTCTTTAAGTCACCACTTAATTTGTAATATGATCGGTCCATAGTATTTTTAAAAGCCTCCTAAAAAGCTATATATCAAAATCGTCCAATTTTCTCATTAAGTCAACATTAACAGTCCAAGCTTCGGCACTATAAACAATATTACACTGGAAAAATTTAGTATCTGATATCGGATTTGCAGATTGAGTCTTTGGTCAGAAATTACATCATCGTTAAAAAAGCTGTTCTTGATTGCTATAATCTTGAACGAATTTCTGATTCCAGAATTAGATCTTCAGTTATCCAGATTCCCAAATATTGTATTTTGTCTACTTGTCAAAATATTCATTTTTTATCTCCATTCTTGTTATGACTAGAGACCATCCTTTATTAAAATTGCATTATTTGTTGCATATGTTGCATACAGGGTGGGGCATTAGTGCGAGGAAGTCCAATTACTCGTGTGTCGTAAGAGATAGGAAAAAAGTTATTTAGATAAAAGTTGAAGCATAGATAGGAGCATAACTTAAAAATATTTGGAAATCTACATGGCCACCTGTATTGGCAGAGTAACACGATCTTTTGTTTTTAATGGGAACACCCTGTATATTTTTACATTTTTAAATTTTCCTCGGTGCCTTATTTCCTAAAATATAAGGTTTTGTAATGATATACGGGGCAGTTTCAAAGATAATTACGTTTTCTAATTAATCTCGTAACAACATTTACACCATGTAGAATTGTAGTGATTTGAGATCAAAACTCTATTTATTTTTAAATAATTTTTAAAATAGTTTACTCTTAGTTAATATTATTATAGTTAATAATATTGTTATTCCTGAGCTTGCCATACAAGAAACTCAACCTGACAATACAGAGCAGGAAAACAACGAGTTACGTGATAGCCTAGTAAGCGAAATGGCACGTGGGTATAGGAGTTTAATAGAACAAACCCACTTAGCAGACCACCGCTACCACGAATACACTCTTGTAAGAAACTAGGGACGCTGTTACAAATTGTGAACACTGAAGTCCTACCCAATTATGTCGTAGAAGCCCACACATTAGAATATTTGCACATGTTAATCTACTGTACAGAAACAGCAATTGCTAATGTAATGTGTAGAACACGACGGGGTACTAACAACGAAAGGACTGGTAATAGAATTGCACCCTGGGAAAAAAGACTGCTCGGAAAGATTGAATTACTTCGTAGGGATATTGGTCAAGTCGCAAAATATATACGAGGTGTAAGAAGTAGAAAAATCATAAGGAGAGCTGAAGAAATAATAATAAGTACCCACTGCAAGACACTCAAGATATGATCCAGAAAACGTCACAGCCCAACAGTGCCTGGATAAATTAAAACAAAAACTCTCCATTTATTCAGGACGACTAAGAAGGTACAAAGTGAATAACAACCGAAAATCCAACAATGCCCTTTTTGAGACTTCTGAGAAGGCCTTCTATCGAAAACTCAATTCCACCGTAGAAAATCTTGATAAGTCTTACCCAAGCCAAGAAGAAATTCATGAGTTTTGGGGAAATCAACTTTCCACACCAGCTGCTCTTAACAACAGTGCTAGATGGATAGAAGATACGACACAGAACTGCTAACACTACAGTACTACACTCTACGAACCCTTCACCACTATGGAAGTCTCAAATATCATCAAAGAGCTTCATAACTGGAAATCTCCTGGACCAGGTGGAGTTCAAAACTTCTGGCTTAAGAAGTTTTGGAGTGTTCATGATCGCTTATCAACACTAATTAATAATGTTATTTCTAATCCGCAGGAAACAACATTATTTCTAACTCAGGGACCACTTATTTAATACCGAAGTATCAAAATAACATCCAAGATCCAGCCAAATACCGCCCAATTACTTGTCTTCCCACTTTGTATAAATTGGTCATATATCTACGTATCGCCCGGCGTATACTATACGCCCGGCGTATCTACCAACACTGTGTACTGAACAATATCATAGAGCCTCAACAGAAAAGATGCGCTAAGGGTTCCATGGGTTGCAAAGAACAATTTATCATCGACTCAGTCATTTCTAATCAAGCATATTCCAGAAAGAGGAACTTATTTACTGCCTTCATTGATTACAAGAAGGCGTTTGATTCAGTGCCGCATGAATGGCTAATAGATACATTGAGAATATATAAAGTCGATGATAATATAGTGATCTTTTTACAGCATATTATGACAGAGTGGAAGACTAGAATTCACCTTAAAATACCTGGAGAAAATAACATCGAAACTGAAAATATCGCAATCAGCCGGGTCCTGTCCCAGGAGATTCGTTAAGTCCACTGTGGTTCTGTCTAGCTATGAACCCACTATCTCACCAATTGAACTCCACTGACGCAGGTTTTAGCATCAAAAATAACAATAATGTAGTGGCGAAGCTTAATCATCTGTTGATGGATGATTTGAAATTAATGGCTTCCACTCGAAACCAACTAGATGAGATTCTAAGAACTGTAGAATCCTTTTCAAATGATATTAGTATACACTTCGGATTAGACAAGGGCCGTGTTTTAAATATAGTCAGAGGAAAAGTACTGCCCGGAGGATTCGATATGCAAAATGGCAAGAACATCGAGGCCATGGGTTAAAACGATATGTATAAATATCTTGGAGTAAAGCAGGTGCGGAAAATTGACCATAAGCAAATGAAAACTGAGATAACTACTGAGTTTATACGAAGGGTAAAACAGCTGCTTCGTTCACACCTTAATAGTAGACATTTGTTTAAGGCACTAAACACCTACGCATGTTCCGCGCTTAGCTATTCGTTTGGCATTGTTAAGTGGACAAAAACAGATATAGAGAATCTTCAGCGAAAAGTAAGAACACACCTCACAAAGACACAAGAACCCCATCCTAAAAGTGCAGTAGAAAGAACAACATTACCACGGAATGCAGGAGGAAGAGGACTTATGGATATAGGTGAGCAATTAGGTAAACCAATTGCTAATTTAAGAACTTACTTTCAAATGCAAGCTAAGACATCTACTCTACATCGCGCTATTTGCGTAGTAGATGACACAACACCGATCAAACTGAGGGAAACAGAAATGCGCATAAACCACCTCACTGAAGACGAAAAAATGCGCACCTGGATGGGTAAACCTCTGCGCGGGCGACATCCGAATGGGGTCAGCCAAGGCTATGTCGACAATACAGCGTCGAACTATTGGTTGACATCAGGAAAGATGTTTCCTGAAACATAGGGTTCCTTACTGACCATTCAGGATCAGGTCATACCAACCAAAAATTACCTGAAATATATCATCGAAGATCCTCAGGTCCAAAACGACAAATGCCGATGTGGATATCAAACCCAAGAAACCATCCAACATCTTACAGGGGGCTGCCAGGCATTTGCTGCAACTGAATACAGGGAACGGCATAACGCAGTGGGAAAAATCCTTCATCAAAAGATAGCTATCAAGCTGGGACTTCTCCAAACAGACCATCTCCCATATTATCAATACGTCCCTGGGAGTATGCTTGAGGATGGCAACTACAAGCTATACTGGGACCGCACTGTGCTCACAGACCAAACAGTGGCACATGATAGACCAAATCTCGTACTAGTTAATAAATTAACAAGACAAACAACACTAATTGATGTGGTATCTAACGATACCTAACAACAATAATCTACGCAGTAAATTTACTGAAAAGATCGCCAAGTACAGAGATATGGAAATTCAAATACGAAGACAATGGACAAGGCAAAGTACCCAGACGATACCTATTATTATGTCTACTACTGGAGTCGTTCCGAAGAACCTTCCTCGAAAGCATAAAAAAGCTGGGTCTAAATGGACATCTTTACAAGACCATGCAGAAAGCTGTACTACTCGCAACGGCCAGATGTGTACGAACATTTTTGGGCGATACACCTGCATACCATGTCACCTAGGGCTCGATAACACGGAAAGAGTCCCACTAGAGCTCAATCCTTTTGATACCGTAGGTATCTGCGATGAGTGAATTTTCCCCTTAGAGGGAGTGTGAGCCCTATGGCTAAATCTGGACAATATTGTTAATATTATTAGTCTAATACTAATTAATTTTAATATACAGTGTTAGTCGAAACTCGAAATGAGTACTTTCTGAGTTTTCTTAAATGGAACAACCTGTACTTTTTTATTTTTTAAGCATTCCCTAGACCTAAATTATTTAATTTGCGAGTTATTCGTGACTCTTTAAGCCAAACATTAATTGCAGAAAAATTACGTGAAATTGTATTAGGCTGGCCGTGAAACTATTGAATCAGGTAATTTTTTGAAGAACAAATACACATTAATCTAGACTTATCCTTAATTTATAATTCAATAATGAATGAGATATCGAAATACCTACGTAGTGAGGATTGTTGATGCGTAAAATATTAATAAAGACATACAATATTCTACCTAGTTGCCTATGACGTTGACACTAAATTTGCTTTAACATTTGACATTATACTATTTTTATAGTTCCAGTTACTCTGGTATCATTACTAATATGTATTTTTCTAATTACGAACTGAATAATATGGTATTTGTGCTAGAAGAGAAGGTATAACTAAAAAGTGCTACTAACAATAATAATTTATTATCAGCAATTCCCTGATAGACTACAACGAAAAAAAATATTTTTTAGCAGATGTAAATAAGATCTCGGTATACCGACTACTCACTTTTCACAGCTACTGGTGAACAGTTGTGACGGGTAGCTCTTTTAGGACGACAGACTCAGTAAAACGAAGGTTGAAAACAAAATAAGTATATTGCGGAGCTTTATATACAGTTCAAAAATAAATAAAAAAAAATAAAATATGATTTTATATTGCCCCGTTGCAGAGAATGCCCCCTGGATTGATGTGTGCAGAAGAAAAATAAAATTAATATTATCAAAATAAAATATCCTCACACCTCACTACAGTGTAAGGCACAAACAGTCACGCAATCAAAATATTAATAATTACACGGGAACCATAGGATTCTAATCGGAAGCACGCTCACTCTACGGCTACTGTTTAATGACGAGCATGCGACTCACTTCACTACGGTGTCTCGCTACTCAGGTCGGCCTGCCTGCTCAATCCGCTGGTTGGCCTTGGAGTCCAGAGCTGGTCGGTACAAGACTAATTCTTCTTCGCTCGGTGGCCTCCATAAGTACGCTCTCTGCCTGGACTGTTTCGGAGAAGTGGAAATGAGTGGGGTTACGTGTTGCGCGAACGGTGAAACGCCAACGGTTGAATCTGTTGACGTGGTGTTGAAGGTATATCATTACAAAGTACTACTGTAAAATTGGCATTATTCGTACCTACATTAGATGCTTTGAACGAGCACATTTAGAGAGTTTACTACCAAACTCTAATTTGGCTAGGCGATAAAGCTTTCAATGCAAATAATTGGGAACAGAATAATGCTAATGGATATTTTCAGCTCATAAAAATGCATAAATCATCTGCACCGCAGGAATTCCTAAAAATAATTTTATGCAACTGCAAAAAAGGATGCAGAGCTTCATGCACCTATAGAAAGATCGACGTTTTTGTAACGTTACATGTGGGAGATATGCAACTGCCAAAAGAGTGCTCCAATCCCTGATAAAAATGAGGAAGGAACGAATTACAATGGCTACAATGATAGTGACGTAGATTAGAATAAGTTAGTATAGACCGGGAAGTATCGTCGCTCCGCTAGCGAAATTATTCCGATTCGATTTTTTTGCACAAACTTACTCAAAAAGAGGTCCTTATAACATATCCACAGGGTGCCGGGCGGTGCCGTGGTCGAAAACTAGTTTAAACAGTCTTTTTTTTAAATTCACAAAAATAATTTTTTCATTTCGAACAAAATTTTTTTAGATAAATTGGCTTATTCTGAGCAAAAAAGGTCTCGTCTCATTTTTTTCTAAAATTGATTATTGTCGAGTTATATGCGATAAAAAATTTGAAAAATGCTAAAATAGCCATTTTAAAAGCTTAATAACTCGAGTACCTAAACATTAATATTATGAAATTCAAAAAGTGGCCAAATCAAGTTTCAAACCCCTTCTTCAAGGTCCTGAAGAGATCTTTGTCATTATTTTATTACAAAGCTGTTATTTTTAATTATTAACAATTAGCGCTATAGTCCAGGATGTATCCGTCGCCCCCGTTAGTGAAATTATTCCGATTCCATTTTTTTGCAGAAACTTACTCAAAACGAGGTCCTTATAACATATCCACAGGGTGCCGGGCGGTGCCGTGGTCGAAAAATTGTTTAATCAATTTTTTTTAAACAAATTCACAAAAGTATTGTTTTTATTGCGAACGATTTTTTTAGATAATTTGGGTTATTCTGCGCAAAAAAAGGTCTCTTGTGATTTTTTCTCTAAAATTGATTGTTGTCGAGCTATATAACCATTTTCGCATTTTTCAAATTATAAATCGCGTATAATTCGACAACGATCAATTTTAGAAAAAAATCACAAGAGACATTTTTTGCTTAGAATGTGCCAAATTTTCTAAAAAAAATTGTTCGAAGTGAAAAAAATATTTTTGTAAATTTGTTTAAAAAAAAATTTTAAACAATTTTTCGACCACGTCACCGCCCGGCACCCTGTGGATATGTTATAAGGACCTCGTTTTGAGTAAGTTTCGGCAAAAAAATGGAATCAGAATAATTTCACTAACGGGGGCGACGATACATCCTGGATTATAGAGCTAATTGTTAATAATTAAAAATAACAGCTTTCTAATAAAATAATGACAAAAATCTCTTCAGGACCTTGAAGAAGGGATTTTAAACTTGATTTGGTGACTTTTTGAATTTAATAATAATAATGTTTTATCGAATTATTAAGCCTTGAAAATGGCCATTTTCGCATTTTTCAAATATTTAATCGCATATAACTCGGCAACAATCAGTTTTAGAAAAAAATGACAAGAGACATTTTTTCCTCAGAATAAGACAATTAATTTAAAAAATATTTATTAAAAACTTAATAAACTACGAATTTACCGATTTCTCCCCCCTCTCCCCCCCAAACTCGACGCTCAAAATGGTGTGACTTTTTTCTGGACATTTTGTGGACCATATAGAACAATTTGGTGTTGAAGGATAACTTTCACTTTGGATGTCTGGGTTATGCCATCTTTTGGATCAACTATACTATACTATTATGTTTAATTGTTGAAGCGGATGAATTAGAATAATTGCCGTGATTGATTCTATTATAAAATATTATGCATTTAACTTGGCGATAGTTGATGAAAAATTGAATAACATTTGCAAAAAAAATAAGTAAACAAAACAAAGTTTTAAACTTTGATGTGGTCACTTTCTGACTCTCTTAATAATAATTTTTAATCAAGTTACTAACCCTTGAAAATGGCCATTTTCGCATTTTTCAAATTTTAAATCGCGTATAACTCGACAACAATCAATTTGAGACGAAAACTACAAGAGACCTTTTTTGCTCAGAATGACCCAAATTATCTAAAAAAAATTGTTGGAAATGAAAAATTATTTGTTTAAAAAAATTGTATAAACAATTTTTCGACCACCGGCCGGCACTTTGTGGATATGTTATAAGGACCTATTTTTAAGTAAGTTTGTGCAAAAAAATCTAATCGAAATAGTTCCGCTAACGGGAGCGACGATACAGTTGGACTATGCCGCTAATTGTTCTTCTTCTTCTTCCTTCTTGTATGTAGGCTTTAAAGCCTGTTTCTTCTTCAATATTATCCTCCTAAATTGTTTAGGTTATCGCACCACCTTTTTCTTGGTCTGCCAATACTTCTTCGTCCATTTGGTGACTTATCTCGTGCTATTCGTACTATCCTATCCTCTGCCATTCTACTAATGTGTTCGTTCCACTCCTGTTTCCGTTTTGTCACCCATCCATTTATGTCTTCTATATTGCATGATCTTCTTATGTTTTCGCTCCTCTCCCTATCCAACAGACTTTTCCCTGATATTCGTCGGAGTATTTTCGTCTCTGTTGTTTCTAGTAGTCGTCTCGTTTTAGATGTGTCAGGCCTTGTCTCCGCCGTGTATGTTAATATAGGTCTAATTGCTGCTTTATAGATTCTTGCTTTTGTGTCTTGTCTTAAGTGTTTGTTCTTCCAGATTGTGTCATTAAGAGATCCCGCCGCTTTACTTGCTTTTAAGCTTTGTTGTCGTACTTCCTCTTCAACATCTCCGTAACTGGTTATATCAATTCCCAGATATCTAAACCTTGCTTCCTGCTTTATTATTTTCCCATCAATTTCGATTTTACATCGTAGTGGGTATTTAGATGTTGTCATACATTTGGTTTTTTCTGCTGATATTATCATATTGTATTTCTTGGCTGTTGTATTAAAGATGTGTGTTAATCTTTGGAGATCGTCTTCTGTCTCGGCGATTAATGCGGCGTCGTCTGCATAACACAATACTTTGATTTCTTTATTCCCCATTCTGTAACCACGACCTTTACGTACTGCTTCTATTATTTCGTCCATTATTATATTAAAGAGCAGTGGGCTTAATGAGTCACCTTGTCTGACTCCACTTTGTACTGGTATAAACTGCGTTAGTTTTCCATTTATCTTTGCCTGTATTCGATTATGAAAGTAGATGTTTTCGATGGTTTGTATAATATTGATTGGTATGTTTCTTCCATACAGTAAATGTAAGACGTCTTCGACTTGGATGCGATCGAAAGCCTTTGTCAGGTCTATAAAACATAGATATGCTGGTTTATTGTACTCAATGGCCTTTTCTGTGATTTGTCTCAGTACAAATACGGCGTCTACGCAGGATCTTCCGGATCTGAATCCTTGTTGTTCATCTGATAAAGTTGTTAGTTTATTGATTTTGTTGGTTAGGACTTTTGTGGTTAGCTTAAGTGCGGTGTTAATAATTGTTAATAACTAAAAATAACAGCTTTGTTATAAAATAATACCAAAAATCTCTTCAAGACGTTGAAGAAGATATTTGAATCTTGATCTTGTCACTTTTTTAATTTCATAATAATAATTTTTAATCGAGTTATGAAGCCCTGAAAATGGCCATTTTCGCATTTTTCAAATTTTACTCACGTATAACTCGACAACAGTCAAGTTTAGAGAAAAATGACCAAAGACCTTTTTTACTCGCAATGATCCAAGTTATCTAAAAAAAATTGTGGGAATTGAAAAAATTATTTTTGTGAATTTGTTTAAAAAAAATTGTTTAAAAAATTTTTCGACCACGGCACCGCCCGGCACCCTGTGGATATGTTATAAAGACCTCTTTTTGAGTAAGTTTGTGCAAAAAAATCGAATCGGAATAATTTCGCTAGTGGGGGCGACGATACTGCCCGGTCTAGTAACATGACACAGACTGTTTAAAAAAAATAAACTTTAGTTTAGAGGTAGTTTTAATGGATGTTAAATTACAAAAAATATTTTTATTGTAAATGGCAAAAAAGTATTAATGTCATGTAAATAAAGAGATAAATACATGATAATATATTTAAATGAAATTTGTGTTTTTTTTATAAAGATAAGGGTTGTTTTTAAAGGTTGAAAAATGAACAGCCGAAAGTAAAATTGGCCCAAAATACAGATATTAAATAGATTTAAATTAGATATTAAATTATTAAATAAATATTAGTAAATTACTTTTTTACAGATTTGATTTTAATCACAGATTTGATTTTGGTGGTGGTTTATTATATGGCCTTAAAATATAAAAATACCTTTATTTAACGTCCTGAAATGCTATAAAAGCCGAAAAAGTACTTGGATTTACGTTAGAACGAGATTTATTCAATTTTGGCAATAAGGGGTAATTTTCACCCCTAAAAATTATAAGCATATTATATCGGCATAGGGTAAACTTTGAAGTAGGAGTTAAGTAGAGCCGTTGATTCACTAACGTCGTGTATTCAATAAACGGTAGAAGCTATTCCCTAAATAACATCAAAATCGGTACATTAGGATATAAATCGGAGGTAAATATCCTATGTTTGCTTGCATTGACTGGAGTATTAGAAGAATATTGCTTTAAAAGCGTCGGCGCAAAATATTTTTGAAAAATGTAAACTCAAAATGAAAGATTGCATTATTACCGAGGGTCGAAAGTCCCTGAAAACCTATATAATGCTTATTTTAATAATAATATTTCAAATAAGTATTTCATTTAAAAGAAACTTTTTGTTTATTCTATGGGACTTTCAGCCTACTGTCTATCCCACCTTGACTTTACAGTACACGAACTCCCGCTTCGCGTCGTTCAGCAAACTGCAGTCGCGTGCTGAAAAGAATGACTTTCTGCACTTGTTAGGAAAATAACTATTTTCTACGAGAGTGCAAAAATGTCTACTTTCGCGCACGCATTTTAGTTTAGAAAGTTTCACTTTTCCGCACGCGTGTTACTTTTCCGCACGCGGTTTTTACTTTTCCGCACGCTTGCTAATTTAGATATGTTAATATGGCCTTAAAGTAATTATAATACATGAAATAAAATAATATTTAGATATTATTTACTAATTTATTTCAAATATATCTTATTGTGTTCCGGTTTTAATGAAATTAACGCGATTATTTCATTCATAGGAGATTGTGACCAATAGAAAGCTACAGAAATCTGAATTAAATCGATAATTTTTGATAATCTACCGTCGTTAAGTTTATTACGTCAGATGCCCTTCGTTGCTACGAAAAAATACATTCAGTGACATTAATGACAATTAATGTTTTAAAAATTATAAAAGTGATGACTTCCAATCGTCAAATATTTATAAAAACTGTGTGTTTAATGGTACTTACATAAATAAATTACAATAAAATTTTGGTTTTGAACAGTTTTATTCATGAAATAATCGCAACAAATTGCACTCGACCTCTGAAATTAATATAGAATTTTTGCTCTCGTGACAGTTTGACATAATTTCACTCGCCTTCGGCTCGTGAAATTAAAACTGTCAAAGTGTCAGTCGGGAAAAATTCAATAATTTCAGAGCTCTTGTTCAATTACTACTGACAATTCGATGAAATAAAATTATTTTGACATAATATTCGAAAGTCAAATCGGTGGGCAATAACAGTCGTTTTAAATCATCGTCATGGAAATCAGGATCGTCGTCATGCTAACTAATTATATTGAAAGTTTGGTTTTGACAACCTTGTCAAAGAATTAATTTGTGTATGTATTTTTATATTAATTAAATTAATTGATTGATTTGGTAATTTTTTAAAGACTCTTAGAAAAAATATTGTTCCTAACTCTTGCAGAAAGTCTCTTTTCCGCACTCGACTGCTTGCCGAACTCCCGCTTCGCGTCGTTCAGCAAACTGCAGTCGCGTGCGGAAAAGAATGACTTTCTGCACTTGTTAGGAAATAGTATATTGTGCAACAAGTGCAGAAAGGTACTAATTTCTCACGAATTTTAAAAGTTGCGGTACGAGTGTAAGCGAGTGCTGCAATTCAAACGAGTGAGAAATTACCTTTCTGCACGTGTTTCACACTATACTTTTTCTACAAGCACAGTTTTTCCTAAAAATAAAAATCACAATTTCCAAACGACGATTAATTATAATAGGTACCTATGTGATAAATTTTAAACTGTATTTAATTAATGCCTACTAATCAATTTAAATTCCTTATACCTAAATAAATTGCACAGAAATCAGTTAAAAAATTAATGCACTGCCTTAATTTGTTCAAATTTAAACAATTATTACACATTATTGACATTATATTTATGCAGTCACGGATTTACTCAAAACCTACTTCATTCGACGTCTCTTGCACAGGTTGCTAAATCCTTATTGGTTATTTGATAATTATAAAATGTTTAATAAGAATAAAATTGTAAAATAAAACAGTTGTAACATCCATAATTTAGTTTCTATGCTATAGTTAAATATAATAATTGTCTTATAGGTTACAATATATTTGTCTAAAGTTTAACCACGGATGTAAACAGAATATAACGTTACTCAGAATGCGGTAGTCCACGGATGTAAACAGAATATAACGTTACTCAGAATGAGGTAGTCAACTGTGCAGAAATGAACTTTGCGGCACAGAAACGTCACTTTGCGGCACAGAAACGTCACTTTTCTGCACACTAATGTCAAATATCTTATACTGTGAGAAAATATCAAGTTTGCTAACATAAAAACGTGCAGAAAAGTGCACTTTGAATAGTGGTTGTAGAAAAATATCTATTTTTAGTTAAGAATGTTAGAATATTCAATATTATAAGTGGATGTTTTTCTATGGTTGTTAATTTATGTACTGACAGTATAGACAGTTCTGAAGTAATGTCAAGAAAAATTTTAAATAGATTGTCAGTCAAGTTTAAGTTAAGTTTTATATTGTCCTAACAGGTCCTACAGTTGAGAATAAATAAAGTATAATTGTTGATGGTCAGTTCACCTAAATTAAATTAAAACAAAGAATATTGAATAAGCTTAAAATGATTACTGATAACATTGTATTGAGTAACTCATTGCTTATTTGGAAAATTTGGATCCTAATTGCAGTTTATTGGTATTCTTAATGACTGATTCCCAAGATGAAATTAATGTCATTTTAATGTGTTTACACCCTACGACAGTGGCAGTGAAAGTGAGGAAGACGGGATTATAGAAAGAAGCTCAAATATATAGTTAAATGTATTTTAAATATTTCTGTAGGTACCTACGTATTTATTAAGATTTAACATATTTATGCGCTTAAATACATTATTTATATAAATGTTTTATACAAAATTATTTTTATTTGGTTCACATAAAGGTATTTTTCGAAAAAAAATGTTTTAGAACCCCTGGCAGCCACAAAATGTCAATAATATTAATTCCTAAGTTATTAATAGTTATCCTATACGCTCTGAGCTT
Organism: Diabrotica virgifera virgifera; assembly: GCF_917563875.1. Classification (NCBI taxonomy): domain Eukaryota; kingdom Metazoa; phylum Arthropoda; class Insecta; order Coleoptera; family Chrysomelidae; genus Diabrotica; species Diabrotica virgifera. Next base: position 45,033,085 of record NC_065446.1, read on the forward strand.
CGCTGGTGTCGCTCCTGGCGGATTACTAATTCAAATTTCACCGGTAATTTTTAAATTTATTATTTAATTATTATCGCTTAATATTTACAACGCCAAAACGTAATTAAATTGTAATCGATTTTTTAAGATATTGCTAATCATTTTGACGTTCTATTGATAAAATATGAATTTCTTACTACGGATACTTTCAAAATTATCGTGTAGATGGCGCCAAGATTAATAGATTAATTTATAATTACATATTACGGAACATTAAAAAAACTTAAATTCAGTATTTAAAACGTGAGTATATTTAAGGTAAAAATATATACCACAGCTTTGGCCAACTAATATTTTTTATAATTAATGTTTTTAATTTTAATTTTAAATTAATCACTTTGACATTTATGTCAAATTTCCGGTAAACGTTTACAGACTTGCCACTACTGGCGGTCGTGAATTTGTAAATATCCCCTCTACGTACGAGCTCACAGCGTATACGCTCTGAGCTTCGCTGGTGTCGCTCCTACCGGATTAGTAATGCAACTTTCACCGGTAATTTTTAAACTTATTATTTAATTGTTATCGCTTAATATTAACAACGCAAAAAAGTAATTAAATTGTAATCGATTTTTTTAAGATTTTGCTAATCATTTTGACATTCTATTGATGAAATATTAATTTCTTACTTCGGATACTTTCACAGCTATCGTGTAGATGGCGCTAAGATTATTAGATTAATTTATAATTACATATTACGGAACATTAAAAAAACTTAATTTCAGTATTTAATACGTAAGTATATTTAAGGTAAAAATATATACCACAGCTTTGACCAAATAATATTTTTTATAATTAATGTTTTTATTTTTAATTTTAAATTAATCACTTTGACATTTATGTAAAATTTCCAGTAAACGTTTACAGACTTGTCACTAATGGCGCTCGCGAATTTTTAAATATCCCCTCTACGTACGAGCTCACAGCGTATAGAAAAAAGTATGTTTGCTTAAAACCTGTTTCTGATCAAATTTGGCATCACTGTTGGTCATAAGAACCTGTACTGTAAGGTCAAGGTGGGACGCACATTAGGTATCTAATAATGTAATCTTTCATTCTGCATTTAAATTTTTCAAAAATATTGATAAGGTTTTTCATGATTCGAAAAAAAAACGAATGGATCAAAAAATCATTGGCCCGAAATTATGCGCCTACGCTCTTAATGGTAGGGGAGCCCAAGCGGGGATTTTTGCAGTTACTCGAGCGCGTCAGATTATCATATGGGGAGAAATCTGGTACCCTGCAGATGTACCTCTACCATATATTGGCTCTTAACACAGGGGAGTTCGTTAAGGGGGGCCCGAAAAAAAAAATCTATCCTTAAAAAAACTCGAAATTGTCAGATTAAGATAAGGTAAGTTAAGCACATGCAAAAGAGTGTATATTTAAAAAATCTGACGATTGGAGCCGGGCATAAGGAAATGGGTGGGTCCCAAAGTTTCACAAGAAAAAAGCGAATATTTCGCAAAATGAATGACAGATCGAAAAACTAAAAAATACGTGCTTAATATTTTTTAAAAATCTATCGAATGATACCAAACATGACTTCCCACGGAGAGGGGTGGGGGTAAATTTAATATTTTAAATACGAATCCCGCGATATTTCGCGAAATGAAGATGAGATCGAAAAACTGTAAAATACACTTATTCAATATTTTTGAAAAATCTATCGAATGACATCAAACACGACCCCCTACGGAGGTGGGGTGGGGGGCTACTTTAAAATCTTAAATAGAAAACCTCATTTTTTTATTGCAGATTTAGATTCCTTACGTAAAAATAAGTAACTTTTATTCGAAACAATTTTTCGAATTATGGATAGATGGCGTTATAATCGTAAAAAACGATTGTTGGAAATGGAAAATTAAATTAAAAAATGGCAAGCGCCCGCTAAAATGGAAAACTTTACTTAACTTTTTTTGATTTTAAGACCTAATTTTCACATCCCAATAGGTCCCCAAAGCGCTCGAGTGACTGCAAATTTAGCATACTTTGCTCCCCTACCATAACTGGGAATATGGATAAATTTAAATATAAACTTTTATATTATTTGTATTTTATACATGTTTAATTAAATACTTGTTCAATATTTTTAGACTCGTGTACCTAAAAGAATTTAAAAACCTACACAAAAGGAAGTCGTTCGATCAAAAAGTTTACAAAAGTTTGTCGTTCGCGGCAGATTTTACCTGAAGTAGCCAATCAGGCACAAATAAACTAAGCGTTCGCCGGGGTGGGGTCTCAAGTGCGAGCTTTGATCAGTCGTTAGAGGTGCACCTTTCCATTTCAATGGAAGCTTGTTAAACATGATACAGCCCGAGGTTTATTAGGCTCTGCGAAAGCTTATCATACTTCGCTACTTAATGAACTGTTGTAGGAAACGGTCGATGCCTCTTAACCACGTAGAACACCTTCTTTTGTGTATTTGGAAGACGTTTTTAACCTAGATTTGTAGCCGTCTCCTTCTAGTCAGGTTCGGTTTCAGAGCCGCATTGTCATTTAGCTATCGATTTTATATTCTCTTTAAAAGATTTGAAGGTGATTTTAAAACACGAATATAATATGTCTTTTCTGTGAATCAATGTCGTAATTAAAATATTTTGAGATAGCGGTTAAGAACATGACACATGACTACTATTTGTAAGTCTCTAGGATTCAGTGGCAAGTTATAAAACGTTACATAAGGTGTAAACCAGTTATGGAATAAAATTATTTTTTTATATATATCAATCGGTTTTAAAACGTCTTGCGACGTTGTCCGATGCCTAATTTCCATTACACTCTATCATCCCATTGGCCCTCTCTAAGATCTCTTGCGCTCATCGCCTTCGTTACTCCCTCTCTCCAAGATTTCTGGGTCTTCCTCTCTTTCTGCGGTTTGGTGGTACCCATTGCATAATTATTTTAGGGAATCTTGAGTTATCCATCCTCTGGAAGTGTCCGTACCATATCAGCTGTTTTCTTTCTATGTCTGTTGTTAGAGAGCCGTCAACGCTCATTCGCTGTCTTATCTCATCATTACGTATTCTCTCTCTGCGTGACACTCCTACTGATCTTCTAAAAGCGTCCATTTCTACTGCCTCCAGTTTTCTTCTGTTGTTTTCGGTTATCCGCCAAGTTTCTGCTCCGTACAATAGACTGCTTTTAATAAGAGATTCGTAGATATTGTGTTTTCTTCTTTTTTCTATTTCATGATTTCACAGTACGCTGTTTAGACAACCTATTGTTTTTCTGGATTGTGTTATTCTTCTCTTTATTTCTTCATCATCTTTCCCCGTTGTGTCAAAAACGATTCCTAGATATGTGTAATGGTCGCAGGGCATGATGATTTCATTATTTTCTAATGTGATGTTCGATATAGTTCGGTACCTATTGGCAGGTTTTTTTTGTTTTTTCTGTATTAATTTCTAGTCCCCACTTTCTATATTCTTCTTGTAATTTCCTTGCAATGTACTCTAAATCATCTTTATCGTTTGCTATAACAACCTGGTCATCAGCAAACTGCAATGTATATAAGCAAATCTCTCCAAGGTCTACGCCCATGCCTCTGCATTTTCGTTTCCACTCTTTCAATGCTTTTGCAACATATATTGTAAATAAGGTCGGTGATACACAACACCCCTGACGTAGACCTTTATTAACCAGGAAGCTTTGCGATAATCTGTTTCCAGTTTTTATTTGTGATGTTGACCCTTCATACAAATTTCTTAAGGCTTTTATTAAGGTGACACTACAGGAGCGTCATTTGAAATTTTGTTTGGGGGGGGCAAGCACATATATACAATACATTATATATGATGTTATGATGAATATTGATGTATTTTTTGTAAATTTCAGTCATTTTTTAGGGCCAGGGGGGGGCAAATGCCCCCCCCTGGATGCCCAAATGACGCCCCTGTGACACTAATATTCGTCTGTCGTAACACGTTCCAGAGTTTGTTTACAGGAACTGTATCGTACGCCTTCTGCAAGTCAATAAGCATGAGGTGGGTTTCTTGATTTGTGTTTAATTTTTGAAGTTATACTTCTTTACCGGCGATAGAGGGTGAATTTTTATATGTTAAAACCTATCAGCCCGGCGCATGCGCATTATAACTTTGTTCTATGACATGTCAAAAATTATCCGATATGGCAGCTGTAGGACAGCTGTGGTTTGGAGGTAAAGGTAAAGGTAAAAAAATGTATAATATATTAGTTTTATTGTTGTGACGACAGAAACAAAAAAGTTTACAATATTGTAGTAACTTTTAAATAGTTTTTAAAAGCAACAGGTACGTAATAATTGTTAATGTATCATGGGTATAAACCTACCTATTTGATCTGCCAAAATACATAGTATGTAATACTTTTATTTATATAATTTGATTACCATCAAAATTTCTATCAATATTCACCTAATATATTGTTTTCTTACTCTATGCTTTGTTGTATTTTTTCAATTCTAAATCATTTCAATTCAAAATTTTAATAATTTGATCAATTTTCAAAATATCAAAATGTCACAAGTTTAATCCGTTTAGTTAGTCGCACTTCGTAAATAATGACACATAGTGTCCGTGGCTAAGCGTTGAAGGCGAATGAATTTCAATACCAACCGCGCTTATCAGCGCTGGTTCGAGTCCCAATAGAAACTTTCTTTTTTGTTTTTTTTAATACATTTTATGATTGTAAGTATATTTATTATATAATTGTATTTTCAGAAAATACGTATTTAGTTAAAAAAATTTTCGGCAATTAATGTTCAGACATCATTTGTGGCTTGTTTAATGTGTTTGTGTGTGTTTTATTCTTTTATTATTTTAATTTTTGGCACTGTTCTAATAAAAATGTTTGAGAAGTAGTAAGTATAAATTAGTTTAATATTTAAACAAAATATAAATAAAAATTGTATTAATTTCGTTTAAATCATATAATAGAAGTATAACTTCTTACTAAAAATCTAAAAAGAATGTGTGTGTGTGTACTTTGTACGCACGTAAGAAGTTATACTTCTATTATATGATTTATACGAAATTAATATACTTTTTATTTATATTTTGTTTAAATATTAAACTAGTTTATACTTACTACTTCTCAAACATTTTTATTAGAACAGTGCCAAAAATTAAAATAATAAAAGAATAAAACACACACAAACACATTAAACAAGCCACAAATGATGTCTGAACATTAATTGTCGAAAATTTTTTTAACTAAATACGTATTTTCTGAAAATACAATTATATAATAAATATACTTACAATCATAAAATGTATTAAAAAAAAAACAAAAAAGAGAGTTTCTATTGGGACTCGAACCAGCGCTGATAAGAGCGGTTGGTATTGGAATTCTTTCGCCTTCTCCGCATAGCCACGGACACTATGTGTCATTATTTACGAAGATCGACTAACTAAACGGATTAAACTTGTGATATTTTTGATATTTTGAAAATTGATCAAATTATTTTAATTTTGAATTGAAATGATTTAGAATTGAAAAAATACAACAAAACATAGAGTAAAAAAACAATATATTAGGTGAATATTGATAGAAATTTTGATGGTAATCAAATTATATAAATAAAAGTATTACATACTATGTATTTTGGCAGATCAAATAGGTAGGTCTATACTCATGATACATTAACAATTATTACGTACCTGTTGCTTTTAAAAACTATTCAAAAGTCACTACAATATTATAAACTTTTTTGTTTCTGTCCTCACAACAATAAAACTACTATATTATACATTTGTTTACCTTTACCTCCAAACCACAGCTGCCATATCGGATAATTTTTGACATGTCATTTGAACATCCAATCAGAACAAAGTTATAATGCGCATGCGCCGGGCTGATAGGTTTTAACATATAAAAAAATCACAATATAATGGCCGGTAAAGAAGTATAACTTCAAAAAAATTTTTTTTTTTAATTTTGCAATAGATTGTTACTGTTTTTTTTTGTTTATCTTCATTATTTTTATTTATGTAGACGATTTATATCATTTTAGTAAATTGTATTTGTTATTTGTTATTGTTCTTATTTATGATTCTTGTAAGCTTTTTCTATAAAATTGTTAAATTTTTCATGACAATAAAGCATATTTCTATTCTATTCTATTACGTGCGTACAAAGTACACACACATTCTTTTTTTCTATTAGTTGTTTGAACCATGTTTTTCCTTGTAAAAAAAAATTAGAAAACGGCTGACTCGTCAATTTTAATTTATATAGAGTTTGTAATGTGCTTTTTCAAACATAAATTTAAATATATAGGGTGATTCATGCTTTCCTAGTATAGTTCATAAGTTTTCTTTTTAATGGAACACCCTATATATTTTTATATTTTTTAAAGGTAATTAGATAGAGAACTGGTGTCTTAAAAAAACCTCTCCGTGAACCCTTCCAAAACTAAATTGGTATCCTTTACAAATAGGAGGAAGCTTACTGGACTGAGTAAGCTGAAATTATTTGGAGAGGTACTGGAAAGAGCCAATGAGGTTAACTATCTAGGGGTAACCCTGGATTCGAAACTTTAATGGAATACCCATACTAATAAAATAAGCAATAGAGCGAGGCGACTCTTCTGTGATTGCAGAACTGTGGGTAAAGCCTGGAGATTGAAACCAAAGATAATCTGTTGGTTATGCACATAAGTAATACGACCTACAGTTACATATGGTTCAGTACTTTGGTGGAGAAGGACGGCTTTGCAATCTCGTGTGACCACTCTCACCACCCTGTAAAAACAAGCGCTTCTTCTAAATATAACACGAGCCTTGAATAGTATAGAAACAGCTTCATTAGATGCTATCAAAGGTCTCCCACCTCTGAAATTATATGTATATTCAGTACCTATACGTTACAAAAATATATTTTCTCGCCTTCCCATTGAGCAATTTTCTTCATTTTTTTTATTCCCAAGTAACTCGAGTAGATCCACCTAACTAACGCACTAATAAATGCCAAAGGGGCTTTAGTTTTGTTACAATAAATTAATACGTCTGTTGTCATACTCCTCCGATACGTCTAAAGATGGGAAACCATGTAATGTAAATTTATAGGTTAACATTTAACCTATAGGTTTATAAGTTTATAGGTTAATTAACTATCGATAATTTTACACGTCTACTAGTTTCATTTCTTTTTATTTCACAACGTATTATGTTTTCCATCTTTTGCCTTATTTTGCCGGATCTTATCGCACTTATCACTGTATACAGATGCATCCAAAAATATTGGAGGTGTAGGGTGTGCGTATTGAGATAGCAATAATAAAACCAGTACCTACATAATATGTTTAAATCAAATGCCGTCATGATTACCTTCAAGAGGAAACAGTAGCAATCAACAGGTAGCAAAAACATGTTCCAAGATTGCGGCTGTAATTTTGAATATTTTTTCGCGATATTTGGCACACGTATTCATTTTATAATAAAGAATGTCGGTACAGAGCCCAATTTGAAAAATATATTAATATGTGGAAATTACTCTGTAATTAAATACAATATTAAAAAACCAGCCTGTACCGCCATTAAGAAGAACAAAAAAATACACTTTCTTCAAATAAACTTTTTTATCCGATGCCTAGATTTTGTGTCATTTTGGAACTACTAATGAAATAAAAAATTTTAGTAGTTCCAAAATGACACAAAATCTAGGCATCGGATAAAAAAGTTTATTTGAAGAAAGTGTAATTTTTTGTTCTTCTTAATGGCGGTACAGGCTTGTTTTTTTAATATTGTATTTAATTACAGAGTAATTTCCACATATTAATATATTTTTCAAATTGGACTCTGTACCGCCATTCTTTATAATATTACGAATACGTGTGCCAAGTATCTCGAAAAAATATTCAAAATTACAGCCGCAATCTTGGAACGCGTTTTGGCTACCTGTTGATCGCTACTGTATCACCTTAATAGCGATAATGGAAGCAGTAAAATATCTATCTAATATAAATCATTCACTTTATAGTTTATAGCGATAGTAAAAATTATAATTAGTACCATAAATCCTAAATCATAAAGTAAATTACATTGAGTTATAGTAATAAATAAAGTTAAAGAACTTCAGCAACAAGGCAAAATAGTTAAATAAACTGCTCGTCAAAAGTTAGGGATATAGAAAATTCTGCTGAATTTTTATAGTTGATTTTTTCGTGAACAGATTTACGGATTCCGCTAATTTTTTTTTTATTATTTTAGACTTTTCTTTAGTATTTACACAGTTATGCAAAGGTTTACTCAAACTTTTTTTTGTGCTTATACCGGGTGGAAGAAAAGAAATGTTTTTCTTATGTTAAGTTTGAAACACCCTGTAGGAAGGACGAGGTACAAATAGGAGTATATATCGAAATCGTATTGTAGTCTTATATTTTGTGAACATTTTTTTAATGTCCCTGATATCTTTAGAAATAAAAAATAGACGGTTTTGTAATTTAACATGCTTTTTAACCGAAACAAAAGTTTGAGACACCATGTAGGGAGAAAAAGGAACAAAGGTGAGTATACCTCAATATTTTGTTGTAGTCTCATATTTTGTGAATACTTTATTTTTTTTAATTTCTCTGACATCTTTAATAACAAAGAAACTACAGTAGGAAAAATGAAAGAATACCCATGAACGAATATATAAAACACGCTGTATTTTCCTGTCACCGTGTGAGACAAAAAATTGGCCAGCGCAAGTACATGTAATAATTATTGTTACATGTACTTACACTGGACAATTTTCTTTGTGACACGGTGACAGGAAAATACAGCGTGTTTTATATGTTCGTTCATGGGTATTCTTTCATTTTTCCGACTGTAGACGATATTACTCTATAATATGTGTTTTAACTGACGACATGCGTCACATCACACATGTAAAACATAGAAAAACATATTAAAGAGTAATACCGTCTAGTTTCTTGGTTATTGAAAATATCAGAGAAATTCAAAAATAAAATATTCAAAAAATATGAGACTACAATACAATATCGGGGTATACTCACCTTTGTGTTTGTGCCTTTTTCTCCCTACAAGTTATCTCAAACTTTTGTTTCGGTTAAAACACATATGTTAAATTACAAAACCATCTATTTTTTTTATTTTTTTTTTTGTTTCTAAAGACATCAGGGGCATTCAAACAACAGCATGTTCACAAAACATAAGACTACAATATTATTCTGATGTATACTCATATTTTTTGGACCTCGTTCTCCCTACAGGGTGTCTCAAACTTAACCCAAGAAAAACATATTTTTTTCTTCCACCCGGTATAAGTACAAAAAATAAGTTTGAGTAAACCTTTGCATAACTGTGTAAATACTAAAGAAAAGGTTAAAATAAAAAAAAATAGCGGAATCCGTTTGTTCGCGAAAAAATCAACTATGAAAATAAGCAGAATTTTCTATATCCCTAACTTTTGACGAGCAGTTTAAACATTGATTAAAAGCCGCTGTTAAGGAGTATTAATCCATTATTAGTCCATGTTGTCAGACGGCTATAGTATGAAAAATTTTCTGATTCGGGTTATCTTTGCAGATTCGTGTTCAAAAATGTCTCATTTACACAATTCAGAAGGATACCGGGTGGCCATCGGAACATAATTCGCAAATATTTTACGGCTATCCCCACTTTTTCTGTCTTTACACGGCAAATTACGTGTAGTAAAATTCACACTGGTATGGATATGTAAGCTTTACTTGACAATGTCATCATTAACTTTAAAGATGGTTTTTGAATATTCTTGGATAACTTTTACTTGTATAATTAATTGCCTTAATTATTAATTCAGTTAATTATTATGATCATGTTTTCACCAACTATATATTCATTGATTGTAATAATTTGTCTGCTGTACAACAAAAACTAATATTCAATCGAGAAAAGAGGAAAAGTAATAAAGTGATTTTTTAATACTATATTGTTACCATGAAACACTTACAATTTTGAACATCTTTAACAACAAAATACTTGAATCACGGAATATATCCTGGTGCATTCTCTGCTTTGGATCTTTCATAAATAATAAACAATGAATAACTTTTTATTAAGTTCACGTCTTAAATCAATTATTTATCAAATGCACTATCAATTATATTTAATCAACAACTCAAAATATTCCTAGGTCTGGATCCCGCATAGGAAAAAGAAGTTGATCAATAGCAAGCTGAAAATTTGTTAATAGTTTAACGGTGTCTAGTCGGACAAACTTTGATATATGGGAACACTGGAACAGGGGAATTTTTACTGGTGGAACAGGTTAAGAATTTGGAACGTCAGATGTATTTTGTCGGACAGATGTTCCAATTGATTTGTTGCCCTTTCATTAAATTCTCTTACAAAAATCAGACTGGTGTTTATTACCAACTGCGCATTTTAATGAGTGGAACACGAAGAACATGTCAAATGACAGAAATTATGTTGGTTAGTAATAGCAGTCTGATTTTTGCATGAGAGTTTAATGAAAGTGTAACAAATCAAATGGAAGTTCTGTCCGGCAAAATACATCTGACGTTTTCGTAGTCTGACGTTCCAAATGTTTAACCTATTCCACCATTAAAACTTCCTCTGTTCCAGTGTTCCCATATATCAAAGTTTGGCTGACTAGACACCGTTAAGCTATTAACAAATTTTCAGCTTGCTATTATTCAATTTTTTTTATGCGGGATCCAGACCTATCCCGATGCCATGTCAAATATTTAAAATTGTCACTGATTGTCACTGGCTGACTGACAATATGCTGACAATATTTAATTCTATCCGACTGAGTGCGTTGTCTGACAAAGATAGGTTTGGAAAATATTACCACGGACATTGTGTCCATTTTTTGAATCCTGAAAAAAACAATAAATATTTTTGAAAAATTTAAACGCAGTATGAAAAGCTAAATATTACCGAGGGCCGAAAGTCCCTTAGAATAAATAAAAAGTTTATTTTGAATGAGATATTTGAAATTAAAAATCACACTAAATTTTCTGTATGATTTTCACCCCTGTAACTTATTAAAATAAACATTATTGAAGTTCTCAGGGACTTTCGGCCCTCGCAAATAACTTAATCTTTCATTCTGCGTTTAAGTTTTTCAAAAATACGTATTAGTTTTCTCATGATTCGAAAAAAATGAATCCCAGTTGAATAGTATTGGAGCATAAACTACGTACCCATCCCCTTAAGGCATTTCTTTAAACAATTTCAAAAGATCACCTTTTTACTTGTGAAATTTAATAAAAAATTTTCCTCTTGGTAAAAGGTATATTAGTTTAAAAAGCCCTAAAGGGCTACAAACATATGAACAAAACGTTTTCGCTCTGTAACAAGAGCATCATCAGTGTTACAAGAACATGGTGAGCCAACCAAAAAATACAAGGTCAAAGCCTTTCAAAAAACAGACAAAATCTAATATAAATAAATACATCGAAAAATCCAAAGGATGGATAAAATTCCTAAGGATACGGCCCTAGGGCAACATATGACTCCCACACGTGGTAAGTGGGTCAAAAGGTAACTAGGTCATTATGTTATAAGAGGTGGCAGGTAACTAAGAGATGAGACTTCAAAAGCGAATCTGTCTGATGTCAGGTCGACAAATGTCAAAGGAGCGAAAACGTTTTGTTCATATATGTTTGTAGCCCTTTAGAGCTTTTTAAACTAGTATACCTTTTACCAAGAGGAAAATTTTTTATTAAATTTCACTTGTAATTAATGGTATACAGCCAACTACAGGAATTTCTTCCTTGTGGACCTTTTTACTTCGTATTTTTTTTATGTTTTTGAGTCATTCTAAACAAAAACATACCGTTTAATGTTTCCCAAAAGGTTAATAGTTTTTGAGTTATAAGCGATTTAAAACCTGAAAAATGCTAAAATTTGAGGCTAGAAAACTCGTATATAAACTATCATTTTTGAGGTTGCCAAGTGCCAAATTGAAGCATAAACATACACTTTCAAGATTATATGAGTAATCTCAGCTTATTTCAATATAGATCGTTGTTTTCAATTGTTAATTATGCGCGTCCACTCGAATTTTAAGGAGCCGCGCGTCGCACTATATGGTGCGTCTCTGTCGCACTTATACATATTATACGTATTTATGTGAAAAATTACCAACAAATACTTGACATTTATTAAAATTTCATTTATTAAAATTCAAAAATTTATTATTAACATAGTCCATTGTCATAATTTATTTACTTAGTCAATTAATTATTGCAACTGTGCTAATTAAATACATAAATCTTATAGTGCGACAGAGATGCACTATATAGTGCGACGTGCGGCGGCCTAAAAGTCCTGCATGGTCAAGCGCAATTATTGCTGTATCATCGGCAAACGTATCTATAGTTGTTACATCCGTAGTTGGTACATCAGCAGTATGTAATTAGTACAAAAATGGTCCCAAAACACTGCCTTGGAGCAGTGCTCTGCCTTTTTTGTGTTGGTAGCTTCTATTATATTTGTCCATTTTTACATCAAAGTGTCTGTTGGAAAGGTATGATTTTAGAAGTAAGGAAATCTGACTCGGCATGTTTCCTTTTAGTTTATATAACAGCCCTTGATGCCAAACCTTATCAAAGGCTTGCTAAATAGCTGAAATGCTGTAGTGCAAATGTTCTTCTTTTCTAAACCGTTTTTAATTAAATTGGCTATCCAAAGGAATTGCTGATTTGTGGTGTAAATATCCCTAACGCCAAATCAATAATTTGGTATTAAATCGAGGTTATAGTCGCACAAATATTTTAGGAAATATTGGCAGCAAGTTTATAGGGCTGTAAACGGCAGCTTCTGTTGGAGGTTTTCCAGGTTTGGTGATCATGATAATTTCAGCAAATAAATTTCATTTGAAATAAATTTTTGAGATTTTTTTTGAATGAAACATCATCTAGGAAGATGTTTGAAAGGTAAGTTTTGCAAAATTGAGAGTTTTATAAGAAAAATTTTATAAGTTACACATTTTTAAATTAGTATGGTATAGTTAGACCCAAACCCAGACATCCAAAGTGAAAGTTATCCTCCAACACCAAATTGTTCTATATGGTCCACATAATGTTCAGAAAAAAGTCACACCATTTTGAGCGTCGGGTTTGGGGGAATAGGGGGTAGAAATCTGTAAATTCGTAGTTTTTTTTAAGTTTTTCGTCAATATTTCTAAAACTATGCGCTTTAGCATGAACAACGTTTTATACAAAATTGTTCTACATTAAATTTGAAATAAAAAAGGCCCTATGCATAACCCTCCTAAAATGAACGGTTTCAAAGTTACGGAGGTAGTATAATATAATTGGTCCAAAAAAAGGCCTAACCCAGACATCCAAAGTAAAAGTTTTCCTTCAACACCAAATTGTTCTATATGGTCCACATACTGTGCAGTAAAAAGTTACATCATTTTGAGCGTCCGATTTGGGGGGGAGATGGGGGACAAATCGGTAAATTAGTGGTTTTTTTGAGTTTTTCGTCAATATTTCTAAAACTGTGCTTTAGCGTAAAGAATGTTCTATAGAAAAATATTTTACATAAAATTTAAAACAAAAAAGGTTCTATACATAATTGTTATAAAATCAACGGTTCCAGAGTTACGGAGGGTGAAAAGTGGAAGCTTTCGATACTTTTTATATTTACCGATTTCTCCCCCCTCACCCCCAAACCCGACGCTCAAAATGGTGTGACTTTTTTCTGAACATTATGTGGACCATATAGAACAATTTGGTGTTGGAGGATAACTTTCACTTTGGATGTCTGGGTTTTTGGTATAGTTACACCATACATTGCCCCAAAAATATAAAAAGTATCAAAAACCTCGACGTTTCACCCTCCGTAACTCTGGAACCGTTGATGTTATAACAATTATGTATACAAGATTTTTTGTTTTAAATTTTATGTAGAACATTTCTAGTATAACATTTTTTACGCTAAAGCATAATTTTTTAGAAATATTGACAAAAAACGTAAAAAAACTACTAATTTACCGAATTCTCCCCCATCTCCCCCCCAAACCGGACGCTCAAAATGGCGTAACTTTTTACTGAACAATATGTGGACCATACAGAACAATTTGGTGTTGGAGGAAAACTTTTACTTTGGATGTTTGGATTAGGCCATTTTTTGGACCAGTTATACTATACTACCTCCGTAACTTTGGAACCATTCATTTTAGAAAGATTATGCATAGGACCTTCTTTATTTCAAATTTAATGTAGAACAATTTTGTATAAAAGGTTGTTCATGCTAAACCGCATAGGTTTAGAAATATTGACGAAAAACGTAAAAAACTACGAATTTTCCGATTTCTCCCCCCTCACCCCTTAAACCCGACGCTCAAAATGGTGTGACTTTTTTCTGGACATTGTGTGGACCATATAGAACAATTTGGTGTTGAAGGATAACTTTCACTTTGAATGTCTGGGTTATGCCATCTTTTGGATTAACTATACTATACTAAATCGTTTTTAAACAAAATTCACGAGTCTCACTTTCCGCCAACACCGTACTTACACCCATACATTTTATTTCTTTTTATTATAACCGTAAGATATCTTAATTATTCTTCTTTCATGTCCAGTTTGTAAAATTTCATTTGATCGATTGGTTAAAGAATTACGTTAAAATAACTCAACACTGCACTTCTCCGTATGCTAGATTACAGTGCGCCAATATTTGTAAGAAAGGTGACTTTCGCGTTATAAATAAAAAATTATAGAAGCTACAGATTCAATTTTAGAAAAATATTTATACATTTTGTAAAATTTTCTGAATTTTTCAATGGTCAAGTCAGTTTTTTCTAAAATTTATGTTTTAGGAGTTATTTAAAATACATCTAATTTCACAGTTTAGTTGTTTAATAAAAAATGAAGTACCCACTTCTCAAGTAGAACTTTTTGATATGTTGTTTATTAAACATTTCTTAAGGAAATTACAAAAAGTTATATCTTGTTTGATTTTTTTCGAAGTGAAGATCTATATACGCTCCCCTAATTAGATATTTACGACTGCTTTTGTAACAGACTTTACCATGTAATCGTTAACAAAAATTTAACCTGGCACATAATAGATACTTTTCTAGATCCAACACTGGATCTTATCCCTACCATCAACAACGCTTTGCTGTGCCCATTTGTTACGTTCATTTGGGAAAGTATTATTCCCAAAGTTATTTAATTTATTTTATGAATGGTGATGATGAAGTACTTTGAAGGGTAATTATTGTATTTTCTGATGTTCATGCACTCACCGACAGTTTTCCATTTTGTTCTGAAAACGCGATTTTGGGGTTATTGGAATTTCCTTGCTGAGAAAGCGGTTTTATTCTAAATATTACAAGCTGCCATTAAATCAATATAAAACTTGGCTTTGTTATATCCGTGTGATTTTCTTTTGATCATAATAAATTTCCGGAGAATTATTTGTAATATGACAGTGGTGGCCAAACTGTGGCACGCGAGCCACATGTGGCTCTTTGAAGGATTATTTGTGGCTCTCAATAAATGTACCTGAATTACTTTTAATTTTTTTTCTTCAAAATGTGGCAACAAATATAGAAGACTAAGCGTAACATCAGGACTTGGCCAAGGAGACCGCTTATCACCGTTGCTATTCAATTTGTCTTTAGAATATGCAATAAATAAAATATCTGAGCTGGCAGGAGGATTTGCAAATCGAGGATCAAAACTATTGTTGGCCTTTGCTGATGATATAGGTGCAGTCGATCATTCTACAAGAGACGTGAGAGGGGTGTTTTCACAACTGGTAAGTCTGGGCGTAAGGTAGTCTGGGCCTTGGAATTAATGAAGAGAACACGAAATACATGCTAGTAACCAAAAATCTAAGATGAAGAGTTAGGCAGAACATAACTATTAATGACCACAACTTCGAACTAGTAAAATAGTTTAAATATCTAGGAACGGTAATCACAGATGACAATCATATTATAAAAGAGGTATTAGCAAGGATAGCTGCGTGGAATAGAGCGTTATGATCCCTATCATCATTACTAAGATCTAAGCTGCTAAAAAAATAATCTAAATTCAGACTATACAGCCAATTATTCGCCCAATTGTTATATATGGAAGTGAAACTTGGACTCTACATCAGTGAGAAATAAATCTTCTTCAGATGCAAAAATTCAGTAATGGATGTTAGCGATCGCATTTTTCATTAACTCTCTGTTTCTTGCAAAATGTATCAGAGATTGATTGTCGTTAATCAATGTCCATTGCCTTATATTTCGGAGCCAGGATATTTTCTTGCGTCCCATTCCTCCCTTGCCTTAAATTTTACCCTCGATTATAAGTTGGAGGAACTGGTATTTTTTATTTTACATAGTGCAACCTTGATACATAGTTTTCCTTTTCTTGATGGTTTTGAAAAGTTGGCGTTCTTGGTTGATTCTTTTAAGGACATCAACATTTGTGACTTTCGCTGTCCATGGTATCTTAAGGGTATGGCGATAAAGCCACATTTCGATAGCTTCTAATCTGTTTATATCCTTCGTTTTGAGTGTCCAGCTCTCTACGCCTTGTAGAAGCACCGACCATACGTAGAACTTAGTAAACCTTAGTCTCAGTTGAAGATCTAACTCTGAACAGGTCAGTACCTTCCTGAATTTTACGAAAGCTTGTCGAGCTTGCTCAATGCGACCTTTTACTTCCCTGTCCGATGCCCAGTCTTCAAAAAGCCACGTTCCCAGGTATTTACATTTGCTCACTTTTTCAATGGACTTGGTATTCAGTGTTATGGTGGAGTTTTAAAGTGCATCCATGTTTCTGGAGATGATCATGAATTTGGTCTTTATGGTATTAATTTCTAATCCCATTCTCTTACTGTATTCTCCGATTATAGTGACAAGCTGTTGAAGATCGGCTATGTTGTCACAAATTAAATAAATAAGCTACTGGGAAATAAATAAGCTGCTGTTATTTGAAAGCAAAGTCCTCAGAATGATATTTGGTCCTCAAAGAGATGAATTGACAGGAGAGTGATACTGAAAACATCGTCAGACATACAAAAGTTAAGATAAGATGGACAGGTCATGTGGTAGATCAGAGGAAGACATAGTGTTAAAGAAAGTATTTTTGAGAGGCGATAGAAGATCAATAGGCCATCCCAGTAAAAGTTGGAAGGATGATGAAGAATCGTAGTAGTTAAGGCTACTTGTAGAATTATTTGCATATTTGGAACAACGATGTGAACCATTTTATTTCACTTTAAAATTCGTGAAATCCAAACGGTAAGAGAAACATTAAATACCTTTTATACACTTTTTAGATAATTGTTTATTTGCGGCTCGCGAAAAATTACAAATTTTGAAAAATGGCTCGGACTATCAAGGAGCTTGGCCACCCCTGTAATATGAGATTCGAGGAAAAACATCTGTACTGCAGAGTTCAGACATGTAAAAATATTAATCTACATAAAGAAATAGAAGAGGTTAAACAAGATGTGGAATATTTGAAACCTCCTTCTTCTTCTTCATGTACTATGCTTGGTTATCGACCTTTGGCTATCAAATTGGCTGTAGCAATTTTGTTGACGGCAGCTCGTAAAAGGGATGCAGAGGATCTGTTAAACCATTCTCTCAGGTTTGTATTATTAAATGGAGTATATGATGTCTCTCTGGGTGTCACACAACGTGGCCAAAATATTCAAGTTTTCGATTTTTAACTGTTCTAACGATTTCCGTAACTTCCGTCCCATCCGATGCAAAACAGCTTCGTTACGAACTCTATTCACCCAAATTATTCGTAGGATTCTCCGATACACACAGATTTCAAAGGCCTCTAGTTTCTGGAGAAGTGAATCCGTTAAAGTCCAACCTTCGACACCGTACAAAAAGTAGGGAACACAAGACATAACGTCTCACTAATCTAATTTTCAGATTCAAAGTAATATTGTTTCCACATAAGAGTTTATTCATCTTAAAGAATGCAGATCTGGCCTTCTCTATACGTATTCTAATTTCTTTGCTCATGTCCCAAGTCTCATTTATATTACACCCAAGGTAGGTGATACTGCTAGTTCTCTCCAGTTGTCTACCATAAGAGCCCGCGCAAACTGCAGACTTTTTAGTCGGTCGATAGTTTAGTCGGGTTGGGCTGTTAGTGCGCACACCGAGCCAACTAAACAGTCGGGTTGGTGAAGGGGCGCAGACTAGCAACAACTATCGGCCAACTATTCTCGAACGATTACTAGTTCGTATTTGACTGTTGAAGTGCGTGGTTGCATAATGAAAAAATTGTCCAGAAATGTGATTATTGCTCTCATACAACTGGAAGAGGAAAATTAAGATAAGATTCCAAGAGTATTGGGTGCATCCAATTTGCAAGATAATATCTAATAACAAAACAAACATACAAATAAGCATACATTTGGGAAATGTGTCGATAGAAAGGGTTGGACAAATACAAATACCTAGGAACCTGAACGACAGAAATAAGGACCAGGATAAGAATACCAAGGAATGTGTTTGTAAAAATGAAAACAATTCTCTGCAACAAAGACCTTAGATTCGAACTGAGAGTAAGAGCTTTGAGATGCTACGTGTTCTCGATACTGCAATATGGACTTGAAAGCTGGACATTGAAGCAAGGACACGTAAATAAGCTACAGTCATTTGAAATGTGGTGTTACAGAAGGATGCTTAGAATATCATGGACACAGAAGAAAAGGAATACGGAAATATTGCGAGAAATGGGCAAATAATGCCAATTAATAAACACAATAAAAATAATGAAGTTACAATATCTGGGACACGTAATGAGGGGACAGCGATATGAAATGCTAAGATTGATAATACAGGGATAGGTAAGAGGCTGAAGGAGTGTAGTGTAACGGTCCACCCGTTATAATATCATTTTTAGCTCTTTAATTATTTTCTTTTGGTCGCTTAATTAAATTGTCTAATTTTGTCGTAATTAAATATTTACGTGACGTCACATTTCTATGTACGGAACATGCTCTACGCCTCTGGTGTCGAATATGACCTCGCGTTCTGAGAGTTTGACGTTTACCTTTTTTTACGGGAGAAGCACATTTCGCCCGTTACTTGACTCGTGGAGCCGAAATAGTGAAGTACCAGTACCCAAAATGGCGGAGAATGTCTCCATAAATTAATTTAGCATTTGTGGCTACAATTCCCAGTTTGTCTTAAAAAGAATATTATAGTATCCAGCTGTGTCTTGAACCAGGGAAAATGGCAGTCCACTAGGAGTTTATTCCCGGTAATTATTTACTTTTTATATAGTCAGGTTTTTATATGACCGCTTAAGTATATCGTTTTTGTGACATATAGGATTCTCATTGTTGGATTCAAATCAATGTGAGTTTTATATGGATTAATCGATGTTTATTTAAGATTCCGTCCAGGAAAATTTTTTATCCTTTCCTAATATTTTTTTAACATAACCAAACATATGAATTTCTAAATTAATGTTGGAAATAATCCAATTTGCACATCCAATATCTATAGATAATTTATTCTGAAAAAATTCTAGTAGTCTTCATTTTTGGTTATAATTAAGTCAAAAATTTCTCTTGAAGTCTTCTAACATCATAAGTACCCTATAATTATTTTAAAGATGTCATATCTATTCTATATTTAAATTCCACAATTCCACAGTCATGTGTCCGTTCTTGTCAAGGTCAAGTAGAGCAGTAATAATGAGAGATTTTTTTTGTGGCCTTTTTACATTATCATTTATCCTAAAAACACTTCTCTTGTTCTCTTTTTCTCCTTTGACTTTTTTTTCGGACACTTTTACATAGAAACTAAGACTGGGTAAATATTTGTTTTAGCCTTTTGGGGAAGTAATATAAAACGAACATAAGAAATCATAGAACCTCGCCCACCTGAGAGGAACCTATTCCGGCTACATAGTCAGTCACCTGGGAGCAAGCGAAGCGTTCCAGCTTCATTTTCAGTCTACACCTGTGCTTACAGGAAGCATGGTTTGGCACTATCCTCGTGCTCATTTTCTGGGAACCTTTTGGTTATACATTTGAGGAATGGGTTTGTTTGGGAACACTCAGTTTGGTGATTTGAGTAACTTTTGTGTTTTATATTTCGGACTTTTGGTAATGCACTATGTTTATTAATACTTTTTCAGATTTAGCTGCCTGTATTTATTTTTATATAACATATTTGTTTATTAATGTATTAGGTTCCCAAACGTATTTACGATCATATGGTACGTTACATTGTGCACAAGGTAATCAGTCCCAGAAAATTAGGTTTTTATACTTTATTATTGGTTTGATTACGTTTGATTTTGTGATATTAATTGCTTTTTCCCAAATATTTTATTGTTCATTTACTTATCTTCATTCATTCGGTAAATTCAAGTAGGTTTCATATTATATTTCTTCGCTTCAATTTTATTCATTAATTTTTGCTTAATCCATTATAGTATTTTCTCGTAATCAGGCTTGTGCCTATTTATTTGTATTATTTTCATCTTCGTCGGTTTCAATTTAGTGGTACGTAGCAAGCGTACTATAACCATTTGGTAGAAGTCTCATGTGAGTTGTACCCTATGTATAAGTAAGAGGTATATAATTTTGTACATACATATAACAGGACTGCTGTTATATGATATATCATATTTAGCGTTAACTTAACTTTTGTATAACTTGTCATGTTAGAGTCACATTCTATGCATTGTTTAACTCAGAGATTGTTAAAAATCTAGTAGTTATTTTTAATAAATATTTATTTATTTTGTATATCAGTTATTTCTTATTATTCCTTTGTATTTACATTTACTCATATATTTAATATATTTAATATTTGACAGCAGTGTAAGATACCTGGGAGAATGATCGAAGGTCATTTTCGTGGCGCCCATGATTTGTTAGTTTTATTTATTTTGTTCGTCTTTAGCAATTATTCGTCTTCATTCATTTTCAGTACATTATTCTTATTTTACTATTTCATCTTTTAGTCATCATTACTATCTACTTAAAGCTACTATTCTTCGAGAGGCATGCAAACGAGCCGTATCCATCCTTGAGTGTCAAGTTGTTCTCTTGCATCTCTTGCTAGCCAACTCTATTCAGTTTGCCTCTGTCTCTACATCCTTCCACTTTCCTCCACCAATACTACTGGAAAGTAGTATTTTTCCTACTGCGGCTTTTCAACGTAGAAGCCACTTCACTCTCTTCTTTACATCCCATCTATTTTCAGTTTTGTCCAACTAGTAACTTCCTTTTTCCTTACTTCTGTTGGAGTATATCTTTCTTTTTACTTTCACTCCAACAGAAGTTTTCTTTTACTTGTTACAGTAGGAAGAAGGAGAGTGTCGTGGTTGAAGAATTTAAGGGACTGGTTTAAATGCAGTTCCATAGAACTTTTTAGAGCAGCGGTAGATAGAGTGAAGATAGTGAGGATGCTATCCAACCTCCGATGAGGAGACGGCACTTAAAGAAGAAGAAGGAGCCCACTTCAGTAGACCTACCGAAATTTCGGTAGCCCTGGCAACATTGCCCTAAACCATCTTTCTATTCTTTTCTCTACGAAAATTTAAAAATGAGAATTTTGGCGTGGAATCGTGAAAATACCAAATTATAGATATTGTCAAAGCAAAAGACGCTAATACATTTTCTAAAGAAAGGCTACGTGACTTACAACAATGGAATGGATATGTGCATTTTTGTTTACATTACTGTAGTTCTCTGCTTCTCTGAAAGTATAACAAAAGGCTACCTTCCTTCTTTGTCTTTAAGCATGACTGTATTCAAAAATTCCAACCGACATTCCGAATCCGAAAATTGTATAGAAAATTCTTCAAGTTGAACTGTCGGCCGTCAAAACAATCGTCCTGTGTGCGCACGGCGTAGTTAGCCAATACTGATTAAACAGTCGGCCGACAGCCGGGCAACTTTTTAGTTTGAATGCAATCAAACTTTTTTGTCGGCCGAGACTGAATCGGTGTAAGTTGCGCATCTGTATACCTCTCTGTACTGATTAAGAAGCCGACTAAACTATCGGCCGATAAAAAGTCTGCAGTCTGCGCGGGTCCTAAGCAGTTACCACTCCCGGTTATATTGGCTTCTTACTGAAAACCATCACCTTGGTCTTTGAGGTGTTTAGCTTGAGTCCATAGTCATCACACGTTGTGGTAATCCTATTATTCAGATGTTGAAGTTCTTCGTAATTACTTACAAGTAACACGGTGTCATCCAGGGATCTCAAATTCTTAATATTGATGCCATTCATTTTGATAACACATTGAACATTATTCTCTGCTTTATTGAAAACAAACTCGGAATAGATGTTAAATATTCATCATCATCAATGGCGTTACGTCTTTGCCGCGTTTGCTATTGTCTTCCATGTTTGTCGGTCCTGTGCCACTAATTCCCATTGTCGCACTTCCATTTTCTCTAGATTTTCTTTGACTGCATCTTTCCACCTTTTCCTTGGCCGTCTTACAGACCTTCTTCCATCTGGCCTTTCCCAGAACACATTGTTTATAAGGCGATTGTCGTTACTGCGTATCACATGCCCTGCCCATCTGAGTCTATTAGCCTTCATATATCTGACTAGATTTTCCTTTCCAAATAGGTACTCTAACTCGTTATTGTATCAGCGCCCCCATTCCTTTGTCACGCTGTCTCTGCAAGGGCCATATATCATTCGAAGGATTTTACGTTCCCACACCAGCAATTTATCTTTATAACTATAAAAAAACCGTCCGAAAAGATGTCATGTTTTCAATGAAAATGGCCAATTTTAAACCACGAATAACTCAAAAAGTATTGAGTTTTCAAAAAAAAAATTAGAACAGTTTTTGCTTAGAATTAGGTTCTCTAGCCACTTCCGCGGTTATTTTAACCAAAAAATTTTCCAACCACGAGAATGGGTGGGAACCACCCCCAAGATAAAAGCGCACATCTGCATGGAGTAGACTTTGTTTCCTGATCTATTCCCTACTTACTCTGAAAATATCAAGTAAATCGATGTGGTAGGATGGAATTCGGAGGCAAATATCCTCATTGACTGCCCTGTTATTGAATGGCATAAAATTGTTTATTGCAAATTTCCCGTTTTCAATTGCAAATAAATATAGATATTTACAAATATCGTATTTGCAATCCTTGTCGAGACATTGATTTAAAAAAATATCAAAATCGGATGACGAGAAGCCGATAAAATCGAATTTTTGGGAAACATTGTGATTTTGAACTCGCCATTTCACTTTTTGCTGGGCGCGCCGAGAGGTAATCCTCCACCATAACTTTAAAAAATTGTCCACGCTCTCCTGGTTCACCAATTTCAATTTTTTAAAGTGCGTTTGAAAGCTTGAGTCTTTCTATGTAAAAAGGTGTTTGGCTATTTAGGTTTAAAACAGACGAACCACTCTGCAGCGCTACTCTGTGGATTCACAAAGCAGCTTCCGATGATTAGCCGTAAATTCTTATGTAAATTAAATGTGCCATTCCGGACAAACGGCAGTGGCCAGTATGTTTTAATGATCTTTATAGACGTGTCTGGGGCTTTTGACAATCTTTGGTGGCCGTCATTCTTTGAAAGACTTCGAAGAATGAGATGTCCAAAGAATCTGTACGGAAGTCTCAGAAACTACTGTCAAGACCGATATGCAAGCCTAAGCTGTCCAACAGGAAAAAAGACAAAACATATCACAAAAGGATGTCCACAAGGATCAGTATGTGGACCTATGTTCTGGGATGTAATGCTAGAGGAACTGTTGGAACAATTGACTATAGATCCTGAAGTGCTTGGAAGCATAGCATATGCAGATGATTTGTTGTTGATCATAGATGCAAACTCAAGAAGAGAATTAGAAAATAAATCAAATGAAGTATTAATAAGAGTAAATGATTGGATGAATAAAGTAAAATTAACAATATCAGATTCAAAAACAACATATAGTTTAATAAAAGGAAATTTAGAAAGAGATCCAATTATAAAAATTAGAGGGAAAACAATAAAAAGAAAAAAGGAAACAAGATATTTAGGTATTATAATAGACGAACAAAAATTAATTACAAAACACATGAGTTGTGTCTGTGAAAAGGCAACAAAGGTCATGCATAGCATTGCTAGTCTAGCACAGAAGGAATATAGAATTTCGTTCCGACAGACGAGAATATACCTAAGTACAATACTTGCATCAATTGTAGGGTTCGGTTCAAGTGTATGGGCACATAGATTAATAAATAAAAAAATGCAGAAAAATTAAATAGAGCTCAGAGAGGATTTCTTGTAAGAATGACGGGAGCATTTGGAACAACTGCGACACAGGCACTCACAGTTTTAACTGGAGTAATGCCAATGCATTTAGAAACACAAAAAAGAGCATGTAATTATTGGCTAAAAAAAGAAAAATATGAAAAAATAATACAAATAATAGGATTAGATATCAGAAATAAAAGAGAATTAAAAGAAATAATAAATAGAAAAAGACAAAATGAATGAGAAAATTCAACAAAATCTAGACGTTAACACAATTTTATACCAATATTAGAAAACATTCCAAATTATTTTAATCCAAAACAAGGTTTAGTACACTTTTTAACAGGACATGGACCGTACCCAACATATTTGGAAAGATTTAACTTAAAAGATGATGCATATTGTGAATGTGGAGAACTAGGTACACCAGAACATATAGTGTTACATTGTGAAAATACTATAGAAAATGAAGAACATAGAGAAATGAGAAGAAGATTAGAAAGAATTGAAATAAGAGATATATTACAAAATGAAGAATATTTTGGAATATTAAACAATCTAACAGAAATAATATCTAAAAAACAACAAGAAATTTATAATAATAGAAGAAGACAACAAATAATCCAACCTTGATGAAGTTGAGTAAGATAAAGTTAAAATAAATAAAATAAAATATAAATTCAAAAATAGATATTCACAATTATAATAATAATAATTCAATATAAAATAAATAAATAAAAATAATAATTCAATAAATAATTTATTAAATTAAAAAAAAACTACCAACTCTCTTCTGAAAATAGAGGGACTGTCTTTATAACTTAGAAGGGAGTTGATAGTACCAAAAATATTTTAACAAATATATATTGTTTCTTTAAATTTGTTAAATGTATTTGTTAAATGTAATTAATAGATTATGGCAAATTATTAATTGTAAAAATAGATTTAGTAGTTAAATAAAAAATGTAAAAATGTAAAAAAAAATATCTGTAATCCCATCAGGAAAAAATGACCTGGATTAGTCACTAGAGGCCAGGTCATATGTATGAACAATAAATAAATAAATGGCCAGTAAGTAGTGATGTTGAAAAAGTAACTATTCGTTACAAAGTACTCGTTACTTACGAATACCGAAAGTAACGATTACTATACGAAGAGGCAAATCGTTACTTAGCTTACTTTGATTACTCTGATTACATCCTACTTCGTATTCGTACCAATCGTACCAACACAGCCGTATTGTATCTACAACCAATTGATATGGGGCGGAATTGGTATTCCACGAGTGACGACGAGTGTTGTATCGGTATGCAGAGGGCACAGATTAAAGATGCCACCCTTGCCATAGATGTTCAGCAGATAATTCTATGATGACCACTTTAAAGATTTTGGGCTAATGTACCCGAACCACCCTGAATTAAAAAATCGGGTCACTTGATGAATTATTCAAGTTAAATGTCTCGAATTTTCTAAACCTTTTGTCCGATTTGAGTGATTTTTTTAGTATGTTATAGCCTTATTCTTTAACAATATCGCCATTATAATATTGTTGCTAGACAGGTAAATTATCATTGTATACCGGGTGTAACAATCATACTGTGTTTATTCCTCAAAGTTCGAAACACACCGTGGAATGTTTTAGCATAGATAAAATATTCAAATTAAAACTCCATTGTAGCCTTATGCTTTCTTAACTTTTACTTTTTTGATTTATTTGTTTATGTTAGATAATAAAAAAGTTAGGCACCTTAACAACTAACCATGTTCTTCATCAATACAGGGTGTTTTTAACTAAATGCGACAAACTTTAAGGGGCAATTCTGCATGAAAAAATAATGACCATTTGCTTTATAAACGTATGACCACAAATTCTTCGGTTTCGAGATACGGGATGTTGAATTTTTTCTTACAAACTGACGATTTATTTATTGCTCTAAAACCGTTTGAGATATGCAAATGAAATTTGGTAGATGTTAAGAGGTAGTTATGGCGCATTTTTTGACAGACAATTAAGAATTTTATATTCACCATTGGCGTGCAAACGGGATGTATCTAAAATGTTTATACCCGTATGCACGCCAATGGTGAATATAGAATTATTAGTCGTAGGTCAAAAAATCCACAATAACTGCCTCTTAAAAAATACCAAATTTCACTTGCATATCTCTATTGGTTTTAGAGCAATAAATAAATCGTCAGTTTGTAAGAAAAATTTCAACATCCTGTATCTCGGAAACGAAGCATTTGCGGACATATGTTTATAAAGCAAACTGTCATTATTTTTTCATACAGAATTACCCCTTAAAGTTTGTCGCACTTATTTAGAAACACCCTGTACTGATGAAGAACATGGCTAGTTATTAAAGTGCTTAACTTTTTTACTATCCAACATAAACAAATAAATCAAAAAAGAAAATGTTAAGAGAGCCTAAAGCTACAATTGAGTTTTAATTTCAATATTTTATCTATGCTAAAACATTCCACAGGGTGTTCCGAACTTTTAGGAATAAGCACAGTATGATTGTTACACCCGGTATACAATGACAATTTACCGGTCTAGCAACAATATTATTATAGCGATATTGCTAAAGAATAAGGCTATAACATACTAAAAAAATCACTCAAATCGGACAACAGGTTTAGAAAATTCGAGACATCTAACTTGAATAACTCATCGAGTGACCCGCTTTTTATGATCGCAAGTTTATTTAAAAACTAAATAAAAAATTAGGTATACATATTTAAAAATCTTAAAACAGCAGAATTGAACTTATTTTTCTTTTTTTAACTTCATTATTTATACTGAATTCTTAGTATTTCGAGATAATTAAAGAACATTAAAAAATTTTCTTTTTATTAAAATTAATTGCTTCAATATCCGAAATAACAATTTTATTTCCAAATTTGGTTAGAAAGCACAGAAGAAATTAAATCCTTTTCAGATGAATCTGTACCGATTTGGATAGACTTTTAAAATTTAAAATTAGGAGATGGAATACAAATGTTCAAAACTAACTAACAACTTTTGTGTTTAACCGGCTTTTTATTTCTCATTCGTCAGCCAATGTCGAAAAAATTTAGGCCGGAAAAAATGTGGAAATGATAATGTTTCTACACTATACCTATTCAAAAACTTTAATTTTACATGCATCAAATTGTTTTTATTTATTTTGTTGTTTCATTATAATATATTCTTTTTAAAGTGCCTTCTCCTCAATGGATGTTGGCTACTACAATTGCAAACTGTTGTCTGTGTTCAGCTGTTCTTATTATCTGTTCAAAATTTAACCCTGTTCATTGTCAGATGATTCGTAGTCACGATAGTCTTTTCCTTCATATGCCTCTCTTTCTCTCGATCTGTCCTTTCACTAATAGTTGACCATATTGTTACTTACTGTTTCTCAGTATTTGGCCTAAGTATGATGTTTTTCTAAATCTAGATCTTAAATCCTAATACATAGATATATGCACGGGCTGAAAAAAGTTTAGTAGAATTTAAAAAAAAAGTCATGTTTTGTTTTTTTATCATTTTTAACATAATACATTTCATATATTCGAGCATTCAACCAACACCTATTTTACATATCAAATCATTTTTATCCCTTACAGATCGGTGAAGATCGTTGTTATATCGGATTTTATATACCTACTAATAGTACTGAGAAATGCGATTCTCGATATGATTACCGGTGCTCAAATACAAAAGTAATCATAGTAATCAAAGTATCCTACTAATACTAATACAAAATGTGTACATACTGAGAAATGCTATTCTCGATATGATTACCGGTAGGTACTCAAATACAAAAGTTATCAAAATAATCAAAGTAACGAATACTGTAAATGATTACTTTATACAAAAGTAATGATTTGTAACGAATACTCGAAAGTAACTATAATCAACATCACTAGTGGCCAGCCACTATCGCCAATCCTCGCCACTGTGGCGTCCATTACAAAATCATTGGGGCTGCAAAATCTTTTATTTCAGCCACTTTGTGGATCCACATTTTTGCAATTTGCAATTTTTTTGCGTTCCCTTGATTGCAAAATTATAATGCAAAGACTATTCTGACCGATTCTAACGAAATTTAGCACACTTTCCAAGATTTTTCTAAGCGGACTATAAGGCTGTAAGTTGGCAATGTTTAAGGGAGAGGGGAATGGTTTGAAAATTTTTAAATTTATGATTTCTTTATGTTAAATGAAAGAAAATAATTTGAAGGATATTCGCTTAAAATTTCAGATTGATTGGAATAAAATTACTGGATATAGTAGCATGTTGAATAGTGTTGCTCAAAATCGGTCTTGGTCTTGTTCTTGTGTTTTCGCAAGACTAAGACCAAGACCAAGACCGCCTAATTGTAGCAAGACCAAGACCAAGACTTACCGTGCAACACTTGAGCAAGAACAAGACCAAGCCTGCGAGACTCTTGCGTCTTGCAGTTAGAACTACGGGCCGTTTTAGGGAGTATATTAGTTCGGTTATATACTTAGATACTCTATGAGAAACAAACAAATTTGTAACAAATTTTTGACAGTTGGACTTATGCGCATTACGAACAATACCATAAACATTCATTGCGTATCAAAATATCCATTTAAAGAACACTTGACACATTTGAGATGTAATCAGAGGTCATTATTACAATGTAAAAATAAAATATTTTATACATTCCTTCCCAGCAGACGACTTCTCTGAAATTAATTTTCCGGGTTATGAGAATAGTTGCCCTCTAATCATAACATAACATTCTTGCTTTGCGACGCCCATAATAATATCGAATATCGTATCCAAACTTTTTAAAAATATGTCACATTAGCTGATAAAAATTATACCTAATAATTAATTAACTTTTTCATTATTAGTTTTCTCTGAATTTAAACACCACAAGTCTTATCGGTATATAGAACAGTAAGACTATTATGTATTTTTTTTTTGCTGAATATGTTATGAGATCACTCGGTTAAACAAAATTTGCAAAAACAGCGGTTAATATTTAAAAGTTTGACAACGAGACAAAAGAACAGATAATACCGAAATATTATTTAATAACGATATACACTTCTCTAAAAAATTTGCGCAACACCTTAAAAATGGATTATGGTTAATGTCTCTTATTGCCTTAACCTGTTGTCCGATTTAAGTGATTTTTTTAATATGTTGTCTTATTTTTATAAATATCACTGTGATAATATTGTTGCTAGACAGGTCAACTATTGCCATTGTACACCAGGTGTACCAATAAAACTGTGATTTTTCTTTCTTTTCTCACTCTGTGGAATACTCTAGCATTTATATAATACTGAAATTAAAACGATAGCCTCATATTTTCTTAACATTACGTTTTTTTATTCATTCGCTTATACTGGGTAATAAAATACATAAGTTTCTAATAAACTATAGTTAGTTAAAACATAGACATGGATCACTTAGATCGTGGGTTCAAACCCCACCCGGTGTCAGTTGTCTAGATCAGTAATTGTCAATTTTTTTGAGTCATGTACTACAAAATACTTTTTATTATTTTTGTTGCCACCTAACTGAAATAGCTATCTAGTTAGGTAATTAACTATAATAATAATTGTGGTGCTGATTTTGGCTGTTTTTGCGTTTTGTGTACCACCGCAAATAATGATATGTACTACCAGTGGTACATGCACCACAGATTAAGAACCGCTGGTCTAGATATTTATTAATTTGGCTGGTCTTTACTATGGCTATTATACCTAAGCTTAAAATGTACCTATCTGTTACGTTGTTCAAAGATATGCAACAGGCTAAAATAGTCGATAACTGCGAGACTTGCAAGACTCTTGCTGCAAGACCAAGACCGGGAGCGCAATACCAAGACCAAGACTAGGTGTACTGGCGCAAGACCAAGACCAAGACTGTTTAAGTCTCGTCTTGGTCTTGCATTTGGGCAACACTAATGTTGAATATCTCTACCTTCGAGTCGCTTTGCATCGGCTTCGCGCCAGCACGCTTGAGCGTAGTCAGAAACGTCCAACATCTGTTCCCATTCTCTTTTGTAGATTACTCTGCAATTCAAAAAATATTACGGTTTGTATCACTTTACAATTAGACGTACAAAAGAGAAGCCAAATTGAAAAACATTTCAATACTTATTCGGCTGTTTTTGGGGGTGTGCCGCTCGTCTATGAGAATTAGGTTCTCTAGCCACTTCCGTGGTTATTTCGACCAAAAAATCTTTCCTTGAAGGAGTGGGAACCGCCCACAAGATAAAAGCGCCATTGTGTATAGGATAGACTTTGAATTAGGATATAAGTAGATACTTGCAAAACTGGTATGGGAGGAGATTCCTACAGGCAAAAGACCACTCGGGCGTCCCAGAATGCAATGAAGAGATAACATCCAAGCAGATCTCCGGAAACTGAACATTCCATTTGACCCTAGGTTGACGGAAGTCCAAACAAATTGGAAAAAAGTTGTACAGTCAGTCAGGATCCACCCAGGGTTTTAGCGCTACGTGATGATGATGATAGAGGCTATTCCCAAAATTTCATTAAAATCCATGCAGTAGGATGGAATTCGGAGGTAATATCCTCTTCTTGCTCTCATTGACTGGCGTGGCTCTCATTTTGTTACTCCACAGTCAAAACATTAAGTTCTTCTTTTTATTATTTTTATGTTACACAGACTTATGACTTGAGAGGTGTTTTGACAGTGAGAATTAGTTAATGACCATTGCTAAAATATTTGTTACCTGTTCACAACGAACTGTCAATACTTACCTGTTTAGCATTCTTATAAACTAGAATATAAGCTTTAAATGTTCTTTCTTTTTTACAGATAATGTATTTCTAAATAATTAATATTGTACATGAAATAATAAAATTCATTTTTACAGAGAGAAACGCAGTTGAGTTGTAATCGCCAAACGTTAGCTGATTAAAAACGTAATACTCATCTGCATCGAGTAAGAATTTTTGGAAAATATGAAAATATACATTATTTTAAGCTATTTTCCAAAGAAAATTTGCGGATTATCCATTCGTTTAAATAAAAACCGACTTTGAAAATTGAATTTTCCCACACATAACCTTGCTAATTTGAGACACATTTTTATAAAATAGAAGTATATATTTTTAGGTACTAACCTTTTATTTATATCATAGTACGATATACGGTGTACTATAGTTCATAATTTTTATTAGAATACTAGTCCATTGAAATGTTACATTTAGGGTTGCATTTCTTAGAGGAGTCAATTTTATTTTTTTAATGTGTAGAGAAGTTCAATATAAGCTTCAGTTCAAGATTTTGGGGTCGCCACCCTTGTCCCCCGGACGCCATATTAAAAAGGGGTGCAAAGGGATTTCGCGCTGTATCTTCTAAACGAACAATCCGACAGAAAATTTAGTTACACATAAAATGTAGCAAATTAAATTTTCTACAACTTTGTATCTATTACTTTTTATCGTTAAGTTACTAACAAGAAAGTTATGAACAAAAATAAGAGAAAATTTTGTAAAAAGTTTCCTTTTGGAGGTTATAACTTTTTTTTTCCGTTCATTTCACAATAAAATAAGATCATAGCGATTTTGTGGAGGATTTTTCAATGAAAAATGTTCACTAGAAAGTTGTTTAATTTTATTTATTATCTAGGTTTTACAGCGCTCCAAACTTGATCAGATTCTCGATTTCTCATAGGAATACAATAAAAACAATATTTTTCTACGGCCGTGCTAAAAGAGTCACTTTCACGCACGCATTTCGTCTCCGAAAGTTGCACTTTCCCGGACGGCGTGCGTGAATGTAAATTTTCTCGCACGGCGTGCGGGAAAGTAAAATCCTTGTAATATGGCATTATAATATATTATAATACATGCATGCAATAAACTAATATTTAGATATTATTTACTAATTTATTTCAAATTTATCTTATTGTCAGACGAAGCAAGTTTTCAATCCTAATAGTAAATTAATAATATTGAAAAATATTAAAAATCACTAAAAGATTTTTAAATTGAAAACTTATTGGTACATTTTCATGGTAACACCTCCAAGACTTCTATAATTTGCAAGTCATATGGATGCTGCAGTGAAGACGAGAGGGAAGGAATTCTACACTTTGCAATTCACATCCCCCGTCTGCAGCCGGCAAAATTCCAACTGAAAGATGCACCTGGTTACTCTACGGAGTAATACGAAAATAAAATAAAAATGTGTACCATTTTTATTCGGTTGCGTTTGCCTTCGCATCGCAACCGAATAAAAATGGTACACATTTTTATTTTATCTTATTGTGTTCATGTTTTAATGAAATTAGCGCCATTAGACAAGGCGAAAACGAAACGGCGGGTTCGTTGGAAAAAATATTCCCATAAGATTTTTTTGCATAATCACATTCGTGAGACATCCCAGAATAAGGTTCAAGAAGTCGTCCACGTGAAAAGTGGTTCATTTTTTTTTAACAATTTTTTTAATCAAATTGCGCAAAAATCAATATTTTTGACCCATACAAATTTTTGTTAGGTTTTTTGGGCCATTCTGGACAAGAAAGTCTGTTGTAATTTTTCTCTAAAGTTGATCGTCTTTGAGTTATAAACAATTTAAATTAAAAAAAAAAACGAAAAATTGCGATTTTCATGGCTTAATAAATTGGTTTAAAGTTATTATTATGAAAGTCAGAAAGTGACTAAATCAAAGTTAAAAGCCCCCCTACACAATCCTGAAGAAATTTTTTTCATTATTTTGTTACTAAGCTGTTATTTTTAAGTAATAATAACGAGCGCCAACACGTATTAGGCGGCCGTCTATGGTGAGTGCGAGAGAGATGCCATTGCGGCAGTCCAATGGGGCATCTTACTCGCACTCACATTTACAGCCGTGTCAATACGCTCTTATGGCTTATTGTTAATAATTAAAAATAACAGCATAAGAATAAATTAATGACACAAATTTCTTCAGGATCATGTAGGGGGGGGGGCTTTAAACTTTGATTTAGTCACTTTGTGACTTTCATAATAATAATTTTTAACCGAGTTATTTAGTCTTAAAAATGGCGATTTTTGCGTTTTTTAAATTTTAAATTGCTTATAACTCGAAAACCATCAGCCTTAGAGAAAAATTACAAGAGACATTTTTTGTCCAGAATTGTCTAAAAAAACTAAAAAAAATGTGTCCACACCAAAAATAATAATTTTTTCAATTTGATTAAAAAATTTTTTTTTTAAATTGGACCACTTTTCTCGTGGGCGTCTTCTTGAACCTTATTCTGGGGTGTATTACAAATGTGATTAAGCAAAAAAATCTCATGGGAATTTTTTTTTCCAACGAACCCGCCGTTTTCTCCTTGTCTAAATAATTCGATGAAATAAAATTATTTTGACATAATATTTAAAAGTCAGTTCAGTAGACAATTAAAATGGTTTTAAATAGTCGTCATGGAAACCAATATCGTCGTCGTGGTAACCCATTATATTGAAAGTTTGGTTTTGACAGTCTTGTCAAACAATTAATTTGTGTATTTTCACTTCTATAAAAATTGATATAACTCTATTTTTGTGGCTTTTTTCCAAACGGACGGCCCTAGAAAAAATATTGTTCCTAACTCATGCGAAAAGTGTCTTCCCCGCACTCGACTGCTTGCCCGAACTCCGCTATCGCGTCGTTCGGGTCAACGGCAGTCTCGTGCGTGAAAGTATTAGGTACATTCCATGTCAAATCACTCAGGCAAAAAATTTTGGATCTCCGATTTGTCTGAAAATTGGTATATAGCTTCTGCGGGACGTAAAAATAAGATATTTAAGGTCAAAAAATCTTCTTCTTTTTTTCTCAAAATGTTATTTTATGCGATTTTACAGTGATTTGGTGTTTATTTAAACAAATTTGCATTTTCTGTCGTAAAGTATCAATGAAAAACATAATATTTTAATAGAAAGGACTCAAAAATGTCATTATATGGCATTATAACAAGTTATTTTGAATCAAAACAAGTTTTTTATCAAATTTTATAGTGTAAAAAAAGTTAAAATACCGTTTTTTACATTTTCCTCCATTCCCAAAATACATCATCATCGATTTGGCTGAAAATTTGCCCACAGATAGCCAAAAGATAGGACATTAAGTGGTTGGAAGGATTTAAATTATATTACAATACCAAAAAAGTTACATGCAGTAATATATATATTAGTAGTATATATAGCTCAGAAGTATATATTAGTCCAGTCGGGATAGCATTTGAAATTGAATGCCGAGCTGCCCAAAATTTTATTTTTCTGATCTTTAGAGGAGTCAATAGTTGCCTAAATTTAAAACCACGAATGAATTCCTCCGTTACGTTAGCCGCCATCTTGATTTTAAAGGAGAACCTGTTTTGCTCAATATCTCCGCCATTTTTAACTTTTCGACAAAAATGGTAGGAACTGAAATTGTTCCAAATAAATCGTATTTACAATTATTACAATTTCTTTTTAACAATTTTTGTCGTGAAGTCGATATTTTCAGTAGTAATTGCACAAGAGCTCTAAAATTATTGAATTTTTCCCGAGTGTCACTTTGGCAGTTTTAATTTCACGAGACGAAGGCGAGTGAAATTATGTCAAAGTGTCACGAGGGCAAAAATTCTATATTAATTTTAGAGTTGGAGTGCAATTTGTTGCGATTATTTCATGAATAAAACTGTTCAAAACCAAAATTTTATTGTAATTTATATATGTAAGTACCAATTAGTGAAATTAAACACACAGTTGTTATAAATATGTATTTGACGATTGAAAGTCATCACTTTTATAATTTTTAAAACATTTGTCATTAATGTCACTTAATGTATTTTTTCGTAGCAACGAAGGGCATCTGACGTAATATGCTTAACGACGGGAGATTATTAAAAAGTATCACCTTAATTTGCATGTCTGTAGCTTTCTATTGGTCAGAATCTCCTATGAATGAAATAATCACCTTAATTTTTATGTCTGTAGCTTTCTATTGGTCAGAATCTCATATGAATGAAATAATCGAGTTAATTGTACTTACAGTAGACGCCTATATTTTTGACTATAATATTGCATGTAACTTTTTTGGTATTGTAATATAATTCAAATCCTTCTCACCACTTAAAGTTCTATGTTTTGTCTATCTGTGGGAAAATTTTCAGCCAAATCGGTTATGATATATTTTGGGAATGGAGAAAAATGTAAAAAACGGTATTTTAACATTTTCTACACTATTAAATTTGATCAAAAGCTTGTTTTGAATCAAAGTAACTTGTTATAATGCCATATAATGACATTTTTGAGTCCCTTCTATTAAAATATTATGTTTTCCATTGATACTTTACGATAGAAAATGCAAATTTGTATAAATAAACACCAAATCACGGTAAAATCGCATAAAATAACATTTTGAGAAAAAAAGAAGAAGAAGATTTTTTTGACCTTAAATATCTTATTTTTACGTCCCGCAGAAGCTATATACCAATTTTCAGACAAATCGGAGGTCCAAAATTTTTTTTGCTCCAAAATGGAGTGATTTGAAATGGAATGACCCATTACTTTCCTCACTAGTTAGGAAAATAACTATTTTCCGTATTGTAAATTCTCCAAAATTGTAAATTTTCTATGTTGTCCTTTGGCATTCCTGTGGCCATATTGTTATTTTTATTACAAATATATTTTTGTATTCGTTAAATTAATTCTTCCATTTTCTCATGTCGATTTTTGTTTTCAGGAAGCATACCGGCGATGGGTGTGCAGTTCTCTGGTGCCTCATTACACACGTTCTGGCGAACGATTACGACCGTGCCTACGCGTGTGTCAAGATGTCGAACAACAGTGTCCGTACCTGCTGCCGGATCAAACTGTGTCTCCTGGAGAGGCGGCCCATCCGACACCTCAATACGCCGGGGAACCGACATTTCTCTGCCTTGGTATGTATTTTATCCACTTAATGTTTTTCGAAAAAGGTTGTTCAAATCTTAAGATTTAGACAAAAATTAAGTGAATAGAGATATACGAATCACAAAGTATGGTACAAATAATATAAAATGGTTTTGGTAATTTAGAAAACATCTTGATTTACATTAAATTTTAATTATTTCCAACCAGCATTTTCTCATATTTAGTGTTTATTGTGAGTCTATATTGTATTATATGTGTTTATTATTATTCTTCTTCTTCTTTCTTCTTGTATGTAGGCTTTAAAGCCTGTTTCTTCTTCAATATTAGCCTCCTAAATTGTTTAAGTTATCGCACCATCTTTTTCTTGGTCTGCCAATACTTATTCGTCCATTTGGTGACTTATCTTGTGCTATTCGTACTATCCTATCCTATGCCATTCTACTAATGTGTTCGTTCCACTCCTGTTTCCGTTTTGTCACCCATCCATTTATGTCTTCTACATTGCATGATCTTCGTATGTTTTCGATTCTCACCCTATCCAACAGACTTTTCCCTGATATTCGTCGGAGTATTTTCATCTCTGTTGTTTCTAGTAGTCGTCTCGTTTTAGATGTGTCAGGTCTTGTCTCCGCCGTCTATGTCATAGACCGGGCAGTATCGTCGCCCCCGCTAGCGCAATTATTCCGATTCGATTTTTTTGCACAAAATTACTCAAATAGAGGTGCTTATAACTTATCCACAGGGGGCCGGGAGGTGCCGTGGTCGAAAAATTTTTTAAACAATTTTTTTTAAACAAATTCACAAAAATAATTTTTTTATTTCCAAAAATTCTTTTTTAGATAACTTGGGTCATCGTGAGCAAAAAAGGTCTCTTGTCATTTTTCTCCAAAATTGACTGTTGTCGAGTTATACGCGATTAAAAATTGGAAAAATGCGAAAATGGCCATTTTTAAGGCTTCATAACTCGATCAAAAACGATTATTATGAAATTCAAGAAGTGGCAAAATCAAGATTCAAATACCTTCTTCAGCATTCTGAAGAGGGTTTTGTCATTAATTTATTACAAAGCTGTTATTTTTAGTTATTAACAATTAGCGCTATAGTCCAACTGTATCGTCGCCCCCGTTAACGGAACTATTTCGATTAAATTTTTTGGCACAAACTTACTCAAAAAGAGGTCCTTATAACATATCCATAGGGTGCCGGGCGGTGCCGTGGTCGAAAAATTTTTTAAACAATTTTTTTAAACAAATTCACAAAAATAATTTTTTTATTTCCAACAATTTTTTTTAGATAATTTGGGTCATTCTGAGCAAAAAAGGTCTCTTATCATTTTTCTCTAAAATTGACTGTTGTCGAGTTATACGCGATTAAAAATTTGAAAAATGCAAAACTGGCCATTTTTAAGGCTTAATAACTCGAATAATATGACTATTTTATTTGTTAAAAAATGTTTCATTTACCTATTTGTTATTAAAATTATGTTATAGTATGGTATAGTTAGACCCAAACCCAGACATCCAAAGTGAAAGTTATCCTCCACCACCAAATTGTTTTATATGGTCCACATAATGTTCAGAAAAAAGTCACACCAATTTGAGCGTCGGGTTTGGGGGGCAGAGGGGAGAGAAATCTGCAAATTCGTAGTTTTTTATGTTTTTCGTCAATATTTCTAAAACTAAGCGGTTTAGCATGAACAACCCTCTACATAAAATTGTTCTACATTAAATTTGAAATAAAAAAGGTCCTATGCATAACCCTTCTAAAATGAACGGTTCCAAAGTTACGGAGGTAGTATAGTATAATTGGTCCAACAAAAGGCCTAACCCAGACATCCAAAGTAAAAGTTTTCCTTCAACACCAAATTGTTCTATATGGTCCACATATTGTTCAGTAAAAAGTTACACCATTTTGAGCGTCCGATTTTGGGGGGAGATGGCGGAGAAATCGGTAAATTAGTAGTCTTTTTAGGTTTTTCGTCAATATTTCTAAAACTATGCTTTAGCGTAAGGAATGTTCTATAGAAAAATGTTCTGCATAAAATTTAAAACAAAAAAGGTTCTATACATAATTGTCATAAAGTCAACGGTTCCAGAGTTACGGAGGGTATAAGTGGAGGTTTTCGATACATTTTATATTTACCGAGTTCTCCCCCCTCTCCCCCCCAAACCCGACGCTCAAAATGGTGTGACTTTTTCCTGAACATTATGTGGACCATATAAAACAATTTGGTGTTGGAGAATAACTTTCACTTTGGATGTCTGGGTTTTTGGTATAGTTATATCATAAATATTGCCCAAAAAATATAAAAAGTATCGAAAACCTCGACTTTTCACCCTCCGTAAGTCTGGAACCGTTGATTTTATAACAATTATGTATAAAACATTTTTTGTTTTAAATTGCATGTAGATCATTTCTGTATATAACATTGTTCACGCTAAAGCATAGTTTTAGAAATATTGACGAAAAACTTACAAAAACTACTAATTTACCTATTTCTCTCCCATCTCCCTCTCAAACTGGACGCTCAAAATGGTGTAACTTTTTACTGAACAATATGTGGACCATATAGAACATTTTGGTGTTGGGGGAAAACTTTTACTTTAAATGTTTGGGTTAGGCCTTTTTTTTGGACCAGTTATACTATACTACCTCCGTAACTTTGGAACCATTCATTTTAGAAAGATTATACATAGGACCTTTTTTATTTCAAATTTAATGTAGAACAATTTTGTATAGAGGGTTGTTCATGCTAAACCGCACAGTTTTAGAAATATTGGCGAAAAACTTAATAAACTACGAATTTACCGATTTCTCCCCCCTCTCCCCCCCCCAAACCCGACGCTCAAAATGGTGTGACTTTTTTCTGGACATTTTGTGGACCATATAGAACAATTTGGTGTTGAAGGATAACTTTCACTTTGGATGTCTGGGTTATGCCATCTTTTGGATCAACTATACTATACTATTATGTTTAATTGTTGAAGCGGATGAATTAGAATAATTGCCGTGATTGATTCTATTATAAAATATTATGCATTTAACTTGGCGATAGTTGATGAAAAATTGAATAACATTTGCAAAAAAAAATAAATAAACGAAACAAAGTTTTAAACTTTGATGTGGTCACTTTCTGACTCTCTTAATAATAATTTTTAATCAAGTTACTAACCCTTGAAAATAGCCATTTTCGCATTTTTCAAATTTTAAATCGCGTATAACTCGACAACAATCAATTTGAGACGAAAACTACAAGAGAACTTTTTTGCTCAGAATGACCCAAATTATCTAAAAAAAATTGTTGGAAATGAAAAAATTATTTGTTTAAAAAAATTGTTTAAACAATTTTTCGACCACCGGCCGGCACTTTGGATATGTTATAAGGACCTATTTTTGAGTAAGTTTGTGCAAAAAAATCTAATCGAAATAGTTCCGCTAACGGGAGCGACGATACAGTTGGACTATGCCGCTAATTGTTAATAACTAAAAATAACAGCTTTGTAATAAAATAATGCCAAAAATCTCTTCAAGACGTTGAAGAAGATATTTGAATCTTGATCTTGTCACTTTTTTAATTTCATAATAATAATTTTTAATCGAGTTATGAAGCCTTGAAAATGGCCATTTTCGCATTTTTCAAATTTTAATCGCGTATAACTCGACAACAGTCAAGTTTAGAGAAAAATGACCAAAGACCTTTTTTACTCACAATGATCCAAATTATCTAAAAAAAAATTGTGGGAAATGAAAAAATTATTTTTGTGAATTTGTTTAAAAAAAATTGTTTAAAAAATTTTTCGACCACGGCACCGCCCGGCACCCTGTGGATATGTTATAAAGACCTCTTTTTGAGTAAGTTTGTGCAAAAAAATCGAATCGAAATAGTTCCGCTAACGGGGGCGACGAGACAGTTGGACTATACCGCTAATTGTTAATAACTATAAATAACAGCTTTGTAATAAAATAGTGACAAAAATCTCTTCAGGACGTTGAAGAAGGTATTTGAATCTTGATTTTGTCACTTTTTGAATTTCATAATAATCATTTTTAATCGAGTTATGAAGCCTTGAAAATGGCTATTTTTGCATTTTTCAAATTTTAAATCGCGTATAACTCGACAACAGTCAATTTTAGAGAAAAATGACAGGAGACCTTTGTTGCTCAGAATAACCCAAATTATCTAAAAAAATTGTTGGAAATAAAAAAATTATTTTTGTGAATTTGTTTAAAAAAAATTGTTTAAAAAATTTTTCGACCACGGCACCGCCCGGCACCCTGTGGATATGTTATAAAGACCTCTTATTGAGTAAGTTTGTGCAAAAAAATCGAATCGGAATAATTGCGCTAGCGGGGGGGGGACGATACTGCCCGGTCTATCAATATAGGTCTAATTGCTGCTTTATAGATTCTTGCTTTTGTGTCTTGTCTTAGGTGTTTGTTCTTCCAGATTGTGTCATTAAGAGATCTCACCGCTTTAATTGCTTTTAAGCTTTGTTGTCGTACTTCCTCTTCAACATCTCCGTATCTACTGGTTATATCTATTCCCAGATATCTAAACCTTGTGTGTTTATTCATATTATCTGATTATTATTCTTCATGTACCATGTCCTTTCAAAATGTTGGTTACCACAATAGATATCGTAATTTTATTCACTGCCACCCTAAATGCTCAGGGCCCATTTTACCACTAGACCCGTGAGGCACCTGCCTCGGGCCCGCATTTTAATGGGGCCCGGGAAGAACACACAAAAAATTTTTATTGAAATAACAAAATAAATTTTCAAAATTCTTTCATTTTACAAACAGGAAATGATAAATGATGACTTCACTGTTGATTTTTAAGCGACTTTGCCCGTCACAAGTACATCTCCCTCATCTCCTATAGAAAATGACAATGTCAATATATCTTTTTCTAGCGATATAGGGGATTGGCCAAAACATTTAAATATGAAATTTCAAGGATATTTTATAAATAATCGACCGAATTAATATATTTATAAAATTAGTGAATTTGTTACATAACTGGATAATAATAAAACCCGATATTTGCGATTTTTTATAAAATGAAAGCTAATGTAGCCGTGTTTATTGTTACGTTTGTAAACTGATTTCCACAAAAATTGTTGTTCTTCTAACTTTTGATGGGTATAATGACTGGAAAAATATCAATAGTACAGTTATTCAACATGAGCGATCTCCTGAACATATTTCATCAATTGGTACATTAGTCAGGAGAAGTAGTACAGCAGGAGAAATTGTAACATTAATGGAAAAAGTTGTTTAGAAGAAAAGGCAAATTAGAGAAATTCAATTTTTATCTAAGAACGATATATCCTTTTTTGGTTCAACAACAAGATTATTTACAAAAGGAAATGACATATTATATACCGTGTGTCGAATTTAAAATGACGACAGCCCTATATTTTGGCTATCAAAATAAATACAGATTTGAAGTTTTGCATAGTCATACAGGTTGAATGTTCACATTTTTAAGATACTCAGCTGAAATGTAAATTTTGAACGCAGCCTAATGCTATGGTAAATTTTCGATATTTTGCTTCGCGTTAGAGATATCGTAAAAAGTTATTTGAAAAAGTACTTAAAAATCTTATTCTAATCCCACATACCAAATTGTATGGCAAAATTCACACTGTTTTCTCAGTATTTGTAGTCAGGGCCCTAAAATTCATTTCAGATGTCCCGAGATGCATCTCGAGCCACCCAATTTTTAGGGCAAACTTTTAGGGCCCTGACTATAAATAATGAAAAAACTAAAAGTGCGAATTTTGTCATAAAATTTTGGAGTAAGAATAATATTTGGAACAACTTTTTCAAATAACTTTTATCGATATCTCTATACTGCGAAGCAAAATATCGAAAATTTACCCTGGTTGCGGAGTCGCAGTAGGCTGCTTTTAAAATTTAAATTTTAGCTGAGTATCTTAAAAATGTGAATATTCAACCTGTATGAATTTGGAGAACTCCAAATCTGACGTTCGGATGTTCTAAACTTGTGACCTGTTCCACAATTAAAACTTGTTTTCCAGTGTTCCCGTACACCAAAATTTATCCGACAAGACACCGTTCTATTAACAAATTTTCAGCTTGCTATTAATCAACTTGTTTTTGTACGCGGGATCCAGGCCTATAAGCTAAAGTCTTAACCAGCAGTATTTCTTTAGCTTATATCAGCACCATATGCAATATACTAGCTCATATGATTTAGTTCTATTAAGTCGTCTGGTCTAGTTCGTCTTGTCAAGCAGCTGGAGTGCCTCAACAGTCACGTGACGATATAGCCTGTCTTCATGATTCCGGGCAAGTTTAGAGATAGTCTGTTTAACGGTGTCGATCCCCAGATCTTTTGTAGATGTTGCTGTTTCTAATGTACCAAGGGGCATCTACGATGTTCCTTAGTACCTTGTTCTGGAAACGTTGAATTGTTCGTGAATTACTTTCGCTGGCACACCCCCATGGTTGTATGCCATAATAAATGTCTTCTTATTCGTCTTCTTGTTTTTATATAGACATGACTACCTGTTTTTTCAATGTGCCTCCAGTAAGTTGTCATTCCATAGTTTTCGTGGTCTTCCCACTGATCGTCTTCCTTTTGGGGAACCGTCTCTCGCCGTCCTTACTACTCTATTTGTTATCTTTCGGCTTATGTGGTCGTTCCATTCTACTCTTCTGTTTTTTACTCAGTTGTTAGCGTTGTCCACCTTGCACCTCCGTCATATATCTGCACTTCTAGCTCTATCACACAGTGTCTTACCATCGATTCTTCGAAGGGTTTTCATCTCTGCTGTTTCTAGCATTCTTTTTGTCGTCTCGGTATCAGGTCGTGTTTCTGCAACTTATGACATTACTAGTCTGATGACTGTTTTGTAAATTCTGATTTTCCTATCTTTTCCGATATTTTTATCACTTCATATTGTCTTATTCAGACAATCTACGGCTCTGTTTATTCACTTGATCTTCCACTTCTGTTTCGAGCTTTCCGTATCTAGATAGTGTGATGCCTAGATACCTGTTTAAACTCTATGACTTATTCTATTAGTCGATCTAGACGGTCCAGTTAGCTGAGGCGCAGTCGATCGACAAGTTTAGTGGATTTGCAATTTGCGATCGCTGGTTCGAGCCTCAGCTAGGTCATGAAATTAATAAAAGGCCAACGCCGTAGTATAAAACTCAATAGAGTCTACGGCTTGGTCTGCAATAAACTGGCGTCTGATCGG
Source organism: Diabrotica virgifera virgifera (assembly GCF_917563875.1). Taxonomy (NCBI): domain Eukaryota; kingdom Metazoa; phylum Arthropoda; class Insecta; order Coleoptera; family Chrysomelidae; genus Diabrotica; species Diabrotica virgifera. The sequence continues at coordinate 45,076,380 of NC_065446.1, forward strand.
CCTATAGAGGAGCTACCGAAGGGCATTGACGCCTAAGAACGGTGTATATACATACTTATTCTATTATCTGACCCTCCAGATCTAATTTACATTTTAAAATATGCGAATCTGTTATAACATCATAATATATGCTACAAAAGTAGCATATATTAATTTTTTAGCGTTTAGCAGTGCAGCATACGTTGTAAATCATCTTCACTGCATTCGTCTGAATAGCAGATTATTTTAAGTTGTTTTTCTCCCATTTGGTATATAGTTCAGAGAAATAAGGAAAAAATAGCCTGTTGGTGACACAACCCCCTCCAGGCCGAAACTAAATTTTTTGAGTAATATGGACATCTATAGTAATAACCTATATATTTCCTGTAGCCGATTTTGATGATATACATAGTTATAAACAAATGAAGATCAAAAAACGGTAAATTTTCGCTTTTTTCGTCTATTACTAAGAAAATAGTCATTTTAAACAAATCTGAGAGTAAGAAACTCACAAAAGGTATAAAAAACTTCAATATGGCGTTTGCTGAATATATCTATCCTTATTGGTTGCTTAGAAAATTGCAAAATAAATCATAAATTTTGAGTTTTTATAAATATTTATAACTTATGTAAAAATTAACTTAGAACCTACTTATTACACGGAATGCTGAGACTTATGGTGCTTAATTCATACCCTAAATTTCGAAAAAATTGGTTAAATAGTTTAAAAGTTATTTAATTTGTTTATCCCAAATTTATTTTTTTTGCAACACTGTAAGTCAGAAATTGATGAAGCTACAGTAATACTTTGGATAGTTTATGGAAGAAGGAAATTTACAGTATTAATTTAATTAAAAAAAATTACAAAAAATAATTATAAATATTGCAAAATTATTTTGCAAAAACATGTGAATTAAATAAATGGGGGGGCTAACTTTGTCCCTAATTGTCCTAGGACAGTTGTTTTTCTTTCTAAATGTGTATAAAAATTCAGTCTTTCTAAATATGAAAAAATAATTTTTCTACAGGTAACGGTTAAAAAGTTATTCTAATTGTTTATAAGTAAGCAAAAAATCGACATGTTTTTTCAAAATAATTTTATACTGTTTAAAATTACTTTTTGTCATTTATTTTTAATAATGGTAATAGTATAAATGTTCTTCTTTCATAAACTGTCCGAAGTATGATTGTAGCCTCATAATTTTCTGACTTGTAGTGTTGCAAAAAAAATGAATTTGGGATAAACAAATTAAATAACTTTTAAACTATTTGACCAATTGCTTTGAAATTTAAAATATAATTTAAGTACAAGAAGTATCAGCATTTTGTGTAATAAGAAGGTTCTAAGTTAATTTTTACATTAGTTATGAATATTTTTAAAAACTCAAAATTTATGATTTATTTTGCAATTTTCTAAGCAACCAATAAGGATGGACATATTCATCGAACGCTATATTGAAGTTTTTTATACGATTTATGAGTTTCCTACACTCAAATTTGTTTAAAGTGCTTAACTTTTTGGTAATAGACGAAAAAAGCGAAAATTTAGCGTTTTTTGATCTTCATTTGTTTATAACTATGTATATCATCAAAATCGGCTGCAGGAAACATATAGGTTAATAATATAGATGTCCATACTACTCAAAAAATTTGGTTTCGGCCTGGAGGGGGATGTGTCACGAGAAAAATCTTATTTCTCTGGACTAATACTTTTTAGCTCTTACTTTTTTATTTCATTCATGATCAGGTTAAACAATAGAGGATTCAGGGAATAATAAATTTGAAATTTGAAAATTTGAGAAAATTATGCACATGAAACCTCACATTATAATTCAATACAACCGAAGGAAAAACTGTGCATCGCAAAAGTAACTTTCTGACTTTTAAAAATAGAGTTTCGATGTTGAATTATATGTGAGTCTTCAAACATTCCTTTATTTCCCCAAACTTTTCGTTTTTCCTATGCAACCGAACAAAATTGACACCGAAAAATAAGATTCCAGCTCAGATATCAAATTTGAGAAGAGACGTACGTTTCTAACGGATGGAAACCGACTTGGGGCCCGTAGAGATTTCATGTAGTTTCTGAATTATTGATTGATCTTCATGCCGTTGCCAGAAGTGGAGCAGCTGTTTGGCATTTAGGTGCTATATATTTTAACACTACGATTACTATGGAACGCTTGATTTCATTTGAAAAGCATTATTGAGATATTAAAATAGAAATATTTGATTTCTGGTTATCTTTATATATAACTACTAAACAAATTCACTTTCACTAGGAATAATGAACTGACCATTTTTGATGAATAACAATTTTAATAGATAATTTAAAAAAAAAACAATATTTTTTCAAATTTCTTTTTGAAAACATAAAATCTAAAAACTTACAACCTAACTTACCCGAATAGACGATATCATTTGGACTTTCTTATATGTAAGGTAAGGTAAAGTTTTCAATCCTAATAGCGACATTAATAATATTGAAAAACATTAAAAATATTATTAAAAGATTTTTAAAATGAAAACTGGTCCACTTCACTGGTGACACCTCCAAGGCTGCTACAATATGCAAGCCAGATGGATGCTGCAGTGAAGACAAAAGGGAAGGAATTCCCTTTACCAAGCTGCAGACGGGGGTTGTGAATTGCATAGTGTAGAATTCCTTCCCTTTTGTCTTCACTGCAGCATCCATCTGGCTTGCATATTGTAGAAGCCTTGGAGGTGTCACCAGGAAAATTGACCAATAAGTTTTCAATTTAAATACCTTTTAATAATATTTTTAATGTTTTTCAATATTATTAATGTCGCTATTAGGATTGAAAACTTTACCTCTCAATTGCCAGATGACGCTAGTCACCTAATCCATTCACGTCAGTTGCGGTGTGGGGAATAAAATCTCGGTGTTGGTCACTTAGAGTATGGACCAGCAGGCCTACGTCTCTCCGATGAGACTCCAATAATAGTCGAAAAACGTCGATTCAGAGTGCTGGACTGCGCTCCGTATTCTAAGTGAAAAATAAGATTGTTTGCCTTCGCATTGCAACTGAATAAAAATGGTATAGATTTTTATTTTTATATAAGTATTACTCCTATAGAGTAACTACGTCCATTTTCCGTTGGAACTTTACCAAGCTGCAGACGGAGGTTGTGAATTGCATAGTGTAGGATTCCTTTCCTTTTGTCTTCACTGCAGCATCCATCTGGCTTGCAGGCTTGCATATTGTAGAAGCCTTGGAGATGTCACCAGAGAAATGGACCAATAAGTTTTCAATTTAAAAAAAAATGTTTTAGTAACATTTTTAATATTTTTCAATATTATTAATGTCGCTATTAGGATCTAAAACTTTACCTTACCTTTCAATTGCCAGATGACGCTAGTCACCTGATCCATTCACGTCAGTTGCGGTGTGGGGGATAAACTCTCGGTGTTGCTCACTTAGAGTATGGAGCAGCAGGCCTACGTCTCTCCGATGAGGCTCCAATAAGAGCTGAAAATCGCGATTAAAGGGACTGGACTGCACTCCGTATTCTAATTGAAAAGTAAGATTGTTTTGCCTTCGCATTGCAACTGAATAAAAATGGTATACATTTTATTTTTTCTTATATGTGTTACGGACAATTATGTAAATTGGACATTGACGTGAAAGACCGGACATTATCGTGAATGTCCATTTACCCAGGTTATTAGCGACAATGCCCAGCCTTTAACGACAATAACATTAGCTGTTGGCAAATGTTGTAAAAAAATAGCTTAAAATTAGAGTTTTCATCGATAACCGGTCAATAATGACAGTGTCCAGAAGCAAATAGCCAATGTTGATAAATAAATAAAGTTTTAAATAAATAATAATTTTTATTTTGACAAGATAGTGAACCACGACATTTTGTAACACTGTTTACATAAATTTACTACGAGGAAATTCAGCACGAGAAGAGAAATGAAACAAGCAATAAACATAACCTAGGTTTTAGTCAAAATTTCAACATTGACCGATTAACAACGGGCATTGTTGACATTGGCCGGACAATGATAGAAATGTTATCAAGAATTTAAAATTATCATCAATGTCCAGTTTCTATGGACAATAACGTTAAATTCCAGCCATTGTCGACAATGACTAATTCAACAGACCTTGTCGATATTGACCGGTTAATAACGTTATTGACCGTATTTACGTTATTGGCCGTATTTACGTTATTGTCCATAAGATATACACAGAATTTCTTATTTGAGGGCTTTTATCGATTATTATACAATGATTAATCAGACAAGATCGTATTGTATACCTTACAGACTAAAATATTATTGGATTGGATAAGATTGAAGGGCAATTGATGGATTTGTACAATAGCGATATCCCTAACCTTTAAAATTGTACAATTGCTACCTTTGTCGATGACCCAGCAGGTATGGCAGTGAGAGATAACCGTGAAGAAGTTGCGAAAAAATTCTAAAGTCTGTCTTGATCAAATTGTGGTGCTAGATAAGAGTGTGGAAAATACCATCGATAGAGAGAATAACAAATCAAGATGCTTTTCTGTAGATGGCAAAGTAATGAGAAGTCATAAAAACCATACAAACGAGAAAACTGGAATATCTAGGCCACATAATGAGAGGTGAAAAGTACTCCCTGCTAAATCTCATAATCCAATGAAAATGTTGTTCTGAAGCTATTTATTTGTGGCATTTTTATAATTAACTATTCTAAATTGAAAATAAGCCACAATTTGACTAAAAAAAATTATTTTATTAACGTTTCGATGTCCAGATTGGACGTCGTTGTCAAAATACAAAATATTAATAAATTAAAGGAAAATGTTGTTGCTTAGTAAAAAATTCTTGTAATGATTTAATTTAATCTGACTCATTTATATCGGCAATTCAGACATATTATACATTTTAAAGTAGAAGAGAAAATGATATTGCCAATATTTATGAGTTGCGTTCCTCGACTTTATTGAAAGATAGTTAATTCGATTACATGAAATCAACTTTAACTCAAGAATATCCATCACAAAAAGATTCATAGCATCAGAGGTGTAACCAGGATGATTCTAAGGGGGGGTTACATCAACTTGATGGTCTCTGGGGGTATGGAATAATACTGGTGTTAAGCGTATAGAGCTCAAAGTACATCCAAAAGGGGGGGGTTATAACCCGCAAAACCACCCCCTGGTTACTCCTATGCATAGCATGTGATCTGTCTTTAAAAAGACATGCAACGGTGACAGTAAAATTCCCGCGTTAGAGATTCCATAGTAAATCACGAGGAAAAACCAGGAAAAGAACCTCGTGATACTATCATATACCAAGAAAAAATTATTGTGAAAGAGAAATGTGGGACGTAGGAGGATTTCCTGGTTGCGAAATTTAAGGGAGTGGTAGGGTGCAGTTCAATACAATTGTGCGGAGCTACATCCAACAAAGTTAAGATTACTGTGATGGTAGCCAACATCCGATACGAGACGGTACTGCAAGAAAATTGATCAAATTGTCACAACAAATCCGTGCCTATCAATGTCTCAAATAAGAAAGATAATTATATAAGTTATAACACAGTAAAATACCTGGGCATGACCTTCGAAGTGAGGCTCTGCTGGAAACTTCACATAAAAAAGTAACTAGCAGAACTTGGAATTAGGTTAAAAAGATGTACTGATTGCTAGGCCGAAGCTTAAAGTGAACCCTTTTCAGGTACTTAACCAGGTTCAAAGTAATGCCGTTTGAGTTAGTGAATTAAGTGATAATGAAAATCAGAGTAATGTGCCGGAAATAAGCTATATATCAGTTTTAGTGTAGTTAAAGTATTAGAGCCTAAAGGAAACTAATGAGTAGAACCTTAGATTTAGAAACAATTTTAATTCAATTAGGTTAGAACAAAATTACTCATTGATGTCATTGCTAATCAGATTGTAATAGTATTTAAATAAAATGAATATATATTATTTTGCATCTGGATGATTTGCATCTGGTCAATTATAAATTAAATGATCGTTTCGAAATCCTAATCTTTCTCCGATAAAAATAAACTTTACATCTTTTCAGTATTATTATCTACAGGGTGAGTCATGAGGAACTGTACATACTCCTACCTCGTATGTAGGCTTCTATGGGGAATAACAAATGACCATTAAAAGTGTCTGCTCCCATTATTTAATAATATACAGGGGGAGGTATTAATTTCTACAGAAATTTGTATTCGTCATAATTTTTGAACAGTAAGATCGATGTGTCTCTTATTTTGGTCAATCGTTACACTATTACCACCCAATCAACTGATTTATTGAAACTAGAAAAAAATTAGGTCAGGCTTTAAAAAATTTCACCCTGTATACGGTTTTAAAAAATTCTAATAAGAATTTTACAAATTAGATAAACAATAGGCAATGAAAATGGCATATTTATTTTTTTACCCACACAATTACTTAATTTTTTATAAAAAAATTAAATTTGACTATGAATTAAATGTTTGGTGAAGCGAACCATAGATTTAAAAAAAATAATTTTATTACAAAATTATTTTTTTTACAATAATATTTAATTTATTTTAGCTAGACAGTTTTTAAAAATGTCTAGCTGTTCTCACCGGCGCTGGGAAACCGACTTAACTTCTATAAAATAAACGGTACCAAAGAAAGGAGAAGAGGTAGGTTCACATATTTGGGATTAGTCATGGAAAGGAACGTGGGGTGTAAAAAGGATATACAGACGAGAATATTAAAGTTGTTCTGAAGCTATTCCCTTGTGGCATTTTTATAATTAACTATGTACTTAAATGGGAAATAAGCCACAATTAAATGGAAAATAAGCAACAACATTTTTGTTTAGTTTAGTAGTAATTTGTATTTTGACAACGACACCCGATTTAGGCGTCTAAACGTTAATAAAATTATTTTTTTCAATTTAATTGTGGCTTATTTCCCATCTAAATAATGAATGAGAATATTAAAAACTCAACATGCTTCCAATGCTTTAAATAAAATTTGGTAAACAAACAAAATAGTAAAAACTACAATTATTTTGTAAACAAATATTTAAGAAAAAAACCGAAAATATACTGGCCCAACAAAATAACGAATACATAACTATGGGAACTAACAAAACAAACTAACATAACTACTACAGACAAGACAAAAAGGAGAAATCGATACTTTGAGGAAAGATCAGAGCAACATAGCGAAACAAGTACTTGCATACCAACCAGAAGAGAAAAGAAAGAGAAGAAGACCAGACAACACCTGGAAAATAACTAACAGAGAAAGAAATATAAGATAATTGAATTGAATTTTATAGTTAAAACTATGGTTTTTCAATTTTAAAATACTCTAATACTGTAGTAAAATACAAAATTTTATACAACTAAAAATAATGTTTTATATATTGGGAATAAATTCGTTTTGGATTACCTATAAAAGATCTTCTGTAAATCTTCTCTAAGAATTTTCACATTACATCCTTTATAATACTACGCACCTCTCCGCCGGTGTGTTCGAGCACATCTTTTAGACAAAATGACAGACGTGCTCTACGGCTATCTCTGCCAATCTCAATTACCAGCCAATCACATGGACATGCTGGGATTGCGGGACCTGCTTTTTACCTCATATGTGTACATGACTTGTTTCTTAAATGAGTTTTAAGTTCAAATTTTGCTAAGATATTACTTATTTATAAATAAGTTTATTTTTGGTATGAAGGTAGATAAACAAAATGAAATGATATCAAATTTATGTCTATATCTGTATAGGTGTTACTAATTTTTATACACATAAACACAGAGAGATTTTTGCGAATAAATAATAAATAAATAAATAAATAGATGTACATCATAATGATGAAAAAGGCAATCGTAGATACACATTCTTGACTATTGGTGTTCATATATTATGTATACATATATTTAAATGACGATATAATTTTACATTATATATAATATATTATACAATAAATCATATAGCTCCATATAGTCTAGTAAAATAAAATTACACCACATGTAAATCAAAATGTAAATTCGTACAGGTTGAAACAAATTTTATATCAAATTTTTGGGTGGGTACAAAAGATATTTTCAAGAAAGTATCCAAATTATACAAGGGGATCATTGTTTAAATAATTAAAAAGGGGTCATTTTTGCAAAAAACTTACTTTTTAACTGCTGAGGTCATTCAATAACTAATGAAGGTATATAGGATTATTTTCTGCAAAGTTGAAGGGTAAATTTTTCAAATAAGACTTACAAAATTAAATTTGACCCCCTATTTATTTAAATAATTATACATAAATCTTTAAAAACAAATTTGCAAAAAACTATTTTTAGCGTTTTAAATAAGCACTAAAAAATACCTTGTTTTACAGGAGAAGTTGCGATATGTTATCAGTATTAACAAAAAAAAAATTGGTTCAAAAATATTTAATATTTTTTGAGATATTGAATTTGTATATTAAATATTACTCTATTTTCAATTGCAAAAACGCGGTTGTTTCCAAAGAAGTATTCACCTGTATTAAATCTTATTATTTTTATTTTTTTGTATGTTTTCGATAAATGTACCGATAAATTCAAATTTCTATTAAACTTCCCCCTAAAATTGAATTTGAAAATTATTCAAATTTGTTTATAATTTGTTTTTTTATAACGTCGCGGGGATTAAGCATTTTGAAATACCGTTTCGATAATTGGATTCCTGGGAATTTTTCACTAATTAACAAATTTTTTTGTCTTTTTTCCTCTTCTTTTTTTTTCTTGGAGTTATATTACTACGGGCCCTTTTAGGGTTAAGTTTCATTAATAATGTTGAATCTCTAAGTTGTAGATTCTAGACCTAAAAATATTATGATTGGTCTAAAATCACTTAAATAAAATGTGGCTACTTACTGAGTTACAGGGTGTTTTATTTAAAAATTTAAAAATTATTTTTACCAAGTACTTTCAAACTATTTGACGTATTCTTATCATACTTGGCATAAAGTGTGGCTACTATACAGTCTACTAAATTGTGATAAAAAAAGTTTCTAGCTACTACCAGAGGCGTACGACAGGGGATAGTTAATGGTTGACCCTTCCCAAATTCTACGCCACTGAGGGAATTACTATTTTAGTGAAATTTTTCGATTCTTTAATACTTTCTATGTAAATAATATACTCTTTACTGGTAACGATTAAGTCATTAGTTTTCGAGATATTGGACGTTAAAAATGAAACGGCATAGTTATTTTGATTCACCCATTCATTCATTTGAAACTTCCAATATCTCTCAAACTGATGACTTTATCGATACCAATAAAGTTATTTACATACAAAGTATTGGAGAATCGAAAAATTCTTCACTCAGTGGCGTAGAATTTGGGAAGGGTCAATCATTCCTTATCCCCTGTCGTACGCCTCTGGCACTAGCTAGAAACGTTTATTAATCACAATTTAGTAGGGTGTATAATAGCTACACTTCTGCCAAGTATGATAAGGATACGTCAAATAGTTTTAAAGTACTTGGTAAAAATAGTTTTTAAATTTTTAAATAAAACACCCTGTAACTCAGTAAGTAGCCACATTTTATTTAAGAGATTTTAGTTAAATCTTAATATTTTTAGATCTAGAATCTACAACTCAGAGATTCGACATTCTTAATAAAATTCAACCCTAAAAGGGCCCGAAATGATATAACTCCAAGAAAAAAAAAGAAGAAGAAAAGACGACAAAAAAATTTTGTTAATTAGTAAAAAATCCCCAGGAACCCAATTATTGAAACGGCATTTCACAATACTTAATCCCCGCGACGTTATTAAAAAAACAAATTATAAACAAATTTGAATAATTTTCAAATGCCATTTTAGGGGGGAGTTTAATTGAAATTTGAATTTATCAATACATTTATCGAAAACATACATAAAAATAAAAGTAATGAGATCTTAAGCAGGTGAATATTTCTTTGGCAACAACCGCGTTTTTGCAATTGAAAATATAGTAACATTTAATAAACAAATTGAATATCTCAAAAAATATTAAATATTTTTGGACCTATTTTTTTGCTTAATACTGGTAACATATCGCAACTTAGTCTATAAAAAAAGATATTTTATAGTGCTTATTTAAAACGCTAAAAATATTTTTTTGCAAATTTGTTTTTAAAGATTTATATACAATTATTTAAATAAATAGGGGGTCAAATTTAATTTAGTAAGTCTTTTGTGAAAGATTTTCTCTTCAACTTTGCAGAAAAAAATCCCATAGACCATCATCGATAAGTGGATTACCTCAGCAGTTAAAAAACTATTTTTTTTTGCAAAAATGACCCCTTTTTAATTATTTAAACAATGATCCCCTTGTATGATTTGGATACTTTCTTGAAAATATCTTTTGTACCCACCTGAACTTTGATATAAAATTTGTTTTAACCTGTACGAATTTACATTTTGACTTTTTTTTATTTTATTAGGCTATCACATCAGTGTTTCAATAGCAAAATAGTAAAAACAAAAGGTTTGATGGTTAAGTTTGCTAGCCTCACTCATCATTGCTTCGAATCCCGTCCGATTTTATTGATTAATTTTCTCCACTCTCTTCTGTTCCTTGCAATATTTTTTGCTTCGTTCCATGTTAAATTAACTTGTCGAAGTTATTTTTCTATCGTTCTCTTCCATGTGGCTAGTGGTCTTCCTTGTTTCCTTTTACCTGGTAGACTGTAGTGTAAAGCTTGTGTCGCTATATTTGACAGAGGTTTCCGTATCGTGTGACCTATCCACCTCCATTTCCGCTTTTTTATTTTAATTTCTATTTTTCCTCGTTCGGCATTCTCCACAGTTCTTCGTGTGTGATTTTATTTAGCCAAAATACTTTCAATATTATTCGTAGACATCTGGTCACAAAGGATTGCATTTTTTGAAAAAGTTTTTTGTTATATTTTTATGTTTCAGCTCCATATACTAATACTGATTTCACATTTGTCTGGAAAAGGAAAAGGCTCAGTTTCGTTTTTGTACTAATACTTGTCGAAGCCCATACCTTGCATTATGTGTTGAAGGCGTTTTGTGCTAAGCCTATTCTCCTTGGTATGTCTTTTCCCGTGCCACCTGTTGCATTTACTAGACTACCCAGATAGCAGAACTCTTCTACTTCTTCTATTTGTTTGTCCTCCAAGTATATATATCCATCATTGGTTTTCTTGCTTGAGAGTATTTTCGTTTTCTTTGCGTTTATTTTTAATCCAACAGTCTTTACCACGACTTTTAATCTGGTCGTTTTATTTTGCGTATTATGTTGTTTATTTGATGTTATGAGGCATATTATGTCAGCAAATTCTAGATCCTATAATTTGTTAAATAATCCCCATTGTAGCCCTTTTTTTTATTTTCGTTTGTATACTTGAGAGTATTTTCGTTTTCTTTGCGTTTATTTTTAATCCAACAGTCTTTACCACGACTTTTAATCTGGTCGTTTTATTTTGCGTATTATGTTGTTTATTTGATGTTATGAGGCATATTATGTCAGCAAATTCTAGATCCTCTAATTTGTTAAATAATCCCCATTGTAGTCCTTTTTTTTATTTTCGGTCTGCTTCTTTATCCAATCTATTATTGCTATGAACAGCGTAGATGACAGAACACATCCCTGTCTAACTCCTTTTTTAATATTTATTTGTTCGGATAGTTCACCTTCGTGCTCGACGCTTGCAGTACATTGGTCGTAAAGGAGTTTTATTGTTTTAATATATTTGTCTGATATTCCGTAGTGTTTCGGTATATTGGATATATACCACATCATGTTGCGGTTAATTGAATCAAAGGCTTTTTCAAGTTACCTCTTCCAAAATTATTCTTAAGGTTTTTACATGATCTATACAAGAGTTGTTCGGCCGAAATCCTGCTTGGTTTCTAAGTTAGATTCTGGTGTTATGAGCAACTGGGCATTTTAATGAGTGGAACACGAAGAATATGTCAAATGACAGGAATCGTGTTGGTTAGTAATAGCAGTCTGATTTTTGCATGAGAGTTTAATGAAAGGGTAACAAATCAATTGGATGTTCTGTAGTACTCGTTCAGATCTGCCTTCTTAAAAGCAGGTATGTTCTAAAAGCGTCGTGACTAGCTTTGGATAGATGGTGTCTCCTTGCCGTACTCCTCTTTTTTACATCATTTTTTAATATTTATTTCTTGTTCAAATAGTCTTACGCTAGCCTTGGCATTCTGGTAGATATATTTGATTATATTATTGTAGTGTGTAGTGATGATCTATCCGGCATTCTGTCAATATTTTTAACATTTTCTACTACCTTATGATACCGAATGCTTTCTCTTAGTCAACGATATAAGTATCAATGGTTTGTTGTATTCTTCAGACTTCTCTATCAGGTTTTTTATCACTAGTAAGTCGTCGTTAGTGCTATATCCCGATCTAAATCCAGCTAAATTAACTCTAGCTGATAGAAATGTAACTTAACCTTCAGTCTTTTTTGATAATATTTGTGAAAAGTTTATATATTTATGTGTGATAGCAAACTGATAGGACGGTAGTTTTTAGATCTTTTCTGAAGTTATACTTCTTTAGGCGTGTTGCGTTGGGAGTAAATTTATATGTGCGCGAAATCATCAAAATCTTGGTATCCGGCGCACCTTAAACGTTATACGTCCTCTGATTGAGTAATTAAAATAACCTGTCAACAATTGTTCAATATGTCGGTTATTTTATTAATACGTCGATGGTTATGGGTAAACAAATTGTATGTAGTAGATTAGTTTTTATTGTTGTGAGGACAGACACAAAAAGCAAGTTTATAATTGTAGTGACTTTTTCAATAGTTTTTAAAAGCAACACGTATATAATTTTAAATGTTTCAGTATTGTAATAAAAGATTAGGACCTACATACGTATTTAGAAAATGTAGGTACCTAGTTAGTAGGTAACGCTTTGATTTACATAATTTGTTTACCAATACAATTTCTACCAATCTTCATATCTAATAAATTGCTTTTTTAATCTATATTTTGTTGTATTTTAATATTTTAATTCCGCAAGAATCAAACTTATTTAATTAAATTAGGAGAATAAGCAACTGTCAGAAAAGTTTAAAACGTTTAGTTGCTATATCTTCCCAGATCATTCAAATGTCTCGCTAGCTAAGTTCTGCGTGCGGTGAGTTCAAAATCTAACAACTTTGTAGACGCAGGTTCAATTCCCAATGCAAATTTTTATTTTTTTAATTTCTTTTATACATTTTATGATTGTAAGTATATTTATATTTTTTTTTTCAGAAAATACGTATTTAGTTAAATATTTTGTCAACAATTATTGTTCAGAAATCATTTCTTTGTTTCATTTTTCAATGTGTTTGCGTGTGTTTTATTCTTTTATTTTTTAATTTTTGGTATTGTTTTAATAAAAAATTTTGAAAAGTATTGAGTATTAAAATTAGTTTAATATTTAAACAAAATTTAAATAAACTGTTTAAAGTATATTGATTTCGTTGAAATGATATAATAGAAGTATAACTTCTTACGTGCGTACAAAGTACACACACATTCTTTTTTTTTTGTTTAGTTTATATATTAGACGGAGAGCTAGAGGCGAGAAATCATCGTCATAAGTAATATGGAGTTTGGCATGTGAAATGTGTCTATTGTATTTTGATAACTATGACCCCTTCCAGGCTGACACCTCAGTGAATACAGGAAGTAGCAATAAGGGATGAAAGGGGAAAGTTGGTGCAGTCATTAAATGTTTTCACCTTCTATTTTGTTAAACCTCCATCGATTTGCATGAAAATTGGTGAGTAGTTAGAGCATAACTCAAGAAATAAAACTGATATGGTGCCAACGTGCGCTTTTACCCTGGAGGTGGATGCCACCCCTTCTCGGGGGTGAAAACTATTTTATTAAAAATAACCCCACTAATCGATAGAGGGACAAATTTTAAGCAAAATTTGTTACTTCTAATTATTAAAATAAATCAATACTTTTTGAGTTATTAAAGATCAAAGATTCGAATTTTTCGTGAAATAAATGCATGATGTAAAGCGGTTTCTCGTGAATAATTCAAAAACTGTAAGTTTTATCAAAATAGTTATGATTACCAAAATTGAAGATAATAAAAAATAAAAGAGATTTATTATTCGAAAAACCTTTGAGAATTATTAGAAAGTGAGTTATAGGTGATGGAATGTATATTTTTTTCGGCTAGTACCCAAATCTAAGTATTCAAGCTCAAATAACGGGAAAACGATGTATTTTATAAAATATATTTACTGAACACTTGTCAAAGTATATACTCAAGAATACCTATCAAGTGAGCTCCAGATGAAGTTTATAACATCAAAGCTAAGCAAGTGATGATGAAAATAAAAGAACCCTTTCGAGTTTTTAGGAAAAAGTGAAAATTAAAACATACGCTATTTATATATTTATTTAGAAATTAGTAACAGAATAATTTTTAAAGGAATTTCGGGAAAGAATTTAGGATTATAATTTATTATCAAGTTCGTTTTATTACAATTTAAATATAACAAATTAAAAATGCGAGCATTATTATAACGAAAACTTTGGTTTTTATGTATTTAAATTCCTAATATGGAAAATTGCTATTATGAAAAGTTGTTTAGAATTAAAAATTATTTTTAATGTGCAATTATATCCTACTATTTAAATATTGTGAGCTATAAAAGCACTTTACTGAGCAAATTTCTTGAGCGAAATTCATATTTTTTACACATCGACTAAAATCGATACAATTTTATATAATCTTATGTTTATAATTGCATCTTGGATTTTATACGATGCAGATCTTTTTATGAAGAATAATTTTTGTTCGTAAAATTAATAATAAAAGAGTTATAAATGAAAATGATGATTGGTAGGTACCTATCTCTAATTTGAGAAAAAATTAAATATTTTCTTTTTATTAGAAGAATGTAGATAATAGTTACATTATTATAATAATAACTATTATTAGAAGTCACAGGTGAAGATTCCATTTTTTTCATTAACTTCTAAACTTTTTTTATTTACAGATGTAAAAAGTCTGTAGCAAGCATGATGGTATCCGCTCGTATTATCAACAGTTTCTGGTAGAATAATATCACAGTATTTTAACTTGCACATTTTTCTAATATTTAATTTTTCTTTTGCAGTTTTCAATGTTTTTTCACTAAATATTTTCACAGCAGTATCTGTATCAATTGTACAATTTATTTTAAGCACGCAAGTGTATTCTGTTACCATGTTGAAAACAGTTATATTTTTGGAGTATAGGTATAATATATATTCAATACAAACGCCGACTCCGAAATGACAGTAGCAAGTACCTATACAATATCATCAATTTAAGAGCACAGGCGTGAAGTTACGAATGATAAAAAGAACATATTATTATTAATTAAATTTATGTTACTAAAATATTATTTTTATATTATTTCGATATTTAATTGAATTTTTTCTATCGATATAAACTTAGTGGCGGTTCTAGCCAGGGGCAGGGGGGCAGCTGCCCCCCTTCAGTTTTTACAATACTTTTGTACTATAATTTTCGTTAAAAAGGCACGCTATCTTGTTTATTCACCGGTTGTGTTCTCTTGCCCCCCACTTTTTTTGGTCTAGAACCGCCCCTGTATAAACTGAATATGTACAGAAACTGAGGGTGTCTAATAATAGGCACATTTGACATAATATTCAAATACATTTTTGATATATTTTACATAAATGTCTTAAAACAATTTTAAAAACTTATATAAATAATATAATAATTAAGCTCCAAATTTTTGGAGCCTAAATTTTGAAAAAAGTTTGTAGCATAATGTTTAATGGTATCAACTTTTCCGGGAGCTCATTTGATACATATTTCTAAGTACTTTGACAAGTGTTCAGTAAATATATTTTATAAAATGCACTGTTTTCCCGTTATTTCAGCTTGAATACATAGATTTGGGTACTAGCTGAAAAAAAAATATACATTCCATCACCTATAACTCACTTTTTATTAATTGTCAAAGGTTTCTCGAACAAGAAATCTCTTTTACTTTTTATTATCTTCAATTTTGGTAATCATAACTATTTTGATAAAACTTACAGTTTTTGAATTATTTACGAAAAACCGTTTTACATCATGCATTTATTTCACGAAAAATTCAAATCTTTGATCTTTAATAACTCAAAAAGTATTGATTTATTTTAATAATTAGAGGTAATACGTTTTGCTTAAAATTTGTCCCTCTATCGATTAGTGGGGTTATTTTTAATAAAATAGTTTTCACCTCTGAGAAGGGGTGGCATCCACCCCTAGAGTAAAAGCGCACGTTGGCACCATATCAGTTTTATTTCTTGATGTATGCTCTAACTACTTACCAATTTTCATGTAAATCGAAGGAGGTTTAACAAAATAGGAGGTGAAAACCTTTAATAACTGCGTTAACTTTCCCCTTTAATCCCTTATTGCTACTCCCTGTATCCACAGAGGTGTCAGCCTGAAAGGGGTCATAATTACCAACATACAATAGACACATTTCACATGCCACACTCCATATTACTTATGACGATGATTTCTCGCCTCTAGCTCTTAGACTATATGTGTGATAGCAACCTGATAGGACGGTAGTTTTTTTAGATCTTTTTTGTTTTCTTTCTTGTGTAATATAACAAGAACTGCATTATTCCATCGAGAAGAGGTTTTTCATTGATAGATGCATTCGGTAAAAAGTTTCCAGAATTTGATTACAAGCTTGTTTGATCGCCTCGATCACTACTCCATCATCGCCAGGCGATGTGTTATCTTTTATTTCTAAAAGTGTCGTTTTGACTTCGTATGGTTTATTTCTGGCAGTACTTATGATTCCTGGTTTGTGATTTTGGGGAGGGGCTAATCTTCCTTTTCGTTCGTGCTCTCATACATATATATATATATATATATATATATATATATATATATATATATATATATATATATATATATATATATATATATATAGTCTTTTAAGTCCCTTTTACTTTTCAGTGTCGGGACGATATAATATGTAACTATGTAATAATGTGTTCTGTGGTTACCGTTCAGTTTGTTTGCTCTATGCACATCAGGCGTAAGACATTTGACACACATTAACAGTTCGGATGTCAAAATATCTATTCCGTGTGCAAGTTTCAAGGTTATTTCTATTTTTATTATAAACGATTTTGACTTACTAAATCTTGTTTTTGGCTTCTTATTTCACTCACATTCACTGCTAAGTGTTCCAATTTTCCAATGGTCACAATTTCGCAATTTTCTACTCGTAAGTTTCCGTTATTTCGAAGTTTTCTTACAGAGCTGATTTATCACGTGTTTACTATCACCAGTGGCGTACCATTTCATACTTAGTGGCGTACTTCGTATGGTTTATTTCTGGCAGTACTTATGATTCCTGGTTTGTGATTTTGGGGAGGGGCTAATCTTCCTTTTCGTTCGTGATCTCATACATTTCAAGATAAAATGATTCGACAACCTTGAGTTATGTTTCCAAATCGTCCCTGCCATTTTCAACTATCGAATATGAAAAGAGGTACTTTTCATAAGAGCAAAATAACTTTTTTTAGAGACTCCTAAATCAGCGCATTGACAAATGGGAAAAATTTTATATTTTTTGTATATATTGTTTAATCCTTGTTAGATTGATAACAAATTTGAACAGCTTATTATTTTTTTCTTTTCAAAAAATCACGTTCGTTACTTTGCTTGTTGTATTAATCAAAGATTTGTTTCGGTCCGATGATTCAAATTAGCGAATGTATAATAGCGAATAACTGTGCAATCAAATTATGAAAATCCGTTAAAATGAAATCATAAACTGCCTCACAAGAATTTCTTGGAAGCGATACTGAAACAAAATTGGCATTAATTGTAAACACGTGCATTTTATTCTTCTCAGCAATTTAGCATTTTCGACAGTTTACAGATTATAAATGAATAACTGTTTAAAAAAATTACAACACAAACTAACGAATGCGACACATTCAACATTTACCGTTGTACAAATATACCGTTAGTTATACCTATTTATACAAAACAAAATATCGACTATAACCATTTTCGTCAGTTTGCAGTCAACCAAATGAAAATATGTTCATATTCGATGGTTTAGACAGCATATTTAATAATATAATTTGCATAATATAATGCAAGGGCAAGGTATCGAATCTGAAAAACCCGGTTTTTCACATTCGATAGTTGGAAATGGTAGGGATGATATTTGTTTTTGTTTCTGTACCTACATATTTTTATTGTTTTTTTTTGTTCGTATTTCGCCTCAAAACGTTTAAAGTTTTGTTCTCTTGATTTATTTTAGTTATTTCTCTTGTATTGTTTTCTCTCTACTTAGGCTATAAATTTGGAAATCTGTAATTAGGTATTTCAAAAATTAGGAGAAATAGGTATAGGAAGCCCTAATGAAGATTGAAGGCTAAGTAAATTTTCCACACGAAAGAATAATAAAATATAGGGTGTTTCATTTAAAATAAGTACGTTATTACACCTTGAATTTGCTAATAAAACAATCAAATATTTTGGATATCCTGTAATAGTATATTATTCAATGAGCATGTAATGATGGCTATTACTCACGATGATGAAGTTTGCGACACGAGCCGTAGGCGAGTGTCGTAATTCATCAGAGTGAGTAATAGCCATTACATGCGAGTAGAATACTATACTTTTTCTACAACCTTTTTTATTTTAATTAGTAAACAATTTTATTATCAACTACTCGAGATTTAAATTATAATAATAATTTACAAATGATATCTACCCCTAGTACGTGGCTGAATAATTGGTTGCCTACTATTATCAAATTATTATTTATTGTAAAAATACAACTAGAA
Source organism: Diabrotica virgifera virgifera (assembly GCF_917563875.1). Taxonomy (NCBI): domain Eukaryota; kingdom Metazoa; phylum Arthropoda; class Insecta; order Coleoptera; family Chrysomelidae; genus Diabrotica; species Diabrotica virgifera. The sequence goes on from NC_065446.1 coordinate 45,095,191, forward strand.
ATAGTCAATTTAAGTTCTATTCGTTTCCGAAAAATTATAAGCTTAAATTTTTACCTACTGTTAATTAATCTAATAAATAGGAAAAAGCTGTTGTCGGTGGACGTATTTCAATAGTTATAATGTATATTTATATTTAACTATATATAATATAATAATATAACTATACATAATATGTTATAACATATTTAACACAGTATAACTTGAAAAATAAGTAAATATTCGTTATAAATTCCAATTAACATAAACAAAATCAGCTAATGTCACTGTCACTAAAATAAATGATAAACGTCAAAATTTTTAGTAAACAAGATATAAACGTAAAAAATATACTGACATTGTTACAGTTAAAATTCCTTTAAAAATTTTTTGAAGTTAATTATTGATATAAATTACAATAATTATTGTATTAAATAAACAACTTTAAGCAATTTTAATTGCAGTTTATATACGATTAATATTAAAAGTGGCATGCGGCAATTGAATCTAACTTCAGCCCGTGAGTAATGACCCGTGAGTAACTTCAGCCCGTGAGTAATGAATTATTACTCACGGGTAGAGTAATGGGTGCTATTATCTATGAAAAATAGCGAATAATGAGCATGTTATTAAACGGTCGTAGAAAAAAGAATTTATTATAATAAACATATTTTTTAACTATGACAGATAGTTTACTATTAAGGCCCAAGACAAAATTTGTCTCCCATTCTTAGATTCGTGAATATTTAATATTTTTCTAACAGCTTACATTTTAGAAAAATTGAAATAAATCAAAACTCTGTATTTAGATATAGAGAACCGTTATAAAAGTATATCTTATTGTTTTCACTCAATTTTCAAAAAATGTGAAAACGTTGAATTATCCACGTCCGTCTGTCCTCCGTGAACACAACTCCTCCGTCATTCTACCAGGTAGGACGACAAATGAGGTGTCAAATGAAAGCTCATAATTCAAGGATGGTACTAAAGGTGAGAAATATGACCTAGGACTTCCGGTTTTAGAGATGCAACCGAAGGTACTATTTTAAAGTCACCGGAATAGTACAAATGATATATTATTCGACGCGCCTTAGGAAGACAATAACAAATATATACTTCCGGTTTCATGACTGTCTGTCCGCCTGTCCATTCGTCCATAAACACAACTCCTCCATCAGTGCGCCAGCTAGAAAGACAAATGAGGTATCAAATGAAAGCTTACAATTCAAGGATGGTACTAAATGTGAGAAATGTGACCTAGGCCTTCTGGGTTTAGAAATGCAACCGGAACTACTTTTTTAACGTCACCGGAATGATACAAGCGATATATTATTTGATGCGTCATAGCAAAGCAAGAACAAATATATATTGCTGGTGTCATGGCAGTCTATCCGTCTGTCCGCCCCTCCGCGAATATAACTCCTCCGTTATTAATATAGATAGAATGACAAATGAGGTGTCAAATGAAAGCTTATAAACCAAGAGTGGTATTAAATATGAGAAATTTGACCTCGGTCTTCCGGTTTTAGAGTTGCAACCGGAAGTACTGTTTTAAAGTCACCGAAATAGTATAAGCGATATATTATTGACGAATCGATGCAAAGTTACACAAAGAGTTCAAATATTGAGACAATTCAAAAATGTCAACAGATATAGGGTGTTTCATAAAATAGATATAACTTCGATATACCAAACTTTTTTGGAGCATCCTGTATTTAAGGTTATTAAAAAACTATTTACATTGATATTATTTAAACCCAAACCTTTATCTAGGTTAAGTAACACTTTAGTATGCAAATCTTTACAATTAAATACAAATTCACCGAAAAACTCAAGCGGGAAAGTGGCTAGATATATTGGAAAAGGGATTTCGTGAATTTTTCGTAAAACAATTTTACCTAATTTTTAGAAAGCTGCATAAAAGGCTGCTTTAAGAGTATTCTAAAAGCTATTACACAAGCCCTAAATTGCACAGGTGTTAATAATTGGACGTTTCGAAGCTGCTTTTTATAAACCAGTTAATCCTTTAAGCACAAGATTCTTATAGTTTTAGAGGTACAACTAATGTAAAAGGAGAGACGTTTTTAAGGGTAAACATTTTACAGTAGACGAAAAAAAGAGATTGGTAAAATTTGTTATCCACGATAATTTTATAGACAAAATATAATATTATTTATATTGAGATTATTTTTTGCAATTAATTTTAACTCTTGTAGTACGGGATCCGAATCTAGGTCGACCTTTACCCATCTGTTTACCGGATGAAATATTTTTTTTATTAAATTTTATACATAGACAACTACGACTTACATGGGTTGCCTATCAAAATAGGGCATAGGGTTTGAAATCAATATTTCAAGCACATTTTTGTGATTTTTTTTAATATGGTGGAATTATTTTATTTTTAAATAAAATAAGCATATGTTTCTAAAGCCAGATTATAATTATTTTTTTTGCAAAAAAAATTTTTAATAAAAACTCCCAAAAACGTAAAATCTATAGCTTTTTTTAAATATCTACAAAACGGAACATGCTAGGTACATGCAACCTTATACCAAAAGAAAGGCTGTAATATTTACTACAAAAGGAAATAATAATATACAGTGTGTCCCATTTAAAAAGAAAATGAGAAAATTTTGTATTTGCAAATAGTGATCACACTGTATATTTGATGGCTATATGTCAAATATTTTAATTTATTTAAAAATAACAGTACACTAAAAAAACTTTGACATGTCATTTAAATTTTTATTACCTTCAGCGCGTAATTCACAGCCCTTTGAATATTACCATTTTTCTCAATAAAAGTGTAAATACTTTGAAAATTGTTAACCTTAGGCCTATAATACCTTATATAAATTCTTAATATTTTTAAAAAATATATTCAAAAATGATTTAATATATAGGGTGTTCCATTTAAAAAAACATAACTTTGGTTCGTACCGTCGTTCTGACTCACCCTGTATAATCGAGAATAATTTTAAATTGTAGACGGCTTCGATATACATTAATTTTGTTTAAAACATTTTTTGTGTATCCCATAATTTAGCTGTAATCAAAGAAAACCAGAGGTTTGGCGCACCCTGTACATATATTAATCCACCCTCATATATTTACACACAAACCTCTATACGCTGATATAAAAGCATCTATAAGCTAGACAGCTAGTACATATATTATTCTTCAAACCTAGTATTGGCTGGAAGATAAACACGGATTAGATCGATAGTATAGATCAACTGTCTTTTTATCAGTGTGCCAAAATTGTAGAATATTGTAAATATAGAGCACAAAGCTCATGATAATTGGAAATAAAAATATAACAGAAGGCCAAATCTACATCAACCAAACCCCAGTAGTAAGGGTGATAAACTACAACTATGACGGTACCATAACGAATGAAGAATGGACAAACAACCAGGATATAAGAGCTCTCATCGGAAAAGGTAGATCCACCTTCAAACGGATGAGGGAATTCTTCAAGAGCCACAAACTCGCTCTCGGTATAAAAGAATGAGACGATGTTACCTCTTTTCTGTCCTTTTTACGGTGTTGAATCGTTGATCTTGAACGAAGATATGTGCAAAACATTGAAAGCATTTGAGATGTTGCTTGATCGCAAAATACTTAAGATCTCGTGGGCTGACGAGTCGTAAAGGAGGAGGTCTTAAGAGAAATGAAGAATAACCGAGACCTCAATCAAAGTTCGCAAGCTACAATAGGTCAGAGACATTCTGAGAAATGAATCCAGATATGCCCTAAAAGTCATACTGAACGTTTTATTTATGATATTGATATATTCTTTTAATAGTATTGATATAGTAGTATGGTATAGTTGGACCCAAACCCAGACATCCAAAGTGAAAGTTATCCTCCAACACCAAATTGTTCTATATGGTCCACATAATGTTCAGAAAAAAGTCACACCATTTTGAGCGTCGGGTTTGGGGGGGAGTGGGGGGAGAAATCTGCAAATTCGTAGTTTTTTACGTTTTTCGTCAATATTTCTAAATCTAAGCGGTTTAGCATGAACAACCTTCTATACAAAATTGTTCTACATTAAATTTGAAATAAAAAATGCCTTATGCACAACCCTTCTAAAATTAACGGTTCCAAAGTTACGGAGGTAGCAATATATAATTGGTTCAAAAAAAGGCCTAACCCAGACATCCAGAGTAAAATTTTCCTTCAACACCAAAATTGTTCTATATGGTCCACATATTGTTCAGTAAAAAGTTACACCATTTTGAGCGTCCGGTTTGGGGGGGGAGATGGGGGAGAAATCGGTAAATTAGTAGTTTTTTTTAAGTTTTTCATCAATATTTCTAAAACTATGGTTTAGCGTAAGGAATGTTCTATAGAAAAATGTTCTACATAAAATTTAAAACAAAAAGGTTCTATACATAATTGTTATAAAATCAACGGTTCCAGAGTTACGGAGGGTGAAAATTGGAGGTTTTCAAAACTTTTTATATTTACCGATTTCTCCCCCCCTCTCCCCCCCCCCCCCAAACCCGACGGTCAAAATGGTGTGACTTTTTTGCGAACATTATGTGGACCATTTAGAACAATTTGGTGTTGGAGGATAACTTTCACTTTGGATGTCTGGGTTTTTGGTATAGTTATATCATAACTATTGCCCAAAAAATATAAAAAGTATCGAAAACCTCGACGTTTCACCCTCCGTAACTCTGGAACCGTTGACTTTATAACAATTATGTATAGAACATTTTTTGTTTTAAATTTTATGTAGAACATTTTTGTATATAACATTGTGTACGCTAAAGCATAGTTTTGGTAATATTGACGAAAAACTTAAAAAAAATACTAATTTACCGGCTTCTCCCCCATCTCCCTCCCAAACCGGACGCTCAAAATGGTGTAACTTTTTACTGAACAATATGTGGACCATGTAGAATATTTTGGTGTTGGAGGATAACCTTTACTTTGGATGTTTGGGTTAGGCCTTTTTTTGGACCAGTTATACTATACTACCTCCGTAACTTTGGAATCATTCATTTTAGAAAGATTATGCATAGGGCCTTTTTTATTTCAAATTTAATGTAGAACAATTTTGTATAGAGGGTTGTTATACTATACTATACTATAGATAATATTGATACCGACTCGGATGAAGTATCTTAAACTAAAGTGCAATGTAAACGTAACTGTAACCTAATAGTTATTGACTATTGATTAAAAAATCCGAACACCGGTTTTTGGAATAACCGGTTTTTTTGGTCGGTTATAACCGCCAGGTTAAACCGTAAATAGAAAAAACCGGTAAAACCGAAAACCGGAGTTTTGTAAAAAAACCGCTTTCCCTACCCTACGTAAATAAATACAAAATAAGTGTAAAATATGCCCTGTTGCTTTTTCTTGTTCTCACCTGATATATAAAATAATTTCGTTATCCAATGATACAATGATATTCGATTCTCTAGTGAATATAAAATGTATTTTATTTTATCTCCATTAAGTTTTTACGGCATTTTTCAACTCCACAAAAATTTAGAGCGTAAAACGTGAAACCAAATATTTCACAAAAAAGACCATAATATGTAAAGTAAGCCCAGTAGAGCACATACTTTAGAAACAGAACAAACAGTAAAAATTTCGTAAATTTCACATAGTGGTATTCTGGTTGGTTTATCGAATATTTATTATTCGCAGTAAATCTGAAAATTCCTTCGCTTTAATCTACTTGAAAAAAAATGTTGTATTAGTCCAGGAAAATATCGTTTTTGTCGGGACACTCACCCAGCCAGGATGAAAATGTGCTTTTTGGATGATACAAAAATATCTAATATACACTCACCGGCACAAAATTCCGCCACCCAAAATTTTTTATTAACTTTGACAATTATTTATAACTTTATTATTTGTGCTTCGCTTTTTAAGATTCTTGAACCAGTTTGTAGGTACATGTATTGATATCATTTGGTATTATTCCGGTAACACAAAAATTTTGCTTGCATGGCATTATACATGGGAGAATGGAAGCGTTGTATTTTCTCCTAACTTTAAAAAATTCTGTGGAAAATGGAAGAGCTGATTTTGTTTCATAGTCCTGTCATATTATCCCGGAGTCATCTATCAAGAGCTGTACCATTGTTTGTAAATAAAAACACTGCTGGACTCATAAAATAGAGGTTGGGTTGATAAAACTAGAATGGCCCGCATGCAGCCCAGATCTCAATTATGTTGAGCATTTATGGGATGAATTAAAAGCTATTCGCCGTCATCCTAGACTTCCAGAAAATTTGTTACAGTTATGGCTCTGGTAGAGGAATATCGGGCTATTCCCCAGGCAAGGATATCACATCTTTATTCGATGCCAAACATATTGCGAGCAGTCGTTGCTGCCAGAGGTAGGCATACCCGCTATTGAATTGTTTAGTTTTGTTGTTAATTTTATTTTGTTTTATTAATTTTAGTGCGTTTGATATTTTGAATTAAAAAAACCTTCAAAGCAGTGTTTTTATTTACAGCTCTCACTCGGATAATTCAAAAAACAGAACTTTAGCAATACCTCCAGGATAATACAAAAGGAGTATAAAACAAAATCAGCCCTCAAATTTTTCTATATAATTTTTTAAACTTGGGAGAAAATACAGCGCTTTCATTCACCCCCGTATAATGCCATCTAAGCAAAAAAAATTGTCACCGGAATAGTAACAAACCACATCAATGTATGTACCTACAAACTGATGCAAGAATCTTGAAAATCGGAGTACAAAAATAAGAAAGTTATAGATTGTCAAACTTAATCAATAATTTTGGGTGGCGGAATTTTGTGCCGGTGAGTGTATTATAAATACAAAAATGACCATCACAGTTCGGAGTCATGGAATAGTTATTAACAAATAAGTCAAAAACAGCAGTGTTTTCCTTTAAATCGCTATAGGTAAAAATAACCTATTTAAATATATTATTTAGGGTATTCACCTTTTAGTAGATGGATAAAGATTTAAAATTGCAGTTTTCTATTTTTTGGTCAGATCATTTGTTGTTACATAATATGTAAATTGCAAAATTAGGCTAAAATTTTTAAAATCAAAAAATTGCTGCAACTTTCTCAAAAATAAACTTACGACTTAGATGTTGCATGAAAAGTTAAGTCAAATAGGCTTTATAATGCTCAAAAAATTTCAATACGATTATTTAATTAGTTTAAATTTTATTCAATTTGTTTATCCCTCAGAGTGTTAAAATGTTATTGGACAGCTTTGATATAATGGACTGTAATACATTAAAAACTTTTTGTATTGAACTAAAAAAATTACTTACAATTGCTAAAAATTAAAATTATAATAATGACAATCACTTTGACAATTATGTTGTGTATTTTTTTATGCTTGTTTTTTTGGTCATTGATTAAGTGCGGAATTGTCTATTCAGTAATAAATAATATTTTCTTCCAGTTATTGTTCCGAAAATAATATTGATACAGCGATTCTGCTGATTTCTGCACATGAAATAACAAGACTTATTATATATTTTCAATATAGTTAAAAAAATCAATCAAAAGTAATTTTCACCATTGAAAAAAATTTTTTTTATTGCAAAATGATTTTACGAATGTTGTGTCATTTTTGGTCTATAAATAATTTGAATAACTTTGTTAATATTGACTGTACATAGGCTAAATACACTTTAGTATTTGAAAAACTGGTATTTTGCAGGAATTTTCAGAAAAAATTTCGCCCAGGCCAATAAGGATCAAAATTGCCAACTTTTTTTATTTAATTCACAGTTACTTTTCGATATATAAAATTCTCCTGTCACAGTGTTAGTTACCATACTGCTCCGAAACGTCTTGGCCGATTTTTATCAAATTTTACACATATATTCTGTAGTAATCAAAATAGCTTGTATTCTATTTTTCATACACTTAAGAAAAAGTCGATGTGGTTCATTATGGAGAGAAGCATGAGTTAAGTGTTAGACAGTTAGCTGAAAAATTTGGAATTCCAAAACCTCAAGCCACTGAAATGTTAAAACATAAAAGTGATTTAATCAATCAGTTTTTTGAGAGCGGAAACCTGGGAGCGAAAAGAAAATTTTTGAAAACCGATGATACTGCATTAAGCCTATAAATAATTGTTTTCGATTGGTTTTTGTGAAGTGAGGGCTAAAAATATTCTTGTTTCTGGTAAAATTATTCAAGAAAAGGCATTAGAAGTTGCAAGGGAACTAAGCGTTGATATGAAAGCTCCTAGTGGATGGCTCGAGAAATTTTGTAAACGACACAATATTTCCTTAAAATCTGTATGTGGCGAAACTGGCGAAGCAGCTGCTGTAGATTTATTAGTAGTTTTTAACTGGAAGGAAAACTACTCATTTTAATGATAGCATAGGTAGGTAATATCCGCGAGACATTGTTAACGCAGATGAGACGGGAATATTTTTTAGAGTTTAGAACATTACCCAAGAAAACTTATACACTGAAAGGAGAAAGGTGCAATAGAGGCAAGGCTTCTAAAGATAGGATCACAATTCTATTTTGTACCAATATGATATTTTTATATAAGAATGCACAGAGAAAATCGAAAAGTTCAATAATCAATATTCTTAGAAAATGCTGCGTGGTCATCCACAATTTGTGTTATGTAATATTAAACAAGTATCCCTTTTTACATATACATATATACATGCACTTATTTTTAAAAAATTTAAGTCAACATATTTTTTTCTGAAGACTAAGTTTTCACTCTAATGGCATATAGAATAACATAATCTTACTCTACATCCCACCAGACTGAAAACAATGGGAACCTTCTCTGGTTACACCTCCGAGGCTTCTACAATTTGCAAGCCATACGGATGCTGAGACTAAGGAAGATGAGGGAATTTTACAATTTATAATTCACGTCATATCTGCTCAGCGCGGTAAAGTACCAACGAGAATGGTTCCCTTAGTACTCCAATGAGAGTAAACATGTAAATAAAAAATGAATAGCCATTTTCAATTTCGTTGCAAAACGAAAATACAGCCAGCCGCACCATATTCTAGTCCAATCAGAGAGTGCAGCAAGCATCTCTACCGGTTTCGAAACTTATTAGTCTCTCATCAGGAGGCACATATGCTGCTCTCTCTGATCCAACCAAAACAAACCCCGGCGTGCAGTCCCGGATTGCAACGAACGAGATGGCATAGATGCCCTAGCGGCTACTGCTAGCAAAAGACTAAATTTTCACTCTAATGGCATATAGAATAACATAATGTTACTCTACATCCCACCAGATTGAAAACAATGGGAACTTTGTCTGGTTACACCTCCGAGGGTTCTAACGTTTGCAAGCCATACGGAAGCAAGCCATACGGATTTTGCTAGCAGTTGCCGATAGGGCATATACGCCATTTCGTTCGTTGCAATCCGAGACTGCACGCCGGGGTTTGTTTTGGTTGGATCAGAGAGAGCAGCATATGTGCCTCCTGATGAGAGACTAATAAGTTTCGAAACCGGTAGAGGTACTTGCTGCACTCGTGCGTTTATATTTTCGTTTTGCAACGAAATTGAAAATGATTATTCATTTTTGATTTACATGTTTACTCTCATTGGAGTACGAAGAGAACCATTCTCGTTGGAATTTTACCGCGCTGAGCAGATGGGACGTGAATTATAAATTGTAAAATTCCCTCATCTTCCTTATTCTCAGCATCCGTATGGCTTGCAAATTGTAGAAGCCTCGGTGCTGTAACCAGAGAAGGTTCCCATTGTTTTCAGTCTGGTGGGATGTAGAGTAACATTATGTTATTCTATATGCCATTAGAGTGAAAACTTAGTCTTTTGCTAGCAGTTGCCGCTAGGGCATCTATGCCATTTCGTTCGTTGCAATCCGGGACTGCACGCCGGGGTTTGTTTTGGTTGGATCAGAGATGGCAGCATATGTGCCTCCTGATGAGAGACTAATAAGTTTCGAAACCGGTAGAGGTGCTTGCTGTAGGGGAGCGTTGGACAAAACGGGATACCATTCTTGTTTATTTTTATTACGGAAAAAATGTTAAAGAAATTATCATATTATTATTTTTTATAGGTATAACATTTATTAAAGCACACAAAAAACATATTTTTAGCTATTTTTAATGACTGGAAAATGGTAAAAAAAATGTTATTAAAGTCTTAAACATCCCGTTTTAGCATACCACGGTTGGATAAAACGGGATAGGTTCACAATATTTAATTTTTTGCATAAAATTATCTAAAAAGTATAATTAAGTAGACATAAGACTGCAAAACAAAATTTACCTTTGAAAAAAAAATATCTTCAGTAGTCAGAAACTTAAAAGTGGGCCTTTTTATGTTTTATTGCAAAATAGGAAATAAGACCTTTTCTTTAGGACTAGTACGTATATCAGAACAAAAGTCACATATAAATATGTTGTTCTTTTCTGCAGTATGAGAACACGCTTTACCGCTGTTTAAAAAAATAATAGGCCAACAAATAAATAGGTGGATAAAACGGGACATAAGAAATTGTATCCCATTTTATCCAACTTATAAGTGTCCCGTTTTGTCCAACTCCGACATTTTTCAAAACAAAAATGGCTCCTGCCTAAACCTGAAAGTAAAATTAGATAGACTACACTTGAGAATATTCGTTAATGAGTGCTTAGTTAAATATAATAGTCACCGAAATTATATGTTTATATTTGTAGGCAATATAATGTAGAAAACAATGCACCTAAAAGTACAAAGTACCAAAAAAATAGAGTCAAACAATTCTAAACACAACAACTTTTCATCAAATACTGGCATCGAGGTAAAACGAACTGAGAATGTTAAAATGACGACTGAGAACAAGTTTTCGTCGTTGTCCGATTGATAGCAGCACTAGTTGGGTCTCTAGGCTAGGTATCCCATTTTATCAGACTATCCCGTTTTATCCAACTCTCCCCTACTCTCTGATTGGACTAGAATATGGTGCGTCTATATTTTCGTTTTGCAACGAAATTGAAAATGGTTATTCATTTTTGATTTACATGTTTACTCTCATTGGAGTACGAAGGGAACCATTCTCGTTGGAATTTTACCGCGCTGAGCAGATGGGACGTGAATTATAAATTGTAAAACTCCCTCATCTTCCTTAGTCGCAGCATCCGTATGGCTTGCAAATTGTAGAAGCCTCGGAGATGTAACCAGAGAAGGTTCCCATTGTTTTCAGTCTGGTGGGATGTAGAGTAACATTATGTTATTCTATATGCCATTACAGTGAAAACTTAGTCTTTTGCTAGCAGTTGCCGCTAGGGCATCTATGCCATTTCGTTCGTTGTAATCCGGGACTGCACGCCGGGGTTTGTTTTGGTTGGATCAGAGATAGCAGCATATGTGCCTCCTGATGAGAGACTAATAAGTTTCGAAACCGGTAGAGGTGCTTCCTGTAGGGAAGCGTTGGACAAAACGGGATACCATTTTTGTTTATTTTTATTACGGAAAAAATGTTAAAGAAATTATCATATTATTATTTTTTATAGGTATAACATTTATTAAAGCACACAAAAAACATATTTTTAGCTATTTTTAATGACTGGAAAATGGTAAAAAAATGTTATTAAAGTCTTACACATCCGGTTTTAGCATACCACGGTTGGATAAAACGGGATAGGTTCACAATATTTAATTTTTTACATAAAATTATCTAAAATGTATAATTAAGTAGACATAAGACTGCAAAGCAAAATTTACCTTTGAAAAAACAATATCTTCAGTAGTCAGAAACCTAAAAGTAGGCCTTTTTATGTTTTATTGCAAAATAGGAAATAAGACCTTTTATTTAGGACTAGTACGTATATCAGAACAAAAGTCACATAAAAATATGTTGTTCTTTTATGCAGTATGAGAACACGCTTTACCGCTATTTAAAAAATAATAGGCCAACAAATAAATAGGTGGATAAAACGGGATATAAGAAACTGTATCCCATTTTATCCAACTTATAAGTGTCCCGTTTTGTCCAACTCCGACATTTTTCAAAACAAAAATGGCTCCTGCCTAAACCTGAAAGTAAAATTAGATAGACTACACTTGAGAATATTCGTTAATGAGTGCTTAGTTAAATGTAATAGTCACCGAAATTATATGTTTATATTTGTAGGCAATATAATGTAGAAAACAATGCACTTAAAAGTACAAAGTACCAAAAAAATAGAGTCAAACAATTCTAAACACAACAAATTTTCATCAAATAGTGGCATCGAGGTAAAACAAACTGAGAATGTTAAAATGACGACTGAGAACAAGTTCTCGTCGTTGTCCGATTGATAGCAGCACTAGTTGGGTCTCTAGCCTAGGTATCCCGTTTTATCAGACTATCCCGTTTTATCCAACTCTCCCCTACTATCTGATTGGACTAGAATATGGTGCGTCTATATTTTCGTTTTGCAACGAAACTGAAAATGATTATTCATTTTTGATTTACATGTTTACTCTCATTGGAGTACGAAGGGAACCATTCTCGTTGGAACTTTACCGAGCTGAGCAGATGGGACGTGAATTATAAATTGTAAAACTCCCTCATCTTCCTTAGTCGCAGCATCCGTATGGCTTGCAAATTGTAGAAGCCTCGGAGATGTAACCAGAGAAGGTTCCCATTGTTTTCATTTTGGTGGGATGTAGAGTAACATTATGTTATTCTATATGCCATTAGAGTGAAAACTTAGTTTTTGCTAACAGTTGCTGCTAGGGCACCTATGCCATTTCGTTCGTTACAATCCGGGACTGCACGCCGGGGCTTGTTTTGGTTGGATCAGAGAGAGCAGCATATGTGCCTCCTGATGAGAGACTAATAAGTTTCGAAACCGGTAGAGGTGCTTGCAGCACTCTCTGATTGGACTAGAATATGGTGCGGCTGTATTTTCGTTTTGCAACGAAATTCAAAATGATTATTCATTTTTGATATTTTTTTCTCTTCAACGGCCATCTCCTTTAAACGGAGACTTTATGCGGAACGACTACTGCCCGTTCAAGGGAGAGTTCACTGTATCTTCCAATCAAGTCGTCCCAAAAACGCAACTCATAAATGTTAGCAATATCATTTTAAAAGCCCGTACTTAAAAATGTATAATATTAATATGAATGAGTAAGATAAAAACTAAATTATTAGAATTTTTTACCAAGTAAAAAAAACAATACTTGTTAAGTTTATTAATGTTTTGTATTATGAGAACGATTTCTGAACTAGAAATCGAAACATCAAATAAACATAAAACTAATTTTTAAGTAAAGTTAACTTAGTGCCAAAATATTTATTAACATTTTTATATGTACTTAAAAAAATTATAAATTTATTGTATAAATGTATTGACCAAATTCATTATGTACATTACCAACGTTTAAGACGTTCTATCTACTGATCTTCTCGTGCGTATATAGTCCAAGTAATGAAGCTTAAAATAGGACAAAACCTCGCCAAAACCAAATTTTTACAGAATGGATCGATTTGCTTGAAAATTTAGGAATAAGTAGTGGATAGTCCCAGGATCAAAATCTATATCATGCCAAAAGGAGTTTTTGCCATGGGGTGGTTGCCACCCCATTTCGGGGTGGAAATTTTTTATTATATTTTAATCGCAAAAGTTGGTAAAAACGTTTATTCTAAGCGAAAAGCGTTCTATACATTTTTTTGATAAAATTGATAGTTTTCGATTTATTCGCTATCGAAAGTGTTAGTTTTATATCGAAAAAAGTTTTCGTATTATCAAAATAACTTTACTTAACAAAAATGTACCTTTTGAAAAAATAAACGAAACCGTTTATTTTTAATTTTCTTAAGACCAACAGTAATCGAGTTATATTTTATTATATCTTGGCTCCTCTTCGTCGAATGCTAAATATTGTAGTTTCAAAGTCAAAAGACGGGAAAACTATGCATTTTTCGAGGACAGCTTGTTCAAACTAATTTAAAGTACTTAAAAATATCTATCTCCAGAAATAAAAGAAAGTCTCTAGCTCAAAAATTAAGTGACTTCTAATGAAAAGAATGTCAGTCCCCATTTTTTCAGCGAGAAAATGATCGCGAGCAACCCCTTAATGACCACCCTAATTAAAATTGGTCATTAACCTTATTTGGTCTTTTTATTTAAGTATTATTAAGGGGGGGTATGGTTTGAAATCAACATATCAAGCACATTTTTGTGAATTTTTTTCGACGCTATGGTAGAATTATTTTATTTTTAAATTAAATAAATATATTAAGGTGAAACAGTAGCGATCAACAGGTAGCGAAAACGCGTTCCAAGATTGCGGCTGTAATTTTGAATATTTTTTCGAGATATTTGGCACACGTATTCGTAATATAATAAATAATGGCGGTACAGAGCCCAATTTGAAAAATATATTAATATGTGGAAATTACACTGTAATTAAATACAACATTAAAAAAACGAGCCTGTACCGCCATTAAGAAGAACAAAAAAATACACTTTCTTCAAATAAACTTTTTTATCCGATGCCTAGATTTTGTGTCATTTTGGAACTAGTAATGAAATAAAAAATTTTAGTAGTTCCAAAATGACACAAAACCTAGGCATCGGAAAAAAAAGTTTATTTGAAGAAAGTGTATTTTTTTGTTCTTTACAGAGTAATTTCCACATATTAATATATTTTTCAAATTGGGCTCTGTACCGCCATTCTTTATTATATTACGAATACGTGTGCCAAATATCTCGAAAAAATATTCACAATTACAGCCGCAATCTTGGAACGCGTTTTTGCTACCTGTTGATCGCTACTGTTTCCTCTTAAGTACAATTCAAAGAATATTTAAGAAAAAATTTAATCCAAAATATTGAAAAATAAGCCATTGGCGACAAATATTGGCAGGCAGCTCACAAAAAAATGGATTTTGCGGTGGACATCAGAACTCATCGCTGGATCATACGAAACAAAAAATTCAAAAAGATTTAATTAGCTTATGAGTTTCACGAGGTAACAACGTCGAGTTTTTTTATTTTTACTGATTTTTGAATTTTTGGTATCACTCAGAAGTCAAAAATACGAAATTTTTGATAAAAATTTTGTCAAAACCAACAGATTTAATATTGCTGAACAAAAACTAAGCACAAAACGAAAAATATCTCGACGTTGTTACCTTGCCAAATGTCTAAATAAAATCTGTGCAAAATTTCAGGTAGATTGGTCAAGTAGTTTTTCAGTTACAATGTCCACATTTGAAAAAGCAGTTTTGAGAAAAATGCGTTTAAAGTTTTGACAACTGCATCTTCATCTTCTTATTTGTCTGCCAAATCGTAAAGTGATGAACATTGGAATATGTTTTTTGAATTGTGGAATAATCTAGAAAAGAGAAGGCGAACAGTTGTTTAACGTTTCTCACTACGCTCAAGCGTGCTGGCGCGAAGCCGCGGCAAAGCGAGTCGAAGGTAGGGATATTCAACACCCTGTATCTCCGGTAATTTTACTCCAATTATTTTGAAATTTTCAGAGAGTATTCTTGAAAGTATGCACTTTTATTTGAAATAAATAAAAAAAATTAAATATTTCAAACCATACCCCGTCCCCCCCCCCTTAATAGGTTCTAGAAGTTTGACCCGCTTAGAATGATTAGTTTAAAAAAAATGGAGTTAAAAGCGAATAACGAATTTTTGTAGTTTAGAAAAAAATGGCCTTTTCTTCAGAATAGCAAGATTAGCATCAGAGATACGTAATTTCCAAGAATCTCATTTGAAAAAAAAAATTACGGCAAAAATTGAGTGAGCTATTGACAATTAAAACTTGCAATAACATGCAAAAACCACCTTTACCAACCCTTTCAAATTCACCTCTTTCTGCGACTGAGGATTTTAAAAATATTTAATATTAATAGGCATATTATACCTTGTAAAAACCTACAAAATTATTTTTTACCAAACTTTCTAAGATAAAAAATTAAAAAGTTACGGTTACAACATCAATACATTTTTTTGAAAAAAAAAAGGAGAAATCCAATTGGAAGCATAATATTGTAAGTTGGCGGTATTTTTAGTCATTGGCCTTATAGATTCTTATTTATTTATGTATTATTAATAGATTCTAGAAGTTTGACTGGCTTAGAATGATTGGTTTTTATAAAACTGCAGTTAAAAGCGAATAACGAATTTTTGTAGTTCTTGTAGAATAGAAAGAATAGCATCAGAGATACGAAAAAATGTTTTAATATAAAATTGTAGGTTATTTAATTACCAAGAACTTGGTTTGAAAAAATTGAGTGAATGGTAAATGAGTATATCGAAAAATATTTATTTTTCTGTACAAAAACTAACACTTTCGATAGCGAATAAATCGAAAACTACTAATTTTAAAAAAAAATGTATAGAACATTTTTTGCTTAGCATGAATGTTTTTATCAATTTTTGGGATCAAAATATAATAAATAATTTCCACCAACACGATGGGGTGGCAACCACCAACATGGCAAAAGCGCCTTTCGGAATCATATAGATTTTGATCCTTGGACTATCCACTACTTTTTCTCAAATTTTCAAGCAAATCGATCAATTCTGTAAAAATTGCGAGGTGAAAAGCTTCGGTTCCTGGCCTAATACGCGAAGGGATTTCAATAATAGACAAAATCCCCAGCTAAAACGTAAATTTCACACCGACCTTGCTGCTTCGCTTTCTCTAAGGATTAATCGTGTAGCTATTGCAATCAATTAGAACAGAAACGTCTTTTTAACTATTTAGAGCGATTTGGGTCGAAATTAATCACTCTCCAGACCACTCAGTAGTTTATTAAAATGGTGGTAATCCACCAGAGAATACAGAGCCCTTAAACGGAGTTGCTTCTACAACGCCCTTAAACTGACTTGCTTCGTTCGGAATCATAGCGGAAAGAACATGAAAATTTGATGTGTAGTAAGAGAAGATTAATAAGATTGTCTTTGTATATCACCCATTGTAGTCCAGATCTGTTTCGAGATGGACGTTGAGACTGTCTTATTTTTTTTTTGCAGAACTATTTTTTTGCAGAAATTGCTTGAAAATAACTCAAATAATAATATTTGAGTTATCCTCCCTCTCAAAAAGGTCCGGAGCATTGTTTAAATAATCAAAATGTCAAAAAATGAAGGAAAAATTCGATTTTTCTCTTCGTTTTTTGATTATAACTTTAAAAGTATTCATTTCCAAGAAAAGTTGTACTGACATAAAAGTTGCATAATTAAAATTCCTACAATATAGAACTGGTTAAATATTTAAAAAATAGTCATCCTTGTTGCAAAATAGCAATAATTGCGAAAAAACCATACAAAAACAAGTATTCGCATTTTACGTTTTTCAACCATTTATGCTACACTTAGGACAGTAAAACAATACTGTAAATTTCATTAAGATCGGTTTAATAGATTTTGCAAAATAAATTTTGCAATCCAGCTTTCGCAAAAAAAAATTCATTTTTTCAAAATGTTACAGGATTGAAAATAAAGCAGATAGCAAGTTGAAATCTTTTTGCGTATAGAAGTGTACTGTACCTTTCATTTGCAATTTGCAAAATTCAAATCGATTAACTACCACGGCGCCAGAAATTTTTTAAATAAACATTAATTATTCGTGCTACGCGCAGGACAGCGGATAGTTTGCTCTGATTGGGCATTCCAATGACCTTTGATAATGATTGATATATTTTAATTTTTATTACATTTCGATATAAATAAATAAATTTGTTTATTGCAAAATAAAAACACATACTCTATCCTTTGAAATAACACTTATTTAGCAAAAACGTTCTTTGTTCATATATTTTAACTTAGAGAATAAAAGTTTATTATTTTAAACATATGCAATTGTTTAAAAAAATATTTCACAAACAATAATAAAATTGGTTTGATTTTTGTGGAATTAAAATATTAAAATACAACAAAATATAGAGTACGAAAATAATATATTAGATAAAGATTTGAAGAAATTTTGGTGGAAATCGAACACCGCTGCCCTGTGCGTAGCACCAAAAATTAATGTTTATTTAAAAAATTTCCTGACGCCGTGGTAATCAATCGATTATAATTTTGCAAATTGCAAATGAAAGATACAGTACACTTCTATAAGCAAAAAAAATTCAACTTGCTATTTGCTTTATTTTCAGTCCTGCAACATTAAAAAAATGAATTTTTTTGCGAAAGCTGGATTGACAAATTTATTTTGCAAAATCTGTTAAACCGATAACTGGTTGAAAAACATAAAATGCGAACACTTGTTTTTGTATGTATTTTTTTCGCAATTATTGCTATTTTGCAACAAAGGTGACTATTTTTTAAAATTTTTAACCAATTCTATACTGTAGGAAATTTAATTACGCAACTTTTATGTCAGTACAACTTTTCCCAAAAGTGAATAGTTTTAAAGTTATAATCAAAAAATCAATAAAAAATCGAATTTTTCCTTCATATTTTGTTATTTTGATTATTTAAACAATGTTGCGGACCATTTTGAATGGGAGGATAACTCAAATATTATTATTTGAGTTATTTTCAAGCAATTTCTGCAAAAAAAAATTGATTCAGCTCTCAACGTCCATCTCAAAACAGATGCGCCCTGGACTATATTATGTTAAGTGAGATGTGTCGGTACTATTTAAATGGATATTGGTCAAGTTTAAAGAAAAACAACGCTAAAGAATGTAAAGATAAGAGAACAATAAGTGTAATGAGTCATTTCTTGATATTATTTCTAACTAGATGAAAATGCGAGCACTATCATAACGAAAACTTTGTTTATTTACGTATTTAAATTCATAATAATGGAAAATTCCTGTTATGAAAAGTTGTTTAGAATTAAAAATTATGTTTTAATGTGCAATTATATCATTCTAATTTAATTGTTGTGAACTATAAAGGTACTTTACTCTTGATCGAAATTCATATTTTTATATACCTACCTCGTATTAAATTAATAAAATTTGATATGATGGTTGCATCATAAATCTTAGACCATAAAGAGCTTTTTAAAAAGAATAACTTTTCTTCGTCAAAGTAAAAATAAAAGAGTTATAAATGAAAATGATGTTGGTACCTATTTATAATTTGAGAAAAATTTTCAAATATTTTTTTCCATTAGAAGCATGTAATTGCATATATCAGAACATACTTTTTTATTCCAAACAACATTTCATAATAACAATTTTCAATATTGTGAAATAAATAAAGACACTTTACTCTTTAGTGAAATTCATATTTTTTGACATACCTCGTATAATATAGATACAATTTGATATCTGATAGTAGTCCATTCTTTCACGGTTTTTGCTCTAAATTTTAAAGAACCACTTGGATTGACATGAAATTTGGCATACTTATAGCTTACAAACCAAAGAAAAAAAGTGATATTGTGCCGATGTGTGCTTTTGCCCTGGGGGTGACTTTCACCCCCAGGGGGTGACTTACCCCAGGGTGAAAAGTCCCCAGGGACTTTTTACTTATGTTGTGTTTATATGATCTGTAAGTTTCATCGATTCAAAGTGCTTATTTTTGAAAAAATTTGGTTTCAAATAAAAATATTTAAAAATTTTAATTTTGAAAAATATGCTTTTTTTCAAAATAACTTAAAAATTGTTAGAGATACCAAAAATCTCGAAAAACAAAAAAGGTCAGATTTGCTTTTCTGAATATCATGTATTTTTTTGTTTTTCTGTTAGACAAAAATTGATTAAGATTTGGTGTTTCAAAATTTGCATACATTCGTGATCAGTGACTCGTTCAACCCCTTTTAACTACAGCCCTTTCAATAATAAGGACTTTGAACCGATAAAACTTACAGATCATATAAACAATATATATACGAGTCAAAAAACTTGTGAAGTCGTAACGATTAAGTTCATTTAAGATACTAATTAGGGGGTGATTTTCTCGATTTTTTACCAAAACCAAAAGGGACTAACTTTATTTTGAGCGTAACTTGTTTAATTTTGATGCTAGAAATTTTTTTTATAAAACAAAAATAAAGAATTTTATAAACACTTTAAATAAGTTGTAATGAATTTTCTCCGTAATGTGCTTCATTTTTGGTTATTTCACGTTAAATTATTCCATTTGGAATTTGACGAATATGAACCTATTTTTTATTAGCTATGACTCTGCTTCTGCTAGGTGTAGAGACGTGATATATACACCATTTTTTAAAAAAGTTTACAGGCTATATTTTTGCTACGAATTTTTTTTCGACAAAATACTTACTATTTGAGTTATTTTCGAAAAACCGTTTAAAAGCGTGGTTATTTTGTTGAAAAAATGAACATATTCACTGCCAAATAACTCGAAAAGTATTGACTTAGTGAAAAAACTCTATAGAACAAAAGTTACTTAAAATTAGCCAGTTTATTCATTTCCTGACTTTCTTTGGACGAATATTTTTTCACCCCCAAGAGGGGGTGAAAACCACCCCCAGGGCAAAAGCACATATCGGCACAATATCACTTTTTTTCTTTGACTTGTTAGCTATGTGTATGCCAAATTTCATGTCAATCCAAGCGGTTCTTGAAAATTTAGAGATTTTGCAATATTTTACCGTTAAAGAACGGACTATAGCTGAATCTTAGGTTTTAGGCCATGCAGAACTTTTTATGGAGAATAACTTTTTTCCGTAAAATTAAAAATAAAAAAGTTTCCCATAAATATATATACACAACTTAAGTGACACCCTGTATATAATATGGACATATGGTGGCTCCTGGCTTCTGAGCCACCTTAGATAATTAGGGGTTGGTTACCCCCGACCATAAGGGTTGATATAGTAAATAACTCTCACAGTTAATACATTTATTTATACGTGGAGTATTCAACGGTAAGTAGCTGGTGGTATACTATTTGCTTAATGTGATGTGACTCGCTGGAATCTCAACTACTAATTTATTTATCTGTTCCCCGTGAAGGTATAATTAAAGGTCGATTGTTTTGTTTTATGTTTTGGTAAGCAAAAGTGAGAGTGATTAAAAATGCTGACTGCTAACAAACATACATTGATTATTATTGCAACTTGACCTTGTATCAAATACTAGCATGTATCGATGTGGTAATCTAGGTTAATCGTATTTATTAAAAACAAACATATTTGTTTTTACCACGGGCATTTAATTATTAACGAGTTTGTCTTAAGAAGATGTTTACTGAGATGCTGTGTATCCCAACACAGACATAAATATCCAGTGATCCAAAACTATTGTCATTATAGCGGGCTCTGAAGGACAGATATAGATAGCTATACAGTGCATGTATTTGTGGAAGATCCAAGCAGAGAATACATCAGGATAATATATTCTGTGATCCAAATATTTTGTTGTTATGTTAAAGATGTTCAAAATTGTAAGCGTTCCATAGTAACAATATATTATTAAAAAATCACTTTTCCTCTTTTCTCGATTGAGTATTAGTTTTGTTGTACATATAAATTATTACAATCACTGAATTAGTGAAAAAATTATCAGTAGTAATTGCACAAGACCTCTAAAATTATCGAATTTTTCCCGAGTGACACTTTGACAGCTTTAATTTCACGACCCGAATGGGAGTGAAATTATGTCATAGTGTCACGAGGGCAAAAATTCGATAATAATTTTAGAGATTGAGTGCAATTTGTTGCGATTATTTCATGAATAAAACTGTTCAAAACCAAAATTTTATTGTAATTTATTTATGTAAGTACAAACTAGTACAATTAAACACACAGTTTTTATAAATATTTGACGGTTGAAAGTCATCACTTTTATAATTTTTAAAACATTAATTGTCATTAATGTCACCGAATGTATTTTTTCGAATGTCAACGAAGGGCATCAGACGTAATATACTTGACGACGGGATATTATCAAAAATTATCGGGTATAATATCACAAGAGAGTGAGAATGAATTAAAAATAATGCGACAGTTTTTCGAAAATGTGTTGTCTGGCAATAGACACGAGAGCCCGCAGGTCTCGAGTGGCTATTGCCCAATGACAACAAATTTGAGTAAAAATGAAGCATTATTTTCTTATTTATTCTTACTGTCGTGTGATATTCGTAAGATTATTTTTTAATACGTATATTATGGATATTTTATTAAATGTGACAGTTGTCAAAACTAGGAAACTGTTTCCTATTAAACAGAAACAATCTACTTAAAAAAATTCTATCGGTAATTTTCTACAGTAGATAATTCTCAGTATAATTTTAATCTGATTGGACAGAATTAAACACGTGATCAAATATCTTACTATACGATTGGAAGTTAAAATCATTAAAAAATATTCAGTTTAATTTTTATATCTGTCGCTTTCTATTGGTCAGAATCTCCTATGAATGAAATAATCACATTTATTAACTGAATTAATAATTTGCAATTACATATACAAATAACAGTTATCCAAGAACATTCAAAAGCCATCTCTTTAAGTTAATGATGACGATGACATTTTTAAATAGAATGACATTCTAGTACCTAATGTTTACAAATCCATACCAGTGTGAATTTTATTACACGTAATTTGCCGTGTAAAGACAGAAAAAGTAGGGATAGGATAGCCGTAAAATATTTGCGAATTATGTACCTATGGCCTTAATAAAGTAACCAATATGTTTCTTTAATTTGGCGAAAAATGTAATTACTGATGTAGTATACGCTCTGAGCTTCGCTGGTGTCGCTCCTAGTGGATTACTAATGGAACTTTCAGCGGTAATTTTTAAATTTATTATTTAATTGTTATCGCTTAATATTTACAACGCAAAAAAGTAATTAAATTGTAATCGATTTTTTAAAGATTTTGCTAATCATTTTAACGTTCTATTAATGAAATATTAATTTCTTACTTCGGATACGTTCACAATTATCGTGTAGATGGCGCTTAGATTAATTTATAATTACATATTACGAAATTTAAAAAAAAATTAAATTCAGTATTTAAAACGTAAGTATATTTAAGGTAAAAATATACACCACAGCTTTGACCAACTAATATTATTTCCTACTAATGTTTTTAATTTCAATGTTTTAAATTAATCACTTTGACATTTATGTCAAAAGATGGAAGCAAGCCATGTTTTTAATTTAACATGTTGATGGAAGCAATTAACATGTTGATGGTTGAAGTGGAAGCAAGCCTTGCTAATTAGCGGCTAAATCTGTGAGTAGAACTTTTTACTTTAAAATGTACATAAACTAACAAAAAAAGTTTTAGAAAAATAAGGGCTCGTTTGGATTTTTCCGAAACAATGCAAGTTTTCGTTCTTTTAATATTGACTCCCCTCATAATTTAATTGCATATTTTGGTTAATAATAAATGTTATTAAGAAGATATTAAATTTTTTTTTTTGCCTTTCTGGCAGTGCGGGCTATAAAGTGCACTTTATGACCCGCACGTGCAATAAGTGTGCAAGTGCAATAAAAACAATAATAATGAACTAGTATGACATAATAGTATATTATGCAACTAGCATTTAATGATGGTCATTATGAAGCAAGTATGAAGGTTACGAAACGAGCCGTATGTGGCGAGTTTCGTATAGAGTACGAGCTTTATAATGATAATTAAATGCAAGTTGTATACACTATTTTTTCTATGATCATTCACAACAAAAAAATATATTCAAATTTATTAATTTTGTATCGCAAACAAATTAAGTAGTTTGTCAGTTTGACAGTTTGTTTACATATTGAGAACTGTCAAAGCGTATGTATTTGACTCGCCATTGATCACTGCGCGTGTACCACCTTTATCTCAAATGCCATATCGCGATTCTATTGGTTAAAAATCTGTATCTTAATGAAAATCTGTATCATAATGAGGTTATGATGTCACAACCTCATACAGGTTGTGACATCATAATTGATATATGAGAATGTATGAATGTAATTGATGTATAAGAATAGAAAAAGTTTTTTTTTAAATAAAATAAAATACCGGGGAAATGGACCAATAAGTTTTCAATTAAAAATCTTTTAGTAATATTTTTAATATTTTTTAATACTGTTAATGTTTATATTAGGCTGAAAACTTTGCCTTTTTTTGTTGTTAACTACTAGCCATTAATTTAGTGTCTAATTTTGTCGTGACAAATTCTAATTCTGACATCGACGACAGACGCTTAATAATAATTGCATATCTCACAAATTCGTTAGTTTGAACGTCGGTGTAAGAAGTCAACATTAAGCTGTTCCATCATTCAACCATTTATGGTTTCCAGTTTCCTTTATCCCCATTATTATGATGTCACATTTTCTGAAACTTTTTAACTCATTTACACTAAATACTATCTACCATTAACTGGAATTTTGATGTAGATTAACACATGTAATCTGAATGTTACCCAAAGAGAGATTGAAATTAGAGAATTACATCGTAATTGGGCAATATACCTTCCAACGAAGCCAACGATTAAGAGGCAGATTAATGAGATGAGATTAAGTAATAGCATCCAAGGGGGTTTACTATCGTCATTTAGATTATCATTTGGAAAGCGAAATGGCTAATCAGAGAATCCCAGATATCAAATTTATGTTTTTAACAATATGTTACATATTTACAACGGTACTCAAAGTTAGGTTGTTTTAATTAAGAGGCTAAACAAAAAGGCTAAACATTGAGGCATTCGAGAGGTGAAGCTACAGGAGAATGTGGAAAATACCGTGGACAGAAATAGTAACAAATTAAGATGTTTTACTGAAGATGGGGAAGGAACGCGAAGTCATGAAAACCATACAAACGAAAAAACTGGAATATCTAGGCCACATAATAAGAGAAGAAAATTACTCTCTGCTAAGACTCATAATACAAGGAAAATCTCGGGAAAGAGAAATGTGGGACGTAGGAGGAATTTCTCGTTGAGAAATTTAAGGAAGTGGTGTGGGTGCAGTTCAATACAGTTGTTCAGAGCTGCAGCCAACAAATTTAAGATTGCAGTGATGGTAGCCAACCTCCGATAGGAGACAGTACTGTAAGAAGAAGAAGAAATTAAGAGGCTACATCAGCGCATCATCACCAGCGCATCATAGTGCCTTTTTATTCAAAATTTATTCTTACGTATCATAATTATTATGGTTCTTATAGCGACCGTAAATTGTTAATTAACAATTTAATTGTTGCTAAACTATTTATTCAATTTCCATCAGCTTCTGGAAATATCATCTATACCAATTACCTAAAATTTTAATTGAAAATTAAAGATTTTTTTGGAAA
This sequence comes from Diabrotica virgifera virgifera, assembly GCF_917563875.1. Classification (NCBI taxonomy): domain Eukaryota; kingdom Metazoa; phylum Arthropoda; class Insecta; order Coleoptera; family Chrysomelidae; genus Diabrotica; species Diabrotica virgifera. The sequence goes on from NC_065446.1 coordinate 45,120,304, forward strand.
AACCTGCATTTTCCGAAGAACATTTTCGTCAAAGTAAATCGGGAAAAACATTTCTCTATGCAGAATTTAATGACGGTGAATTTTTATTTGAGTATTTTTGGTGTAAAGTTAAAATATTTGGAGTTATAGAGCAATATTTGAAAAAAAAAACAAGATTGGGGGTGCCATTTTGTTTATAAAAAAAGTACCACACTATCTGCGGATTTTGCATACTTATATTATTAATATATACAATCCTAAGATTCGATTCCAGCAATCAAATTGCTGGTAACTAACTGTTCCTTGTATTTTGCTAATTAGCCCATAGTAGAATGTTAACTGAGCTCACACGATTTAAATGATTAGCATGCAAAATTATGATCGAGACATCAAAGGTTTTCAAACATGATGATCAGCACTACCATGCTCAGACTCAGACGGGAATTTTGTGGTTCGCATTCACCTGGAAGGATCTAATCGTTTTCAGTCTACTTCTTTATTGATTTACATTAAACTTTTAGCTGCTAATCCACAATTCACTAGCACTAGGTCTAATCGAATTAGTAGTAAGTTTGTATTTGCATATATTTTTAAAAGTAGTAGGTAAATAAATAAAAAAGATACCTGCAGCATGAATACTGTTTAATCGGACTAGTTTATCAATTATAGACCAGGGAGTATCTGTTCTAAAACTCCTTCATTTGGGTAAAACGCATACGATCCTATTTTTTGCTTTAATCGCTTCGAAATATTATTACAAATGATAATTTCACTTCAGGAGTCTTCAACTTAGTGTGCTAAACTTTTTATTAAACAATTTGTTAAAAAAACTAGGAAAATTTCATTTATCTACTCTATCTCATATCGCAGGTCCAAAACAAGAATGACGTAACTGCAAATTTTGTCAATTCCTATTTATTGCGAAATTAACTCCTAAATTACTAATACTATTTACAGACGATAGATAAATAAGCGACAGAACTGTAACTATGTGCTGAGCCACTACAGGGTACTTGCGTCGTTATTGAAATATACACCATTTTAGACCTTGTTTCAGATGAATAATAACGCAACTGTAAATAGAGTTGAAAATAATAAAAAATAATAATAATTTATTCAACAATAATAGGTACAATATTTTTAGATAATTACATATAAAGTGAATAAATCCCGAAGGTCTCCGAGAGGTGTGGATACACCTGTTTCGGTAAATAGGATATAAAATAATAAATAATAACATACTAACGTAAATAACATAAATAGCAACATAATACAATATAATATAATACAATAAATAGATAGGTACGTTTTTTTGTAAATACACAGTTATGTTTTAGTAAATATGATACGTAGAATAAATAATATGATGAAAACAATAAAATAAATACTTAGCTTAACAATAAAGCACGAATAATTAATTTTTTTTTAAACAATTATGTATGGCTCAATTAGTTAGTAATATTTTTGAAGAATGGTGTATATACGCATGTTTTATTAAATATGATAAAAATAATAAGCAAAATAAATCAGTTTAAAACAATATAAAATTTGAAATATAGGTATAAAAATTGGTAGTGACTCTAGAGTTTCATTTATTTTTTTTTGTTTTTTAATGTATGTAAATTTAAGCTACTATAATGATGTCACAAAAATTTCTTGTTTGTTCCATCAGAAATGATTTTAATTTCTTTTTAGATAGAGGAACATTCTTAGTATTTTTGATATCACTGGGGATATGATTATATATTTTTGGGGCTAGAAATAGAAAACTTCTTTGACAGAAGGACTTTGTCATTTTCGGAATCATATAGAGGTGTTTGCCTCTTGTATCATGCTCATGTGATGGTCAATTGTTGTCTGTTTCCATGGTGTGATATTTTAAAGGCACACAAAGAAAGTATAATTGTTTCAAGTCAAATATATTACTATCCTTATATAATCTATCTGTAGAGTGTAGGTGTATGGTTTAGACATAATAATTTTCAGAAATCTTCTTTGTATGATTTCCAGTGGGAGAATGTGTGTTTTCAGAGCGCTTCCCCAAGCCAGTATACCATAACGGAGATGACTTTCTACTAGTCCGTAATATAGTGTGCGAAGGTATATATTAGGTATGTGTTTTTTAAGATGTTTAAACTTATACAGGATAAACTGTAGTTTTTTAATGATATATTTAATGTGAAAGTTCCATTTTAGGTGTGTATCTATAAAAACTCCTAGATATTTAACATTTGTTACGGGTTTAATATAAAAATTTTGTTTATTATGTGATATTTGAAGGGGTTTGAAAAGATCAGTAGTCAAGTTAGAGTTAAATATTGGTAGATAAACAGTTTTCTTAAAATTGATTGTTAGTATTTTGTAGTCAAACCATTCTTTTATTAGTTGTAGATCATATTCTGCTTTTGTTTTTAATTCATACCAATTCTCAGCATCATAAATAATAGCAGTATCATCAGCAAACCCAATTATATGCCCTGTACTCTGTAATGAAAATAATCCATTTATATATAGATTAAACAGGACAGGACCTAATACTGTTCCCTGTGGCACTCCATATGTTATACCTCTTTGTCCGCTTATTACTTCGGAGACCCTTACTACCTGTTGTCTCTCAGAGAGGTAACTTCTAAATAATTGTAAACAGTTGTCTCTTATACCAATTTTCTCTAAAATGGGGGGATTAATTTAAGATAATGAAATTCGGACCAATAGGTATGGAAATAAAAGCCATCATTGTAAGATTAAACGCCATACCGATGCTCCTGGACGGTTACTCCTTATTTAATTACTATTTTGAATATTTAAACATTTTTATATAAATAATGACCATTAGTCTTTACCATCGATAACATTGAAATATTATTGTTCTGAAGCTATTTCTTTGTGGCATTTATGTAATTAACTATTCTAATTGAGAAATAAGTCACAATTTAATTTGAAAAAATTATTTTATTGACGTTTCGATATCCACCTCGGACGTGGTTATCAAAATAAAAAATATTAATAAATTAAACAAAAATGTTGTTGTTGAGTAAAAAAATTTTTCTAATAATTTAATTTAATCTGACTCATTCATATCGGCAATTCAGTCAAATATTATACATTTTAAAGTGGAAGACATTAAAATGATAATGCCAATATTTATGAGTTGCGTTCCTGGGACGACTTTATTGAAAGATAGTTCATTCGATTACATGAAATCAACTTTAACTCAAGAATACCTGTCACAAAAAAAATAATAGCATGTGATCTGTCTTTAAAAAAAACACCACATGCAACGGAGACAACAAAATTCTCGTGTTAGTGATTCCATAGTAAATCACGAGGAAAAACCAGGAAAAAACCTCATGATACTAGTGGATTTAGTCTGCAGTCAATATTAACAAAGATATTCCATTTGTTTATATGCCAAAAATGATTCTACTATAGTAAAATATTTTTGCAATGGTAAAAATGACTTTTATTGAAAGATGAAGTAGTTTTCAATCCTAATAGCAATATTAATAATATTTAAAAATATTAAAATATTACTAAAAGATTTTTAAATTTAAAACTTATTGGTCCATTTTCTTGGTAACACCTCCAAGGCTTCTAAAATTTGCAAGCCAGATGGATTCTGAAGCGAAGAAGACAAGAGGGAATTCAAAAAACTTACAAATCACGACCCCAACTGTTCAGCTAGTAAATTCCAACAGAAAAGGGATCTACTTACTCAAAGAAGTAACGACCAATATAAAAATAAAATAAAAATTCCATTTTTATTCAGTTGCAATGCAAAGGCAAAACAATCTTATTTTTCACTTAGAATACGGAGCGCAATCCAGCACTCTGAATCGACGATTTTCGACTCTTGTTGGAGTCTCATCGGAGAGACGTAGGCCTGCTGCTCCATACTCTAAGTGACCAACACCGAAAGTTTATCCCCCACACCGCAACTAACGTGAATGGACTACTAGGTGACTAGCGTCATCTGGCAATTGAAAGATGAAGTAGTTTTCAATCCTAATAGCAATATTAATAATATTTAAAAATATTAAAATATTACTAAAAGATTTCTAAATTGAAAACTTATTGGTCCATTTTCTTGGTAACACCTCCAAGGCTTCTAAAATTTGCAAGCCAGATGGATGATGAAGCGAAGAAGACAAGACATACGGGGTCGTGAATTGACAAGAGGGAATTCAAAAAACTTACAATGAATTCCCTTGAATTCCCTCTTGTCTTCTTGGCTTCAGCATCCATCTGGCTTGCAAATTTTAGAAGCCTTTGAGGTGTTACCAAGAAAATGGACCAATAAGTTTTCAATTTAAAAATCTTTTAGTAATATTTTAATATTTTTAAATATTATTAATATTGCTATTAGGATTGAAAACTACTTCATCTTTCAATTTCCAGATGACGCTAGTCACCTAGTCCATTCACGTCAGTTGCGGTGTGGGGGATAAATTCTCGGTGTTGGTCACTTAGAGTATGGAGCAATAGGCCTACGTTGTCTCCGATGAGATTCCAACAAGAGTCGAAAATCGTCCATTCAGAGTGCTGGATTGCGCTCCGTATTCTAAGTGAAAAATAAGATTGTTTTGCCTTCGCATTGCAACTGAATAAAAGTGAAATTTTTATTTTATTTTTATATTGGTCGTTACTTCTTCGAGTAACTAGGTACATTTTCTGTTGGAATTTACCAGCTGAACAGAAGGGGTCGTGAATTGTAAGTTTTTTGAATTCCCTCTTGTCTTCTTCGCTTCAGCATCCATCTGGCTTGCAAATTTTAGAAGCCTTGGAGGTGTTACCAAGAAAATGGACCAATAAGATTTCAATTTAAAAATCTTTTAGTAATATTTTAATATTTTTAAATATTATTAATATTGCTATTAGGATTGAAAACTTCTTCATATTTCAATTGCCAGATGACGCTAGTCACCTAGTCCATTCACGTCAGTTGCGGTGTAGGGGATAAACTCTCGGTGTTGGTCACTTAGAGTATGGAGCAGCAGGCCTACGTTCTCTCCGATGAGACTCCAACAAGAGTTGAAAATCGTCGATTCAGTTTTGCCTTCGCATTGTAACTGAATAAAAATTGAATTTTTATTTGACTTTTATTGACTTTTTTTAAATACTTATATTGAAAATATAAGTCTTCTTGTTACATGTGGTATCCGCAGAATCGCTGCATCATTATTATTTTCTAAAAAATAACATTGCAAAAAAAAGCACCGTGGGATAAACAAATTGAATAAAATTTAAACTAATTGACGAACCGTCTTGAAATTTTGTGTGCATTATATGGACTGCCTGACTCAACTTTTCTAAGTTCATTTTCGCCAAAGGTACTTATAGCAAATTTTTTATTTTTGAAATTTTAGCTTTATTTTGCAATTTCCGAAGCAACAAATGATCGGACCAAAATTCAAAAACTGCCATTATATACCTTTGCTCATCTACTAAAATATGAATACTCTAAATAAGATAGTTAATAATTATATTACCCTGTATTTTCTGTAGCGACTTAAATGAAAAAACTGCCATTGTTGACCCTTATTTGTTAATAATTAAAATTTTCGTCCGAACTATGACGGGCATTTTTGTATTTATAATATAGGTATATAGTTCCCAAAAAAACCCATTTGCAACCTGGCTGGTCAAGTGTCACGACACAAACCTTATTTCTCTGGACTAAAAAGGAATCCACATGAATTTTAAAATTTAAAAAAGGGTGCAAATATTGTAGCTGAAAAGTGGTCCATCAACGCTGAGTTTTCTAAAGCTCGTCAGAGAAAGTTTAAACACTATTTTGACGAACTTTGCAATCAATGTTCAATCAACATGAAATTCCCTTTCCTTTTTAACAAATAAAATTATTGTTTTCAATTTCAGTGTTTTGGAACATGCCACTTTGCAAATTTTAAATAATATTGATCTATTAACCCTCCGTTAGTCGCTATCGGTGTCACACACCGACGACAGAATTATTCATTCGGGATTTACAAAATAACTGGTTTTTTCTATCGCCACTTTCTGTACCTCTTCCTATCAACTAACCTCGTGTTAGTATACATTCTTACCTACTTGGGTACAGTTGTGCGAGTTTTATAGCTATTTTCGGAGCAAGACTCAGTAGCGACTAACGGTGTGGTTATTACTTTATTGGCATAACTTGCAGTTCAGGTAAAGATTTAGCATCTTATTATTGCATTTTATCGGTAAGTTTTGGTCAAATCTTATTTATAGATGTCCTTTGAAGCCGAACAAAAACGTTTGTTGGAATTATGGGAAATGGTTCTCAGCGAATATTTTTATATTACAAATAACAATATGTGTATTAAAAAACTCTAACAAGAAGTAAAACCACTTCTATGTAAATTGGTATATTTATTAAAACTTAAAATCCCAATGGATTGAATAAAATAAGTCCAATTCAGAACGTTTTCAGACCTATCGGTCCATCATCAGTGAATCTACAATAAAATAAGTAATCCCACCATTAGAATTGAAAGATGGTAGAAATTTTTTTAAAAAGCTAAAAATGTGGTTAGATTACTTACGTGCATACTTGCTAAATAGCCCCAGAACCAAACAGTGATTGAATTTAAAATTCGATTTACATTATTTAAAAATAATATTCAACAGGCTAAACGCCGATGTTACAGGATATTGCCTATGGGAACATGGTGAAACCCTACCAAAACCTCAATCAACCATCTTAGGCCAACTTTGACTATAAAGTGACACTAGTGTGTATGGAACTGTTTGAAGTGACATTGACAGTAGAGAAAAAGGTAGTCGATTTTACAGTTAATTAACCAATAGGTCATGACCCACAACAAATGATAAAAATTTTAAAATATCTGAAAACGTCTAACATTTTAAATCTATTGGTTATTGAAAAGAACTTGTGATATTCAAAATTAATTTAGAAAATAAGATTATTTATATTGACTGTATACCATAACATTAGATTGATCAAATAGATAGAAAGAAAGTTGAGCTGCTGTCAATAATGATAAAAAGATAAAAATAGATGAAGGTGAGAAAAAGAAAGAATCAGTATTAGTTGGAATGTTATTGTACAAAATGAATAAATTGGTAGGCAATTTATTCTAGTCTATATTGTATTGGTGGTTGTATATGTAAAAGGAAAATATTGTTATTTAAAAAATAAATGTAAATTTTTGTAAATAATGGATTTGAGTTAGGATACAGTCAAATAATTAAAAGTGTGTAATATGTGAATGAAAAAGAATTGTAATTATTATGAGATGTTTTATTTTTTTAATTTTATTTCAAAAGTTTTGAGAGAATTCTTGTGACAAAGTGAGGGTATGTGAAGTTAGAGATAAAGAAAAATATGATTATATCTGTTAAGTCCAGTTGATACACGAATGAAATTAAAATGAAAATAATATTGAAAATGTACTGAATAAAATAAAACCAAAGTAAGAAAAAGAATATTGATATAATTTAATTGTAATGATAATGGATCTGAATGTGAGAACTGAAATTAAGTGATGTGATGTTAGTTGGAGAGGTAAAAATTTTTTTCTTGGAAAAGTCAAAGACAAAAAGTAGAGGGCTGTGGTGTAGGGTATAAAGACAAGAATTTTAAGGGAAAGAGAGGGATAAAGAAAAGATAAGGTGTGGAATTAAACTGAACGAAGTAATGAAATGAAAAAGAAGTAAAAAGATAGTAGGGTGAATTAATGAGGTGATGGTTAATAGGGTTCAGTAGTTAATAATGTTAGTCGGGTAAAGGAGTTTGAAACAGTGAAGGATAGAGGAAATTTTGAAAAAGAAGGGAGAGAAAGTTGAGAGAGAAAGAATAGGATAAAAAGAGGAAGTTGAAAAATAGGAATTATGAGAATAATTGGCAGTGAATGGGGACAAAGTTGCGGTTAAGGGATGTTTGTCTATTGACACAGTTGGGACTCTTCTTCATGTCCTTGCCAATCTCCAAATCTTCGTATAAGTCTAAACGGAGTGTATTGTTTTGTTGAATATTATGTATCAACTGGACACCTTCAGGAATCTTAAGTTCATGTTTATTGACTTTTAAATGGTGTGAAAAGGCAGAAGTGGTATCTCTCTTGCTGTGTTCAGCAGATCGGGTAGAAAGGGATCTGTAAGTTCTGCCGATGTAGGTGGCATCACAATCTGAACAAGAGAGTCTGTATACCCCACTCCGGTTCATATAATGGATAGGATCTTTGGTATTAGTTAAACTTTTGCTGAGAGTGTTATTAACTTTGAAAGATATTTTTATGTTGTCACAAGAATTGGAAATGATATGTTTGACTCTTTCAGATAATTTGGAGTTGTTAGAGTTTTTTAACTATATGGTATACAGCCAACCTAGGGAACTTCCCTTTTAGTTAATATGTGTATTGTTATGCTGGGGTTTTTCATTTCATATCTGTTGTTTTTCAATAAAAAAAATTCTCAAAAATATTTTTCAGTCAGTCCTATACACAATATAAAATATTTGTATGAATCTTATAGCAATAACTATTTTTTTTTAAATTGTCGGTCTCTGACACCGTAGCGACTCTTGATGCTCCGTTTATCCTAGCGACTAACGGAGGGTTGAATAAAGCACTAGAGTTTGTTGAATGTTCGTGTAATCATTCACGTCCATAATTCAATGTGGACCTGATGTATTCACGATAGAATAGTACCTAATAGACTAAGAGCCGCTATTGGTGAAATTTGCTAATCATTTTAGGCACAATAAGACCATATAACTTAAATAGTAGAACCTAAAAGAAAAAGAGTGAACACTGTGCCGTCACTTTTTAGGGGCACATGCGTCGACAGTGGCGCATCAAACTTTCCACTTATGGATGGGATAAATAAATTAATAGGTACCCTCCATCACTCCCAGAATTATTTTTTTTTCATTTTCTTAAGTTCTATGTGATTAAAAAATAAGGCTCAGCGTAATTTCAACCCACCACCGCCTTCCCCCTTTCCCAACCACCAAAAACTTAATTTTCCGTTTTTATTTATTTTTTTTTTTTTTTGGTAGGATCCAATCAATTTTAAAATTTCAAAAAATTCATAGGCATGGCTGACGCTTTTACAAAATATGTCTATTTTTTAGATCTGTAGGTTGAGTGTACATAACCTCAAAAAATTTATTTTTTTTTTAAATGCGTATAATTTTTTTTTGAAGTGGGCTGAAGGTCTAATTTTTTTATGTATTTTATCAAAAACTATCTTTTTAATTCTTTTTAATTTTTTTCAGAATTTTCCGTACGGTTCGTCACCTTCAAAAATCTAAAAAAACTGTTTTTTGTGGGTTTTTGTGGGTTTGTCCTAGATTGTAGACTTTAAAATAGTTAAAATAGATCAAATCAATGTTTTTTTATAGGTCATATGAGCCGTTGAAAACCAGAGTGGTCTGAGTGAAAAATTTTATTTTACGCGCTCTCTTGATATAATGTTATCATTTTTGTATAATACATTATTTTTATACTGGGTTGGGATAAAGTATGGAACCAAGCAAATATCTTTGAAACGAAAAGAACAATATTTATGAAACTTTGCATGCAAGTACAGTGACGCAAAAGGCATCTGTTGCCATATTTTTGTTACTATTCCACTTCCGGTTTCACCGGAAATACCCCTAACTTATTTAATTTAAATGGGACACCCTATATATTTTTGCGGATTTTAAAAGAACTTGTTATTTTTAATTCATACATACCAAATTTGGTAGAGAAAATTTGTGAAAAAGTGTCTGTAGATAATTTTTTGTATTAATACAACGCAATAGGAAATAAACGAGTACCATCTATACTGTAGACTAAAATTGTTGTTTACATGCACATTGCATGACTTATTTGAATTTAGTATAGTAGGTAAAACTGTTACTGAACTAATTGACAGAAATAAGTTGTATTAAAAATGGTTCATTTAAGTGGAAAAGATCGTATTGAAATATTAGTGATAATAGGTTATGGTGAATTTTCATTTTTTGGATTTGAATTTTCCAAATCCATGGATTGGCCGTAGATGATTCATAGAGTGGCCCGCTCGTTCTCCGGACCTCAAACCGTTAGATTTTTTTCTTTGGGTTATCTAAAATTACGTGTTTACGTTAGGCGACCAACATGCTTGCAGGATTTGAGACAAAGAATAATAATTGATGAATGTGAACTAATACTTGGAGAAATCTTGCAAAAAGTGACTCACGAATTTATTTATAGCCTTGCACGTTGTCAGGAGGTGAACAGCAGACATTTTCAACATTTGAAATTATTTTTATTTTTATTTTTAATATCATTGGTCTAACGTAAATAAATTAACCTAATTTTTAACTGTAAAGAGATTTATTTCTTGTTTTAATAGATTTTTCTTCCAAACTTGGTATGCATGAATATAAAAATAGCAATTACGTATTTTTTATGGGAAATAAGCCACAATTTTACTAAAAAATGAATTTATTAACGTTTCGAAGCCCAAATCGGGTTTCGTTGTCAAAATACAAAATACTATTAAAATAAAACAAACATGTTGTTGCTAAGTAAAAAAATTCTTCTAATAATTTATTTAATCTGACTCATTTATATTGGCAATTCAGACGTATATTATACATTTTAAAGTAGAAGACTTTAAAATGATATCGCCAGTATTTATGAGTTGCGTTCCTGGGACGACTTTACTAAAAGATAGTTCATTCGATTACATGAAATCAATCCAAACTCAAGAATATCCGTCGCAAAAAAATCATAGCATGTGATCTGTCTTTAAAAAGACAACCAAATGCAACGATGACAGTAAAATTCTCGCGTTAGAGATTCCATAGTAAGTCACGAGGGAAAACCAGGAAAAAACCTCGTGATACTATCCCGACATCGTAAGTATTTGGTCTTACATTTAATCTACCTTCAAAAAACTAATACCAAATTCTGACTTTAATATGTTTAAATTATAAATAATATTAATATTACATAGATATACAATAAGTAATACTAAAATATAAAATTTGTACTAACTCGATATGTTATTGACTTACTAATCGTGGTATTTTCTTTCTATTGACTTCCTCTTTCAGTATGGGTAACCACATCCTACTGCATTCTACCGAGGAATTTGCTACACAATTGGTTTCATTTAGCATAATTAGAGCCGCTTCTTTGATTTTTCTCTTTTTACTATCTGATTCTTTCAGGACTATACTTGAATCTCTCCACTGAACTCTATGTTCATTATCCCATGCGTGTTGACATATCTGAGATCTATCAAATTCTCTGTTTTTAATATAAGACTGATGTTCACTTATTCTAACGTTTAATGGTCTTGATGTTTCACCTAAATAAAATTGTTCGCATTCACAAGGTATTCTATAAATGCAATTCTTTGTTCTTTCTTGTTCATTGTTAGGTTTAGTTTTAGATAGAATAGATCTCAATGTGTTTGTTGTTTTGAATGTTGTTGAAATGTTGAATTTATTTCCTATCGTTTTAAGTTTCTCGGATAGTCCTTTTATATATGGTATTGTTATTTTCCTCGTATTATTTCTTGTAAATGTTGTAGGATGCCGTTCTAAGTTGTTCTGTTCCATTCGATCTAATCTTGTCAATTCCTTATTTATAAACGATAAAGGATAATCATTTTTTAATAAAACAGATGTTAACAATTGTTTTTCTTCTAAAAATGAATTTTCGTTAGAACAAGTAATTTTGGCTCTATCATATAAGGATTTAATGATTCCCTTTTTAACGTTGATGTTGTGATTTGATTTGTAATTGAGATATCTGTTGGTGTGTGTTGGTTTTCTATACACTTGAGTCTCATATCCAGTATCCTTCTTTGAGACTAAAACATCGAGGAAAGGCAAAGTGTTATTGTATTCCTTTTTCATTGTAAATTTTATTGTCTCTTCTTGATCGTTTATAATATTCAGGAATGTATCCAACAATTCTGATCTATGAGGCCATATTGAAAACACATCATCTACATATCTCCACCATACTGTGGGTTTTAAATTTTGTTTAGAAATGATATTAGTTTCGAAATCCTCCATAAATATATTAGCCAATAATGGAGATAAAGGAGAGCCCATTGCTAGACCAAAATTTTGCTTATAGAATTCATTATTTAGTTGAAAATAGGTATTATTAGTACATAATGTCAATAACTCCATTATAGCTGATACATTTAGTTTTGTCCTAGTTGTCAATGTATTATCATTTTCTAACTTCGTTTTAATTATGTTTAAAGTTTTATCTAATGGCACATTTGTAAATAAACTGTTTATGTCAAAACTTACTAAAATATCATTTGGATTAAATTCAATATTTGTTAATTTGTTTAAAAAATGTTGTGTATTTTTTATAAATGTGTCATTATTATTTGGATATGGTTTTATAATATTTAATAAAAATTTTGAGAGCTTACTACAAGGAGAATTGATGGTACTACAAATGGGTCTAACTGGAATATTCGCTTTATGAATTTTCGGTACTCCATAAAAATGTGGTGTCTTACTGTAATGAGGTGTCATTAATTTTCTTTGATAGTACGTTAGATCATTTTTAAATTTGAATAAAGTTTTATAAATTTTGTTTTCCAGTGTCTTCGTTGGATCCTTCGTTAATTTGGTATAAGGCCCATTTGTAATTAGATCTGTAATTTTGTCCTCATATTGTATTTTATCCATTATTACAGTTGCATTTCCTTTATCTGCTGGTAGGATTGTTATGGAGTCATCATTTTTTAAAGTTTTTAAAGCTTTCATTTCCTCTTTGCTGATGTTCTGTTCAATTTTATTAGATTTTTCCAATTCAAGTTTACATAGTACCCTATATTGTTCTTTTTCATGATTTGGTAAACACTGGGATATTTTTTCCACTGAGCTAATTATGTCTAATTTTGGAATAGATGGATGAATTTTATAAATTTATAAATGAAATTTATAAATAAGGAATTGACAAGATTAGATCGAATGGAACAGAACAACTTAGAACGGGATCCTACAACATTCACAAGAAATAATACGAGGAAAATAACAATACCATATATAAAAGGACTATCCGAGAAACTTAAAACGATAGGAAATAAATTCAACATTTCAACAACATTCAAAACAACAAACACATTGAGATCTATTCTATCTAAAACTAAACCTAACAATGAACAAGAAAGAACAAAGAATTGCATTTATAGAATACCTTGTGAATGCGAACAATTTTATTTAGGTGAAACATCAAGACCATTAAACGTTAGAATAAGTGAACATCAGTCTTATATTAAAAACAGAGAATTTGATAGATCTCAGATATGTCAACACGCATGGGATAATGAACATAGAGTTCAGTGGAGAGATTCAAGTATAGTCCTGAAAGAATCAGATAGTAAAAAGAGAAAAATCAAAGAAGCGGCTCTAATTATGCTAAATGAAACCAATTGTGTAGCAAATTCCTCGGTAGAATGCAGTAGGATGTGGTTACCCATACTGAAAGAGGAAGTCAATAGAAAGAAAATACCACGATTAGTAAGTCAGTAACATATCGAGTTAGTACAAATTTTATATTTTAGTATTACTTATTGTATATCTATGTAATATTAATATTATTTATAATTTAAACATATTAAAGTCAGAATTTGGTATTAGTTTTTTGAAGGTAGATTAAATGTAAGACCAAATACTTACGATGTCGGGATAGTATCACGAGGTTTTTTCCTGGTTTTCCCTCGTGACTTACTATGGAATCTCTAACGCGAGAATTTTACTGTCATCGTTGCATTTGGTTGTCTTTTTAAAGACAGATCACATGCTATGATTTTTTTGCGACGGATATTCTTGAGTTGGGATTGATTTCATGTAATCGAATGAACTATCTTTTAGTAAAGTCGTCCCAGGAACGCAACTCATAAATATTGGCGATATCATTTTAAAGTCTTCTACTTTAAAATGTATAATATACGTCTGAATTGCCAATATAAATGAGTCAGATTAAATAAATTATTAGAAGAATTTTTTTACTTAGCAACAACATGTTTGTTTTATTTTAATAGTATTTTGTATTTTGACAACGAAACCCGATTTGGGCTTCGAAACGTTAATAAATTCATTTTTTAGTAAAATTGTGGCTTATTTCCCATAAAAAATACGTAATTATAAAAATGCCACAAGGAAATAGCTTCAGAACAACATTAAAAATAGAAAGTTCTTTTAAAATCTGCAAAAATATACAGGGTGTCCCATTTAAAGAAAATAAGTTAAGGGTATTTCCGGTGAAACTGGAAGTGGAGTAGTAACAAAAAATATGGCATCAGATGCCTTCTGCGTGACTTTACTTGCATGCAAAGTTTCATAAATATTGTTCTTTTCGTTTCAAAGATATTTGCTTGGTTCCATACTTTATCCCAACTCTGTATATTATTGACCTATATTACAGTAGCTTCATCTGTGAGTGGGTGAATGCACTAATATTTTTTAGATTTTTTAGCAAAATAGAACATTGTTAAACAGAAGAAAATTCATGACGTAGATGTAAAATTAAATTTTTGACTTAGACCATTCTGTTTTTCAACGGCTCATATGTTAATTGAAGTAACTGAGTTCTTTAGAACATTTAGAAATGGGAGAAGCACGTTCAAACACCCAAAAATCCCATAAAAACAGTTTTTCGGATTTTTGAGTGTGGCGAATCTTTCGGAAAAATCTGAAAAAAATTAAAAACATAGTGTTTGATAAAATACACAAAACATAAACAAATTAGACTTCCAGCCCCCTCCAAAAAAAATTAAACGCTTTTTAAAAAAAAATTAATTTTTTTGAGGTTATGTACCTACACCCAACCTACGAATCTATAAAAAATAGACATGTTTTGTAAAAACGTCAACCATGCTTATGAATTTTTTGAAATTTTAAAATAGACTGGATCCCACCCAAAAAAAAACGAAAAACGAACTTTTTGATGGTGGGGGAGGCGGGAAAGGGGTGGTGGGTTAAAATTACGCTGAGTTTTATTTTTTAATCACATTGTTTAGGCAATACGTAAAGTATCCTTAACAATAGTAACCTATACTTATTGTACGGTTATAGAGTATATTCCCATAGGTAAGCTGGTTAAGAGTAGATAACGATTTTTCATATGTAATTTAAAGTATTATCTGCATAAATGGCACAAAGAATATTTGCTACGAGAGGTATATGGTTCAAAATGCATACAGTATCACGACTAATAAGTTATGTTCACATACATGTAGAGTACTTACAGTTTTATTCCTTGATGACGTGTCACATCAGAGCTCTGATTGAATTCCATAATCCATTTGGTTCATTTGTAAGGCACTCACTAATACGCTAAATAAATCATCGTCGATAATACTGAGCAGATTGAATTATCTGAGCGGTATAAAACGATAGCAAAAAAAGCCGGTAAAATGCGGCCTTTTTACGAATAGCGGGAGCGTCGATAGATTAGAGATGATTCTCGTTAGGAAGCTTTTGACGATCTGCCCCGGCGAGGGGTTCAAATGCGAGTCTCAACAATAACCTGGAGTTTCCAGAAAGGTTACATAAATACTACTTGAATTTTAAGTAATCAGTAGTACAGGGGCGTAACTAATTATTTTAGTGAGCCGTGTATAATATATTTATTGTACATATTGCCGGGGGCGACAGGCGAGAGAGATGGCCTATATCACCTCGAAGAGAGGGGATTGGCAAAGATGTGCACAACGATAAGAAATGTTTGAAGAAATTAGAGTTTATATACACAAGGGGTAACAACGATAAAATGGAGGAAAACGATAAGTTTTCCCCCTAGGGATAGATTTTAATCTTCCAGGGGAATCACAGCGATTTTCGTAATACCACGAAGAAAATCACCGTGAGTAGTGTGAATCTTGACAGTACGAACTAGACCATCCTTACCAGGCAATACATCTATTACCCTGGCAGTTGGCCATAAGAGTGGAGGAGTACCATCCTCCTTCAACAGAACCAAATCCCCGATCTTGACAGGGTCAGTAGGGTCGGTCCATTTATTTCTTTGCTGCAGGAGGCAAAGATAGTCTTTTTTCCACAATTTCCAAAATTGCTGTTGAATTTTACTAATACGCTGAAAAAGATTCAACCTATTTTCAGGTATCTCTGAAACACTTGGTTCAGGGGGCGCGGTTAAACTTCTTTGAACTAAGAAGTGAGCTGGAGATAGGAAAGCGAAGTCATTGGCGTCAGACGACATCCTAGTGATGGGTCTCGAATTTAGAATAGCCTCGATTTGGCATAATACTGTGTTAAACACTTCAAAGGTGAAGTGGGAATTTCCTATAATTCGATAGAGGTGATACTTCACACTCTTTATTCCTACCTCATGGAGGCCGAATTGATGGGGGTTGCGGGGAACACCCATCTTGAAAGTTATGGAGTTTTGAGTACAGAATTCCTTAATCTGTTCCGAATTATTTTGATTTAAGAAAAAATCATAGAATTCGCGCATTTCATTTTTTGCCCCATGGAAATTTGTGGCATTGTCGCTCCAAATAATACTGGGCGTGGATCTTCTGGCAATAAACCTTTTCAGAGTAAGAATATAGGCTTCTGCGCTTAATCCTGTGACGAGTTCGATATGAACACATTTAGTGCTCATGCAAATGAAATAGGCTACGTATGCTTTGTAAAGCGGTGCCTTCCTCAAATGTGAGGACTTAATTAAGAAGAACCCCCCATAGTCCACTGAGACGACTTGGAAGGGTCTAGTGGGGAGTACACGATCGGGATGCATATCTGCCATCTGTTGAACAGAATTGGGTGTCATGAATCGGAAACAGTTTACACACTTACGAATTAAGCGTTTAATCTGTCTTAATCCGTCAATTGGCCAGTACTTCATTTTGACATACGAAAGTACTGTTTGCGCGCCTGAATGTAATAACTTATGATGAGCTTGAGTCAAGATTAGTTCTACAACTCGACATTTAGAAGGAAGTAGAATGGGGTGTTTTTGATTATACGATATGGGGGCGTGTCGGAGACGTCCTCCCACACGAATCAGCCCATCATTATGTTGTAGGAAGGGGTTGAGTTTACGAATGGCTTTATTGGTCACGAGTTTAGCATTTTTCAATTCAAGAATCTCTTTTTTAAAGTAGATACTTTGGATATACCTGATGATCGCGTGATCAGCGATCTCCATTTCGGGTGGCGTCAATATATCCGTATCTCGTGGAGAGTTATTTATTTTCTTTTTAATATTACTGATGAATCTAAAAAGATAAGCGACAATTCTTTGAATTTTACGAAAAGAAGAAGATTTAGCGAATAGATTTTCAAAGGTGTCGTTGAGTTCGTGATTTGTTGCTATGTTTGAGACAACTAACTTCCTTAATTCAGGAAGATCATCCTGAAAATGAGGAATTTGATGAAGAGAAAAATCGATGGGATTGTCTCTAATAAAGCTAGGTCCGCATAACCAGTCTTCGGTGGTCTGGGGATTATCAAAGACATTTATCCCTCTGGAAGCGGGGTCAGCGATGTTTTCGTGACTTCTGACGAAATGGAAATCACAAGGAAAAGTTTCCAACAAGGAATTGACCTTTTGAATTCTGTTTTGTACAAAAATGTTCCAAATGTGTTTTTTAGAAAGTATCCAAGACAAGGCAATTGTAGAGTCAGCAAAGAGATGAGATGAAGATATACTCAAATTTTTCTTGAAGATGTGAAAAAGTCTATGAGCCAGAGTGACTCCCAACACTATTCCACAAAGTTCCAATTTGGGGATGGTGAGTTTATTTTTTAGCGGAGAAATTTTGTTTTTAGAAGCGATAAGCCGCGACGATACAGAAAAGTCTGAGTATGTCGCTTTGAGATACACACAAGTGCTGTATATTTTTTCCGATGCGTCGGTGAAAATAATTAATTGAACATCAACAACTTTCTTTTGTAAAAGTAAGCATCGAGGTACCTTGACCTCTTCTATAGTTTTGAATGTCGATAAGAGGTTTTGCCAATTTTTCATAATGATGGGTGAGTCAATGGGTTGATCCCAGTCCAATTTCTGGGACCATATTTCCTGTATCAAGAGCTTAGCGTTCACAAGGACAGGGGATAACCATCCTAGCGGGTCATACAAAGTAGCAATGTAGGAGAGAATAGTACGTTTAGTAACAACATTAGCCAATTTGAAGATAGGAGTTTTAAACGAAAAGTGGTCGCGTTCTGAATCCCAGAATATGCCTAAGACTTTATCAGATCCCGTGAAGTTAAGACTGACTTCAGAGACGGGATTTAAATTGTGTTGAGACAGAAATTCTGAAGAACTGCAGTTCCACTTGTGGAGGAGGAAACGATGGGTTTCTAGCAAAGAAGTTAATTGTTCGAAAAGACAACTTAATTCATGAAGACTGTCAGCACCGCTGATCAGGTCATCCATATAGATAGATTCTTGCAGAACACTAGTAGCAAGTTCGTGGGTATGTTTGTTGTTGTCAGCGATGTGCTTGATAACTCTTTGAGCGATAAATGGGCTACTTGGGAGCCCGAAGGGTAATCTTTGAAATTGATAGCACCGTAAAGGCTGCTGAATATTGTCCCTAAAGAGAAAATTTAACAGAAATGTTTCAGTGGGACAAATGGCGATTTGTAGGAACATAGCCTTGATGTCGCCTACTAGTGCG
Organism: Diabrotica virgifera virgifera; assembly: GCF_917563875.1. Classification (NCBI taxonomy): domain Eukaryota; kingdom Metazoa; phylum Arthropoda; class Insecta; order Coleoptera; family Chrysomelidae; genus Diabrotica; species Diabrotica virgifera. The sequence continues at coordinate 45,138,913 of NC_065446.1, forward strand.
AATTTAAACTGACGAAACTTAGCGAGAATGTCAAAAAGTTCATGTTGGACGACATAACCTTTGTCTATGACGTCACTGAGGGAGATTCCCGTAGACGATTTATTGTTTGGATCGAAAACTATACGAGTGGAAGTAGTAGAGTTGGATTTGAAAACGGGAAAGTGAGGGAGAAAGTAATTAGGTTTACCTGAGTCATTTAGCATTTTTAACGGCACTTGAATTATTTGTCCGTTATTGAGATATTCCGATATAATGTCCTGATATTTTTCCAATAAATCAGGGTTGAGTTGAAAACGTTTCTCGAGACTGAGAAAACGTCTTTTTGCCGAGAGAAACGAATTTCCCATGTCTATATCTTCGATAGGGAGTTTGAGATTGAGTGTGGACTCATATCGTCCATTGGGGAGAACATTAACATGTTTTACAAAATTAATTTCAGCGGGGTGATCATTAATGAGATCGGTGTTCTGAGGAGCGGCTTCTTCCAGCTCCCAGAATTTTTGTAAATGATCGGATAGTTCCTCGTTGGACACTACCGGCTCATTTACGGCGGAAGGAGTGTTATGAGAACAACAAGTAACGAGAGAGTTTGAATAAAATTCCAAAGCCTTTTTAGTATTTTTCGACTTAAGAGCAAAGTCTGGAACTGACCCTGATATCGTGTACCCGAGTAGAGTGCGTTGAAGAACGGGAAGACCTTTTCCCAAACGAATTATTTCAGGTTGAATGATATCGTTATACAGGTCTGCACCGAGCAGGATACCAATTGGGGATGTTACATGGAACATCGGATCACCTAATGGTATCTCTGAGGGTATGTTTAGTTTGCTCGCCGAAATAGAAATTTGAGGAAGCGGATTTGTTATCTTTGGGAGTACAGAGCACGAGATGTCAAAAGGAACGTCGTTAGCGACAGCGAAAATTGTTGTATCTACAATAGATTGAGACGAGGATGAGGTGGAGTTAATTCCATTGATCCGTAATTTTCCATCTCTAGTGGTGAGTGACAGTTCCTTTACGAGGTCAGCACTAATAAATGAAACCTGTGAGGCCGAGTCTAAGAGTGCCTTTGCGAAGACCCTCTTGCCGCTAGGAGCGACAAGATAGACCTGGAGTGTGCTTAATAACACCAAATGATTATCAAGCGAGGCTGCAGATAGAGCCATTGAATGTGGAGTCGAATTTTGAAGATTAACTTCCGTTTCAGGAGCTCTAACATGTGAGGGCCCCTGTTGTGAATTACCCTGTGTATGGGAGTTATTTGAGATAGCGGTTTTATTATGATTATTTGAGTTGTGTTGGCCAACAGCCGCGGAAGGGTTACTATGACCCGTTTTGTCGAAATGGAGCAACGTGTGATGACGAGATTTACAAACTATGCAAGAGAATTTGGATTTACACTGATCGAGCATGTGAGACCCAAGACAATTAATACAAAATTTATTTTGTTTGACAAAACTAAAACGTTCTTTAGAATTCAACTGCTTGAACTGAGGACAAGAGTAGATCGAGTGAGAGTCGTTGCAATAGGAACATTTCTTAGGACCTAAGCGAGGCGAAAGGTTACTGGTAGAAGTGTCTGAGGCTAGGTGTAAAGAGTGTCTGGAAGTAGTAGTCGATTTTGGTTTTGATTGAGATTGAATATTCTCAAGATGAACAACGCGTGTCTCGATTTCCCCTAGAAAATGGACAAAATCAGGGGTAGCTTGGCTACCACCGGATTGGAACTCAAGAGCCCTAATGGTAGGTGCGTCGAGTTTCTGAGTAGCGATATGTATGAGAAGTAAATGCAAGAGATCTGAAGGGGGCCTATTCAAGTTCAATAGGGCCTTGAAATTATTTGACATGACCGTATGAAAATTTCTTAATTGTGAGTGATTTGCGTTTCCAGAAATAGGAGGCGCATCAAGAATTTGAGAGATGAGAGTTTTGATAAGCGATTTAGAGTTGGCGTACCTTTGTGTCAGGTTATCCCGGGCTATTTTGTAATTGTCACCTGTGAGTGGGATATGCTCGAGAAGCGTCAAAGGCTCGGAAGTTAGAAAACTTTTGAGGTAAATGAGTTTTTCCAGATCACTTAATGTAGTATCAGATCCTATTATTATATCAAAGGTCTCAATGAATGAATTGTATTCAGTAACTAAGCCACTAAATGGTTTTAACTGAATACGAGGGAGGTTTACTGTTCGTTGCCTAGCCATAGACTGTGAGGTTAGAGAAGAATTAGGGTCAAATTGGAGGGAGGGGGTAGCAGTCACATTAGAACTTTCAATGACCTCTAACCTTTCTTCCAATAGAGAAATTGTATCCAAATATTTATCAAAAACCACAGAGGAATCAGTAGAGGGGGTAGGTTCCTCGGGGATCGTCTCCAGCACATTTTGAGCATCGCGGAAAAGTCCGTAAGAATGTTTGAGTTGTGAAATTATTTCACGAATTTTATATTTGTTTAGAGAATTAAGAGTTGTGGGAACCGAATCAGCCAACTTGGTTATATCAAGTTTTGCGGTGAGCCTCTGTCGGTTATATTTTGATCGGTCAGCCATGTTGCGAGAATGTGAGATTAGATAGATTATTTGCAAATGTCTAAACCTATAAATCGATGCGAAAATGAGAGAATATGTACAATATATTATATATTACACGTTTAATAGTGTGAGATTGGCTTAATAGTATCACCCTGTATGAGCGCAGATTAGTATATGAAATGCAAAACTATAAAATTTCAAAATATATGCAATTTTCCAAAATGGGTATTTTTCAGCAAGTGTGAGACACCCTTAACAAGTATTTAAATTAATTAAATTGAAGGAAAAAACAATTATTTATTTTCTATAGTTTTCTAGAAGTGTAAAATGAGCTTAAGCGAAGCTAAATGTAGCAAAAACTTACAATTTATGCAAGAAAACAAAATTATTTTTAATAATTTTTGTAACCTGTGAACCAGGCTTAATCGGATTCAAAATTATAAATTTAATTTAAATCAAAAGGTTGAACAAACAATGTTAAAATTATAACACCCGTACTATCAGCCAAGAAATGAGTACACTTTTTGTATACTATAAACAGAAAAATATATTTACGAAAATAAAATAATGTAATATATGCAAATATTTTTTCATACAAACAAAACGACTCCTTTATTTGAACAAAGCAAGTAGTTTCTGAAATTGCACGTGTAGACCGGGCTTAACAACCTACCAGCTATTGTAGAGACGTGCTGGGTTAAATACTGAGAATTTGAGTGCAGAAAGAGAGGAATATTTTATTTTTGTGCCGGGGCGGCGTGGCTTGGAAATTTCCAAATGCAACAGAAAGACACTATAAATGAAAAACCGTTATTCTCAGAATAGAGATTATCAAAATATGCAAATACGAAGGACCTTGAGGATTTAATTAATAAATAATTAATATGATACGGCTCGATGGAACAGAAATGTTTAGGCAATACGTAAAGTATCCTTAACAATAGTAACCTATACTTATTGTACGGTTATAGAATATATTCCCATAGGTAAGCTGGTTAAGAGTAGATAACGATTTTTCATATGTAATTTAAAGTATTATCTGCATAAATGGCACAAAGAATATTTGCTACGAGAGGTATATGGTTCAAAATGCATACAGTATCACGACTAATAAGTTATGTTCACATACATGTAGAGTACTTACAGTTTTATTCCTTGATGACGTGTCACATCAGAGCTCTGATTGAATTCCATAATCCATTTGGTTCATTTGTAAGGCACTCACTAATACGCTAAATAAATCATCGTCGATAATACTGAGCAGATTGAATTATCTGAGCGGTATAAAACGATAGCAAAAAAAGCCGGTAAAATGCGGCCTTTTTACGAATAGCGGGAGCGTCGATAGATTAGAGATGATTCTCGTTAGGAAGCTTTTGACGATCTGCCCCGGCGAGGGGTTCAAATGCGAGTCTCAACAATAACCTGGAGTTTCCAGAAAGGTTACATAAATACTACTTGAATTTTAAGTAATCAGTAGTACAGGGGCGTAACTAATTATTTTAGTGAGCCGTGTATAATATATTTATTGTACACACATATAACTTTAAAAAAATGAAAATATTGAATTCTGGGAGTGATGGAGGGTACCTTTTAATTTATTTATCCCGTCCATAATTTTAAAGTTTGATGCGCCACTGTCGACGCATATGTCACTAAACAGTGACGGCACAGTGTTTATTCGTTTTATTTTAGGTTCTACTATTTAAGTTATAGGGTCTTATCGTGCCTAAAATGATTAGCAAATTTCACCTATAGCGGCTCTTAGTCTATAAAGCGGTTTTAACGCCAGGCAGCGTATGTTTATGTTGCGAAACTTTATTTTTAGTCTAGTAAAATAAAATTACACTACATGTAAGTCAAAATGTAAATTCGTACAGATTGAAACAAATTTTATATCAAAGTTTAGGTGGGTACAAAAGATATTTTCAAGAAAGTATCCAAATCATACAAGGGGATCATTGTTTAAATAAGGGGTCAATTACCATTAAGTCATTGAAATGTGATCAACTCAATTTGGATCCCACGTGTTGGGAAACCTGTATACTTTACCTTAGGGTATTATCCTGTTTGCCATGTGACCATCACAGGCCTTTTTATTGAAGTATTCACTTTTAAGGCATCTATATTTTATGTAAAGGGTTTTTACCCAGATATTTTTCTTTTGTGGCTCAGCTAGCATCCAGTTTATCGAACACTGATGATGATTTTTTATAAAAATCAAAAACGTTTTGTTGTGATTTTAAGGGATTTTTAATAAAAAAATTTTATACGTTTTACAAAGGATTTCTTTCCAATTTTGTGATTGATGGTATACAGCCAACTACAGGAAAACTTTTTTTTCCTTGTGGATTTTCTTGAAAATTCCACACCTGTAATTTTGAACCAATCAAAATACGTTATTTTGACAGATCACCATGGCAACGGAGGTATTTTATCGGAAATTTTTTGCTCGTGGGGTACCCAACAGCGAATTATAGTGGAAATTTTTTGACGTTTACAATAACAGAACATTTTTGACAGACTGGTTTTTATTTGTTTACATAATTTAGTTTTGATTCATTTTCTATCACTTGTAGTTACTCAAAACTTATGTAAAATTGAAGAATATACTATTTTCTATCTTGAAATGGTATTCCCATGCAACTACAATGAGTAGAAATTACGAATTTGAAAGCCTAAATAATTGCTGACAAAGCTATGGCGCGCTATTAATCTGTTCATGCAGCTTTGGATTTTCAAATGCAAATTTGGTGTGGAATTTTCTTACCGAATACCACGCGAAGTCAAATTAATATCCGGAAATTTTTTTTTGATCATGAATATTTTTAGAAAATTTCCCTCGTCTGCGACTCGGGAAATTTTCAAAATATTCATGATCTCAAAAAAATTTCCGGAAATAATTTGACCTCTAGTGGTATTACTAGTGAAAATATCTTTTGTACCCACCTAAACTTTGATATAAAATTTGTTTTAACCTGTACTAATTTACATTTTGACTTTTTTTTTATTTCATTAGGCTATTTTGATTTATTAATTAAATATTTTAGTGATTTTATCTAATATTTTGATATATGTTTTAGATCCCATTATACGTGAAATCGGTGCACAGAGACTGAAATCATCTCGAGGAGAAGACGATTGCTGTTACAACTATTGCTTTTCGGCGGGCAGGGGTGCAAATAAACAGCAGCTCCAAGAAGAAAACATCGAAAGAGAGGACGAACGACAACACAGAGATATATTAAGCGTTTGTGAGCACTGTCCAGGGCGGCCTCCCAACTCGTCGAGCCCCTTCAAGGGGGGTTCTTCACCACGGACATTTAATAAAGTGTTTCTTCTATGGACAGCATGGATAACATTCTTACAGACAGAAAGACTGGTTACTTTGTTGGTTATGTGCGAATACGGTATTCGGACGATGATCCGGTTCTCGAACGTATGGAGACATTCGTGCTCATAGAATTTGTAGAAGTTTTAGGCGATATGTGTTCTGATACTGGATGGCTCAAACAGGTCTGTCTGTGGTCGTGCATGTTGCTCAATTTTTCCAATGACACACCTTAAGACCTATGGTGGCAGGTTAGACGATTCACTTCCTAGATCTTTTGCAAATCATTATAAACCAAAACACCACATCCTATAGTCTAATAATTCTAGTACTATTTTATTAACTAATTACTATTAAATATATTTTGGGCTATTACGAACAAAGTTGAATATCGTGGTTAATATTTTTAAGTAACTAATCATTTAAGAAAAAGGTTGTGAGTTTATTTAACTTTTGTATTATAATTAAAAATTTAGAGTTTATATAAAAGTCCAATTAAAAAATATTCTAATTAATAAACAGGTTACAATCAGAATGGAGGAATGAAACCTTGAAGATCACTCATTTTAATTTTTTTTGTACTAAGAATTATCCATTGAGCATATACTAATAAACAATTATTTGATTTATACAGTACTGGGAACCGAAAAAAAACATTTTAAAAAACGTAAAACAAATCAAATACAAACATAGACTGTAAAATATTTTTAAATCAAGTTGGAAAATATTATGTTATTGAAATATTCCTCACTTTCCTCAGCCACAAATTCCACAATATCAATTATCAATACCAACCACAATTTATTTTATAAAATTCAACGATAATAATAGATATCGAATGCCTAATAGCCCAAATAGAGTCAACTGTTATTTAAATTATTAGTACAATTTTGTATCAACAATAATTGACTATACGTTTATTTTTTAGAAAATTTGAATTGCGTTGTTGAAATATATCGTTTTGTATTAGTTTGGGTTTATAATTTTGTAAAAATGCACAGGAGCAACGGATCTAGGACTTTCCTAAAGATATAGAAAATTATTGCAATAATCGTAATAGGATAATTAATTTAATTTTATCGTAAAAAGTGTTCAAATAAACTATAACGTACAGTTTTAACTATGAAACCTACCTTTAATAAACGTACGTATATCTGTATATTGCTCCCCATTCCCATGACAAACGTAATCTATATCGACGACAGGATAATTTCAGAAAACAAAAAAGGTATTCCATATTTTTAAACACAGAAATTGAAGAACAATACGAAAAGCTTATTTTAAGCAACTTTGATGCTAGACAAACAAGACGAGTAATTATTTTAATGTAAAAATGTCGTTTTATATTTTAAGAACCAATTGTCTAGAATCAAAGATATTTGCCAATTAAGATGCCTTAGAAAAATGACGCCTTTAATGTCGGTAAATTTCCAGAATCATTGAGATCTTTCAAACAATAAGAATCAATCTTTTCAAATTTTATATCAATGTTGATTCTATATCCATCATCGACATAATTTGTACAACTTATCTACTAATTAGACTTTTTAGATTACTTTTTTTACTTTGTAGATATATTGCGTTTCTCATTTAATTTAAAAATGAAAGGATAACTGATCTGCCTCTTTCTGGAAATAATTCATAATTATTTTTATTTTTGTCCTAAAAATATCATGTTGTTTTAGAAAATATTTTGCCAGTGTCTTACGGAGCGAAAACGTTGACCATTACAAGGAGAATATTCCAAAAGATCTGTGCGGCTCAAAGGGTGATGGAGTGCGCTATGTTGGACGTTTCATTGAGTTACACGTTCCCAAACCGCCAGCTACAACGAAGATCAAGAGAGGTTGATGCTGTAGAGAGAATAGCAACAATGAAGTGGAACTGAGCCGGTCACGTGGCTCAAATGACATATTATATTATAACACGTACAAAGCGGATACCGGAAAGGAGACCAAGTGATAAGGCCTGCCGAAGCAGAGGTCACCCACCAATGCAGTGGACAAGCGAAGATCGAATGAAATTGCTGGTGTGAGAACGTAAAATCCTTTGAGTAATATATTGTACGCTTACAGACACATGCGCTCATACCCATCGGCAGCCATAGCCTTTCTGGTGCTTTAAACTATATACTGTCATCCAAAGTCTACAAAATGTAATGTGCAACATGTTCACGTCTGCCCCCCCCCCTAAAAATTTTTATATTTGCAGAGATAGCGTGACAATCGAATTGAAAACAAAGAGTTGGAATAAATATCTGGTGAGACATGTAAAGGCCAATAGACTAAAATGGGCTACGCAGTAACGACAATTGCCTTGTAAACACTGTGTTTTGGGAAAGACCAACTGTGAAAAGGTGTGTAGGACAGCCTAGAAAACAGTGGACAGAATCTGGAGAAAATAGGAGGGAGACACTGGAGAAATACTGGTACAAGACCGACAAATATGGAAGGCAATAGTAAATGCGGCAAAGACTCACGAAGAGTTATAACGCCATTGATGATGATGATGATGATGATAGTTTTTTTCAGTATTTTTTATTAAATACATTTATTATGTTGCATGATACTGGAATTTTACCGAAATTGTGAGAATAATAAAGGTTGTGTATATTTGTACAGAAATTTAAGATATATTAAAAAAAGTTGCTTCTGTATACCGAATATATCTTGTGACCTGTCGATATATATATATTCAAAAAATAAAAAGTATCATTCAATAAAGGATATAATAAATGCGCACAATACATTTTCATTACTTTCTAAGATTACTGTGTGTAACTCATTTTATATTTTTGTATAAGACGTTCTTTCTATTACCAATTGTTGCTAAATATGTAATTAAAAATATTGTACCTATGTGATTTAAAGACAAAAGCCATACGACCATTTTATACACGCAAATCAATAAAACAATGGATGATTTTCACTAATGTGTATTTGTACAACGAATTTCCAACTATAAACAAAGACTTAATAGCCTCAGTTAGAACCAGTGTGTGATTTTAAAGTTAAGTGCTTAAATTCAAATGTAAATACAGCACAACAATAAAATACCATAATTTGTGGTCCATTAAATAAACTAATAAACTCTTTAGCTTTACAATAACCTGTATATATAACATAAATCAGTATTTCTTGGGTTTAGGTTCAATAACTAAAGTTAAAATAATTGGAACCAGATTTTATTTTTCGATTTAAAATCAATGTTTCGGCAGGTAATCCTTGCCTTTGTCAAGATTGTAAAATGTATACAAAGGAGAACAGGATAATATTGCAGAACATATAAATAGGTACCAGCATGTAAAACAAAACACTAACATTAATTAGCGAACACAGAGCCAAAATAGAAATCTGATATCTCATTGCTTACTATCATAATATATAATTATATTTACAAGGGCGTATCTCCTATGTTGTTGTCAAAAAAATGGAGATATGTTACAACTTTAAGAGTTTTTTGTGGTGTTATATTAATAAATAAAACACATAATTTGTATACATTTTATAATCTAGACAAAGGCAAAGATTATGTGCCGAAACGTTGATTTTAAATGGAAAATAAAGCCTGGTTCCAATTTTAACTTTAATGATTGAACCTAAACCCAAGAAATACTTATTTATATTAAATATAGTATGGTTCAAGAAACTCAATAAAACTTGTAAAATCCACTGTTTAATGTTGGGAGTGTATTGTATGAATATCGTGTAGTTTCATTTAATACACTGGTACTTACAAATAACATACGTTTATTAACATTTGTAAGAATTAATAAAAGAACTTTCTAATACGCTTTGCAGACCTAATGCAAATTGTCTGGTGAAGTTTAGAAAGTCAATTCCGCGGCGATTGTACATAAAAAACAGTATCCATTTTATAATATGGAAATTATGAGCGAAAAATATGTAAAAGGTACAACGACATTAGAATAAGTAGTAATAATACATTTATATTTGGTTGAGACTTAATTTTCGTGCCAAAAAAATTAGACAATATTGCCAAGTGTGCTCCGTTTTTTACCAAGGTAAACTTAAACTTAACGCTACTAAACATTTGCTGAATGTCCTGAAAGACGGCTTTTAAGTTGATATCAAAAAGTTAAAAACAATACAACAATAAGTTATTGTCTTAACCGTTTTTGGAATTTTTGCCGATATCTAGATTATTTTGTTGCATATTTCATTATTTGTTTTTTGTTACAGTAAACGTAGTTTTGATTATTTCTCAAATATATATTAAACCGGTCCTGTAACAGTAGACTTAAACCTGTAAAGTAAGACATGAAAAATTAGTCCAAATTCTAAAAACAAAAAACATAGACAAAAGTGACTTACGAATTATAACAAACCTTTACTGGAATCAAAGAGCACACGTAATAGATAATGAACACAGTTCAGAAATTGAAATCTGGAGAGGAGTTAGACAGGGATGTATTATGTATCCATTAGTATTAAATGTATATATAGTGACTCTATTTTTGAGGGAGCATTACTATCTGAAAGTGAAGGAATAATAATTAACGGAAAAACTGTTAACAACATAAGATATGCAGATGACACCATGATTATGGAATCTCTGTTGAACCCCTCCCAATACTTTTAAACAAGACGAGCAGTTTCCGTGAAAAATATGAACTAAAAAAATATAAAAAACATTAAATGTACGATAAAATCTCATTTTATAGAAGGATGCTTAGAATAGCATGGAAAGAGAAGAAAATGAACAAGGAAATATTGCGAGAAATGGACAAAAGTTCGAAATAACAAACGTAATAAAAATAAGAAAGTTACAATATCGGAAAAACGTAATGAGGGGACAGACTTATGAAATGCTGAGCATGATAAAACAGTGAAAATAAGATTTAAGTGTTTCTTTTGTTATAAAAAGGAGCTACGCTATTACAATGAAAGATATGGTACGTGAATTCTTTTAATGTGTATACTACAATCAGAATAAAGATGCACTAGAAATAAACAAACCAAGACACTTTGAGTGTTACGAGGAGAACTCCCAAATCATAATCTACAATGTATATTGTAAATCATGATTTGGGAGTGCTCCTCGTAATATTCAACGTGTCTTGGTTTGTTTATTTCTAGTGCATCTTTATTGTGATTTTAGTATAGATGAGGAATGTTCTCATAGACTTCAGAGTCAATCAATTTTTCAGAAAATTTTTATTAGTTGTAGAAAAAAAATGGACTGAAAAATGAAAGGAATATTTAGTCTTCGTGGTGATGGTCTCCTGTATTTATATGAAAATTATGGAAACAATAATACAATAACCAACAGTTATATTTATAGACAAAAACGTATAAAGATTTTATCTATAGATACTAATAGAGGAATCAATATGATAAAGTAGAACAGTTGTTTAAACGATTTGGCAGAAGAAATTCAGACCTAGAAAATAAAAGAATAATAAATAAAGGAAACAATCTGAGTACCTAATAATTATTACTGAAGATCCATGGACTCTTTTCAAATTTTCTTATATATTTTTGACTTTTATACATCAAAAATAATATTACTATCAAAACATGATTAAATTTACTTTTTTACGAAATTTAAACTGATTGCAAAAACAAATTACCTCAATTTAATAGTTAATGAACTATGTATTTTAAAATAAGTGAAAGCTTTTATTTTTAACAAACAGAAAATGCTGACATTTTGCTTTGTAAATAAAAATAGTTTTTTCCTTGGTGTAGATATTGTTAGTCGTTTCGCAGAATGTTTTTTCTCAACCACATTATAACTCTTACCATAAGCTTATACTTAATAAAATATAAATCGAGGAATAGAGTGAAAATCATCTATATTTTAACGTTGGAACTATTCATTTCATGCTACGCAGACAGATCTAGTTGGCTACTTGGTATTCTTTTTTAGAAAAAAAAATTATAATATTTAAGCACATAGAATTTGTCTAGGACTGCATTTGATGTGGAGTCAGGGAAATACCGACATTTTTTGTCAATTATTCGGTATTTTTGTATGACTAATAGGCAGAAAACACGTTTTCGTATACCTACCAATGTACTGGAAAATATAGGAAGGAGTTTGGTATTAACTGACTCTCATTTTTTTAAAATGGCTGTTGCAAAAGTATAAAATTTTACTATATAGTTGTTGATGTTGAAGATGTATTTACTAATTTTTTATGAGTTTTTATTTGATACAGTGAGTTTGTTTGCCATAAGGTAGGTGTACCAATTATTGACGCTTCAACAATAAATTGTCATTAATAATTAATCCATATTTTAATATTGCTATTAAAAAAAGACACATAAAGTGACTTAAGGTATTTTCTCACAAAGCAACGATTTAGGTATCCTCTTGCTATCCATTTCATACCAATCCTACTAACTCAATAAATACCCCTCTGTTTAAATAAGTCGCCTTCTCCATTTCCATTATGTGTCTATCTTTTCTTGTGGTGTCTTAGTATCTCTCTGTCATTTATTAATTGCCTTTGTACCACTTTCACGAATATTATCTCTATTTTCAGGTTACTTGGTTTTATTCAGTATTTGTGTTTTCGGAAAATATTTCATTCGTCTACCTTTAATCTTGATCTAACATCTCTTCTGTTTCTTTCTTCAAAATAGGCCTATCTAGATATATTATATGGCTGGTCTATTTTCCTACTTCACTTGGTTTGTATATTTTTTTCCTCTTGGTTTTATTATTTCGTCATTGTGTATTTTCTGATAAAACGTTTTGTTATTATTTATTAGTTTTTTTTTTCGTAAAAATCGTTGCTACGTCCAACTGAATTAGTATATCCATTATCTTTAAAAGAGAATGTATTTTTAAACCAATATGCGCATAGTTGTTTTACATAACAAGATGCTAATTACGAATTTCTAAAACGTGTCAAAATAGGGCTTGCGTCAATAATTGGTTCAGTCGCCTTGAATGCGATGAGAGATCTTATGAAATTCAATAATTACATCCGGTTGATGCAAACCAAAGATCTAAATCGGTCCAACTCTTTTGAAACCTTATTCAAAATAAGCTAAATTACTAAGTCGCACTTTCTTCCCAAAGCAATAACTGGAGAGCTATTCACTAAACGCTAACTAAGCTTTTCCTTTCAGTTGCATCTGTCCCTTCCATTGCTAAATCTATAATAAATAAGGAGGCAGTAAATAACGAATAATGTTTTTTCACTATTACGTTTAATATTTGATTTTTAAACATATAAATGGTATATTAAAAGCAGCATATTTGAAATATGTAATAAATAAATCTTTCGGTTGAAATTTAAAAAAGTTATTACAAAACATAATTTTATTATTTATAAAACAAGTGCCAAAAGGGAGTAGTCGAAATTTTCACGTGAATATGAAAAATACTTTTTGCAAGAGTTGCATACCATATTTTTTCTATGCAAAAGCCCAAAAATAATTTATTTAAGTGGTAGAAAACTAAAAATCAAAAATTAAAAGTAAAATATTTAATGATTGTTAACTTGAAAATGAAAAGAAATAAAGCTTCGAGAGAAGAAAATATCGTTAGGAAGACTGGATAAGACAGACTTTCAGGAAATATAAAAAAATTGTTCAAATTTTGTCTGCATCAAATTGAAACACCTACAACATCTAACCTAACCTAACCTACAAGGTGACACAACTATAGAATATAATACCTAGACTGCGCGCCGCCATCTAAAACTGTCTGACCATTGCGACAGAGAAAACTGAGGCTATTAGTATCTTTCTAATCGGAGAAGTTTATTCCATGACGTTGGTGTTATCGACCACGTCACTTTCCCACTGTCGCTGATTTGGTAAACTCCTCCGCTTAGAAAGAGACTACCGACCTAATAGCCTCAGTTTTCTCTGTCGCAATCATCGTCGGATAGTTTTCGATAGCAACCTGCAGTCCAAGTTTCATATGTCTATGAGCACAATGCATTTACCATTTTATTACATAAAAAGAACGATCCAATAGACCTCGAGAATTACCGATCCATGAGCCTGTTTAGTTAAACCACCCTTACTTCGGCACTAATGACTGGCTATAATGCATAAAAAGTATTATAGAAAAATCCATCCAGTACAACCGACCATTGTTTTTGGCTTTCGTAGACCTTTTTAACAGCATTTAACACCATAGAAATTAACAGCGTAATAAGAGCGTTGTAGGAAAATCTTATAGTATCGGTGCTCCAAACTGATCGAAAATATATATTTATAATAATACATACAACTATGACCGTAAGATTATACAAAGATACAAAACGTATAAAAATCAAGAGGAATCAGACGAGGAGATACGTTATCTCCTAAACTCTTTAGGGCAGTTCTGGAACATGATTTCAAAAAATTTGAGTGGGACGCAAAAGGAATCAATGTCGACGGTGAAATGCTCTGACATATACGATTTGTAGACAATTAGGTTATGATAAGAAATACCTTAAAAACGAGATTGGAACTATGCTTACTGAATTAGATGCACCCGGTAAGAAAGTTGATTTGAACATAAATTTTGAGTCACAATACATGACAAATCTGGTACCAAGTGAGAATCCAAAAAGTCGGCTGCAACAAAAAAACATTCGTACATAAATATAAATACTTGAAATTCATATGGCCAGGGACCATCAAACCGCTGAACTGGGAAGAAGAATCACTTTAGCAAGAGCAGTAGGTATATGAAGCTCTATCAGTCAATTTTAAAAGCAACATGCTAAATTATTTAAAAAAAAAGAAGACTTTCGACCAATGTGTTCTTTCAGTCACGATTTACGGTGCCGAAACACTTTCTTTAACCCAGGCCACAGTAACCAAACTCAGAGTGGCCAAAATAGAATGGAACAGTTGTGACTTGGACGGACTCTCAGAGACATGGTTAGAAAAGAGAAAATAAGAAGGAGAGGCGACACAGATCTCATAGAGCACATAGCATGGCTGAAGTGGAACTGGGTGAGTCATGTGGCCAGAATGAATGACGTGTGTTGGACCAAAAAAATACTCAGAAGAAGCAGAGCTAAACCACCTACACGATAATCTCTAATCCACTTATGTGTTTCTCTAGTTTCTCTATTATATTTTCTGTATTTCATCAACATTTTCTCTTGTAAAAGTGCATACTTATGACCAATAAATATGAAGCGTCAGTATCTATTGGTTAAAAACCTTTATTTTTAAGTATTTTGGGTATTTTACCCATTAGCTCAATTTGCTGAATGGGTTGTTCAAGTTCTTAGTTGTCACTTTAAATTTTGGCGTATAGTTTTCAAAATTTCTTGTAACTCATTAGTCATCTTTATAACGTTTGGGATAACGAGAATCTCTTCATAAACGGATCCAATATCGAACGAGTCGACCAATATGCTTACCTTGGAACAATGATCAACTATACAGGTCATTAGTTATAGGAAATCAAAATCAGAATAGAAAAGGCTAGAGCAAATTTTAACAAAATGAAAAAAGTGCTCTGCACAAGAGATTTGAAGTTGGAGCTAGGAGTTAGGTTGGCTAGGTGCTACGTTTTCTCGACTTTCTTTTATGGAATGTGGGTGTACAGAAGGATTCTGAAAATATCGTTGACAGAACACGTCACGAACAAAGAAGTTATGAAAACAAGAAAATTAGAAGATCTCGGACATATTACACGTGGAGAGAGATACAGCTTGCTCCAATTGATTATGCAGGGAAAGATTCAAGGAAAAATAAGCATAGGGAGACGCAGAATATCGTGGCTGCGCAACCGGAGAGAATGGTACGGATGTACATCGAATGAACTTTTTAGAGCAGCCGTCTCTAAAATCCGAATAGCTATTATGATTGCCGACCTCCGTCGCGGTGATGGCACTTAAAGAAGATAACGTTTGGAATGAATGCTGGATTTAGTTTATAAAAGGCGAGGTCTACAGCGCAAACTCGATCAATTTAATTCATGTCTGGTGAGCAGGGTGGTCACTCTATTTTTGTTACTCCTTGATATTCTATCCTTTCATTTTACAGTTACGGAACGGTAGGGATGGGACTTTTATCGTCGATAAAACGAAACAATCGCGTATCTCCCAAAAAAAGTACAAATGAGGATTACTTAAAGTACAAAGACTGGTTTAAATGCAATTCTATAGATCTCTTCAGAACAGCAGTAGATAGAGTAAACATAGTGATGATGATCCTACGATTGTGAAACAGCACTTAAAGAAGAAGAAGATGATAATAAGATTAATATGATGAAATTGGTTGCAGATGGTTATAATCGGTTTAAAATGTGCTTTCAATATACCAAATATGTTGTTAAAATAATGATCTTTATCTTGTAATGGATTATTTTATTATAATCAAAATGCTACATCTAAGTAAATACAAAATGCTTAACTAGGCATGAGTTAATATCGTATAATAACTAATTTATTTGAGTTAGTTACTAATATGTTATGTTTTATGTTATCATAATATTTGTTAACTTTATTGGTAATATACAAATTGAAACAATGCCTTCTTATTTAAATTGTTATTTAAAGTCTTTAGCTCTATACATTTCTTAAGGTTGTACTTTTTCATAACTACCAAATATCTTGGCAAGAACACATAATTCTGTAAAATAAACATCCAGGTCTTCGTATTAAATGTAATTTTTCTAAAATGTTAAAACTAAAATGTCATTGACTGTTTAAATTAATGTATCTACAAAATAATGGATTCTTAGAGCCCGTTCACATGACAAGCGCTTAATGCTCGTTTTGATAACGCGCGATTAAAACTACATACATTTTACTAGAGACCGTTTACATTCTAACGCGCGTTTTAAGTCATTAAAACGCGCGTTGGCATGTGAACCGTCTCAAATAAAATGTATGTAGTTGTAATGGCGCGTTATCAAAACGCGCGTCAAGCGCCTGTCATGTGAACGCGCTCTTATATTAGCTGGTGGTAATGATAAGGGCACGTTCACATGACAAGCGCTTGACGCGCGTTTTGATAACGCCAGATTACAACTACCTATATTTTATTCGAGGCATTTCACATGCTAACGCGCATTAGTATGTGAACGGCCTAAATAAAATATATGTAAAAAGTACGTAGTAGTAACCGCGCGTTATCAAAACGCTCGTTAAGCGCTTTTCATGTGAACTTGGCCTAAAAGTAAAACCTTAAGCGCTTTGAGTTTGCCTCTCCGTCCAAATAAGAAAAAAATTTCCACAGAAACAGTGGAACTCCTTTTGAGGCACTAAAATTAACAGTTGTACAATAAAATGTATTGATAATTTTTTCTAGATGAAATGTGAATTATATAAAATTGTTGCGAAATATAAATTAAACCTATATAAAATATACTTATCAAGCAGCCAAAGCAGTCAAGTGTTTATTGACTTAATTTAAAAGAAAAATAGGGAGCAAACTGAACATGATTAACTTTAATTGTTGAAGTTGTTTCAAACCTATACGTTTTTTATAGGATTATAGTTTGAATAGTAAGCGTAATTATTTGTATTTGTTCAATTATCTGTATTCTCTACAAGATCAAAGCATTGTAATTTAAAAATTGGTAACCCAAATTTAATCAACATAGTATTAAATGTCAACTTATGTTGTTGATTGGATTCAGTCCTATGAAATCCAAACAAGCTACCAAAAATGGTATTTTTAACTAAAACTACTTAATATATTCTTAATAAGGTACATTCAAAATTTGTTAGTTATATCGGCACACAATTGCCTTCTTTTTCTAAGTATTTCAGTCTCCAAATATTCTTGTTCCCTGCGTATTTGAAGTTTAGCAAATTATAGACCCTATAATGTAAAATTACGTTAACTCTACGTCAACCAAACCTCTATAGAAAGAGTCGCGCATTACAACCCTTTCAGTAGGGGAGAGTCGTCTAATGGTGCACGTCGGGTAATTGTGCGCATCAATGTTTCTAATCTCCTATTTAATAAAATTGCAAAAACTATATTGTCTTTCCATCTAGTAGCAATTGCCATATCTATCCGACACAAACGAACGTCGGCAGATACTTTACCGGTTGGCAGTTATCGTTTACATGTTTTCGCGTGGTTTGATATTATTTGCGTATCTGAGAAAATAAGCGATAAGTTTTTTTGTTGACAGATATACAGGGTGGTTCATCTTATTCGCTTCGGTCTCTGTACGGAAAACCACTTGATATTTTAAAAAAATTTCTTCACAGAAATATACAGAGCCTTTAATACTACAATCTAAAAATAATGTGAATTATACAGGGTGTTCCAAAAAAGAGTGGTATATCAAAGTTATATTTTTTCTTATGGAATGCCCTATATCTGATGACATTATTGAACTGACCTTAAAAAATAAGCTATACTTTCATAAGGGTTCCCTATACCTAAATACAGGGTGTTTTGATTTATTTCGATTTTTATAAAAATGTAAGGTTTTAGAAAAGAATAAATATCTACCAATCTAAGAAGCAGTAACAAATTCTTTCTTGGATCTTAATAAAACACTATTTAGCATACTTAAGCAGATGCTTATTGCAACAAAATTTCTTACAGGGTGGTCAAAATATGAGATTGTTATATTAACAAATTCAAGCTGTAATAACTTACTTATTTTAAATGGAACACCCTGTATCTTACTAGTCTATTGCATAGAAAATTTACTTAGCTTTCAATTTGTACTAGGGTTTCCTATACCTATCTTTTTACAGGACGGTCAAAATATTAGATTGTTCTATTAACAAATTCAAGCTGTAATAACTTACTTATTTTAAATGGAACACCCTGTATCTTACTAGTCTATCGAGTAGAAAATTTCCTTAGCTTTCAATTCTTATTAGGGTTTCCTATACCTATCTCCCTTCATTTTTTAAATATTTAAAGATTTCCTAATTTGCAAGCTTTAAAAATTAGAATTACATAAGTACCTATGTCGTGTTTATGTGCAACACATCACCAACACCGGCAATATACTTAGACAGGATACTGTCGTTAATGAAATTTTCAGTGTTATCATGTAGTCACACAGAGTGTTGTATTATTTTAGTTGATTTTGGCCTACATGTGAAATTGAATAATACGTTTATTTTAAACTGCATACCCTATATTAGATGCCGTATTCTGGAAGATATTTAAATTATTTTCATTCCGTATAAGTATTTTCCATATCTTAACCCAACGGTTATTAAGTAAATTTAAGAACGCCACTTTTTGTTTGAATCTTTAAATCGCAATTACAAACAATTAAATGCAATGGCTACTTTGACGAAAACGAGCCTATTGTACAAAAATATGTAAAAATGGGTATTTACAGAATAACATGGGAATTTATATCTACAGAATAACATGTGTATTGAGAATGTTAACATGGAATTGAAGAGATTATAAATATCTTCCATTATAAAGAATATAATATCGAGTATGTCATTTAAAATAAGAACACTCTGTGTGATTTAATGATAAAAATGTGAATTTTAGTAATGAAACTATCTTGACTAAGATATTTAAGTATATTGCCGGTGTTGGTGATGTGTTGTACATAACCACGACATAGGTACTTAATTCTAATTTTTAAAGCTTACAAATTAGGAAATCTTTAAATATTTAAAAAATGAAGGGAGATAGGTATAGGAAACCCTAATAAGAATTGAAAGCTAAGTAAATTTTCTACTCGATAGACTAGTAAGATACAGGGTGTTCCATTTAAAATAAGTAAGTTATTACAGCTTGAATTTGTTAATAGAAAAATCTAATATTTTGACCACCCTGTAAAAAGATAGGTATAGGAAACCCAAGTACAAATTGAAAGCTAAGTAAATTTTCTACGCGATAGACTAGTAAGATACAGGGTGTTCCATTTAAAATAAGTAAGTTATTACAGCTTGAATTTGTTAATAGAACAATATCATATTTTGACCACCCTGTAAGAAATTTTGTTGCAATAAGCATCTGTTTAAGTATGCTAAATAGTCTATTATTAAGATCCAAGAAAGAATTTGTTACTGCTTCTTAGATTCGTAGATATTTATTTTTTTCTCAAACCTTACATTTTTATAAAAATCGAAATAAATCAAAACACCCTGTATTTAGGTATAGGGAACCCTTATGAAAGTTTAGCTTATTTTTTAAGGTCAATTCAATAATGTCATCAGATATAGGGCATTCCATAAGAAAAAATATAACTTTGATATACCACTCTTTTTTGGAACACCCTGTATAATTCACATTATTTTTAGGTTGTAGTATTAAAGGCCCTGTATATTTCTGTGAAGAAATTTTTTTAAAATATCAAATGGTTTTCTGTACAGAGACCGAGGCGAATAAGATGAACCACCCTGTATAGCTTAAATAGTACTTACATCTTTTATTTATTTATCACTTTAAACACTGATATAGTTAGTTTTGCTCGATTACGTTTTGTTTTTATCAAATTTTGTGTTATGTGGTGAAGTGTAACGTCGGCTAATGGTGCGCATTGTGCACCATTAGACGACCAGGTATATAAAGGCATTTTTAACGTTTTGTGACTGCGTCATAAAACGTAAACGAGCGTTAAATAACCGTTAAAGTAGAGAAAGGGGCAATGAGAAAACCACGAAATTGAAAAAAGGTACAAAAAGGAAAATTTTTAATCACAACAGCTCCGAAGTTATTTCATATAGTGATGAGTTGGAAGATCTCGTGTCAGATCAAAATGACTTCTGTGTATTGTGGTGATGGTAGCAAAAAAGACGAGGTATGGTGGGAGTGTTCGATATATTGTCAATGATCTCATGCCATGTGTATACGACAGGATAGTCCAGAAGGATATATTTGTGACTTCTGCAATACTTAGATTTTTTTAACATATCTGTAACTTGGTTTCTTATCTTTTTGCATATATTTGTTTGTTCTGTTAATATTTATGTTTAATAAGCTACATTAGCCGAATAGGTCGGGCAATTTTGCGCATTACACTAATTGGAAATGTCGCCTCTCACTCTTCTACTGCTCAACCATTCATTAAATGCGGTCCCTACCAATATACCTAAGCCTTTGAAGTATATCTTCAAAAAATTTGGAAACTGAAATGTTTCAAGTTTGTGAAATATCCTGAATATGACTTAGGTGCACACCAATAGCCGACTCTCCCCTACCACAATAAATTAGGAATGGATCAACAACCAAGAAATAAGAGCGTGCATCGGAAACGCTAGGTTAACTTTAACCGGACAGCGCCGGTTTAACCAGGGGTCTTTTGGGTGCTGTAGCACCGGGCGGTTGAAGGTTCTAGGGCGGTACGCGCGAAGCGCGTGCTGTTCCGAAATTATATGATTATGGTAAAATAAAATTTGCATACAATCCACATGATATAATAATAAAATTTTTTCTGTTTTATCATTAACTTGAAAACTTAACAATAATTTATAAATAAATTATTATTATTAACGTCGACGTACCATATACACGTATTAACGTGTATATGGTTTATGCACTGTGTTCAGTTTATGTTATCTAAATGTCAGATAACGTACAAACATGCCGCGCGCCGTAAAATTATATCATTCTACAGCTTATATTAAGAATAATGTGCGAACACCGCAAAATACACGTTTGGGTTGGCAGACGGCCTGACGGGTGCCGGCCGGCGCGCCGCACCGAAATAACAAAACAGAAACTGCTTACTATTGAACACTTGAACCAGAAAATAATAAGGCGTAGGTCAGTAGAGTTGATTAGTAAAATTTGTTCTATCCTATTAATACAGACCAGGCAGTTGTATAAATACGAGTAGAAATAGAAATACTTACAAACGTACAACTAAACTAAGGTAAGATGTTTGACTTACATTTGAAACTGTATAGGTAATTATAATTTGTAAATTAAACATTAATATAATCAATATTCAATAGAAAAATATGGAAGGGCGGAAACAACCTGGATCTTTCTGGCATAAAAGGAAACAAGAAAAGCAAGAAAGACAAAATAAAATTTTGAAAGGTATACCCAAAATGACAGCATTTTTTACACCTGATGGAAATCAAGAAGACGACACTACAAATATTTCCCAACCCTGTAGTAGTTCTAGTGCTACTAGTGATAAATATATTCATATTCAACCACATGAACTTATTTTGGAGACTTCAGAATTAGTGCCAGAGCCAGAGCACTTAGTATCACCTGTTTCAAAAGTATTAGAATATGAAGAAGCAACCACCAGTAACTCGGGTAAGGCATATTTAAATTTTTTTAACGAGGCTAAAATGCAAAAAGATAACGGTGCCTTTACAAATGGTAAATAAAACAGGACAATGACAAATAATTTTTTTTAATTTCTTTTCAGATCCAAAACAGGATTTACTTAATTTTAAAGATCCGGCACTTTGGCAAGATTCCCATAATTATGCAGAAATAATTCTAGAAAAATGGGTCGAACAGAATCTTACAGATATGGACTTTTCAATGTCAAAAAGAAATTTCGGGGAACAACACAGGTATGCCGGTAAGCAAATATTTTATAAAAGACTTGTTAATGGAGAAGTGGTTCGCCGCGATTGGGCAATTTACTCCGAGAGCACTGGCAATATATTTTGTCTTTATTGTGTATTATTTGGAAATAAAAAGAACCAATTTAAAACAGGATTTTCATTATGGAATAAAAGTAAGGAAAGATTAGACGAACATGAAAGATCCAATGATCATATAGATAATCTGAAAATGTATATGACTCGCTTATTAAAGCAAGGAAGAGTTGATGTAGAACTCGAAAAGGAAATTAGCACTGCGAAAGAATATTGGATGAAAGTACTAGAAAGAATCATAAGTGTAATAAAGTTTCTGGCTACCAGGGAATTGGCATTTAGAGGTACTCATGAAAGAATTAGCGAAAAACGGAATGGAGACTACTTAGGTTTACTGAAACTATTGTCAGAATATGATCCATTTTTGAAAGATCATATTAATAAACGAGCAAATTTAGGTAAGGGCAAAACGTCATATCTATCAAAAGTTATATGTAACGAATTACTGAATATTTTATCCAATCGAGTCAATGATGAAATTGTGAGACAAATTAAGGCAAACAAATACTATTCTATAAGTGTAGATTCAACACCTGACATAACACACCATGACCAACTTACAGTGATTTTGAAATATTGTGACAATAAAGGGAATCCCGTGGAAAGATTGGTGGGATTTTATAAAAACACTGGGCATAGCTCACAACAATTTGAGGAAACAGTTATTGGGATGTTAGAGTCTTTGAAATTAGATATTAAGAACTGTAGAGGCCAGTCTTACGACAATGCCAGTAATATGAGTGGAAAGTATTCTGGTTTGCAAGAACGTATTAAAGCTTACAATGATTTAGCTATCTTTGTGCCGTGTGCTGCTCACTCTTTAAATTTGGTTGTCCAAAATGCAGCAGATTGTTGTTTGGAAGCAACATTTTTTTTTATGTTGGTACAAGCTATCTACAATTTTTTTTCCGTGTCTACACATAGGTGGGAGTTATTGTCTCGTGCAATAAAGGATTCGGCTGAGTCGGGGCAGACACTGTTACCTAAGAGAGTGAATACAACCCGTTGGTCTTCTCGTTTTGATGCCGTAAAAGCGTTAAAAAGCAATTACGGTTTGATTAAAACATGTTTGATTGGAATATCAACGGATATAAATGAGAAAAACATAGTAAGAGTTGAAGCAGCTTCTCTATCGGAAAAACTTGATTTGTTGGAAAACGGAATAATTTTATCATTTTGGCTTGACGTTTTACAAAGGGTTAATGAAGTGAATAAATCAGTACAAAAGGAAAATATGGATTTAAGCACAACCGCTCATCTGTTATCATCTTTAGCAGATTACTTTGATTTCTTACGTGATCGTTTTGATCACTACGAGGTCTTAGGAATGTTGTTAACAGGGAACGAAAATTATGCTGAGAAGAGGATTATCAAAAAAATTGCAATTAGGAGAAATGAATTCGGAGGCAAGCTTAAGCCAAAAAGAAAAAATGCGAACACAATGTTATGTTTGTATAATAGACAATCTTAAGTCGGAGATTATTCGCCGATCTGATAGTTATAAATCTTGTTCAAGAGCATTTGAATTTTTGTTTAAACTAAAAGCTACGGAAGATGAAGATATTTTCAGATCGGCAACCGAATTACACCAAAACTACAAGGAGGATTTGGACGAGTATTTTCCCCAAGAATGTGTTCATTTAAATCATTTGTTAACGTCTCTTCCCCAATTAAAAGTATACACTCCTTTAGAATTGGTACAGGCTTTATACGAAAATAAATTAATATCTTCATTTCCAAACGTTAATATTTGCCTGCGTATTTTTTTCTCCATAATGGTCGCAAATGCAAGTGGCGAACGCTCTCTTTCGACACTAGAAAGGGTAAAGGGTAAAATGCAATTTCCCAAGAAAATTTGAACTCCTTAGCAGTCTTATCCATTAACGAGGACCTGCTAAATGAATTAAATATAACTGATATCATCGAAAACTTCGCTTCAGTAAAATCAAGAAAACAAGCTTTTCAATAGTAAAGGTATTTGCTTACCTACCTAATGTTCCCTGTTTGAATTTTATTAAGTAAATTTTTATTTTACTTGAAGTTTTTCCTTCAAGTTTTGTGAAGTTCGCCCTTAATTTTTTCCTTGTATATTGTTAGTTTTCATTTAAGTTTGAAACCAAAAAAAGTTGTAATTGTTTTTTTTTATTTTAATAAACTTGTATTCAAAATATGTTCTGTTGAATTGAAATACAGTTAAGAAATATTTTTGAGCCTGGGCGCGGCATCCGTATCAGCACCGGGCGGCAGACTGTGTTAAACCGGCACTGTAACCGGATGCATCTAAACATTCCGTATATCCTATTTGGCCCCTAGGACTTTTCTATTGGCTCTTTGCAGCATGCGGCCATATTTCAACCCATAGGCGGCGAGGTGCCAAATCAGTATACGGAATGTTATTCGGTGCGAAATTCATATACGGAATGTAGATAAAAAAATACAACTTTTTATCATTCAATTAAAATAAGACTGGTTTTTAAATATTTGTTAATGTATTATTAAATAATTAAAGAGAAATAAAACAATTCAATAGGAATAAAACAAAATATATTTACAAAATTAATACAAATAATTTAAAAAAAAAATAACCTTTTAACGTCTTTAATATTCCATATAGGTAATAATTATTGTTTTATTATTTTTTTTTAATAATACATTAACACAATATTTTAAAAGTAGTCTTATTTAACTCACTTTAATAAAAAGTCGTATTTTTTAGTCTACGAATATTTAACATTCCGCATATGAATTTCGCACCAAATAACATTCCAAATACTGTAATTGTTTCATTTTTATTGAATAATACAAATATTTTAATCAATTTCTTTTTAACTGACTCTTATAACAAGTTGTCTTTTTCGGTCTACGAATATTTAACATTCCGTATATGAATTTCGCACCGAGTAACATTCCGTATACGGATTTGCCTCACCGCCTATTGGTTGAAATATGGCCGCGTGCTGCAAAGAGCCAATAGAAAAGTCCTAGGTGCCAAATACATATACGGAATGTTTAGATGCTAACCGGATGGAAGCCTTCTTCAAGATCCACAACCTCTCTCTTGAAATCAAAGTAAGAATGCTGCGATGTTACGTCTTCTGTCTTCTTTTTTATGGTGTTAAATCGTGGACCTTGAACGAAAATATGTGCAGAAAATTGGAAGCATTGGAGATGTGGTTATATAGGATAATACATAAAATTCCGTAAACTAACCGAGTCACAAATGATGAGGTCCTCAGAAGAATGAAGAAGAACCGAGACGAACTAATCACTATCGGATACATTATGCGAAATGAATCTAGATATGCCTTCCTAGCTTACAAGTCACCTTGCAAGGAAAAATATTTGGGAAGCGAGGTCTAGAAAGAAGAAGACTTCCTGGTTAAAGAACCTTGGAACCTGGTTCCACACAACATATGTACAGCTTTTCCGCGCTACGACAGATAATGTAAAGATTGTCATGATGATTGACAACATTCGTCACGGATAGGCACGTCAAGAAGAGGAAGAATGAAAAATAACGAGATATCTGAGTAATATGGTGCTCATATCTTTCATTAATACTTGTCAAATTAACATAAAATAATTGTTGCATGGTAATAATAACGGATTATTTTAATGGATATGAATCGAGTGGTAAAATACAAAATATTATAATAAAGAAAGAAGTTATACGCTATTACCTACAAAATAAAAATTGCATGTATTATCAGTAAAACGTTTGAGAAATCAGCCTTCTAAAAAAATATGACTAGAGGATTTGATAAGTGAGGGGAGAAGAATATCTATGAATACTCAATTTGTAGATATCTACATTAAGCTCACTTCTCTTTAATATAATAATGGACGAAATAATAGAACCAGTACGTAAAGGTCATGGTTACAGCATGGGGAACAAATAAATCCAATTATTATGTTATGCAGACGACGCCGCATTAATCGTCGAGACAGAAGACGATCTCCAAAGATTAACACACATATTCAATACAACAGCGAAGAAATTCAATGTGATAATATCAGCAGAAAGAACCAAATTCATGACAACATCTAAATACCCACTACGATGTAAAATCGAAATTGATGGGAAAATAATAAAGCAGGAAGCAAGGTTTAGACATCTGGGAATATATATAACGGAGATGTTGAAGAGGAAGTACGACAACAAAAGCTTAAAAGCAAGTAAAGCGGCGGGATCTCTTAATGACACAACCTGGAAGAAAAAACACCTGAGACAAGACACAAAAGCAAGAATCTACAAAGCAGCAATTAGACCTATATTGACATACACGGCGGAGACAAGACCTGACACATCTAAAACGAGACGATTACTAGAAACAACAGAGATGAAAATACTTCAACGAATATCAGGGGAAAAGTCTGTTGGATAGGGAGAGAAGCGAAAACATAAGAAGATCATGCAATGTAGAAGACATAAATGGATGGGTGACAAAACGTAAACAGGAGTGGAACGAACACATTAGTAGAACGGCAGAGGATAGGATAGTACGAATAGCACGAGATAAGTCACCAAATGGACGCAAGAAGTATTGGCAGACCAAGAAGAAAATGGTGCGGTAATTTAAACAATTTAGGAGGCTGATATTGAAGAATAAACATGCTTTAAAGCCTATATACAAGAAGGAAGAAGGAGAAGATTAAAACTTAGAGTTTTAGCGAATTTAACGAAAACAGGAAAGAGTGTTCAGTTTTTATAGTTGGACTTCTTCTTTGTGTTTGTTCGAGTGTTTTCCCACTATCCTATAATTCTCTATTCGTTTCAACATGTTAATAAATCGACTTTTTACTGCACTATACAAAATCTCTGTTCATTGGTAGTAACAAAAGGTTTTATTATACTGTTCTTGCATTAAACGAACATAGGTCCTTTAGTGATGGTTCAACAGGCCGTTCAGAGCCCTATACGATAATTTATTTGAAACGTTATTTTATCCGAATTCAGACGGCAAGAACGGTACGATAATTTATTCGAAATGATATTTTATTCGAATCTAGACATTCAGTCATACGGTACGAATGTTATCAGCCCAAAGCCCTAGTTAGTTTGTGGCAATGGTGAATATTGATGTCAATAATATTGGTACGATGAATTGGTGTAGAAAATGCCGAAAAAGACGAATTAGAAGGTATTGGAAACATCTTGTTAAGCAAATATATAATTTGGGGGCTTTCCAGAAACATGTGACAGCTAAAAATGGATGAACTAAATTTTTTTAATTACTTTACGATGGCAATATTATTTCATGAACTGTTAAACAGAGTAAAAAATGATGTGGCAGAACAATACACAAAGATGAGAAGATGTTAAGGTAACGAACGATGTAGTATCTGATGACTTCTGAATATACTCAACTATCTCAAAAGATTGTTATGTATATTCGAAAATCCTTCACTGAGAAGTGATAGTGAGATGTATCACTCGGAGTTGGCATAAATATTACAGCGCACCATGTACGCGGAGAACTTGCTGACAATGTGATTGGACTACTCTAAATTCACAATCAAGATACAATAGAAATAAACAAACCAGGACACGTTAAATGTTACAAGCAGCACTCCCGAATCATAATTTATAATGTATAAACTTTGTAAATCATAATTTGGCATTAACAATGTACTCTACATTGTAAATTATGATTTGGGAGTGCTCTTAGTAACATTTAAGGTGTCTTGGTTTTGTTTATTTCTACTGCATCTTGATTGTGAATTTAGAATAATACTATAACATGTGCTGACTATTTCCTAACATATTATGCTGGTTCTGGTGCTACTTTGTTTCGATAGATTTGTTAATACTGAATATATCAAAATAACAGTTATCGAAACCAATTACCAAATAATAAAGATATTTTTACATTTGCCCTTTGATTGATACCCCAGATACTTTTTGGTAGTGAAGGGATGAGGTTTCAAACGTCTGAAACTGGCATCTGAGCTTATATTGAGTATGAACGACGAAAGCCGAATTCTGTAAAGGAGCGTACCTAGACACAAGTGCCACTGACGTTTGATTCAAATTTTTTATCGTGTCACGGCATACAAAATCGAATGTAAATTTGGACGTATCCGTTAAAATGTTCGAGTGCGATATACGAATGAATTGTATAAACGTGTCCAGTGCCCATTTAAGACTGTTTTCCAAAACCCCATTGTTTACTTTTTATTTTGTCTGTTGCCAATGGATCATCTTTTCCTCTTGTTGTGTCATTTATTCAAAAAATGGTATGGTCTAAAAC
Source organism: Diabrotica virgifera virgifera (assembly GCF_917563875.1). Taxonomy (NCBI): domain Eukaryota; kingdom Metazoa; phylum Arthropoda; class Insecta; order Coleoptera; family Chrysomelidae; genus Diabrotica; species Diabrotica virgifera. The sequence continues at coordinate 45,167,530 of NC_065446.1, forward strand.
TATGGAAATAATCTTGTTTTGTACAGTTAACATATTCAATATATGCACTAATTGGTATGGCATCGAGAACATCATTGGTTATGGCCATTAAAATTAATTTGGTTAAAATAAATAGAATAAATTGATATATTTAGTGAATTAATTGGTTCGATATATAAAGTATTAAAAGTTAATGTTCAGTTTGAACCCATTTATGATTTTTTAACAAAATTTGGCATTCCTATGTAGAATAACAAAATGAGAACATGCTAAATAAAGTTTGTTAACTGTAAGATCTTGTAGTTTTTTGGAAAGTAGCGAAACAAATATTGAACTGATCTTGTAGCAATTCAATATTACATAGAACACCATCTTTTAGTTTAGATTTTGTGCAAAAAATGTCGACTGCCAAAAAACTCACATTGCGTGCTTAGTGATTTAAATATAGTGTTTTTTCTGAATAAAATAAACTAAATCGTTCAGCGAGACGACACGCCCACTTCATATCAACAGATGACTTCCTGTGTCGATATTTTTATTTTCGAATTGTGAACCAGAAACGGCCGATTAGAAGGATATTTTTATGAAGGGCCCATCCCTTGGATTTCTTTTTCCAAATTTTAAAAAGTGCGTAAAACTAATATTCAATTCTTGTGATACTGAGATATTAAAAAGTTTTTGTTACGCGTATACATATAATCGGTCTGTGTATGAAATTAATCGTAATACTAATAAAATAGTCAAATTTTAAGGCAACAAAATAAAATAGGTTTTTATTATCTATCTATCTATCTATAAGCCTTGCAACATCCAATATTGGACATAGACCTTCCCTTCGCTCCTCCATGTTTCTCTATCCTGAGCCATGTGCATCCATTTTGAGCCGGCTTGGTGTTTAAGGTCATCTACCCATCTCATCTGTGGTCTCCCTCTCTTTCATTTGTATGTCCATGGTCTCCACCCTGTAATAATTTTATTCCATCTTTCGTCTTTTTGTCTAATAGTATGACCGGCGAATTTCCATTTTAGTTTAGCGGTTTGACAAGTAGCATCCTTAACTTTTGTGATATTTCTTACGTAGGAATTCTTTTTTCTATCTGACAGTCTTATGTTGATCATTTTTTTCTTTCCATTGCTCTTTGTGTTTTCGCAATTCTATCCATATTCGCTTTTGCGAATGTCCATGTTTGACATCCATATGTGAGGACCGGAAGAATACACTGGTCGTAGAGTTTCGTTTTTAGATATTAAAGGTATTTTTATTCTTCAATATGAAGCTGAGCTTACCAAACGAGGCCCAGGCTAACTTCGTTCGTCTCTTTATTTCTGCCGTTTGGTTATCTCTGTTCTGTAAAGACCTGTCAAAATTCAATTATATGATGTTTATTTTTGAAACTCAAATATATTTGGACTTTAATAGTTATTTAAGTTTTTACTAATATACCATCGCATTAATAAGTCTGCATTTTTACCTTTTTTATTTCCAATCTATTCTTCTGTTTATAGTCCGTACCTGTACAGAAATTCTTCCTGTACTACATTCATTCCCAAAATAAGCTCGAGGTCACAGTCATCGGTGTGTGTATCGTGTCGGCACGGCTTGTCATTGGTTAAAAGTTAATTTCTAACCAATGACAAGCGGCGACGACACGACACATACCCACCGATCACTTAGACCTCGAGCTTGTCATAGGAATGAACGTAGGATAAAACGTATAGTATTTGTTATCTTTCTGAATCTCTTTTGTCTTTCTGAATCTCCTCCTCCTTCTCTAGTGCCTTCTCTATTGAGGTTGGCGATCAATATGGCAAATTTCTCTCTGTTCTGGGCTTGATGGTCAAGGCATTCCCTGTTGTGTGGGTCCAATCTCTGATGTTTCGGAGCCAGGATTTTTTCTTTCTTCCTATACCCCTTTTACCTTCGATTTTGCCTTCTAATATTACCTGGGGCTGCTCAAATTCCCTATGGCGCATTATGTGTCCTAGATATGACGTCTTTCTAATTTTTATTGTATTGACCAGATGAGGACGTGTGTTCAATATATCCAGTAATTATTCATTTGTAGTTTTGCTGGACCAGCTTATTCTTAGCATTCGGCGGTACATCCACATTTCGAATGAATTCAGTTTGTTGACGCCATACTGTTTTAATGTCCAGGTCTCATAGTAATCGAGACCACATATAACATTTTAGTGTTCTCAATCTTATTGTGACTGATAGCTTGGGGTTACAGAGCATTTTACGCATGTTCATGAAGCCAGATCTTGCTATTTCAATCCGTCTTCTAATTTCTTTTTGAATAGCTGACCAAAAAACGAATTTAATAATATCCTTTTCTTAAATATTATCACTTCTGCTTCTTAAGATGCCGTGCATTTATGCTTAAGCTCAACCGTACATTGTCCTGTTAGGTGAGATATTAGATAGTCAGAATTAAATAATTATATTTTTAGCAGCATTGTGAAACATTTCATAGCTGTGGATTTCAAGTGCATCGTCTCCTCGTAGTATGTGCCTTAACCCTTAAACGCCCAAGGGTGGATAAAAAATGTCCACCTAATGCGTATTCCCTTATAACATATTTATTACGTGTTCCAAAATATTTCAAAAATTATTTATTGATAAAAGACGACCCTTTATCGAATGTTAATTTGGTACTACCGATATTTTTAAAAATAAAATTAATATATTGAATTCAAAATATGAGTGGGTACAAAAAGTCCACAATTGGCTGAAGGTTTCTATATAAATTCTCGTTGGCAGAAACATAATACACATAATTATAGACGTATAATTATATAATCGACATAATTATTCGCCACACTAATGAGGACGTAAAGGAAGAATGTCGAAAAAATCGACAAATCTATATTACTGGCTTTTACTGGTATGTTAATTTTTGTGTACATCGTAATTTTGTTGTAAGGTTTGTACATCGTTTACATTAATATTTTAGAAGATGCTGTGTTTAATATGCATAACATTCTTTCCATTTCTTCTGTTTAATTCATTTTCTAACATTTGTAACAACTCTCAATAAATATATTAGCTATTTTCGAGGTGGGTATTTTTTATCCACCCTTGGGCTTACATGGAACCTATAAAAGGTTGGGCGTTTAAGGGTTAAGTATGCAGCCTTCTTACTTTTTACATAATTAAAAAGTTCCTTATCCTGGAAGCCCTCTCTTCTTAATACTTTCTTATTTCTGACTCTCTCCGTCCATGATTACACGCAGGCGCTACATTTTAAAGATTTCAATGTTAATGAAGCTTGCATTTAACGTCCATGCTTCCATTCCGTAGAAGAGAACAGGCCAAACGTAAAACTTTAGCATCTTATATTGGAGGCTGAAATCCACTTGCGATCAGTCAGAAAATTACGAAGCCTCAAAAAAGCATTTCTGGCTTGTTCTACTATGCTCTTTATTTCAGTCTCAGGGTCCCATCCCACGTTTAGCAGACAACCCATATTATCACTAAAATCCTCATACTAGTAACTTCTGAATGTACTAGTACTAGATAATACTACGAGAATCATCTATAAATTTTTCATATTTATTATTTTCTGCCGTGTAGGAACTTGTTTTGCCAATACCCAGACCAATTTAGTTGTTTCTTTTCACTTCACTAGCGATATTCTTCTTCGTAAGATAAATTTGATCGATCAGTTTAGGTTAGGTATCTGAGTTCTCTAGTTAAATGCTAAATTTCTTCTTAAAGTGCCTTCTTTCAATGGAAGTTGGCTACTACAATTTCAAACTCTTATCTGTCTTCAGCTGTTCTTATTAACTGTTCAAAATTTAGTAATGTCCATTATCGGATGCCTTTTAGCTACGATAGTCTCTTCCTTCCTAGTCCTTTTTTTCCTCAATCATTCCTTTCACTATTAGTTAAGCATGTTGGTATTTATTATTTCTTAGTATGTGGCCTTGGTATGATGTTTTTCTAACTTTCACTATGTTAAGATCTGGTTCCTTGCCTATTCTATGTAGCACTTCTTCGTTTAAGGTGTGCGATGTCCATGAGATTTTGGGGGCTCTCCAGTAGACTAAAAAAGTCTCTAATTTATTTACGGCTGATGTTTTAAGAGTGCACGTTTTAACTGCATGGGGAAGAGTCGACCAGACTTTTTTGATAAACGTAGTAGAACTTCGAGTTCTATTCGAGAATCACATAGAAGTCGATTGATATTTTCGAAACATTTTCTGCTCCGTTCTATCCTTGATCTTATTTCTAGATCAGGATTCAGGCTGCTACTGATCCAACATCCCAGGTACTTAAATTTATTGACTGTTCTAAAATGTGACCGTTTTTGTGCAAGGTTGAGGTACATTTTGGTTTATTTCGGATTCGCATCATTTTGGTTTTCTTAATGTTTACTTTTAATGTCCGTTTCTTCTTTAGGCTTTGGGAATGGATATTTGATGTGCGATTTGAAACAAACAGAAATTAGGTAACATCTGTGTTCAGATTTGTGAAAAGGGTTCGGTTCATAGATAGCGTTATTTCTTATTTTCTCTGACTGAGACTGTTGTCATGGAGAACTTTTTCTAGAACCAGAAAGTATAAGATAACTTTTAATACATAAAACTCTTTATACAAAAAATTGATTTGCTAAAATGTATGTTTCCGTATAGAATAACATTAATTTTGTATTCAGACTGATTGGTTTAATTGTGTTTTGTATACAGAGCACTCCAAAATATTGGCCGTTGTGTTGATCGAATATTATAACCATTAAGAGATTGTTATTAAGTAATAAACTTGTCGATTTTTAAATACCCCCATTAATCGATACTGTCAGAAAATATGTACGGGTATATAATGTTTTAATTAATATCCTTACATATTTCTAGTGGAATGCTCTGTATTTCTGATCGTCAATATTATGCAAAGAAAACCAGCGGCTATTGTGCATGGAATGTTGCATTATTCTATAATAATTTGAATCAGGGTAAATTTATATTATTCTATTAGTTGAATTTGAAAAAAAAAAGTTAACTTGAAAATGAGACATTCAAGTCTGTACAATAGCATAGCTACTTTTCAATTATTTATTTTTTATGAAGTATGATTTATACTAAAAATGAGAATATGTCGGTTACATTTTTGCGTTATTTGTTACAAGTCGAAGCCACAAATTATGAGATATTTAGCAAAAATGTTTATGGTTTACATTTAAAAGCATAAAAATTTCGAATTTGAAAAAATCCAAGCTGTAATTTGTAACGGATATATTCTCTAGCAGTACCAAATACTAAAAATTAGTTGATTTTGTGTTATATACAACTCTATTAAAAAGTTTGTCAAATAAAAAAATGTCAGGTCCATGATTTTATAATTAAGAAAATTGTGAAATTGTTTGTGTGCGTAAATTTTAGTACAGAAATCAAAAATATATTATTAAAAATATGGTAAATAGTTGGGGACGATTCTGCCTTGACGGTAGAATCGTCTGCAATACAAGATTGTCGCTAGTGGTGTCATATTACTAGCCGTGTTCGTTAGATACATCTGCAAAAGCTATGAGAAAATATGAAAAGATTGGACAATCTTGAAATACTACTTGGGAATAGATATCTTCTTAAGTATTGGGGAAAGTGATACTTTCCCGCACAGGTCTGACGTTGACTCGAACGACGCAATAGCGGAGTTCGAGCAAGCACTCGAGTGCGGGAAAGACACTTTCCGCATGAGTTAGGAACAAAATATTTTCTACGGCCGTACGTTTGGAAAAAAGCCACAACAGTTACATCAATTTTTATTTACGAGTAAATACAACATACAACAATACGTAATACAAAAATGTATGCAAATTTAATCATTTGGAAAATCAAGAAAGTCTTTACTTATTGCTTGGTAATATTAAATGTTAACGAGCAATTCGTGGCATTTTGCAAATGTATCACTGGTGCAAGCTGATGCTTGAATTATTCAATACGTTTTCTGCCAAGGTTGTCAAAACCAAATTTTCAATAAAATAAAATTGGTTTCCATGAGGACGATTCAAGCCCTTTGTTGTCTACTGATTTAACTTTTGAATATTATGTCAAAATAATTCTATTTCAACGAATTATCTCGTTAATTTCATTAAAACATGAACACAATATAATCAATTTGAAATAAATTAGTAAATAATATCTAAATATTAGTTTATTGCACGTATAATAATATATTATAAAGCCATATTACAAGATATTCTACTTTCCCACACTAGTGCGGGAAAGTGTAATTTTCGGAAATGAAATGCGTGCGGGAAAGTGGCTGTTGTAGCACGGCCGTAGAAAAAAAAATTGTTGACGTTATCTAATTTTATAAAATCCTAATGCTACACGTCATGTAGTTTGTCCTGGACATTTGTCGATATATGAACATTAAATGACGTTTAATAAACGTCCTTTTATTATTTTTATATCTTTTTAATAACAGCTCCAGAATAACTGAACCAATTTGGCTAATCTCGATTTTGAAATATTTGTATAAGTTCAAGGAAAGTTTAAAATGTGAGAAAATGTGATGAAATTGCAAAGAAAATTCGAAAAACAATCATGATATTTTCAGATACAAACAATTATAATAAACTCCTTTAGATTGACGTTACTAAAACCGCCGCTACCTTCGCATCTATTTATTTTTTAAGTTGACCGCGAATTAGTTCGTGTCCCTGTCAATAAGAACTTTTTTTATTTTTTAAATCCCTTTTTTAAATAACTTTTTATCTTTTATTATTTTAAATCAGTGTACCTATATCTTCCACATTTACTTCATATTTTAACCTAGCCTGTAATTTTTAAAGCGAATACGTCTTATCGCTACCCAAGATAATAATTATAATGAATAAAAATAAAAAGATGATGAATAAAATAGACTAGAATAAAATAAAATGAGTATCTAATCTACTTTTATTCGTCACCAAACCAGTAATTTCATTTTTACAATGCATATAATAATAATCACAATTAAGTAATTAAACATAAATATAAGATAATGATGAAAATGTAAATAATGAATAAATTATATTTTATATTTAACTTAGTAGACGTAGACCAAACAAAGTCCAAAATCGGCTAATTCGAAATGGTTGTCATATACCTACCGTAACACTAGACAGTTTAATATCACTATATACCAGCGATTTGTCATGAATGTGATTTAGATTGAAGATGGCATGGCATAATAGCACGGCGATACTTCAGTAATAAGCAGACATAAAATTTGATTAACCCCCAAATTAGTATATAACGCGCTATAAGAAGTAGTCACTTCTGTCACAAGTACCAAACGCCGTTATTTATTGTCTTTCGTTTTTGAAATATATGTCTATATATCGCACCTCCGCTCAAATAGTGTCACAACTCAAAAAAAAAAACTGTTTTATTGCACCAACAGTTTAATAAAACTACAAACTCTTACCTCAAAAAATGTTACGTTTATAGTTCAAGTATTTCTCTTTAGATGACACCAGAGTCATTATATGATTAACCAAAATCAACGGTGAACTGAACATAAACAATGTCATATTATATCGACTTGTGTCAGGCATTAATTTGTCTATCTAAGGTGTTTATAAAGCGTAGTTTGTCGAGTTAAGACAGTATATGTGATTACTTTATTCAAAACAATCTGCATGTGCTCAAGAAAAGTAACACATGTATTACTTATTTATCTTTTTTGCAGTATTTTTTGTTTAATGTTGTTAGTTGTATTTAAAGTAACATAATTAAAAAGTACAAGTATGTTAACCGATAATAATAATTATATTATATTCTGTACTGCAAGAGCCACTTTAGATAAATAATTTTTCGTAAATTTTTCGTTATATTATCTGTATAGTGTCACAACTCAAAAAAAATATTTTTAGCAAAATTAATACACTATTTTCTAGAGCTTCGGAAACCTTTGTAACTGACTAAAATAGTTATTATACTCATTTTAACAGTTTTTGAAGTAAACCCGAAAAAGTTCTAGCAAAAATTTTAAACGTCGTTTTCTCGACACTGCTTTTGTGACTTATGATACTGTTTGAGCGGAGGTGCGATATAATAAAAATAAATTAGAGAGAGTCAGAAAAAATTGGAGAGAGATACAATAAAATACGAGGAAGTAAAAAAAAATAGTGCAGTGACTGTAGAGTGCAATTGATTGTATCCCCCGTCCCCGTCGCATAACGATAAGTAAAATCACTAGTTAATAATAATCAACATATTATTAAAAAATATTTAATAATATAAAAATATCAGCTCATGTAAGGTCGTCAAATTATATAAACGAAAATGGGAATGATAAATATTAAAAAATCTAGTTGTTAACATTGGGAATCTTCATACATTTTCTTATATTGAAACACCTTTATAAGAATTTTAACGATGACCATAATTGGAAATTCAATATCTCCTGCTCAGTAAAAATAATTGGAACAGAAAATTATCCTATCTCTAAGATACTGAAGCCAAAACATTTGTTCCGCTATTATACCGGATAAATTTTAATATTTCTTTGGATAAAGCTCAATTAGTATTCGATACTCTAATTTATTTAATCTTATATAGATAATATCGAGAATATACTTCTGATATACCACAAATATGCAATATATTGCCACAATCTATACTAATTGCCACAACAAACTGCATCGCTAAATTGTTGTTCAAACGAATATACACTCCTGGTCAAAAAATTCAGATATTTGCATTTTGTATGCTTTTTTAAATTATGAAGATGTTAAATGGTTTAAATGGCGAGCAAGTAAACATTAATAATAGAAATCGTTTATTTAAAAATATTTAAAAAAAAAATAAAAATATAATGTGATAATAGGAAAAATAAGCAACGCAAAAGAAAGTAGTAAGTTAAAAAAATTAACATTGTCCGAAAAATAAAACAAGGGTAAAATAAAATAAAATTTTAATTCCTGTAATTTAATAAAAGGTGTTCTTTCGGTTTAGTTTATTATCAGGAATTGCCTCCCCTACATCTTCGAAGGATTTCGATACCCCTAGGAATACTTGCAATAAGTTGTTGAACATGCTCTTGCGGATTATATTTCCAATTTTTCATTCAACCCTATTTTCAGCTCTAGAATCATTTCTGACAATGGTTGCCTCTTTTTAATATTTTTCTCTAAAATATCCCATAAACGTTCTAATGGATTCATGTCAAGACTACACGCGGGTCGATCCAAAACGGAAATTTCGACAGTATTTAGATAGTCCATGACGATTCTTGCAGTGGGTGGAAGCGTATTATCCTGCATAAATAAGAAATTATCCCCAACGAAAGGAGTGTAGGGGACAATATTTTCCTCCAGATACATGTTTCATGAAAATTAATGTGGTGCTTCCGTTGAAAGAAATACCCGCCCATACCATAATATCTTCTACACCAACTTCCACACCAATCTTCTGGATGAAATACAGAAAGGTGTAAATAATTCTTCGGGTCTCCTCCAAACATGTTCGCGTACATCTGGAGATCGTAAGCAAGAACGGGCAAAAACGGGTCAGAAAACATTACAATACTCCACTGCTGAACAATCCAGTTTCTGTGATCATTCATAAATCTCATCCCATTAGCTCGATGAGCTACTGTTAATTAATGGCATAGCATAGCATACTACTGGCTTATGAGAACGTAAACCACTTTGATGCAAGACTCTTCATACAGTTGGTGCAGAAATATGAATTCCTCGAGCTTCTAATAAACGACTAGCGAGAACATTCGACGTTAGAGCATTCGCAATGCGTAAATCTTAAAAAAAACATACATCGCGCTGATCTTTGTACCTTTTTCTGCTTGATCCTGGTCTTCTAGTCGATTCTGAAGTCTGATGAAACTTCGTAAGAGCATCATGGACGTTATCTTTGGCAATATTCGAATGATTTGCAATACAACTTATACTGGGACCATCTCCATGTAATGTCATTTGCATTATTTTTGGGAGTCATAATAAACGATTTGAAGACACTAATGAAGAGTGATCTGAGTTTATTTAAAATAAACGTGAAACTTATAGTTAATGCAATAAAAAAATGCAAAAAATATGTTGATAGTAAACAAGATAAAGTGTCTCTTTTTGCCAAATGTCAAAATTTTATTTCAATGGTGAGGTGATCATTTAAAAACATTAAAATAACCATTGTTACTGGTTTTTATTATTGGGTAATGTTTACTTCCTTCCCATTAAAACCACTATACCCCGACAAATTAAAAAAAAAACGTACGAAATTCGAGGATTTTTTGAGCAGGGGAGTATTTTTAAAAGAGACTAAGGGCCCGTTCACATGACAGGCGCTTAACGCGCGTTGTGATAACGCGCGATTACACATACATTTTACTTGAGACCGTTCACATTCCAACGCGCGTTTTAATGACTTAAAACGAGCGTTAGAATGTAAACGGTCTCAAGTAAAATGTATGTAGTTGTAATCGCGCGTTATCAAAATGCGCGTTAAGCGCCTGTCATGTCAACGGGCTCTATAGTCCAGGAACCGAAGCTTTTCACCCCTCAATTTTTACAGAATGGATCGATTTGCTTGAAAATTTGAGAATAAGTAGTGGATGTTCGAAGGATCAAAATCTATATGATGCCGAAAGGCGCTTTTATTATGGGGGTGTTTGCCACCCCATCTCGGGGGTGGAAATTTTTTATTATATTTTGACAGCAAAAGTTGATAAAAACATTAATTCTAAGCAAAAAATGTTGTATACATTTTTTTGATAAAACTAATAGTTTTCGATTTATTCGCTATCGAAAATGTTACTTTTATATGGAAAAAATCAATGCTCTTCTATAGTATACTCATTTACTATTCACTCAATGTTTGTCGCAGAAAATAATTTTTCACACCAAGTTCTTAAGACTTCAATAACCTACAATTTCATATTTAAACATTTTTTCTTTTCTTTGATGCTAATCTTTCTATTCTGAAGAAAATGGCATTTTTTACAAAACTACAAAAATTCTTTATTCGCTTTTAACTTCCGTTTTTTAAAAACTAATCATTTTAAGCCAGTCAAACTTCTAGAATCTATTAATAATACACAAATAAAGAAGAATGAATAAGGCCAATGACTAAAAACATCGCTAACTTACATTATTATGCTTACAATTAGATTTCTCCTTTTTTTTTCTCAATAAAATATGTTGATTTTTTAACCGTAACTTTTTTATTTTGTATCTTAGAAAGTTTGGTATAAAAGAATTTTGTAGGTTTTTATAAGATCTACAAGCCTATTAGTATTAAATCGTACTAAAATTTTTAGTCACAAAAAGAGGTGACTTTGAAAGGTTTGGTAAAGGTGGTTTTTGCATGCTATTACAAGTTTTAATTGTCAATAGCTCACTTAATTTTTGTCATAGAAAAATTTTTTCATACCAAATTCTTGGAAATTAAATTAGCTACAATTTAATATTTAAACATTTTTTCACATCTCTGATGCTAATCTTTCTATTCAGAAGAAAATGCCATTTTTTCCAAACTACAAAAATTCGTTAATCGCTGTTAACTTCATTTTTTTTTAAAACGAATCATTCTAAGTCGGTCAAACTTCTCGAACCTAATAATAATACATAAATAAATAAGACCAAATAAGGTCAATGGCTAGTTTTAATTAGGGTGGTAATTACGGGGTTGCTTCCGACCACTTTTGCGTTGAAAAAAATAGGGACTGACATTCTTTTCATTATAAGTCACTTAATTTTTGAGCTAGAGATTTCTTTTTATTTCTAGAGATAGATATTTTTAAATTTTTTAAATTAGTTTCAACAAGTTATTCTCGAAAAATGCATATTTTTCCCGTCTTTTGACTTCGAAACTACAATATTTAACATTTGACAAAGAAGAGCTAACATATAATAAAGTATATCTTGATTACTGTTGGTCTTAAAGAAAATTAAAAAACATGGTTTTGTTTATTTTTTCAAATAGTACATTTTTGTTAAGTAAGGTTGTTTTGATAAAACGAAAACTTTTGAAGTTATTAGCAGAAAAATGATTAAAAACATTGATTTTTCGATATAATACTAACACTTTCGATAGCGAATAAATCGAAAACTATTAATTTTATCCAAAAAATGTATAGTACATTTTTTGCTTAGAATGAACGTTTTTACCAACTTTTGCGGTCAAAATATAATAAAAAATTTCCACCCCCAACAGGGGGTGCCAACCACCCCCATGGTAAAAGCGCCTTTCGGCATCATATAGATTTTGATCCTTGGACTATCCACTACTTATTTTCAAATTTTCAAGCAAATCGATCCATTCTGTAAAAATTGCGAGGTTTTGTCCTATTTCAAGCTTCATTACTTGGACTACTAATAATGTTTGTTGATGTAGAAACAATATTTTGTGTTTATCATTTTAACTATCTAACCTGAGTTTTTTGCAGAAACCTAAAATTTCTTACGGAAACATATTTAGATGATGTTGTGTATAAGTACCTACATATACCTACTGCAAAACCGTTTTGTTAAGTAAAAACCCAAGGTGTATTTCCAGGATGTCCAGTTGATAGTACCCTTGTAAATTTCCAAACGTTTCCATAAAAACTAAAAACGAATTGTTATACAATTTATAACACCAATCCCTAATTTTGTATATTGCATTTGAGAGTGGATCTCGAAAAAATATATACCTCCTTTGTAGAATACATGACGGATTTTCCCGATATTTCAACTAACAAATGTCTTATGTGCAATATATAAAGTAAACATTATTTTAATTGTAAAATATTATATAATACTTGTGTGATTAGCTCAACAGTATTATATTTGGCATATGTTAGCTATATTGATTTTGTTAAATGTGGCTCAATGAGGTAAAATTATATGTGAATTGCCTTCAACAATGCAAAATGGAGTTTAAAGCGTTTAGTATAAACATTACCATATTTGTTTAGTATTGATGTGGTAAACAATATGTTCACCTTTAGTTTTAAAAAATGGTAATTTTCTGTAAAGTTGTGATATTTATCGTTTTTTAAAATTAGACTGGTGGTATTACTTCCCGATATAATAAAATACTAACTGCCAATATAAGTTGTATAAAAAGAATGAATTGCAATTCTCAGATATATAATATATACTTTAGTTTTAATTTTGAACATGTTGAATCTACTCAGTTTTAAAATTTCGGGCTGCTTAGGTTAGGTTAGGTTCAAGGTGAGTTGGCGCTTAACCAACCTTCCACTCAACCTAATAGGTCTATTGTGACTCATCCCTAGGTTAAAGTTGTTGTTTCTTTAGCTCAACATTTTTAACAAAATCTGTTATGACTTTTGCGCTATCCTGATCAGTCAGGAAGCTTACTATTTTGAGCTAAGAAATGCATAATCGTCCAATACTTAACAAGGAGGGATGGAACTGGAAAGATTATGACTTACGTGACACTTCTACAAAATCGTAGGGCTCGAGTTGATAATGTTCAAATGTATTGAACCTTATCCTATCCAACCCTGAGCAGGTGCACAGAACCCTGGGCAGTGACACTCTCTGTCAGTCCAATTTTGTGCATGTGCCCCTTGAGGTGACAGTGTCCTTTTAGTAGACCTACGATAATAAGCACATTATTCTTATTCATGTCTAGTAGATCTTTGGATATATTCTTCGAAAGTTTATATATGAAAGCCCTTGAATGTTTGAGATGCATTTGTTCGTATCAGTGCTTACGTTTCATGCGTTCCAGCCACTAGATACGATATTGTTTTTTCACTGTGCTTCCTGCTATGTCCAAGACAGGTTCGGCGTCTATGAACCCTTTTCCTGGCAAGACGTAGGTCCGATTTTTTCTTTTTTTCAGTGCCAGTATATCCAAGCACCCAGAGTAAACTTACTTATTGCTTTTTCCGATTCGAATCAGATTCCAAGGCCGTTCCAAACTAAGTTACAGTCAATCCGATTCTATTCTAGTGCCTTTAACGCCACCTGGCTATCGAATATAATTTTTATAGATATGTCCCATCAGTTTCGTTTTATTAGTTCTTGCAGACACATCCATATAACATAAATTTCCACATGGAAGGTAATATGGTGATTACCTATTGATTTCCCTCCATATACTTACTCCAGCTCCAACTCCTTCAGCAGTTTTAGAGCCGTCGGTATATACTAACAGTCTGCCATTATGAGATTCGTTTTACTGCACTCCCAGTCGTCCCTTTCTGGAACAAGAAAATCTGGTACTATTTCTGGGCGATTTTTAATTATTTTTGAAGATATTTCTGGTTGCTTAACTTTCAGTGTATTTTTATCGTACTTTTGAGTTTGTTCTTAATTGGAAGTATTTTCTCGTAAATTACTTTTTTAGTCCAAAAAGAACAAAATGATTTATTTTAGGTTGCCTGCTTGCTTTTGTCACTAGCCAAAATGGACTCTATTTGGCCAGACTTTTACATTCGAAGATTGCTTTCTTCATTTCTTCATTTAAATTCAGAAATGCTTTTGTTTTCTAAATACTGGTTTATTTTATTTCGTGTTTTTGTTTTATCCCTAAGCACGATATACCTTATATTTGTAACTGCGTTCCTTCACAGTGCTTATTAAGAATGATCCACTTATAGTTCTTGGTATGTTTGACTTTGTTTACGTGATTATAGGTGTTTCTGTTTATAAAATCATTTAGACATTCAACTGCTGTATTGTTTAGCTTAAACACTGGTGTAGTTACTTCCACCATTTTATCATTAACTACCAGTTTTATGTTTCTCTTTTTTATGATATTGTAATGAGTTCTTTGATGTAGATGAATTAGTCAAAATATGTTATTGTTGACTATTACCTGCCCCTCATATGGGCTGTATTTTATTCTTTGAGGTCAGGTGTCCAATATGTCCAGGTAATTCTTGGAGGTCTTACACTGCTAGTTTGATTCTTATTAAACCAGTTTTGTAACTTCTGTAGCACTATATTTTGAAGAGGAAGTTGCAGGTTTGTTTTTTCTTTATTTTCTTATCTGTTATATTTCTGGTAAACGAAGTCGTTTAAGAGCTTGTGCAACAAAACCCCACTATCGAGACGTAGTTTTGCTAATTCTTGGTTCTTTCTTAGGATCTCCCGTCAATTATTTTTCCGTTGACTGTGATTCCTGCGCCATTATCTGTAAGAACCCCTGCGAAGATGTTATCCGAGTACAGATTAAAGAGAAGTGGGGACAATATACATCCCTGTAGTATACCTTTTCTTATGGCTATTTCCTCCGACATGTTGCTCTTCACCCTTACTTGAGCTATTTGATACTAATACAGTTTTGTGATCATTCGTAAGTCCCCCCACCCCATCCATACCCGTTGCTCTAAATATTTCTGCTAGGTTTCTAGTGTTAAACGCAATCAAAAGCTCTTTGCGACATTCTATAAAGTAGGCGTTTACTTCAATATTCATGTCACGAGCTCTCTGTTTGGTTTACGTATTTGGTTAAACTTAGAAAATAATAAACAAGGGTTATTCTGGGAATTGCATGTGATCATAACTAGGGATGACGATATTTCTAAAGAAATAAAACAAATCTGCTTTGCATTGTTGTGATTGTTAAAAAGTTAAAAAAATATATATACTTATTGTTGCTAGTGTTAGCATTGTTGTTGTTATATTATATAATAGTAAATATATTTTTATTTAAGTTAGATGAAATGTGATTTTTCATACTAAGTATGTATAGGAAGCTCAAATAAATCTCGACGGTGAAATTTCTTCGGAACTAAATCTGCACAAAATAGTTAGTAGGTGTTAATACTTATACAAAAACCTATCATATTGACGTCGTATTAAATGATTTTTTAGGAAAACAGTAGGAAGCTAATACGGTTAGATAAAACAAAAACATTAGTGGAAAAAACAATGTGGAAATATAGCAAATAAATATCACAAGCGTCCCGCAGCATGAATATGAATAGCCAGGAATGTCGGTGTATGAGCAGAGACGACAACGAAGATTAGTAGGAGTAATATTGGTCAAGCGACGGAGAAATGTGTCCTACGGCGTTCACAAGACACACAAGACACATTTTACGTTTTACTTCATACTTGAGACACTGCAATAAACAATGTTTTACATGTTAAGTAGTCATGTATTAACCGAGTATGACTAATCCAGAAGTGAGTGAAGGTTACTACGTGTTCTCTTCTATTTTTTAATTTTGGAATTTTATGATTGTTAATAATCAATTTATAATAAATTGATATTATCAACATCATATAGCTTGACAGGGGAGTTCTTCCAGCTATTCTGCCACATTGTTATACCCTTCTCTTTAAAATATAATTTCAGGTCGGTGTGTAGAAATTCCATATTTTCTTCGGCGTTTGGGTAAGTTGGCGCATTGTTTGCTATTTTGTCTACAACATCGTTATTTCGATTCCAATATGTGATGATAGCCAGATAAAATTAGCTTCAATATTCTTATATCTCACATATTTAATTCTTTTTAAATGAGAAGAAGGAGTGGATGATCACAGTAGAGTTGGATCAATGCTATTATTGAGCTGAGGGAAACTGTAAGAATGATATGTCTCTTTTTATTTTTGTTTACTATCAGAACTAGTGATTTTAGCATGGAGCAAACAGTAAACAGGTCAGTAGAGTCCGTTTTTATAGATAAAGGTAATTTATAGTCTGCTGTGTAATCTGATGAGTAGATCGCTGCTCCAGTTTGGTCTGTGTCTTCATTTTTGAAGACGTCGGTATAAACTCTTTACAGAGAGACATCTGAATAATATCCAGTGGGAAATGCTGAGATTGCTCTTAATTTAGTTTTATAAAGTTCGAAGACTATCTTTGTGTAGTAAGCATAAAGTTGTAAGAAAATTTTTATTTTTCTTTGCTCTGGAATAACTTTTCAGTAAGTTGCACCAAGTTAATTTTCCCATTTTTTTTCACATCTTTCACTTTTTGGATTTATATTATATCGTAAAATTATTTTAGTCTTACAAAAGGCTACATACCTACTTCTTTAGCAGGACTATCATTACTAGTAATTTGTTCATGTCCTGATGTCCATCATAAAGTTACTTTGTTGTTTTTCTTCACTTGTTTAAGGGACTCTTAAGGGATGTAGCCTGCAGCGTAGCACTATTGAGCCCAAACACCTATTGGTGGTAATTTTACTTGAAATATTCTAAGATTCTAGTATTTTCGAGAATAAGCCATTATTGACCTATATATAGTGTAATAACTGAGGACACCTCCTAGGTATACATAACTTATATACATAGTCTCAATCTCAGTTATAGAAAAGAAGATGATAGAAAAGTTGTAAGGAGAACAAAACCAAAAGGTTAAGAAGAAACATTTAATAAGAAATGAAGTATTCGATGAAGCAGTAGTAGACCAAAAAGTAAAAAGTAAAATTATGTTTTATTGAAGATACTGTAAAAACCAAAACCTCAAAATAATAAAAATAAAAATTGTGTAAAAATAATCATAAATAAGAACCACTGTCGTGTAAGTTAAGAAAAGATTTATGAACTGAAATGTAAATATTGAAATACACCAAAAGAACAACCCTACTGTTTTCATAAAGAATCGTTTTATTTCCTGTAAGTCTATAAATACCGAATCTGCAGGTCAGATAGGTCGAATCAACGTGGTTTCTTTTACTCTTCCTACCAAATCCTAACTTATTTCTTTTTGTTATGTGTGTACACTTGTAAATGACTGAGTGCATAAAAATAGTACATTTTATACATTATAATGTTGTTGTTAGTGTAAATATAAAGGTAGTAATAGAAATTATAAAATACTCGACTGGTACGACTAGGTTTTTTTATAAAGCCTTTTTGTCTGTACATAGATGAGCATGATAGCGTCTATTTTGATAGATTCAATCGAATGAAAACAGTTTTTGACGAAGCAAATTATTAGTACAATTTAGTCCTATAAGTATAAGAAGTTAAATTTACTCCAAATGAAATATCCCTTAAATGAACAAAACGTTTTCATTCGATTTACCTGCACTGAGATAAGCTTAAATAAGGAGGTAAATATTTGCGTTTGAAGAACGGTATTGCTGTTGATATCATTTTTTTGATTTATTTAAAATATACCTTGAATGCAGATTGCTCCTCCATTTTCTGAGAAATTACAATCTTTTAATTTTTAAGTCAACATTGGACAAACTCAATATATTTTTACTAATAGATCAACATAACACCAAATAGAGCTATTCAGTGCTTCTCTGTTTTTTCGTACTCTTGACGTATGACATAGACACGTCATAGGTAGGAAAAAAGAAAAGCAATGAAGAGTCCTATAAATTAATAATATGAATTACTCTATAGTTGTTTTAAAGTAAATTCATCAATCTGCAATCGAGGAAAAGGTGATGTGCTTTTTGTACAGACATATTTTTACGGATGTTTATAATATGTTCATGTTTTTATGGAAACGTTTTATACATATATATAGCGATTAAGTTTGCAGGAATTTAACATTAAAAACTAATGTAAGTCACAAACCTTTTTTTGTTAAGGTTTTAAAAATTTTTTTTATTAGTGAAAAGTATTATAATATTGAAAACGATGAAATAAATAATTCAAACTAGTACTGTTTAATGTTGTTAATAGCACAGTTGACAATAAAGAACAACATTTGGGGAGTCTTTCGTTTTATAGTGATTGCCTTAAAATGACTAGCCAAGGTAAGTACAAGCCATGAGAATTTTATTTATTTTAATTAAATCGCTTTACTAGATTTGACCATAAGGATATTCATAAGATAACTTGGATATCTCCAGATGGAAGGACAAAAAACCAGATAGACCACGTATTAATAGAAAGTAAACATATCAGAGCAATTACCGATTCCAGAAGCTACAGAGGGGCAGATACCAATAGCGATCATATTCTAACGATAGCCAAACTTAAACAAGAGCTGCCAAGAAACCCAAAAACAGCAAAATAAAGATTAACATACAAGATAGAATTACTTAAAGAAGAAAAAACGGCAAACAGATTTGTGGCAGAGATAAATAAAAGACTTCGTTACCCCACCGCAGAAGATATTGATGAAGAATGGAAGAATATACAGATAGCGATGACAGAAGCAACGGAAATATGTCTAGGAAAAGTACAAGCAGAGAAACGAAGAGACTGGTTTAACGAGGATTGTAAAATAGCATTGATACGTAGAAATAAAACAAAAATAGAAAAAGACAAAAATAATACACAGGATACTACAGAAAAATATAAAATGGCAAGAAGAGAAGTAAAACAAATCTACAGAAAAAAGAAAAGAGAACATCTTGACAAACAGTTGAAAACAATAGAAGAATCATACATAAACAAGGAAATAAGAAATTTCTACCAAGAAGTAAAAAAATCCCGAGGAACCGCAAAGAGTAAAACAAGTTACTGTAGAGGTAAAGACGGTGTGCTTTTAGGAGAAACAACAGAAAAATTGAGCAGATGGGAGGAGTATTTTGAAGAACTATTAAATGCAAATAAACAAGCAGAACCCCAGGAAATAAAACAACATCAGGATAACACAGAACAGCAACGTGAAGAAGAACCTACACTACAAGAAGTAAAAGAAGCAATATTGAAGCAAAAAAATAACAAAAGCGCAGGAGAAAGCGGAATTCCGGCAGAGATTTTTAAAGCAGGAGGAGAAAAGCTGCAAGAAAAAATTTTCCGACTAATATTAACAGTCTGGCAAAAAGAGGAAATGCCGCAACAATGGAACAATGCACTCAACTGTCCAATCTACAAAAAAGGTGATGAAACAAGTTGCGAAAATTATAGAGGAATATCGCTATTAGAAGTGGCCTATAAAATACTTGCAAAAATCATCTGAAATAGATTGCAAAAGGAGGTAAATAAGATCATTGGAGAATACCAAGGAGGTTTTAGACCAGGAAGATCAACAACAGATCAAATATGTTTATTAAAACTAATACAGAACAACAGCTACGAACAAAATTTGGGACTACACATGTTGTTCATTGACTTTAAACAGGCTTACGACTGAGTAGACCGAGATATGCTATATGAAGCAATGAGATCCTTGGGTGTTTCAGGAAAGCTGGTTAAATTAGTGAGAATGACGCTCAACAATACAAAAAACAGGATAACAATGGAAGGAAATTTTTCAAAACAATTCACAGTGAATAAAGGACTGAAACAGGGTGACCCTCTATCCACAGACTTATTTAACTTGGTACTAGAGCACATAGTAAGAAGGATAAAAATTAGTACAAGCGGTACCATATTTAACAACAGTCAGCAGTTTATAGCTTACGCTGATGATCTAGTCATCCTAACAAGAACAAAGGAACATCTCCAAAAAATATTCCAAAAGTTCGAAGCGGAAGCAAAAAGTTATGGATTAAGAATCAACCAAGGAAAAACACAATACATGGTAATGAAAGGAGATATAAATAAAGAGGATAACTATATAAAAATGAAAGGAGAAGGAGATGAATATAAATTTAAGGAAGTATCAGAATTCGAATACCTGGGAGTGACTGTAACCAATACTGGAAGGGAAGAAAAAGAAATAGATAAAAGATTATTGAAGGGAAGTCGAGTTGTGGGTGCCTTAAACACGATATTAAAAGCAAAAAATTTATCAATAAACGCGAAAATCAGAATGTATGAAACGATAATACGACCCACAGTGTTGTATGCGAGCGAAACGTGGGTAATGAATCAACAAGAGGAGAAGAAGATACAGATATGGGAAAGAAAGGTCCTGAGAAATATTTTTGGAGGTATACAGATAGCGGAGAAAACCTGGAGGAGACGAACAAATGAAGAAGTAATGAGGATGTATGGGAGACCAAAAATAACGACAAAAATACGAGCCCAAAGAGTTAGATGGTTGGGACATATTACTCGAATGCCAGAAAGTAGAAACGTCAAACGAATATTGAATGACAGAGCATTGGAAAAAAAGGAGACGAGGTCGTCCAAGGAAGAGATGGTTAGAGGTTGCAGAGAGGGATTTAGAAGAAATCGGGGTGAAGACTGGAGAAAGAATGCAGAGAACCGAAAAGAATGGAGAAATATTATCCAGAATTTAGAAGCTGTAGGTCTATAAGGCCTGTTAGCGCTGTTATATATATAAATTGCTTTACTAAAGTATTAAGATCTCTAAAAGATTATGGTCTGTTACAAAAAAAAGACCAAACGAAGTAAAAAGTATGGGACATCAGTAGTCACTTAATAGTCTATAATCCGAATAGGAGGTCGAAATGTACCCATCTGCTTGCTGGATGAAACATTTTTTTTATTAAATTTCATACATAGACCAACACGACCAGCATGGATTGCCTATCACAATCGTGTCATTGCTATCCTTAAGGGGGGCGTAGTGGTTGAAATCAACATTTCAAGCACATTTTTGTGAATTTTTTTGAAAGTATGATAAAATTATTTAACTTTTAAATTATATAAGCTTATTCAGTATAATTTAAAGAATACTCAAAAAAATTCAAGGAAAAATATTGAAAAATAAGCCAACGGTGGCAAATTTTTAAAGATACCTCGAAAAAAAAATGGATTTTGCGGTGGACATCCGAACTTATCATTGGATCATGGTAAACAAAAAATTCAAAAAGATTTTATTAGCTTATATGTTTATCGAGATAATTCTGTCGAGATTTTTTGAATATAACGATTTTTGACTTTTTGGTATCACTCAAAATTCAAAACAACGAAATTTTTTGCACAAAAATCAACATATTTATTATTTTTAAATAAAAAATAAGCATAAAACAAAAAATATATCAGGAGCGTTACCTCAAGGAATGTCTAAAGGAAATATGTACAAAATTCCAGGTGGGTCGGTCAAGTAGTTTTCGAGTTACAATGTCTACAGCCTTTGAACAAAGCAGTTTTGAGGAAAAAGCCTTTGAAGTATTGTCAACTTTTATTTTCAATTTCATTTTTGTGTGTCTAATAGTAAAATGATGCACACCGGAATATCTTTTTGAATCGCGGGGTAATTTACAAAACAAAATGAGAACAGCTGTTGACCGTTGTTCATTACGTTCAAGCGTGCTGACGCGAACCTGCTGCAAAGCGAGTCGAAGATAGGGATATTCAACACTATCTCCCTATACCTTCGACTCGCTTTGCAGCATATTTGCGCCAGTGCGCTTGAGAGTAGTGAGAAACGGTCAACAGCTGTTCTCATTCTGTTTTGTAAGTTACTCCGCGATTCAAAAAGATATTCCGGTGTGCATTATTTTACGATTTCACAGACAAAAATGAAATTGAAAATAAAAGTTGACAATACTTCAAAGGCTTTTTCCTCAAAACTGCTTTTTTCAAAACCTGTATAGACATTGTAACTCTTAAACTACTTGACCAACTCACCTGGAATTTTGTACATATTTTCTTTAGACATTCATTGAGACAACACTGTCGAGATATTTTTTGTTTTATGCTTATATTTTGTTTAACAATAATAAATATGTTGATTTTCATCCTCTTTTTTTGTAAAAAATGTCGTTCTTTTGATTTCTGAGTGATACCAAATACTATTGACTGTAATACATCCAACTCCCACAGAAATCTGGAAGCACGTTGCCACTAGCGCCACTGTCGGCTTGCGGTGAAACTACGTTGTGACAACGTAAAATTTGACTTAAACATTCAAATTTAATTTTATAAATTTTTGAATAACAAGCTAATTTTGCTAAATTAAATTAAAATAAAAATAGTCCAAACACTTATACAAAAACAATAATAAAGCAATTTTATAAATGTAAGGTTAGATTGCTCTGGTTATCACCGTAGACCGCCTAGATGGCGCTATTTTTTTGCTTCCTCAAATGTAATGGGAAATGTCAAGAGTTGTGTGTATTAAGGCGGGTATACATATGCGCTCTGCTCGGTGTGCGAGCCGCTCGCGCGCAGCATATTTGTTAGATTAGTACGTGTTTTCAAGTGGCACACAAACGGCTCGCACACGGCGCACCACGATCTAACTTCTGTCGGCTTTTCAACAAATGCTTTGATGGTTCGTAATACGTATTTGGACGGGTTTGCGAGTGGTTTGTTGGTTTTGGGGCGCCTGAGTTGAATATTTGTTAGTAATGGAGTGTTAGGAAGGAAATATCAAACTTATTGATGTTTACCGTGGAAAGTGAAAATGAGATGATGACATTGAATATATTTAAACATGTTAGCTTGCAACCCCCAACTTGTAACCAACTTGCAACCATCTTGCAACCAATTTGCAACCAACTTGCAACCAACTTGCAACCAATTTGCAACCAACCTGCAACCAATTTGCAACCAATTTGCAACCAACTTGCAACCAACTTGCAACTCAACTGGCAACCAATCGGAATGAAACCAAACACTTCTCGATGAGAATAGGAGAAGCTACTCCCGACGTCGCCGTCGGCCGATATCGGATCTGATCTGATCGGAGAAAAACGGATCCAATGTAGGCACCCACATTTAATACTAATTATCTACAATTACTAAATGTTCGTAAGTTTCCTCTGGATCGCGGAAGGTTCGTCAAAATGAAAAATTTTAACGAACATTAACCGCGCCACGAACGCGCGGCGCTCACACGGCGCGGAGTTCGCGGCGCGGATATGTATTTCCGCCTTTACAGTCCGTAGTATTTGGTGATACTAAGTCAATGTCCACCGTAAAATTCATTGTTTTTTTGAGAAGTCTTTAAAAATTTTATTTATTTTTTTAATACTCTTTGAATTATACTTAAGGCTATGGGTACATAATTCGCAAATATTTTACGTGTATCCCTACTTTTTCTGTCTCTACACGGCAAATTACGTGGAGTAAAATTCACACTGGTATGGATATGTAAACATTACTAGAATGTCATTCTACTTGAAAATGTCATCATTAATTTAAAGAGATGAGTTTTGAATGTTCTTGGATAACTGTTATTTTTATAATTGCAAATTATTAATTCAGTTAATAAATGTGATAATTTTTTCACTAACTACGTATTCAGTGATTGTAATAATTTATTTGTACAACAAAGACTAATACTCGATCGAGAAAAGAGGAAAAGTGTTAAAGTGATTTTTTAATAATATATTGTTATGGAACGCTTATAATTTTGAACATCTTTAACAACAAAATACTTGGATCACAGAATATATATTATTCTGATGTATTCTCTGCTTGGATCTTCCACAAATAATACACAATAAATAACTTTTTATTAAGTTCACGTCTTAAATCAATTATTTATCAAATACACTATATATCAATGATTAACTCAACATATTCCCGATGCAATGTCAAATATTTAAAATTGTCACTGATTGTCAGTGTCTGACTGACAATATATGCTGACAATATTATATTCGGCTGAGTGCGTTGTAATTATTATTGTTATTTTTGAAGAGTAATGTTTATTAGAACTTTTTGTTGTAGAATGAATTCTTAGGACAACGCTTTTTGTTTCTCTCAGAAACAATGCTTAAAGCGACCGGCGATTTTGAATGTGCCTTACGCGTGCGAAATCATTTTGTATAAAATTTGTATCAACTTGATGGTAAAAATGCGATATCTTTTAATCAGGATGTCCTATCGACAAAAATCAAAATGCATTTTAAGGTCGAAACGTGCAGCTTTTATATAAAATTTTTATATTCTGTCGCAAATTACGTCCGTTTCTATAAAACTGTTAAATTAATAAACGTTGCGCGATTTTTGCCATTTTTTACGGTTCTCATGGGATCAACAAAGTTTCCCAGCTAACAATGTTCGTATACAGTATGTATACAGTATGTCCCTGTAAGTTGTATCCATAGGGAAAACTTTTTTATTATTAATTTTGCGAAAAAAAGTTATTCTTCATAAAAAGCTCTGCATGGTCCAAAACATAAGATTTAACCATCAAATATCAAATTTTGTGAATATTATACGAGGTATGTCAAAAAGTTTGAATTTCACTCAAGAGTAAAGTAGCTTTATTTTTCACAATATTGAAAATTGGTATTATGAAAATTTGTTTGGAATTAAAAACTATATTCTAGTATGCAACATACTTCTAATTGAAAATTTTTTTTTTTTTTTAATTATGGATAACTAACATTATTTTCAGTTATTTCAATTCAGATAACTCTTTTATTAATTTTACGAAAAAAGTGATTCTTAATAAAAAGTTCTGCATGGTCTTAACCTAAAATACAACCATATTATGTCAAATTTTATCAATTTTATACGAGGTATGTCAAAAATATGAATTTCGCTCAAGAGTAAAATACGTTTATTTTTCACAATATCGAAAATTGTTATTATGAAAAGTTATTTAGAATTAATAGCTCTGTTTCAGTATGTAATTACATCCTTCTAATTAAAATATTCTGAACTATAAAGGTACTTTACTTTTGATCTAAATTTACCTTTTTTGACATAACTCGTATAAAATTTGTTATAAGATGGTTGTACAGTCAAACCTGCCATATCCGGATCAATGTGGCGACAGACCGATCCGGATAAGAAAAAATCCGGATATCAAGACCACTACTTCTTTTACAGTCTCTGAAACGTTTTCTCCTTCATACATCCCAGTAATCAACGCCGTCAATAACTTTCGTCGATAGACACGTTTTATAGATTCTATAATACAATATTTCGCCATCTGTTAGTTTTTTTTTTATGTGTTGTCCAACAGCAGGAATGCCTTTCTCGGTAGATTTCGGTAGATCCGGACGGCGCAGAACCGTCCGGATATGGGGAGATCCGGATATAACAGGTCCGGATATGGCAGGTTCTACTGTATGTTAGGGTTTAGACCATCCAGAACTTTTTATTAAGAATCAGTTTTTTTCGTAAAATTAATAATAAAAGAGTTATCAGAATTGAAATAACAAAATAATGTTATTTATCCATAATTTTTCAAAAAGTTTTTTTTTCAATTAGAAGGATGTAATTGCACATTAGAATATAGCTTTTAATTCCAAACAACTTTTCATAATTAGTCCTGTCGCCGGGGGGGGGGTACAACGGCCTCGTTAATTCAGATGGACTTACTCAAGTTTTTTTTTATGTATTTTGACCCGTAGAACACGAATTTTTTGGGTAACAGTTGATCCGGATGTCGATAAAATTGTTATAGACCAAGAACTTGAGGAATCAAATAACAGCGATTTTTGGCAAAACAAAACAATATTTTGTATTTTTTGGGCCATTTTAAGTAAAAAATATTTCTACAAGTTTTTTCGTAGGATGCACAGTTTTCGAGATAAACGCGGTTGAACTTTAAAAAAATCGAAAAATTGCAATTTTTGAACCCGAATAACTTTTGATTAAAAAATAAAATAGCAAGTCTGCTTACCGCATTTGAAAGTTTAAGTCAAATTATATCGGCTTTGATTATTTGCATTGGTAAAAATTTATTTTTTTATTGTTTAACAAAGCTATAAACACGTAGGGTTTCCCGTGCTTTTGCATGCGTTTTAACGCATGTAACGTAGAAATAGTCTTGATTGCACTAGTACCTATTCTACCTACTCGTTCGATTTTAAATGAGAAATCATAGAAACATCACTCACGCACTAGTTGTTTGTAGCTTTGTTTAAGAATAACACAATAAATTTTTAGCAATGCAAATAATCAAAACCGACATAATTTGACTTGAACTTTCAAAGGCGCTAAGCAGAATTGCTATTTTATTTTTTAATCAAAAGTTATTCGGGTTTAAAAATTGCAGTTTTTCGATTTTTTGAAAGTTCAACCGCGTTTATCTCGAAAACTGTGCATCCTACTAAAAAACTTGTAGAAATATTTTTTGCTTAAAATGACCCAAAAAATACAAAATATTGTTTTGTTTTGCCAAAAATCGCTGTTATTTGATTCCTCAAGTTCTTGGTCTATAACAATCTTATCGACATCCGGATCAACTGTTACCCAAAAAATTCGTGTTCTACGGGTCAAAATACATAAAAAAAACTTGGGTAAGTCCATCTGAATTAACGAGGCCGTTGTACCCCCCTGGCGACAGGACTAAATAGCAAGTTTCAATATTGTGAAAAATAAAGCTACTTTACTCTTGAGTGAAATTCAAACTTTTTGACATACCTCGTATAACATTCAAAAAATTTGATATATGATGGTTGAATCTTGGGTTTTGGACCATGCAGAACTTTTTATAAAGAATAATTTTTTTTCGTAAAATTAATAATAAAAAAGTTTTCCATATGGATACAACTTACAGGGACATACTGTATAACGTCAAACAAACGTCAACATTTTGGGAGAAGTTACGTCAAAAGTTACATCAAATTTTACCTAAAATATACGTATAAAAGTCACAGCGATGTTACGTAACAATTTTACGTTATTTCTACGTAACCTTTTTAACGTCACAAAAACGTCACTTTTTAGGAGAATTTTCGGTATAAATGATATTTATAAATAGGACTTAAAATTATTGTATAAATAAAACCACATACATGATGCTGACACATTTATTAAATATTTGAAATAAACATTTATTATAATATTAGACTTTTATGTGAGAGAAAGAGACAAAATTATTAATAGCTACTTTATATTACAATACATAGGTACCTAAATATACCCTTGAAGTAATATTCATTCGTAAACTGCACACTTTCATATAAGGACTAGGCTGCTTCCCCATTTTTAGAAGATATATTTCCATACATTTCGTTTTTCAACTAAACTGTCATTGAATAGAATTCTATTTTGTTTATCCTATTTAGGGAAGGAATTAAACGATAATTTACTATTAGGTACGCTTTATCCAAGAATCACATTGAGGCACACAACAATAATAATTCGATTTTTTTGACATAACTCCATAAAGACAAACCATAGAGTTATATATTAGCATAGAGAGAGTGTCATTCAGAGCGAAGTGACGACACTATCTTTTTTATTTGGATTAGTGCTGTTTCACTCTTACGCATAGTAAAGCTGCTACAGTTGTCCTCCTCTTCCGTGCCTATATTCACACTGAATGTCATCATAGATTTTCGACACAATGTGTTAGAAAGAGATGCAGCAAACCAGTCCATGAGATCTTGTCGTCAGGAAGCGCGGAAGGTAGGCTCCCTCTATGTTAATATATACCTCTATGAGACAAAAACGATTTTAATCACGGAAATGTAAGGTTAGGTATTGTATTAATGAAAGGTTCGAAATAAATACGCGATGGCGCTGCAATCTCAAACGAGATCTTATATACGTGTCTATACCTACTAAAAAGCCACGTGTTAGAGACGAATAAATTCTACGCATTAAAACCTACCAAAGAGCCACGTTTCAAAAACGAATAAATTCATACGTATAATATACGTATCAGTAACGTCATTTTTTAATAGATGTTACGTAACAATACAAAAAAAACTAAATTTAACGTTAATGTAACGTTATCTTGTTAGCTGGGTTATTGCTTAAATTGACTACTCAATATAAAATTTGCATTTTTAGAGCCCCATCTTCAAACACTATGCTATACTAAACTATACTAAACATGAAATCTCGATTTTCAGTTTTGGTAACAAATATGAGGTGTTTGAAATATGCCCAAAAACGCTGAATTTAATCTTTCACATTACAAATGATCTAAGACATTTAAAGTTTTTCTGATTCGTAGATTGACATTCAAAATCTCCGCTCGCTTTAAGCGTTGTTTCTGAGAAAACGGTCCATTCTACACAAAAAAAGCAAATATACATTTTTGTTCAAAATTATCTCAGCTACATTTCTTGTTTGAAACTTATTTTTGTACGGAGTAGGTACAGATTCTTGGTAAATCGATGTCGTCTGATTTACCGCGGTAAGAGGTGGAGTTTTAGGGGGGCAAACTTCTTTTGACACTTTTTGGGGTCCCAAAATTGCCACCATTCTCAGGAAAATTCAGCTGATTTGTATGATTTTTAGAGATTCGGAGATTTAGAGAGATTAAAAATACTCATTTTACACTATTAGGTAAACTCTTTCATTTTTGTTTCTCAGTTTTTATAAAAATAATACTGCTCGCGTAACACGGCGGAGACAAGACCTGTCACATCTAAAACGAGACGACTACTAAAAACAACAGAAGATGAAAATACTTAGACGAATATCAGGGAAAATTCTGCTGGATAGGGAGAGAAACGAAAACATAAGAAGAGCATGCAATGTAGAAGACATAAATGGATGGGTGACAAAACGGAAACAGGAGTGGAACGAACGGATTAGTAGAATGGCAGAGGATAGGATAGTATGAATAGCACGAGATAAGTCACCAAATGGACGAAGAAGTATTGGTAGACCAAGAAAAAGATAGTGCGATAATTTAAACAATTTAGGAGGCTAATATTGAAGAACAAACAGGCTTTAAAGTTTACATACGAGAAACAAGAAGAAGAAGAATGTTGTTCGCCACTTTCATCAGTATGGTGCAAATGAAAGGAATAAATTCGTCATTTCGTAAACCGGCGACATTCCGGAAAAATCCCGAAACAGGTCGATTTTTATTTTTAAATTATGATATTTTGGCATATATATTACACAAAGTGACGTCATTCATCCATCTGGGCGTGATGACTTAATCGATGATTTTTTTAAATGAGAATAGTGGTCGTGTGCTAGCTCATTTAAAAGGTTATTAAATTCTCTATTCAGTAATATAAACAAAAACATCGTTATTTATACAGGGTGTCCAAAAACAATTTTTTTATATTAAATTAATTGACAAAAAAAGAAGAATGTGTGTAATTTTTTAATTCAAAATACATTTACTACTGTCAGAAACAGGAAAAAATGTTTCTTCGAAAAATTAACATTGCTTTTCGCTTAAATTAATTGTTCAAACTTCCAAAAAGCAGGTGCTTAGCGGCAGCTGACTTGAACATTGAATTTAAGCGAAAACAATGTTTATTTTTCAAATAAACATTTTTTTTTCTGTTTTCTGATAACAGTAAAAAGTATTTTGTATTAAATAAATTACATTGTATTACATTCTTTTTTTGTCAATTAATTTAATTTAAAAAATTGTTTTTGGACACCATGTATAAATAATTATGTTAATGTGTACATTACTGAACAGAGAATTAAATAACCTTTCAAATGAGATAGCACACGACCCCTATTATCGTTTAAAAAAAATATCGATTACGTCATCAGGCCCAGATAGATGACGCCACGCGTGTGATATATAATATGCTAAAATATCATAATCTAAGAATAAAAATCGGCCCATTTCGGAATTTTTCCTTAATGTCATCCGTTTAAGAAATAACGAATTTATTCCTTTCATCTGCACCATACTGTATAATATACAATTACATTATACAATAATATACAATTATTAATAATTTTAAATCCTTAGTATGCAAACGAGGATCCTTCCTCCAAGTGACTTTTCCACTAGTAGTATAGCAGACGGGGTTCTAACTCACTTTGGTAACCTGTCCATCAGGGTCTCCGAAGCTGATGGACAGAAGAGCCTCCTTTGACCTTGGGGGTGTACAAGAATTACAAGAAGTGATCGTCAATGACCAGAGGGTTGTAAGAAGTGGTCGCTTATCTCTACATCTCTTCTTCTTTCCCGAAGAATTGTCACCTTGTCACCTGTCTCACCTGTATTTTCTTTGTCTTAAATGTTATGAAGAAGTAAAAGAAGCGGTCGGCAATGACCAGAGGGCTGTGTATTTGACCACCTTGTATATCGAGTGCAAAACTCATCGCTTATCGCTTCATCTCCTCTTCTTTTAGTTAAATTTGTACAGGGTGATCGAAATTTGAGACTTTAAAATTGTTTTTGTAGGTGTTGGTGAGTAAAAAAAAGAACTTGTGTGACTTGCTTAGTCGTATCCAACCCAGCCTAGCCTAGCCTAGCCAGATAGAAATGTTTTAAATTTGGAACTTAAAGAAAAAGCAACGTACCAAATCTAAAAGTTTATTATACAAGATCGATCAATTTACATTTTTTTTTTTGAGGAACTGAAAGAAAAAACAACGTACCAAATCTAAAAGTTTATTATACAAGATAGTTTAATTCATAATAGTGATACACAGCTATGTCGTTCCATAAGGTTGTTTTAATATCCATCCAATACGACCACGTCACCTGATCAATGTACCGGGCCCAAATTAAGTCGTCTCTGTGTAGTGGATGGTCATCTGGTATTTGGGCATTGTAATTTTTTCTATAATTAAAATCTTCATCGGACAAAATCTCTTCTTTAATTTTAAGTACACCCACACCAGAAGCTGGTAATGGTCGATGGATTAAGGGCTGAAATAATAAAAAAAATTAATCACTAATAGATGAATATTTCGTACTAGTGTACCTTTTTATGAATCAGGCATAGTTTCATAACAATACATATTAGTGTCCTTGTGAATTTCTAAGGATCTGTCACAAAAACAAAAAAATCTCTTACAATCAAAACATGGTATTGTTCCATATGTTTTTGTATCCCAGAAGATTGTAGGTAGAGTTTGAGGTATTATGGTTTTTTCAGTCTTAAATTTTAATTTTACAAATCGTTTTTGGTCTATGAAAACTGCCTCCCATTTATTTAATTGAGACTAAAATAAAAAGGAGCTTTATTTAAAAACATATTTTATTCAATGTATAAATACCGTACCAGCTGAGCTTCGTGTTGAGTGGCTGTAGATTAATTAAAAAACGATTTACAAAATTTTATAAAATAATAATAATAAATTATTTATCATTGAAACCCCATGGAAGAGTGTCAGGGGATAAATAATTTATTATTCTCTTATCATCGTATGGACTGAGTGCTACCTTTATTTGAGACATTGTATAAACATCATGCTTTTTCGAAATGATTGAATTTTGGTAAATTTCCACTATTACTTTATTAAATAAACTTGCATAATAATCATCATATGACAGTTCTTTTAATGCAGATTTTTTGATTCCTTTAGCCTTTTTTATTTCCGCTTGCTGATTTAAAATTTTCATAGTGTACATTTTCGAACGTAATCCTATGAAGTGTGTCATCAATTCCCCTTGGTTCTCATCTTTCATGAGACCTAATACTTTTTTATTCCGTAATGGAATACTATATACATTATCCTCTTTGTAGTCTGATGTGTCAAATTTGTCAATATCTTCTTTAATATGTTTATATAAATCATCAACAAAAAACTGATATATTAAACTATCTGTATCGGTATATAACAATTTTGCTTGATCTTTAAATTTTTTTATGACATAATTATAATGAAAGTCATATAAAATGGTTTTGGAAATATCCAAAATACACATCCCTATATATATTGGTTTATTAAAATTGACTTTTTGTTTTGTCATTTCAATTATTACAGTCTGTTCATCGAAAATAGTACAACTATGAAAATTAGGTTGTGAGATATAGAAATTTGCTCCATATCTTCCATTATATTTGTTAACAATTTTTATTTCTCTATGTTTTCTTACATTTTCAATACTTTTTCCGTAAGGGGCATTGATAAAAAGTTTAAATAAGTTTTTTTCAAATTCATTTTTGCTTTTCTTTCGCAAGTCAATGTTTAGATCAATATATTTTTTTAACCAAGGGGATTGTTTAAATTTCAAACATCGATGAATTTTTATTATTTTCAAACCTAAGCTAACAATCTGTTTCAAATATATATAATGAATAACATATTTTTTTTTATCGTACAATGTGGTTAATAATTTAGGAATTGTTGAATTAGAAGATGGTGGGATTATGTGTTCAGGACAAAGAGGCAAATCTTTATGTAAATTAAAAAGTTCTTTTGGATATTCGATGTCTATCTCAAGTATGTATCCATATTCTCCATCATTGGGACAATCTAATATGTTTTCCTTATAAATATCAGTCAAATTAATCCATTCAAAGCCTGCATATGGCAACGCGTAACTCATCGCTGTACCATAAAGATTATTAAAATCCCAATATATTAGATAAGAGACTTCTTTATCAGGATTGTATTTATCTTTCATATATTTATTATTAGCTTCTCCATATCTATTACTACATTGTGAAACTCCTCCTCGTTTTGCTTTTTCAAAAAACAAAACCATCTCACTCTCTCTTAATAATTCCAATTCGATATTGGTTACTTTTAACATAGCATCAAAGGCTAATCCTGGTAAAGTATAATAATGAAGACTATCCAATCCATAAGTTTTTAAACACATAGATCGAAAATTCTCAAAAATATCAGTCAAAAGTAGTACGTCTGTTTTTAAATACAATTCTGCATATTCCTGCAGGTTTTTTATCTGAAATCTAGTCCAAACGTTGCAGGCATGTTGATAGTCCTCTTTAGTAATTCCCTCGTTATTGACTTTACTATAAAAATCGTCAATAGATGGAAGACAAGTGACCTGTAACTTCTCCCAACTGTCTAAATACTCATAAGGGAAAATACCCTTTCTTTTAACCAAATTAAACTTCGAATCATCATTAAAATATCTGCGTGTAATATTTTTTTGGTTATCATCTAGATATGAGGAAAGTTGATCTAATGAACAAGACATAAATCTAAAGGAATCAATAAATCTAAAACTAATATTAGTGCCATGGATAAATTTGGTAAATGATATATACCTCTCTTTGTTTATCGGTAATAGTGATAGATGTCCTTTTATATCAGAGTTAAGACTTTTAATTAAAAAATGGGCGTCGTAGCCAGAGAGATTATGAAATGTGACAGGAATTGTGTACGAAGTCCTATAATTACTGGAATTAAAATCTTTCTGTTCTTTATCAGTTAATGTTATAACTTTTTGAAATTTTTGAAATAAATTTTCTCTATATATTTTCCAAGCAATCTCTTCCAGTTCTTTTACAAACCATGTTTGACAATCACGACCCGTATATATTTTAAAATAGGATAAAGAATCATCATAAGAACATTTAAAATAATAAGCTATACTGAAAGCTTCATGCTTTTCAGTGAAACAAGTTTTCAAATTAATATTATTATTACATTTGGTAAGAATACTTTCAAGATCTGCATATATAACGAACGGAACACGTTCTTTGTGATTAAAATTTTTAAATTTCATTATATAATTTTTTTCGGTAGGTAAAACCATTTTAACAGAATTTAGCTTAAAACAATCGTCTAAATGATTTTGTAAATATGTCTCACTACTAAAATGATTAAAACATCGCTCACAAAACCATTTTTTATTTCGAATGTTCCCAATGTTTTTACCACATAATCTTGAAAAATGTTTAATATAAGCAAAATGAAATACCCTCTGTTTTATGTCCTCCTCCTCATCATTATCATCACTTACACTATTCTCCATGGCATTTAATACAAGTAGATTTATACGAGGAGAAAAATTTGTCTGGCTAAATATCAAAGGTAGAATTTCGTTTCTTGTTCCTAATGTAAAGACATTTATAGCAAGTTTATTTAATTTTTCAAATTTTGGAATATCTTTAAGATCAATGGGAAAACTGATGTTATTAAAGTTTAATATTTTACTAAAGTGAGGATAGGATGATGTTCGGTCAACATTTTTTGTGGCAGGATGTAAGGCAGCAACAACGGACCAAAGAAAACAATAAGGATCAGAATTCCTAACATTAATTACACTTCTAGTATTTTTTATAGACTTAGGTAGCTCAACGTATGTTGAAATACCACCAAGTAATGGATCATATTTGTTTATATTAACTTTTAAGTTTAAAATGTGAGATAGTGCCCATCCACTGTCTTTTTCTTGAAAATCTTCAAACTTTCTTAAAACTCGATCTATACAATTGATTTTATACCAATCCTTTATGTTTGTATTTTGATCAATTATTTCATTTTTCGTGGAAAAATGTTTAACAGACGTTTCCCCATCTTGAGGTTTGATGAAAAGTCCATAAAAAATTACATTAACTTTTAACATACATGAAACTAAATTTTTCTTAATTTGAACTGAAAAACTTTTAAAAGCCTTTTCCATAAATAGTTTGGGGTCTTTATATTTTAAATTTATAATAACGCCTGTCTTAACTCTGCTATTAAAACAAGATTCCAAATCCTGCCACAATAACCCTCTATTACTATTTTTTCTAACATGTAATCTGTTTTTAAAATTTTCTACATAGGTTTTAAGGATGGACATGTTCGCCTCTACACAATGAAAATTTCTAATACAGGTAGCCCTATTTTTTATACATTTTTTTAAAAGTAAAATTTGTTTTTTCAAATATTTTATATATTTTTGTAAATCAGTTTTAGTTTTAATTAATCTACTTACTGTTTCAATCTTCTTCACCATTTCAGTGGAAATTTCATCGATCACTTTAGCACTCATGTTGACCAAAACGTTATACAGACCAAACCGTTATACCAATAAAATCCTGTATTTATGCATTTCAGAAAAAAAAAATACAGTGACGCATTTCTACAACACGCTATTCAACGTGATTATATTATCGAAAACACATTGAAGGTTAACGCTGACGTTAATACATTTTTAAGTCAAATAGTTCACGAAAATACATTATATGCAGATAAGCACATTTTATTCAAAATAAGCAAAGTTTGTAATAATAAACGTTTTAATGATAAACATGTTTTCTGCATTTCAATAAAGATCAAATAGGTCAATGATATCACTGACGTTAATTTATTTTTTTATTCTTACTACTTAAACTCGTGTAATTTTAAATGAATCCATCAGTTAGTCAGTAAACGAATAACTAAACACTAGCAAAATGACCGGAGTACCTTGTCAATTAGTGATTATTTCCGAGGATCCAGATAACTTACCAATAAAGGACGCCTTTGTTATTGTAAAGCAGTTATTTATGTAAGTATTTTACTTATTTAATTTTTTATTTGTTCTACATGATTTTATTTCGTCTGACTGTTTAATTTTTTTTTTATTATGAATATTTTATTGGAGCATTATAAGTTATTCCAGATCATTACATTTGTAAATTTTATGTTCTGATTTGATTTCTGATTTTCTTTGAAAGACTGTTGGTTGATTCTGTTTTTTTTTATTTCAGATATGGTGTAGAGGATGTGTCACTTAAGGGAGATAAAATATTTGTCAAACTATCGTACTCACCTAATAATAAGACATTAAAAAAGAAGTTTGGATACCTTCCAATAAGGTATATGAGAATTAAAATAGACAACGAGGAGGAGTTCCATGTACTGGAAGATATCTGCAAAAGATACCGCTTCAACCTTCTGGACGATGAGGTGGAGGAATTTGAAAGGTACCAAGAAAAAAAACAGCTGGTGGGTATAAAGCGACCATTTCTTTCTCCTCCTCCTCCTCGTCCTCCTTCTCATTTTGGTCACTCTTCTCTTCTACCAATGACTTCATCTTCTACACCAACGAATTCAACTGCTCCACCAACGAATTGGGCAACAACATCAGCAGAATCACCAGCAAAAAAACAAAAACGAAAAATGACGAGGACGACGACATCACAAAACCCAGAGGAGGTACTAGATCTTGACGAACTTAATATAGATCATTTCCTGAGTCAGAAATAGAAAAATTGGGAAAAAGTATGTAGATTTATTAAATAAAATGCGTTTTTAATTATTATCTCTTTTATTTCTCATTTACACCTTTTACTTGATTAAAAAATAGTGATCAATCTTTTTGCGATATCGACCATCATTTATGTCGCTATCTTTGAAAATGGATAAGAATCCGTAATTTTCATTCCAACATATTGAACATATTTTTTTTAAATCTTCAAAAGTCATATCTGTTCCAACGTGATCGTTGTAAATGTGTTTTAGATTTAAATCGTCTTGTTTAAATACAATTAAAATATTTGCATTGTCTCTTATAAGATGCTTAGGTATTTTTGCATAACTCTGACTCAAATAAAATGGATCCACCTGAGAATGTCGAGACATGCTAAAATATTCCCGAATAACATCTTGGTTGTCACACGCAACATCATCAAAGATAAAAATGGAATTGGGCTTCGCTTCAGATGGGTGCATTATATCAGTACTTCCACTGTAAGTATAATATCCTATTCCTTTAATTGGTTCTAATAAAGTTTCTAAATATTTGTACTTTGGTTGCATTAATGATTTTGAGTAAATATACACATTTTCAAATTTTACTCCATTAGCATGTTCCAATAAACTTATCATCACATTGGTCTTACCACAATTTGAAGGACCAACTATAAGACATCTAATAGTTGAAGGAAACAAAACTCCATGCTTTTTAAATTTATTCTCAATTGGCTCCAATAAATTATTCTCCACATCAAGCGTAGTCTTTTGTTTTACAAGCTTCATGTCTGGTATCAATTTGAAAATAAATGTGTTGTGCATCTATTAATAAAAGACCATTTTTAATTTTTATTATTTATTATCAACATTTTCTACAATATTTATACCAATAATGAATATTAAATACATTGTTTAGAGCACATTGCAAATTTTCATTGGTATGTTGAAAACACGTATGAGCTTTAAAAATATGTTTCATAGTTTCATCTGAAAGTATATTAGGTTCATCTTCTACACAATCAATGCGGTTTTCCATGAATTGTTCCAAATATTTCTTTGTTTCATGATTTCTCACCAATATTGTTTCATCCAGTATGTTGTCGTGTAAAAATTTTGAGATGTCTTCATATTTTAGATGAGTATCACAATGCCACGATTGCCAACTTAAACCATGGTTTTGAACAAATTGTTGTTCGATACATTTCATATACGATTTATTTACCATAGCTTCTGTTACTGGTAACACAACCATTCTGTGTATCATCTTTTCTGTAGTAGGATCTAAAATAGCAATTTCCCTGCAAAGAAAGACATCTTCCGCAGGAAAAGAGAAACCTTGGATATCTACAATGAACATGTTTTCACTCTCGATATTCTTTAACAACCAACAAAATCTTGCAAGTGGAATGTCTTTTAAATATTTTTCTATCCCCACTTCTTATATTACATCACTTTTATTTATCCAAGAGTTGTGAGAATCGTCAAAACCTAGCCACTTGACAAAAACTTTGTTTCCTTTTTTCTTCAATATTTTTTCTACTAAATAACTATCTTTGTGTTTAACTTTCTGCAATTGCTCTTTATAAAATCCTCCTAGAATTTCTTCACCTCTATAATCTTTTAACAAGTATGTAATAGGGTTCCCAAGTTTTATTTTATAAACAATGAAAATTTCATTAGACCAATTTGGATTGTATTTCTTGTCAAAAACTCCTCGATATTTTGAAATGCGTACATGATCACCGATATGAAATTTTTGACTTTCCAAATCAACCATTTTAATGTGATTGTATACAGTATTCAACAATAATTTTTCATGTTTCTTTTTAACATCAACCGGTTTCATGCCTATTGTTGTGTGAACTTTGTTATTGTATTCATTAACAACTTGATGTAAATTATTAATCCATTTGTAGTTACCATTGAAACTAAACTGTTTCCAAATCTTTGATTTAATCGTGCGAATAACTCGCTCAGCAATCGCAGCCTTTTTCTCACTGTATACATTGTAATGATTAATGTTATATTTTTTCAACAATGTTTTCATATATGGATTAAAAAATTCCGTTCCCATATCTGTTTGAAGATTATTTGGTGTTTGTTCTTTAAACACATGCTCCATACATTTAGCTACTTCGACACCTGATTTATTTTTCAGAGGTAAAGCCCATAAAAATTTTGAGAAACAATTTATTACAACCAAGATATATTTGAAATCTCTGTTTGTATTTGAATACTTTTGCATATCAATCAAGTCAGCTTGGAATAAATCATTAAGAGATTTTATAATAATTCTTCGTCTTTTAAAGTTAATTCTTGCAGGTTTGTGTAACTCATTAACAATATCTCTTTTAACAGACATGATATTTATTCTATAATGTTTGCCTCTTTTAGTTCTTCAATAATTGAATTTATTTCATTTGTATGTCCTGTATGCCCAGCTAACTGTGATGATAGTAATAACCTCAATCTAGCTACAAGTTCGTTTGGATCATCCCAGTGGACGTAATCTATTTTATTGTTGTTTACTTCCATAAGTAGTCCTTTACCTTCTGTTATTGGTGCAATTATTTTTTTATATTTTTTTAATTTACTACCATCTATCTGTTTACTTGATAAATAATGTCTTCTGTGAGCATTCGTAGCTACAACTATTTTTGCATAGTTATTTACATCTTGATCTGTAAAATTAGCTGGGTGTTTCTTAAACAAAAGCTCATATAATCCAGACGTACCTTTATATCTTTTGTTTTTTAAAAGAACATCAGCACCATCTATGTTGATTTCGGAATTCCCAATCAGCAGCTTTTCAGATGTTTCATCAAATCTAACTCCATATTTATGATCAAATTCTTTATTTAAAAAATCAGCCTGCATCTCTGTAATATATTTCCTAGGTAATGGATCATACTGATCCAAAAAAAGTGTACGTTCCTGGTTAGCTTCAAATCGAGTTTCAGAGTTTTTATCATTTTTAATCTGTTCTTTTATATCATCCACTTCAATGTTTTCTAATATAGAGTTTTTAATATCACTTGTTTCATAAATTTCATCATCATCCACTTCAATGTTGTCTCCTTCTGCTTCATCAATTTCATCATCCACTTCAATGTTGTCTTCTTTGATTTCATCATCCACTTCAATGTTGTCTTCTTTGATTTCATCATCCACTTCAATGTTGTCTTCTTTGATGTCATCATCATTTTTAATGTACCTTAAAGGTTCATATTTGGTTGTTTCATTTTCAGAACCTGAATTCTTATTCAACTTGGTCTCAATATTTTTTAAGTGTTTTGTAATTGGATTAAATAAATCTTCTTGGATTATTTGTCCTTGCTTTAGTTGTCTCAATTTACTTTGAATGTTTTTTCGTTTAGTTATAAGTTGTCTCTTTATATCCTTATTCATTGTAGGTATCAACCTCTGAACAGCTTTGAATCAGGTCTCGAACAGGTCTCGATCAGGTCTCGAACAGGTCTCGAACAGGTCTCGATCAGGTCTCGAACAGGTCTCGATCAGGTCTCGATCAGGTCTCGAACAGGTCTCGATCAGGTCTCGATCAGGTCTTGAACAGGTCTCGATCAGGTCTTGATCAGGTCTTGAACAGGTTTGATCAGGTTTTGATCAGGTCTTGAACAGGTTTGAACAGGTTTTGATCAGGTCTTGAACAGGTTTGATCAGGTTTTGATCAGGTCTTGAACAGGTTTGAACAGGTTTTGATCAGGTCTTGAACAGGTTTGATCAGGTTTTGATCAGGTCTTGAACAGGTTTGAACAGGTTTGAACAGGTTTCAAACTGGTCTAAATATATTTGTTCGATATCAGAACAGTTATGAAATTATTTATTGTGTACATGGTGTTAAATAAGTATTACACAAAAAAAAAAAAAGTAAATATTTTTATTGAGAAACAATTATTTATACAAATGAATACATTTTTAATGCCCTATAACGGATCCTTGAGATTCCATAAGAACGATGATGATGATTAGGAACGTAGGTAAAGTTTAGTTTATGTTGGGGTTTAACCGTTCCATTTTTATAAAGATATTCTATAGCACTTATATCATCGTTGCTCAGTTCTTGAGGACGGCGTTCTAGATATAATTTATTCATTATCGAATTGTAGTTTCGGTTATCGGTTAGCCCTAAATAGTGACCAATTTGGTGCGTTAAAACCAATTGCAAATTAAAACCTGGTGTCTCAAAGTCGTTTAGTTTTAAGTTCCATAAAACATTTTTTAATATATGTATTTCCCCACATGGAATTTGATTATTCAACGTAGGAACTATTGTATGGGCTATTTCATTTCTAACATTTTGAATGTCAAAAAATAACTTACATTCCTCGGCTGGTAAACATAAACCTGTTATTCTATGGGTATGCGTATCAAATAAAATTGATAGCTTTGGTGCTTCTTCTGCTGTACAATTAACTTGCTTAAACTTAATTCCACTTGCATTGCTCCATGTATTGATAGCTTTATGGACTACTCTAGTAATTGAAGAGTCTGCATTTAAAGTACACCATGTTATTCGTTGCCTATTAATAATAAATGGTTCTCTAAAAACGTTAAACGCAAAACACACATTTAACAATGCGACGAACCAAAATATTTTGTGTAGTAACATCTTTGATGGATTTTATTCATTTAACTGTTTATGAGATTGTTACCGGCTTTTATATCATAAAATTGTAGTGTCAGCAAAAAAAACAATATTTTTTTTTTTAAACTTTTTATTTAAAAAATTACATATTTATTTCACAATAGATAAAATACAGTTAAAACATTTGAACTACATTAGTTAGCGGATTATAATTAACAATACGGTCATGTATAATTATACAATAAGCTGCTGTATTAACTGGTATATTCTTATTGGTTTCAATTTCTATTCTCATATCAACACTTCCCGACTTAACTGATTCATTTTGTCTGCTGCAGTCAATAACAAATATGGGGGCAAAAGAACCAAATTGCTCCAAACTAAGACATGGATCTCCAACTTTATAATAGTACGACTGTTGAAATTGTGCATACATTTCATATGCAATGGCATACTGTTTCTTATCAAAGTTCAAGTTCAAATTGTCATACGGGTACATTTCAGAATTTAGAAATAGTTTTAAGTTTGTAATATTACAATGATCGAAATGGCTCGCATCTTCTTTTATGGCATTCTTTTTGGCAGTCTGTAAAGCAAACAAAACAAATCGTGGTCTTTCTAGTAGACTAGTAGTTTTTAGGTTCCAGTTAAATTTCATTGTTTGTGGTAGTAGCGGAATTTCATGATATTCCCAACTTCTGTATGCAAGTTCTAAATTAGATCCATTTTCAATAAATTTGTATAAACGTAACTTTTCCGAATCTGACACTTGAATATGCGGCATTTTCCATATAAATTTAAATATTTCAATTTTTGGTTTTGCATTTTCCATTGTAGACGTCACTGCATTTAAATCTGTTGAACTTCTTA
The DNA here is from genome assembly GCF_917563875.1 of Diabrotica virgifera virgifera. Lineage (NCBI taxonomy): Eukaryota > Metazoa > Arthropoda > Insecta > Coleoptera > Chrysomelidae > Diabrotica > Diabrotica virgifera. The sequence continues at coordinate 45,209,383 of NC_065446.1, forward strand.
TCAATACAAGTTCCTGGCGGATGTTAACCAGGATTCGAGTATAATCTTCTGAAAAACCAAGTAACAGTTTGAGTGGAATACACGCACTAAAATTTCCTTTTGCGTCAGTTGTTATTGATGATGGTTTTTCATAGTTCCAGCCTATACTTTTGTATCGGTTAGATTCACTTTGCGTAAACGAAACATAGTTTTTTATTGTCGTTGTTATACCTAAATTTCTCACTCTATCTATTACACAGCCTCCAATTTCATATCGTATCTCATCAAATAAATACATCAAACCATTATTAACAAAACGCAAAGTAGTGCTTTCTTTCCCATCATCCGTTAGACGCCCTTCAATATACAGATAACTCTCAGAAGGTAAGGTGTATATATCTTGAGTCTGAATAGGTATCCTTATTTCATCACAATGGTTAAAAGTTGCGTTGGCATAGGGTAAATGACTATGCATTTCTCGACTCACAACTGAGTTATCAACCAATACATGACCTCCAATATTCAAAATGTTAAAACTCATATTCGCTCTTTTTACAAGTACACCTCAAGAAAATCCTAAGTATTCTAGTATTTATAAAAAATCTAATTCTGCACCAAGTATTTCTTATGCTTTTCTTTTTTCCTGACGTTGTTGTTGTTGTTTTTTATTCTAAATCCCAGTGAGGTTAAAAATACTTTGTTTTCAGTTGTCAACTGTTTGAGCGTCTGCTTATCACTAATATTATTGTCAAAACTTTTAGTATTATATACACTGTTCACACCTGGATTAGAGTTATAAATTACAACCATTTTTTTTTAAATGTAGTCTTAACGTAATAACTTCTCGTGTGAAATTAACAAGATTACCATCCTGGTCAACTATTTTAATGAAAATTTCATCAATATATCTATTTGTGACAGGTAGATAAATTACTTTTTTTGGAATTTCAACAATTTTGTATCCCGGTAAGACATTTGGATAAAACATGTGAATGATATGACCTTGATTTTCATTGACGTATGAATTAGTGATTAGATTACATTCCACACAAATAGAATTAACCTTTGTGATATGCACAGGATTCTCGGCTACGTGAGTCTTTGAAGGTGAAAGCCGTTTTGATGTAAATCCCAATAAGGAGGCAATTGTATGTGGTTTTTCAAAATGAATTACTTTGTTGCTTTTTATTTCACATTTGAGTGTATTGTTATTAATTCTCATTTCCAGACTTGTAGGTTGTTCACTATGATGATGTTTTTTAGCCACACTTTTTACTACGTTTCCTTGCAGTGGTTTCTGTATTATATTTTTATCAATTTCTGTATCATCTTTACCTGGTGTTTGATCTAATTTTAATTCTAATTCAGTTATTTTTTCAGTTAAATATTTTGAAAGATCATCAACTTCATAAGCACCATGTGGAATCGTTATATCGTGACCATTTATATAAAACTTGTTGTTTGTTTGGTCTATATTTGGAATTGTATTGTATGTCATAAAATCAATTAAACCCAGTACATACTGTTCATTTTCGTTTAAAATAATTGGTGGATAAATTTTTGTTGATAACACCGATTCTCTTCCAGATAACACAAAAGTGAACGACATGTTCAAACGGAGATCATACAGTAAATAAAAATTATTCTTTTAAAACAGGTATTTATTTAAAAAATCTAAACACAATTGTCCACAATTTACAGTGTTATAAGATTGATAAATTTTATGATTATATACAATGTGACAATAGCCATTTGAATTAAAGTATGATATAGCTTCCATAGGCGGTCTCAAGTTTCCAAAACTATCAAAATACACAACTTTAGATTTGTTCTTCTTGTACGCTGTCCAATGAGTTCCAGGACCGTCTTTATTATCTAAATTAATAATTCCACTCTCATGTTGCCAAATTTTTTTCGGAAACGCGTTTCTCATAAATACACCTCTGAAATATGGAATTTTCATTAATTTTGCGTATTTTTGTAACTCTACATTTGTCAAAGCATGTTTTGGAATATTTATTTGATCCGCCTTCTTCATAAAAAAATACCCATTCCACTTTTATATGGTTTCAAGTATAAACCTTTTCCAATTGCTAATGCTTCCATTTTACGATTATGACGTTGTTTTTCAAGTAAATCTTCTTTAGCTGCTTTTGCATCGTTTATCGTCTTCACGATGGCGGAGGTGCCACCGGCAATAGTGCCCAAAGCGCTTAATCCTGCAAATATGGGTATTAAAGGTAATATACCTCCAGTTTTCGGAACCTGAATTACTCGACCACGTGGTTTTTTTATGTTCTTGTAAGATTTCACAATTCGCAATGCTTGTTGAATAGCTTCCCTTAACGTTCTTGGTTTGCTTTCCAATAGTTTCTTTCTAATGTCTCGAATTACTTTAACTAAACTGAAATACTTTTGTTTTGGAATTTTAGAACCTTTTTTCTTAGAGACCTTCCTTTTAGAGGTCTTTCTTGTCTTTTTCTTACTAGCATTCATGTTAACAGTTTCTAATGAACTAACTGTATTGTGCATTTGATCTGATTTTATATTCAAATTTCATGTTACTGTCCTACGGGTATATAATAAGCGTATTCAGCGACATTTTGTCAGTCAGTAATTAATATGTGTCTCGAGGTGTACACGCTTAACCCGGAAGATTTCTATTCAAGACTTTCAACTTTTAACAATTGGAAGGGGAAGAAATCAGAAGTAGAGTTAGCTGCTTGTGGATTTTACTTTCTTCAAGTAGAAGATATAGTTAAGTGTTTCAAATGTGGTGTAGAAATATACAAATGGGAATCAAATGACAATATAATCGGAGATCACAAAAAATTCAGTCCTGATTGTACTTTTGTAAAAAGAGTGTATCCTATTTTTCTTAAAATCAACAACAATAAAGAAAATTTTGAGTGAGGCCTGTACCTGTAAAACATAAAATTATGCCTGTACCTGTGAAGTATAAATGTCCAAAGTGTGGAGGAGAGACTGATATACCTAATTTAAATTGTATAAATTGTGAGTACATAAAATTATTGAAATCGAAATCTGGTGCTAAGAATATACCAAGTAGTATGTTTGGGGAAATGTGAGGTTATTTGTTTAAAGAATAGAAAAAATATATATATAAACACTTATCTTAGACTATTTATTTACTAATTTGTAAGTCGTTGATGAAGATGTTAAACGCTGCCATTAATAAACTACCTTTTGAGCTGCACATCCCTGGTGGATATAGGTTTTGTGGACCAGGAACCAAATTGCATAAACGATTAGCAAGAGGAGATAGGGGAATAAATGGGTTAGATGAAGCGTGTCGTGAACATGATATTGCATACTCTCAAAATAAAGAGTTATCAAAACGACATGAAGCTGATAAGATTCTAGCTGAAAAAGCTCTTGAACAGTTTCGATCAAAAAATACAGCATTTTCTGAAAAGTTGGCAGCACTTGGTGTAGCTGGAGCAATGAAAGCAAAAGTGAAATTAGGTATGGGTCTTAGTTCTGTTAATTATAAAGCTGTAACAAAAAGTTGTACTAAAGAATTAAATAAATCTAAAGATATGTTAGAAAAACTAGCTGCAAGTATAAACCACTGTACCTTATTACTACAGGGATTAACTATTTCAAAATCAAGAAAACGCACACAAAATGTCAAGCATAGAAATAAGCAGAAAATACAACAAAAGCTATTAAATCACAAAAGAGCAAAACAACAAATTTTAGATGATATGAATGTAGACATTTCAAATGAGTTCGCTAATGACTCTATAAACAGAGGAGACACAAGAGAAAAACGAAAAATAAATGATGAAAATATCGTTATTGATGCTAAAAAACAAAAAACTGATGTAAACGAAATATTGAACAATACCCCTAAACGAAAACGTGATGATAATGATACTACGTATAACCAACCAAATAAAAAAATAAAATACAATGTATAGTTTGATACCAACTCATTTATTAGTAGCATCATGTCTTTGAGTGAGTATAGACATAAAGTTGCACAGTTTCAAGAGAAAGTCATTGAGTTACAAAAAGATATTAAAGTATATCAGGATTTAAGAAAAATTATTAAACAATTAGAGAACCTACATATTAGTGATAGAACATATCCACTAGGACATATTCAACCATGGACGATAACAAAACCACCAGCGGAAACATAGTTCACCTTTTTGACCTGTAAAAATGTAAATTTTATAAACAATGAAAACTTATTTACATCAAAGTTCACCTTTTTGACCTGGAAAAATGCATACTTATTTACATCAGTTGTTCACCTTTTTGACCCGTAAAAATGCAGTTATCATTTATATTGACGTCAATCAGTAAAACAAGATGATTTTGAAAATTATAATTAGCTACATTTTGCAGAATAAAAATCTATTTACGTACGACTTAACCTTTTTGATATAAAAATGCAGTTACACTATATAAATTGAATCCGATGTGTGAATTGCATTATATCTACCACAACTGAACATAATGGGTCTTGAAAACGTTGTAGTACAGTTCCACCATCAGCAGCAGGTTAATGCCGCTGACCGATTAAACGAGGAGGAACGGAGCAGGTATGCAGGTGTCGTTCCTACAGTTCAACCACCACAGGGGCGTCGCCGGATAATAGAGTTGCACAACGACAGAGACTTTCCAATTGGGACAAGAGAGCGGCAGTTACCTTTTCCGTTGGTGGAGCTGCATAGGGTTAATTTTAGTTAAGTATATTGTATAGTTTGTATTGTTTCTAATTAATAAATATTTATAGTTATTTTTTGTTTTTCTTTTCTACCATTAACTTCCCTCAAACTTTTAGATTTGGTACGTTGCTTTTTCTTTAAGTTCCAAATTTAAAACATTTCTATCTGGCTAGGCTAGGCTAGGCTGGGTTGGATACGACTAAGCAAGTCACACAAGTTCTTTTTTTTACTCACCAACACCTACAAAAACAATTTTAAAGTCTCAAATTTCGATCACCCTGTACAAATTTAACTAAAAGAAGAGGAGATGAAGCGATAAGCGATGAGTTTTGCACTCGATATACAAGGTGGTCAAATACACAGCCCTCTGGTCATTGCCGACCGCTTCTTTTACTTCTTCATAACATTTAAGACAAAGAAAATACAGGTGAGACAGGTGACAAGGTGACAATTCTTCGGGAAAGAAGAAGAGATGTAGAGATAAGCGACCACTTCTTACAACCCTCTGGTCATTGACGATCACTTCTTGTAATTCTTGTACACCCCCAAGGTCAAAGGAGGCTCTTCTGTCCATCAGCTTCGGAGACCCTGATGGACAGGTTACCAAAGTGAGTTAGAACCCCGTCTGCTATACTACTTCCACTGCCGTCGATTAGATGAACCCGCGGATTAGAAAGAGACGCATACTCTGCTTACAACATTTTTCTCTGTCACACTGGGGAAACAATTTTCGAATGCAGCGCGCTGTCTATGTATTATAATATGTATGGGTCTGTTATATAGTGATGAGAGCGCTCATAACCGGCAAAATAACTAAAAAGAAGGAAAACTACACAGTGACAGTTGTCATGCTCCTCCGATACGTCTAAAGGCGGGAAACTATGTAACGTGTAATGTTAATTTATGCAAAGAAATGTATACCATTTTTATTCAGTTGCAATGCGAAGGCAAAATTGTCTTATTTTTCACTTAGTACAGAGAACGCAAACCAGCACTCTAAATCGACGATTTTCGACTCTAATTAGAGTCATCATCAGAGAGGCGTAGGTTTGCTGCTCTCTGCCCCAAGTATAAATAAAAATAAAATAAAAATAAAAGTAAAAATAAAATAAAATAAAAACGTATATTGCCCTAATAATATTTACATTGCATTCCTTAAGATACTTGATTTCTCTTCTAAATGTTCCGCTTGTGCACCATTACCTTTAAACTCCATCCTTGAGGTGTTTGATTCTTCACTTGTTGTTCCCTGGACATATTGTTCTGTAGGTACTTTTTCTGGCATCGTACCTATTTTCCTGACCACACTCTGCCCCAAGTGACGAAACTCCGAGAGTTTATCCCTGCATTGCAACTGACGTTATGGAGTAGGTGCTTAGCGACATCTGCTAAATAAACGTCAAAATTTTCAACCTAATAAAAATATTCAAAATATTTAAAAATATCCCAAATATTTCTAAAAGATATTTAATTGAAAACTTATTGAACCATTTTCCTGGTAACACCTCCATGGCTTCTAAAACTTGCAAGCCAGATGGATGCTGAAGCGAAAAAGACAAGAGGATATTCTAAAAATTTGCAATTCACGACTAATATATATTAGTATAACTCCTTTAAGTAGCATAGGTCCATTTTCCGTTGGAATTTACCAGCTGAACAAAAGGGGTCGTGAATTGCAAATTTTTAGAATTCCCTCTTGTTTTCTTCGCTTCAGCATCCATCTGGCTTGCAAATTTTAGAAGCCATGGAGGTGTTACCAGGAAAATGGTTCAATAAGTTTTCAGCTAAATATATTTTAGAAATATTTGGGATATTTTTAAATATTTTGAATACGTTTATTAGGTTGAAAACTTTGACCTTCCTTAAATTATACGTTTATATCGATAATTTCAACTTTTACTAGTTTCATCATGTCTTTTTACTGCACAGTGTATTATATTTTCCATGTTTTGGGTTATCGTTATTTTGCTGATTATTAGCGCGCTCATCACTGTATTCTAGTAATTTTTGCAGTAATTTGCTTTATGGTGATCACAGACTAGTAAGAGTCACAGTAACTGTTAAACCTACAAAAAGAAAAAGCAAAAACGATAAACAGTTGGAAACGCATAGTTTTAAATCTACTAAAGCAACCAGAAGTACAGACATAAAAATATGCCGAAACTTTATATATAAAATAATAATCCCACGACCTCTACTTATGTATTGACGATCACAATAAATTAATAACAGATTCAGTTAAAATCGCACAATTCAAATTTTGCATGAAAAACAAAGGTGAAACTTTTAACAAAGATGCAAAGGCTTAAAGAAAATAAAAAGAGAACTTTAACATATAATATGAAATATACAAGTTGAGAGACAAAGACGGAAAGGCAAGAACAGATAAACAGGACATTCTGAAAATAACTAGAGTTTTGTAGTAGAGAGATGAGTAAGGACTCTCATAAATCAGGAATCCGAAGTACTTTTACCTATTACATAATATACTATTTACCTAGTGCCTGCTGGCTGCTGGCGTAAGAGCAGCTTTAACGGAACTGAAGAACAACGAGGAAAAAGTTTTCCTGTATAGTTGGCTGTATACCATATATTACAAAAACGATAAAATCCTTTGTTAAAATCCCTAAAAAGGTCTACAGGGTCTACATCACATAACTAATTTTCGATCGGATGACCGATCATTATCAGTGTTTACTTGAATCTAACATGCTAATAACCACCAAAATAAAAAATTTGTGGGTAAAACCCATTTACAGCTGGTTCCTAAAAAAAGAATGTGTGCGTACTTTGTACGCACGTAAGAAGTTATACTTCTATTATATGATTATATGATTATAAACGAAATTAATGTACTTTTTATTTATATTTTATTTAAATATTAAATTAATTTATATTTACTACTTCTCAAACATTTTTATTAAAACAGTGCCAAAAATTAAAATAATAAAAAAATAAAACACACACAAACACATTAAAAATGCCACAAATGATTTCTGAACATTAATTGTAGGAAAATTTTTTAACTAAATACGTATTTTCTGAAAATAAAATTATATAATAAATATACTTACAATCATAAAATGTATAAAAAAAATAAAAAAAGTAAAAGTTTCTATTAGGATTCGAACCAACTTACCACGCGGCTGGTATTTGCGTTGTATTGGGATTCACTCGCATTAAAACTTCGCCACAGAAACAGCTTGACATTGTGTGCGAAGATCGTCTAACTAAACAGATTAACCTTTTGACATTTTTAACTTATGTAAATCAAATTATTTTGATTTTGAATTGAAATGATTTAGAATTGAAAAAATACAACAAAACATAGAGTAAGAAAACAATATATTAGGTAAATATTGATAGAAATTTTGATGGTAATCAAATTATGTAAATAAAAGTATTACATACTACTTATGTATTTTGGTAGGTTCAAGGTGTAGGTATCGGAGCCCGTATAACGACTAATAAATTTCGCAATCACTTGCGTCGTGCAAAGTGGCTATGTTCAAATATCATAACAAAATTTGATCAACTATTTATAAAACACTTACCAGTGAAAGATTCTTTAGCTTTGAATAAGCGAGATCTGCGGCACTCATACTAGTCACCCAAGTAGCAATTTGTCGACGCGACAACGTTGTCTACCGCGTGGCAACGTTTTGTTACAACGTTGTTATTGCCTAGAAGACGACCCTATTCTGCACTAATTTGGTGGACGATTTTTGAGTTGTCTTGACGTTGCCTAGGCAACCTCCTATGAAGCAACATCGTTTCGTAAGCGTTGCATAAGACAACTGAAGCGATTATAAAAAGAACCTGCGCGTGCAATGGTTGCTCAAGGAGTCAGACTAGTTATGTTTTTTTACCTATATTTTTAACACCTGTATGGTGAATGCGAAAACCAAAATGGTAACTATTTTGACATCGTATTAGGTATTTAAATTTATATAAATACATAAAGGACTTAAACAAAATTACCTGATCTGAAAATTTATAAACGCATCTCAGATTACCGTCAAATATGGATATTTCACCTTTAAAAAACACACGCGCTACTTTTTTACGACATTTTTGACAAAAAATATGCAAATTTAAAAAATCAAATTTTAATATAAAAGTTAAAATTTATGTTGTTCTGTAAGATAAAGATGTTCTGTATAAATTTAATGTATTGATGGTGCTTTTAAAGGTATCAGAAAAAGGTATCATTTTTTATATTCTGTATTTTCATTTTCTTTACATCCCAAAAATCTCAAGTAAAACCAAAATGGTGCATTAAACAATATTACCTTATTACTAAAAAAATACCTTATTACCAACCCTAGACCGATAAGACAACTTAGAAGTCCAATCGCCAACCAAGCCCGGCCGCGCTGACTATCCCAACCATTTTAGAACGCACCCTCTTATTGGGTGACAGAGAGGTCATGTGACCAGTGTCAAAAGTGTAGCATTCTCCTTAACAGCGTTGCCACATTTTGGAGATTTCTACTTTTTTGGTAGATTTTTGATATTTTTTAAAATATTCTAGTAGGAAATATTGTTTAGTAGATTTTTCTTATATTTCAACATTTTGTTATGACTAAAATAAAATTTGCTCTTTAATAGTATTTACCCCATTTCTAAATTAATTTTCACACATTTGGTTACAATTTCCCAATCCGCAAATAAGACCCAAAATAAGATTCAGAATAATTAGGTCATTACCGAAAATAAGATTCAGGACGTAGATGATGAATATTACAGAGAAATGAAACTGGAAACTGGATTCTTGTGTAACAAACTTGCAGATTTCAAGTAACAGTGCAAGCAGTATTTCAGGTGTTATTGAAGAGTTCTGGCATTCGGTGAGCCTATTAGAAGCTAACGATGGAAAACTAAAATATCTAAACATATGTAACTTTGCAAAACACAAAATGTTGTGTTCACGTGTTTCTAATGTTAAATGCGAAACAATTGTTTGAAGAATTTGATCCAGACATGCAGCTGTTAAAATTAGTGGATGACAAAATATTCTAGTTGTTAAATGTACCTATTCATTTTTTTCGAATCATGAGGAAACTATAATAAGTATTTTTGAAAAATTTAAACGCAGAATGACAGTTTGATGAGCTTTCACATTGGCATGCAACAATCATCTCTTCTATGTAAATAAGTCCAAAAATATAATATGAAAACTATTTAAAAAGGCAGTATAACCATTAACTAACTTTTTGTTTGTTGTTTCTCTTCCTACAAATTTTAAAACGCAACAAGCATACATTATAACCAAACCACAGTCCCACAGCTGTGCCACAGCTGCCATATTGGATAATTTTTGTCATGCCATTTGAACATCCAATCAGAACAAAGTTATAATGCTCATGCGCCCGGTCGCTAGGTTTTACCATATAAAATTTCACCGTCATTACGCCCGTAAAGAAGTATAACTTCAAAAACTGATACGACTCTTAGTAAGATTTGATCATTTTGAGCAGTGTATGATTGGTCTGACATTATATTATATTTATTATGACAGACAAATAATAAAATAAACAAGCAAACAGCCATTTTTTGAGGTTGAAGTTATCTGACAAATTTTAAGATTTGGCAGTGAAAGTGACAGTATGTAAATAATAAGTTTATCCTTCAAAATATAATAAATTAAATATAATTAAACTCATATTCATTATATCACACATCATCAAAAGCTTTTTACAAGAACATAGTCAGAGATTTTGATATGGCTTAGAGCCAGACTACATCAAGATCGCCTATAAATCGTGCTGGTAATTACCTTGCAGCGAGACCAAAAACAAAAAGAAGAAGAAGAAGAAAATACACTGCTCAATTTTCTACAAAATACGCCTTAAGAGTCGTATCAGTTTTTTTTTGGAACCAGCTGTACAATAATAATTGATCCGTCGTAGGAACATGGATGAATAATGTGAAATTAAACATGGATGTCTAAAATATCCAATGCATTATGCTCTAGGTACCATTGAGATCGAATTTGACTTGTTCACATGATGACTATATATGGTAGCAAATCCATAATCCATATACCTAGTGATTAGTCAACTTTGGCTTTGGCTGCTTGACCAAAACAGGAAATGGTAATAACGACACAGTTGCACTATGCGGATTTTAAGATAACTAAAATATATGACATTATTCTACAATGAAGGCAACGCCTAAAAGAACGTGTCGGGCCAAAAAACCAGAGATAGGGCTTTTCATTCACAGTCATTTGTTTCGAGCTTCTGTCATATGTCGTATAATCCGTGTATATTAATATTATACACAGATTATTCAACATATGACAGAAGCTCGAAACAAATGACAATCGATGAAAAGCCCTATATGTAAAGAAAATAGATCAGGCTAGTCATATGCCACTCAATGCATCGGGGTGTAACGCCGATATCAAGTACGGTTGTCTAGCTATCTTTGTCTGTCGTGCGAGTGTGAGCGTATCTAGCAAGAGGTGGGAATAGGACTTTTCATCGATTGTCATTTGTTTCGAGCTTCTGTCATGTGTCACATAATATTAATATATCTACGTCATACGTCTTCGGTTTGTATCATTGGTAATACCAATAACGTACGACGTAGATATATTAATATTATGTGACACATGACAGAAGCTCGAAACAAATGACTGTGAATGAAAAGCCCTATAACGGAACGACAGTGACACACAGGCGGCGGCCATCATATGCTAGAGAGAGAAAGCTAAGCGCCGGTAGAGAGAGATAGATAGACCACCGACCCGAACTGTTCCGCGTTACGCTATTTTTCGAACTGGCCTAATCTATTCTGTTATATCTATGCAAAAAACAGAGTTTTTATTTTTTAGAATTATCGCATATAAGTCGAGATGCGATATGTAAACAAACACAAACATTATAGGTCCATTATTCACTGTTGCCAAATTTCAATGTTCTGGGCTTGTGTTACGGGGCACTGGGCTATGGTTATTCTTAATAACCACGTCATATAAAGAAAATGAAAACTTCATTATAAACTTCATTATAAAAGACGAAATATCCACATTTTGACATTCTATGTTAAGACCATAGGACCAAACGTCGTTTGGAAAATTTTGACAGATTAATTTTCAGAAGCATACAACACAAAAAATCCAAAAGCAATGTGTCCTGTGTCTCAGTAGACAGAGACACATGCGTTGGCTTCACCTGATTGGTTTCAGCTTGACGAATGAGATGATTGACAAATACATTCCAGATTACTGTCAGTTGGGCAAAATGTTTTGAACCTTAATATTTAAATTAATTCTTATCAAATGAGGTATTCCCGTTCTTCTACAAATGCTCAAGTAATATCATTACAGTAAAAACTAATAAAGCAATTTTTTACTAGTTTTAGAGGTAAGCTACTGAAAAATATTGAATTTTCCGGCTATTTAGAGGTTATGTTTTATTATTTCAGAATGAAGTTTTTAACTCTATCCACAGTTTTCATTATTTTTCTGAGTATAAGTGAAAATGTCAATGGAAAGGCAAAGAAATCCAAATCTGTTACTACTCTCCTGGAAGCAAAATGGCAAGCAACACCCCTAGTACTAGAGACGGCAGAGTATTTGGCTGATGAAAATATTGACTTCTTCTGGGGCTTTGTGGATTCCATAAGCTCATTAGAAACACCACTATCTTCAATAGGTAATTGTTTTATCAACTTTTATCTCCTCTTTAAATAAGATTGTTCCTCAGAAATCTAGTCAAAAGGTGCTCCTTCTCAACTATTTAAAGTTCCCTGAAATATCAATCAATAATTAATACAAATTAAATTTACACATCTCCTAGATGAGAAGCAAGTTACCCCATAGTTTCCTTATCATGTTTTTTCTTCTATTAATTATCCCATATATGGAGAATCTATTACAACTGCCTGAATGACTAATTTATATTATGCCATTGAAAAAACTACACATTAAACACATAAAATGTTAACATTTAAATTGGCCCATTCACAGATACGACTGCATATGCAGACACTTACAAAGGGAAGTTACTGTATGCATATGCAGTCGTGTCTACTAATGGGTTAATAATACATATTTGGATGGATTAAAACCAAAATGGTTTCAGTCATATTCTTGAAATGATGTAAGCCTGCTTTATAAACTTGATATCATCGCTGATTGCAAAAAGGTGCCAAGAGACATTTTATTCAAAAGAGGGGTTATGTGCAAAAATGAGAGGTACGAAGGTTCTACCTATTCTATAAAAAAGGGGTCAAGTGTATTACTTATTGGTGTTGAGATAGTCTCATAATTTTTTGGTTCCAAGTAACATTTTTTTAAACTGATTGTGTAAAAAGGAGCTTAGTAGATCCACAAAAGGAGTAAAAATATAAAAATGTTACTTGGCACCTTTTTGCAAATCAGAGACGATATATAGACCTCTTCAAAGAAAAAGTGGTTTAGTCTTTACTGTATTACTGTAAATACTTACACCACTTTTCCTGATTTTCCTGAATGAGAAGAGGTCTATTTATTAGGGTTATAAAGCAAAACCCACATCATTTCACAAATGGATGGCGTTATGCATAACTCGACCAAGCGCCATTTCTTTAATATCGAGATAACAGTGGATTCTGGTGACACATAGCTAAAACTATCTTGTAAAAAATCCCTGTTATTGTCACATTAACGGTTACTAAGAAAAACAAAATTAAACCAAGCGACATTAATCCACTTACCATTAAGCAACCAAGAAACGAAAAACTTTGAAGCCATTTATCTCAAAACTATGTTTTGGCGCTTGGTCGAGTTATGCATAACCCGTCCAAGTATGACTTACACCACTTTGGCTTTAACACCCTGATTTATTTCAATATATTTGAAAACATTCGGATCTCATAAGAATAATAATTCAACTTTCTCTGCTTATTTTTTGTAATTTTTGAGAAACGTAAACACAGGTGGAAGAAATGCATACAATGGTGCGAGGAAAGGCTGCAAAGAAGAAATAACTTTACCCATATTAATTTCCTTAATGAAATAAGGAGTACAACAAGTTGCTATCACCTGTATTTTCCTTTGCTTAATAAGAAAGATACATAAATTAAAGCAGCTATGTCCCCATATGAAAGACTGATGTGGTTTGGTTGCTCTATTTCCTTCAATTTACAGTGGAACCTCGATTATCTGTCTCTCCATTAACCGTCACCTCTGTTAACCGTCATGGTACATACAGAAGTTGTATTGACTATATAAGCAAAAATTTTGATGTAAAAAAATAAAAAAAAGAAAGTTAATTTGATTTGTGATGAGGACACAAATGGCTATCTATTGCTGATAGATAAAGAAATCGTTGAAATAGCAACAAAGGTGGACCAAACAGATTCAGAAGCTGACACAGACTTGGAATTTGACTGTAGCCATGTTGATGAACCTATTGTAACTGACAAAGATTTGCGTAAATAGTCTAGAGAAGCTGCATTGCATATGCAATAATTCATCGAGTGGTATTCTCAACAACAAGAAGTCAATAAAGTAGATTGCATGATCTTATGCCGATTAAGAAATTCAGCCATCGCAAAATGTGAAGCAACAGTAAAGCAAACAAAGATTTCAGAATATTTTAAATTGATTCGATTGTACGAACACAAATCCCTCTTATTTCTCCTTTCCACAAGCAAGATTACCTTTATAAATTTTAATGAGACCACCAAGAAGTTCGTTCCACTATTTTGTTGTGACATTTTTCAATATGTACCTAAACTGAATGTTTTATGTGATAAGAAAAATTAAAGGAACACAAATACATCAAAATTACAAAGCTTTAACCCAAATAAGTAAACTGTATACATCAAAAGATTGTTCTATATTTGTTTGAAGATGAAGTGTCTATATTTGTTTGTCACGAAAGTAGTTAAATATTTAAGATTTTCGTATGAATACAGATCCAAGTTAGTTACACCGCAGAATATGAAGCAATTTGTGTGTTTACTTCTCGTCAAGAAGGACTGTTCTTATATTTACGAATAATTTTTGTGAAAATTCTCTCTAAAATAAGGACCCTTTTTGTAGTTATTTCAGCATTTTAACAAAGTTGAAGTAAATTTTTCTTAGGAAAAAAGACTCAACTCTAGTAGTGGTAACAAAATGATAAAATTTAAACATCTTAACACTTAATAAATTTATCTAGTTATCACAGTTTGTATTTAGATATGTTTCTAACAAAATTGTATAGGTAATTTCTTTAAAGTAACAACTTATTCTGAGTTATGCCCATGATCATATCTACCTATGAAATTTTAAAATGCCTCTCCTCTAAAATCGTCTTTTTTTACTTATGCCTATGTTCTTGCGAAACGTCGATATGTTCAGGTACACCTGATGAAATTGTCACACACACATTAATGTCCAGTTGCACCAACAAATAAACAATTGATTTTTTTATTTGGATTGCCCGTTTATTTTAAAATATGTTGCCCCAACTGTTACTCAATAGGAACCAACAGTTTTTGAACGTTATTTGAATAATTGACTGTTTTAACCTCACTTTTAGACTACTTATATGTGTTCTGTGTTCTTAGCTTAGTTTTTAAAGTATCATCATAGTATACCTATAATTTAGAAAAAGGGATTTATCATTGTCATCTTAAGAGTTCATCATTTGATGATTTGGAAGATAGAATGCATTATGTTAGAAAGTATAAGATCTGTACAAGATCACAATGGTATAATAGTCTAATGATGTATAATAGTGTAGTAAAGTATATTGCAGTTGATTTTAAAGCTAGGTTTATTTGGAAATGGAATATTAGGAAATGTATTTTTAATTATTTCTAGATATCAACTAAAATAGTACTGGTTCAATGTTCAATATCGTCTATTCAACTTCATAACATTTTACAAAACTTACTTTGACAATTTTCTTTGACAGACCAAACGCGTATTTGAATGGAATAATCTGTACTAATACGATGTTGCCACTTATATATTGTTGGTTCGTAAACCAACAGTTTTTTAGAATGGTGCAAGTCGTTTGAAAAATAATCATTGATTTAAATCATCAAATTGATGGTTAGCAAATCAGTTGATTTACAATCTGATGGTGCAACTGGGCATACATCTACTCACCTGCCAGGCAGAACTAATAGAATTTTCATCAGATGTTAGATCACCTGAGAGGCTACACACTACAGCCTACACCTGACAGGCTCAGTTGTTCAGATGTACCTATAAGGTGTACCTGATAGTGAGTGTTCGGCCTAAGAACTGGGCATAATTTGACCAGTCCATATTATGTTATCCTTGCTTGGTCTGGATTTCACTTTTAGGTGTATGACATGACCTATACAAAATAAAAAAATAAATTGAGCAACAAAAGGCTTATGGAAATAATTTCCGATATACATAGTAATATTTTTTAATTTTATGAATTTAGAATTATTGATGCATTGTACTTAGACAAGGCGAAAACGGCGGGTTCGAAGGGAAAAATATTCCCATGAGGTTTTTTTGCATAATCACATTCGTGAGACATCCCAGAATAAGGTTCAAGAAGTCGCCCACGTGAAAAGTGGGCCAATTTTTTTTTAACAATTTTTTTTTAATCAAATTGCAAGAATCAATATTTTTGGCCCGAACAATTTTTTCTTTAATTTTTTGGACCATTCTGAACAAAAAAGATCTCTTATAATTTTTCTCTAAAGTTGATCGTTTTCGACTTATAAGCAATTTAAAATTGAAAAAAACGAAAAATGACGATTTTCAAGGCTTAATAACTCGGTTAAAAGTTATTATTATGAAAGTCAATATATGACTAAATCAAAGTTTAAAGCCCCCCCTACAAGATTCTGAAGAAATTTTTGTCATTATTTTATTACTAAGCTGTTATTTTTAAATAAAAATAATAAGCGCCATGCATGTGTGCGGCCACTGTAAATGCTGAGTGCGAGAGAGAAGCCATTCCAGCAGTCCAATTGTGCATCTTGCTCGCACTCACATTTACAACCGCGTCAATACGATCTAACCGCTCATTGTTTTTAATTAAAAATAACAGCTTAGTAGCAAATTAATGACACAGATTTCTTCAGGATCATGTAGCGGAGACTTTAAACTTTGATTTAGTCGCTTTCTGACTTTCATAATAATAATTTTTAACCGAGTTATTAAGTCTTAAAAATGACCATTTTCGCGTTTTTCAAATTTTAAATTGCTTATAACTCGAAAAAGATCAACTTTAGAGAAAAATTATAAGAGACCTTTTTTGTCCAGAATGGCCCAAAAAACCTAAAAAAAAATTAGTGCGGGCCAAAAATATCGATTTTTGCAATTTGATTAAAAAAAAATTGTTAAAAAAAAATTGGCCCACTTTTCACGTGGGCGACTTCTTGAACCTTATTCTGGGACGTCTCACGAATGTGATTATGCAAAAATATCTCATGGGAATATTTTTCCCAACGAACCCGCCGTTTCCGCCTTGTCTAACTATACATTATACATATTACAGTTGAGTCCACGAGTCTTTACCTGTGCGTCATTAATACCTGGCGAGATAAAACATACTTTTTATTTAGCATCATTCTCTTCCACGCATGAAATTAATGACAAACCAGCTGCCACCTGTTATTAAGTAAAAACACATGTTATTTTTATGATCGATTTAGACTCAGTGCATTGAAAAGAGATAGGTACAAAGAAAGACGATTGGGGATGTCTTCACATATTTTAAGTACAATTTCTGACGTTTTGGTTTGTTTACTTTTGTGGCTGCCAGTTTGTTGAATTTTTTGCTGTTATTTTTAGACATTATTTAGAATTATTTTGCTGTAGACAAACAGTTGTTTTCACAACTAATCTTATATTGGAGTTAGAAATTTTGTATTAAGTCTATGTTATTTTACGATAAATTTTGACAATGTACAAAGCTAACCTCATTGTTGACACAGTTGAATGGGTTGAATGCTTGTGTTTAAGGTTCGGCCAAAGTGAATAAAATAACAAAAAGAAAATATGTTATGGAATTTTTTTATAAATTGTTTATTTATTTATTAATCAATGATAATAAAATAATTTATTAAGCTACTTCAAATGTAGCTGTAATTATGCACCAAAATTTTAAAGCAAAACTTAAATTTGACATTCTATTTATTTGATAACGTCAAATTTTATACTATAACCAGTGATCGGAATAATATCCATGTGCCGCTGCGTTTAGTAAATTTCCGTATGCTTTAAATTTTAAATGATGACGCACGGGAAAGAGTCGCAGGCTCAACTGTATTTATTTCTTCTTTTTAGGTAGTGAACATGAACAGTACAAAACTGTAATCAAACATGCTTCGAAGTTTTTAACACCTTCTCAGATAGCAGTACTAAAACTGGGGTTGTCATTACATGTATATTCACCTAAAGTACAAATGTTTGCACAGATAGCTCAAGAATTAAGGTTACCTGATTGTCCAAGTGTTGCAGACATTGGTGGAACTGTTGTGTGTAATGTTGAAGATATAAACTCTTTAATAAATGAGGTAAGTGTAAACCAATCCATAACTTAACTATAAAAGTTGTTTATTTTAAGTAAAATATTTTAATATTCAAAAAATTTTTATTTAATAAGTAGAATCAGTTATTCGCCTTAGCATAGTTCAGGGTACTTGATTGAAGGATTATTCCCACTTTTATGTAGATTATGTCTCCATTGTGTGTGTGTTTTTGTGTCTTTTATTTAACTCTATCAATTTTTTTGAGAACATACACCTGTTTGCCGGTTTGACCTACTTAGAAGTGTGTACAAGTCATACAGTCTTTTTCAATTTTTAATTTTGATTGCATATGAACATCTGTGCCACATCTGGTTTTTCGCAGTGACTTTGCCACACTTTCATGAAGGTATGAGCAACATCAAGGAATATGTCCAAGATCAAGTTGTTGTTGTTTGTTTTAATATTGCAGAATATAACATAAAATTATTATTTAATCAGTTTTAAAATGAAGTTTAATGTTCGTTGTATATATGGTGTAATGTGTAATAAAATTTATAGCAATTGTCTTTATTTATAAAACAAATTTGATATAATGCCAACTTATTTTATACATACAGCTATACATATATTAAATTTTTTTTATCGTACATTTGGCACAACTTTATATGTCAGATTTTAGTTCAAATAATAAATTTACCTTAAACAAGAATAATTGCATTTTAGGACTATCAAGAGTTTTTTAATACACTTAATATGAAAATATTGATAATATCAGGTATTTAAAAAATTAATGATTAAAAAAACCATAGGAGTATGTAAAAGTAGAAATTTATTCTTAAACAATTTTATTAGAAAGTTTACTCCAGTTTATTGTAGTTTACTACGTTTGTATCTAATTCAGCATGTAACACTAATAGGCCTGGATCCCGCGTACCAAAAAAAGTTGATTAATAGCAAGCTGAAAATGTGTTAATAGCTTAAGGTACTAGTACACTTTAGAATACCAAAAATGATCATATTTTTCAAGAATTTTTTTCTCAGAACCTTTATTAAAGATGAACATAAAACTTTTTACATATTAATCTCTAACTCTTAAAAAGCACAAAAAATATATCTTTTTTCATTTATGCTCTTACACTAATATTGTAGAGGGCGCAAAAGTCGAGGCCTCGAAAAATGATGGCGGACAGTTAATCTCAGAATTGGGATATCTGAAACAAGAAAATCGTACTGCATTTGAAAAAGAAAGGTTTCTTACGTGTCAATTTACCACAATTTGACCAAAAAATAAAAAATAATTTTTTTTAACCATGAAAAACGGGCGATTTTTTCACAAATTTTTTTTCAAATTTCCGTAAATTTTTTTTGCGGCATTTTTCACTAGCGGTGTAAATTGTCACGTAAGAAACCTTCCTTTTTCAAATGCCGTACGATTTTTTTGTTTCAGAGATCCCAATCCTGAGATTAACTGTTCGCCATCGGAACTACTTTTTTTCGAGTCCTCGACTTTGGCGACCTCTACAATAGTAGTGTACGTGCATAAATGAAAAAAGGTATATTTTTTGTATTCTCTAAGAGTTAGATATTAATATGTAAAAAGTTTTATGTTCATTTTTCCTAAGGGTTCTGAGAAAAAAAAATCTTGAAAAAATGCTTATTTTTGGTCTTCTAAAGTATACTAGTACCTTAACAGTGTCTAGTCGGACTTTGATGTATGGGAACAATGGAACAGGGGAAATTTTAATTGTGGAACGTGTAATTCTGACAAGTTTATGATTGTGAAAACGAGAAGGTTGTTTTTAAGTGTAATCAATAGATTATTCAGCTTTATATAATATATGAAAAAAAAGAATGTGTGTGTACTTTGTAGGCACGTAAGAAGTTATACTTCTACTACATATTATGTGATTTTTAAGACAATACCAAAAATTTAAAAAAATAAAAGAATAAAACGCACACAAACACATTGAAAAATGCCACAAAGAAAAAATTATTTCTGAACAATAATAATTGTTGGCAAAAATTTTAAATACGCATTTTCTGAAAAAAAATTATATAACAAATATACTTACAATCATAAAATGCACAAAAAAATAAAAACTTGCATCGGGAATCGAACCCGTGAATTTCGGGACGCTTTGATTCGTAATCGAAGCCTAGACTCACTCGTCCAATCCCACAATATTTGTCATGTGGAAAAATAGGGTAACTGAACGTTTTACTGTTTGACAGTTGTTTTGAATATAATTAAATTATGTAGTTTAAATTTTGTGGAAGAAAATATTAAAATATAACAAAACAGTAAGAAAACAATATATTAGATGAAGATTGGTAGAACTTTTGTTGGTAATCAAATTAAGTATGTAAATCAAAGCATTACATACCTAATAGATAAATAAATCTACGCCAAAAAATCATAATTTAAAAATAAAAATCGGACCTAATTTGGGATTTCTCTCTAAAATCCCCATTCTTGAGAAAATAAATGTACAGTAGAGCGTCGATTATCCGAACGTCGATCAACCAAACGACCGCTTATTCAAACTATCGACTCCCGCGTCCCGCACTCGAATACCGAGCAAGCGTTAGTAATTGAAAAATATCTTCAATTTTCTTCAATATTGTATCCAAAAATAATTATGTTGTTGCAAAGACTGCACTTTTTGTTTAGTTGCTAGTTGTCATTATCAAGATATAAATAAATATGTAGGTATATAAATATGGCTTTTATTCACTTGTGGATAAATATGTATGACTAAATATGTATCAATATATTGTAGTTCGATTATCCGAACAAATCGGTTTTCCGAACACCTACGTCCCCCAATTAGTTCGGATAATCGACGCTCTACTGTATTTCAACCTAATCGAAATGTATAATTACAATATGATTATAATAAAAACTAATAAAAACTACTTACCAAATTAGAATGAGTTTTCCTTGTCCAAAATAGTCCAAAAATATAGGTATATGAAAACTATTTAAAAAGGCAGTATAACTATTAACTAACTTTTGTTTGTTGTTTCTTTTCACACAAATTTTAAAACGCAACAACCATAAATAATCTAACTACAGCTGTGCCACAGCCGCCATATTGAATAATTTCTGACATGTCATTTGAACATCCAATCAGAACAAAGTTATAATGCGCATGCGCCGGGATCATAGGTTTTAACATATAAAAATTCACCCTCATATCGCCGGTAAAGAAGTATAACTTCAAAAATGTTTATCTGACAAATATGTTGGGCATTTTAATAAGTCCCACATGTAGAACATGTCCCAATGTAGAACAGTAGGAATTATATTGGTGATAAATAGCAGTTTGATTTTTGCATGAGAGTTTAATGAAAGGTTAACTATTTAGTGGGAAATAAGCCACAATTAAATTGAAAAAATAATTTTATTAACGTTTCGAAGCCCAAAAAAATGCCACAAGGAAATAGCTTCAGAACAACTTTACTGAAAGGGTAACAAATCAATTAGAAGTTCTGTCCGACAAAATACATGGGCCGTTTTCGTAGTCTGACGTTCGAAACGTGTAACCAGTTCCACAATTAAAACTTTCCCTGTTCCAGAGTTTCCGTACATCAAAGTTTGTCCGACTAGACACCGTTAAGCTATTACAAATTTTCAGCTTGCTATTAATAAACTTTTTTTGTTATTTTTTGGTACGCGGGATCCAGGGATGTATTTTATATAACTTTTGATTCGCCTTTTACCAATTTAAAATGGAAACTCTTCTGCGGGTGCATTTCCATTAATGGAGGTTAGCGATTAGAATAGCAAACTATCTTTGGCTGTTATGTAAATTCTTCGATAATTGTAGCACATAAGTAAAAACCGGGCTAAGTGCCAAAATGTTAGTTTTGTGGAAACGCCCGGGTTTTACTTTAAGATGCCTGTAACTTAACACGTACACGATCTTGTGGCGTTCTTTAGAACAACTTTCTGAGTAGTTGTGAAGTTAGCCCACTTTATACTGCATCGGGCTTGGCACATAGACCACTTTTAAGCACTAAAAATATTTTTTCGATTTTTGGCACTTAGCCCGATTTTTACTTATGTGATACAATTATTGTATAATTTTTGTGTCGGTTTAAATAAAATTAATTATAATTGCTAAAATAAGATAAAATACATAAAGAAGCCTAAGAATGGCTTCTAGAATCGATTAACTAGAATAACACTCATAACAAGGTTAATCTGGAAACATTGGATGAATAATTTTCGTAAAATAAAATCTGAAAAAACAATATTTTTCATTCAATTTATAGTCCCTTCACTCACGGTAAAATATTGCAAAACCTCCAAATTTTAAAGAACCGCTTGAATTGACATGAAATTTGGTATTCACATAGCTAACAAGTCAAAGAAAGTGATATTGTGCCGATGTGTGGCTTTTCCCTAAGGGTGAGTATTCACCTCCCCTTCTCGGAGGTGAAAACATCTACGTTCAAAATAAGTCCGGAAGTGGATAAACTGACTGATTTAAGGAACTTTGTTCTATAGCGTTTTTTCACCAAGTTAATAATTTTCTTATAGCTTATAAAAAAGTGAAAAAAATTGGTGTATGTGTGAGGTCTCTAGCTAGACCCAATAAAAGTAGAGTCGTAGCTAATGAAAAATAGGTTCATACTCGTCAAATTCCAAATCGAATATTTCAACGTGAAGTAGCCAAAAATAAAGCACTTTTGGGGAAAACTCACTTCAACTTTTTTAAAGCGTTTAAAAAGCTTTATTTCTGTTTTATAAAAAAGTTTCTAGCATCAAAAGTAAGCAAGTTACGCTCAAAATATAGGTGGTCCCATTTTTGGTAAAAAAATCGTGAAAATCACCCCTAATTAGCATCCCAAATGAAATTAACCGTTACCGCTGCACAAATTATTACTTTACTCGTGTATGTATTGATTATTATGATGTGTAAGTGTCATTGGTTGAAAGTGTTTATTTTTGAAAGGGCTTGAACGAGTCAGTAATCACGTGTATATATCTGGACCTCGGAGGTAAACTACACTATGTCATTTCGAGCAACTGTGTTTAGCATGTGTTTGCAACAAAGTTTAGAGCACTTAGAATGTTAATAAAAATCTGATATATGCCATAATGGGTTGATAGACAATACATTTATATTTTAATGATAATATATAACCAATTTCTATAATCCAACTAATAAAACAGGTGGATTAAAAAACTTGTTCAAAAAAACACAATGTCGACATAGTGTAGTTTACCTCCGAGGTCCAGATATGCAAATTGTGAACAGCCATATCTTAACCAATTTTTGTCTTATAGAAAAACAAAAAATCCAAAATATTCAAAAAAGCAAAACCTACATTTTTTTACTCATTGAGATTTTAAGTAAAGTAAATTTTACTTAATACATAAGTAAAGCAACTTACGAAGAGGTAACGACTAATTTCACATGAGATGTTAATTAGGGGGTGACTTTCCCGATTTTTTTACCAAAAAAAATTAAATTTATTTTGAGCATAACTTGCTTACTTTTTATACCAGAAACTTTTTTATAAAACAAAAATAAAGCTTTTTTATAAAACAAAAATAAAGCTTTTTTAAACACTTTAAAGAAGTTTTAATGAGTTTTCCCCAAAAAGTGCTTCATATATTCGATTTGGAATTTGACGAATATTAACCTATTTTTCATATGAGCTACAAATCTGCTTTTACCGGGTCTAGAGACCCCATACATACACCATTTTTTCCTTTTGCGAAAAACCGTCTAAAGGCCTGTTTTTTTTTTTTTGTTGAAACAAGATCATATTATTCACTCGCAAATAAATCAAAAAGTATTGACTTAATGAAAAAACGCTATAGAACAAAAGTTGCTTAGAATTAGTCCGTTCTACTTCTTCATTTTTATATGAAATTAATAATTACAAGATTCAAAATAACTATTATTAGAAATTATTTAATTTTTTCTTTTTTAACATTAAGTCTCGACAACTAATGGCCATTGGCATGGTACAGTTGATTTTGCAATGAGATTCCTAGTGTTGTATGTGTATTGAGTAAACGTCTTGTTACTTTGTCGACTTCATTGTCTTTGCATAGAGACGCTAATTGTATCCGAGCGTCTGCGGTGGCTCCGTTGAGTACCGATCCCACAAGGATAGAAACTATTTTCACCTATTAATTTTTAATAAATAAAAAAAAATACAGGATCCCTTGTAAAAAGTATATTTAAAAGACCCCAATAAGGGTTACATCACAAAACAAAACGTTTTCGGATTAACAGGTAATCCATCATCAATGTTAAGCCAATAGCATGCATGCGTGAGCCACCAAAAAGTTATGGGTAAAAACCCTTTAAAAGTTGCAAGATCTTAAATGATACTACATATATTATTATTAAAATAGATGGATGTTGCAAGTATTCCTGGATATTACCCAGGGCAATACAGGACTCTAACCCACGTGGATGTGATATGAAAGGAATGAACCTCACATATTGAAAATTGAGTGTCAACCATATGATGTGAATATTGAGTGTCAACTTTCGTAACGATATTGAAAATGGTTATTCATTTTTGATTTATGTGTTTACTCTGGTTGGAGTACGAAGGGAACCATTCTCGTTGGAACTTTACCGCGCTGAGCAGATGAGACGTGAATTATAAATTGTAAAATTCTCTCATATTCTTTAGTCTCAGCATCGTTATGGCTTGCAAATTGTAGAAGCCTCGGAGGTGTTACCAGAGAAGGTTCCCATTGCTTTCCATCTGGTAGGATGTAGAGTAACATCTTTTGATGTTGTTTTATGTGCTATTAGATTGAAAACTTAGTTTTTTCTATACATAATAATATATTTACAAATAAAGATATGTTTGGTTAAAACCCTAGAATACGGGACATTCGTAAATTTGACGACGCTCATAATACATCGGGCATTTTCGCACACTCTCGTTTATTTTAACGATTTCTCCAATTGAGTACCTTCCTAATTAGTATCGAGCTTGATAGTGTAGAAGACGGTTGTGATAATTTCCAATTCTAACACCATTTTTCGTCGCCTGGTTCGTAATTTTTACGAAAGTCCCGTGTTTACGTCACACAAGAAATCAGCTGGTTCTTATTGCTTGTATTTTGATTTTGGGTGTTTTAGTAACAAAAAATTAAGGTAAATTGTTTTTTCGTTCTCATTACATAATATACTATTTGCGTTTTCTTATTAGGATGTCAAATACAAAGTTTTTGTCCGCAAAACAACTGGAAGAGGGAGCGGCACGTATTATGAATGGGGAAGAGAGTGATCCAGACCCGTTTGAAGATAGTGGTAGTGACTGGGAAGAGGACAATTTGGAAGCTGAATCCTCTGGCTCCAATAGCGAGACTGATGCAGAAAACAATTCGTCTGTTTCTCCTGTTCCCATTATCCAAGCGGAATTTAACAGTCCAGTACCTAACCAGATACAACACTGCAAGTTTACGTCGAAATTTTCGCCAAAACATAGCTGATATCTTCAATATAACTAAATAAAATGATGTGAATATAGCACAGGAAAAGAAGAGGAAGACTTGTCATTACTGTCCAAGCAAAAAAAGGCGCATGACGCCCAACTATTGCAAGGAGTGCAAGAAGCCAATTTGCGGAGAACACCGAGGAGATATTTGTACCCTATGTTCCTAAAAATACCCAAATATGTATTTTTTCATAATTTTATGCTTTTGTTTTTATACTAAGAATCTTAATTGTTTTCTATATAATGAATAAAAAAATTCAAAGTAAAAAATATAGGCTTTTTTCTATGGAGTAGTAAAATTTACGATAGTCCCGTATTTACGTCTGGCAAAAACGATCCCGTATTCTAGGGTTAAAAAATTTATTTTGTTTTCAGCCTAGTGAAAATCACAAAAGAATAGAGTTACACAGGATTGACAACCACTTCCCCGGTTCTGCTAATCGATCTTTAGCTGTTGTGCTTTATGGTCAAATAGGAACCAAGTCTTTCGGTAAATTTCACAGAGTTCTGAAACAGGCAGCTGTAGACGGAAAGATCGATTATGTCATCCGTCACTATGTTAAGGTAATTTTATCATTAATTAATTAAAAAATATCTTAAAACGTATTCTTTAAAGAAAATATTAATCAAATATTAAAAGATATATCAAACAGTACAGATACATCGCCGTAATAGGGCTTTTCATTCACAGTCATTTGTTTCGATCTTCGAGCTGTCATGTGTCACAAAATATTGATATATCTACGTCATACGTTATTGGTATATATCAATGATATAAACCAAAGACGTATGACGTAGATATATTAATATTATGTGACACATGACAGAACCTCGAAACAAATGACAATCCATGAAAAGCCCTATTCCAACACATATTTCATTTCACCATTTAAAATCAATTCAACCTAACAGGCAGGATCTGTCGAAAAG
The DNA here is from genome assembly GCF_917563875.1 of Diabrotica virgifera virgifera. NCBI lineage: Eukaryota > Metazoa > Arthropoda > Insecta > Coleoptera > Chrysomelidae > Diabrotica > Diabrotica virgifera. The sequence goes on from NC_065446.1 coordinate 45,235,920, forward strand.
CAGACTGGAACTATGGACATTTTCCATAGGAGTCTATTGTTTGCTGGAATCACTTCAATATTTACTTATATGTACATTGTATCAATAATCACTAGTCCAGAATACATCGTCCTTTTTTTTAAATGACTACAAAAGTCTTAAAAATGGTTTTAACAGCTTAGTTTGAGCGAGTCTACCACCTTCTGAAAATTTTCTACTTTTTGAGTGCAGGTTGGACGCGTTTCCGCACGCCCCACACCTAAACCTGTAGCGCTAGCGCGGTTAGGTTTTGTGATTGCACAACTATAATTTTTAATTTTAATCAAAAGATTATACGTTAAAATAAAATAAGTTATTTTTGTCGGACAAAAAATAGGGTGCGATCAACGAGTCCGACACCCGCAGGATGTCGCTTTAGTGCGGTACAGTTTTGTTAATGGTACACTTCGCGTCATAAAAAACTGGTAGTGTTGATCTTGTCAAATCTGTCATTCTGATTTCTAGGGCAATGTTGCCGGTCATCTCAATTTAGTACCCATACATTGATTCTTGTTTTATTATAATTTATGAAAATATTTCAATTCAAAAATAATGATAGTTAATAAATCTCTTTAAATTATTATGTTTAATTTCAAATCGAGAAGTGTGATGGGTTTCTCGTAAATTGTACTGTAAATACAAAACTGTATTGAGTTGTATGATACTAGGATAAATAAAACACACTGGAAAAATAAAAAATTTAATTTGAAATTAATACAAAATGAATAAATTTTACATTGAACAAAGGTGGAATTTAAATATATGTATTACAATAATTCGAAACTGCTGAAATATTAATATTTTGTCATAGCTCCATTATTATTAATGACTTCTTGTAAACTTCTGGGCACTGAGTTAATTAAATTTAGTGATAAATTTTCAACTTCGGCCAAGCTTTTCAAGGTTTATTCAATGATGGTGAATTGTTTATCATCATTCACTTTGCCTTATCCCGATACGGGGTCGGCTTCCCTAATTGCATTTCTCCAAACAATTCTATCTTGGGTCATATCAATGTTAATCCCCTTTACCAACATGTCCTGCCTTATCGTCTCCCCCTGGTCTTCTTTGGTCTACCACTCCTACTCCTTCCAGGAATCTGCACTTCAGCTATTCTTCGTATTGGGTGATTAACGTCTCGACGTTGAACATGACCAAACCATCTTAACCTATGCTCTCTCATTTTGGCATCAATTGGTGCCACACCTAGACTTCCCCTAATATACTCATTTCTAATTTTATCCTTCTTTGTCACTCCACTCATCCATCTAAGCATTCTCATTTTCGCCACAGGCATTCGTTGTTCCTCTTTCTTTTTCACTGCCAACATTCAGTTCCGTACATCATATGGCCGTCTTATGGCTGTTTTATAGAATTTTCCCTTCAGCTTCATTGGAATTTTTCTGTTACACAACACACCACTCGCTTCTTTCCACTTCATCCATCCAGTCCTAATTCTACTGCATGCATCTCCATCTATTTCTCCATTACTCTGTAATACCGATCCTAGGTACTTAAAACTATTGCTTTTCAAAATCATTTTAGCATCCAAAGATACCATTTTATTTGTAGTAACTCTATCTTTAAATGAACATTCCAAATACTCTGTTTTTGTCCTACTAAGTTTTAAACCTTTTTCCTTCAGAGCTTGTCTCCACTGTTCCAGTTTTTGTTTCAAGTCTCTTTCACTATTTCCTATTAACACTACATAATCAGCATACATTGGGCACCATGGAATGCTACCCTCTCCCACACCTGTCCTAACACTAGTCGTTACTCCCTCATACATATCTCTCACAATCTTTACATATTCGCCAGGGACTCCTTTCTTATTGAGTGCCCACCATAGAATCTCTCCAGGAACTCTATCATATGCTTCCTCAAGATCAATTAAAATATGAGCGTTGGTCTCTTTATTCCTGTATTTTTCCATCAGTTGCCTTACAATGAAAATTGCGTCTGTTGCATAAAGCCAAATTGATTATCGGATATTTCGATTTCTTCACGTATCTGTCTATCAATTACTCTCTCCCATATTTTCATGGTGTGGCTAAGTAGTTTTATAGCCCTGTAGTTTGTACACTGTTGTATGTCTCCATTCCAACTTCCATAATTCTATTAAATAGACCTGCTAGCCAACTTATTCCTGTCTCTCCCAATGCTCTCCATACTTCCCGTATTTACAATTATTACAATTTCTTTTTAACAATTTTTGTCGTGATGTCGATATTTTCCGAGTTAATTGTACTTACAGTAGACGCCTATATTTTTGACTATGATATTGCATGTAACTTTTTTAGTATTGTAAAATAATTCAAATCCTTTTAACCACTTAAAGTCCTATGTTTTGGCTATCTGTCGGCAAATTTCCAGCTAAATCGAATGTGATATATTTTGGGAATGGAGGAAAATGTAAAAAGGGTATTTTAACGTTTTCTACACTATAAAATTTGATCAAAAACTTGTTTTGAATCAAAAATAACATATAATGACATTTTTGAGTCCCTTCTAATAAAATATTCTTTTTTCCATTGATACTTTACGATAGAAAATGCAAATTTGTATAAATAAATACCAAATCCCTGTAAAATCGTTGAAAATAACATTTTCAGAAAAAAAAAAGAAGAAGAAGATAATTCGACCTTAAATGTCCTACTTTTACATTCCGCAGATGGTATATACCAATTTTCGGACAAATCGGAGATCCAAAAGTTTTTTGATCCAAAATTGAGTGATTTGAAATGGAATCACCCTAATACGAAACTCTTCAATTTCAATTGAAAGTACGTATAATTAATTACTAAAAATTGTCGATATCTGGTCCTACAAATTTACAGCCTCGTTTCGTTAGTCCGATAAAGCAAATATGTTAATTATGGCAGGTTAACTTTGACGATTACAAAAGTCATAATTTTAATTATTTTAACGTTCAAATAATACACGTTTATTAAAAAAGTAATTGTCCGACAAAATCCCCTCTGTCGCTCAATGGTAAGAGCGCCTATCATTTTCAAAAAAGAACGATGTACTGTGGACTACACGATATGAGCAGGTCGCAAACCGTGTGCTTAATTTTTTATTTAGCAAGATCTAAAAAAATCTAAAAATTTTGCTTTTTTATTTATTTATAGGGAAATGACTCTAAAAACCTACGGCTATCTGGATATGGAGTGGAACTTCAAATGAAATCAACTGAATATAAATCTCAAGATGACACAGAACTACATGAAGATCAAAACTCAGCTGAGGCATCGCAGGAGGATGAGGATACAGAATTAGAAGGATTTGATTTTGCAAAACTTAAGTAAGGTTATTCACCATTATTATAGTTTACTTTGAATTTTCTATGAATGTTAATGATGATATACAAACTACTGTTTAAGAAAAGTAAGTAGGTTATGAAAACTCTAACATGGAAGTAAAAAACTCATTAGTAGTAGGTGTAATTTAATTAATAATCTTAAAAATCCAAATGTATTACATAAATGTGGTTAGAACGAACGTTTTCGGACCTATCAGTCCATCATCAATGAACACTTGCATTTGCAAAATAGCCCCAAAACCAAACAGTGGTTATATCGCTCGTACCTATGATTAATGTGATTCCTAATACATTTCCAGTGAAAATAATAACTCTTTGATAAGTATTGGCGATTACAATTTTTTTTATATGCGTGTCCGCGATTATAACTCTCAAAATATTTATAATGAAAAGATTTAGTTCATAACAGATGCCGACGAAAACAATTATTTCCCTTTCTGTTTCTGTTTCTGCCGACGAAAACAATTATTTCTGAGAACTTTTTACTAATTATAATTTTCGTGGATCCACAAACAGAAATGATGTTTTTTGCCGATACTTCTCAAAAAATAAATTTTTCGCTAACACTTTATTGGGATTATAGTTTTCACAATCATATAATCGAAAATAATATTTTTCGCGGCGTTCATTGAAAGTTCTACTCTTAACGGCATTTTTCGGAGTTATACTTTTCGTAGGCGGCGGCGATATGTAGAATTCAATTTACATTCTTTAATTGTAAAATTGTAAGGGCTTAAAGCCGATGTTAGTGGATACCTTACAAGAAAGCTTAAACAACTATCGTGGCAGACGTCAACTGACGTCTGCCAAGTGAGCTGCCAAGTACTTGGCAGACGTCAGTTGACCAAGATGGTTGTTTAAGATTTCGTGTAGGGATTCTTTATGTTCCAGGAAGGTATCCACTAACATCGGCTTTACAATTTTACAATTCTGTGGCCGTTTGACAAAAAGTTTCCACTTTTTGTGATTTGGACTTTTTTATGCCAGTTGATAGTGTGTGATTATATGCCTCATCTGCCCAAAGTAGATATGTCCAGTGTACTGTGAAATGTAGTTTACGTTCCATGTTTAAATCGGGATATGTCCACATGACCAAATCAACGTTTGCCAAAAGCTGATATGTACCCTTGTCAGTTGTAAGTCATAAAACATTGCGCATGCCAAAAGCAGATTTGTACACTTGAAGTGGATTTATCATATTTTGGCAGACATTTTTTGAAGTTATACTTCTTTACGGGCGTAATGACGGTGAAATTTTATATGGGAAAACCTAGCGACCGGGCGCATGCGCATTATAACTTTGTTCTGATTGGATGTTCAAATGACATGACAAAAATTATCCAATATGGCAGCTGTGGCACAGCTGTGGGACTGTGCATGGTTTGGTTATAATGTATGCTTGTTGCGTTTTAAAATTTGTAGGAAGAGAAACAACAAACAAAAAGTTAGTTAATAGTTATACTGCCTTTTTAAATAGTTTTCATATTATATTTTTGGACTTATTTACATAGAAGAGATGATTGTTGCATGCCAATGTGAAAGCTCATCAAACTGTGCCTAGTATGAGTGCCGCAGATCTCGCTTATTCAAAGCTAAAGAATCTTTCACTGGTAAGTGTTTTATAAATAGTTGATCAAATTTTGTTATGATATTTGAACATAGCCACTTTGCACGACGCAAGTGATTGCGAAATTTATTAGTCGTTATACGGGCTCCGATACCTACCTTGAACCTACCAAAATACATAAGTAGTATGTAATACTTTTATTTACATAATTTGATTACCATCAAAATTTCTATCAATATTCACCTAATATATTGTCTTCTTACTCTATGTTTTGTTGTATTTTTTCAATTCTAAATCATTTCAATTCAAAATCAGAATAATTTGATTTACATAAGTTAAAAATGTCAAAAGGTTAATCTGTTTAGTTAGACGATCTTCGCACATAATGACAAGCTGTCTCTGTGGCGAAGTTTTAATGCGGGAATCCCAATACAACGCAAATACCAGCCGCGTGGTAAGTTGGTTCGAATCCCAATAGAAACTTTTATTTTTTTATTTTTTTTTATACATTTTATGATTGTAAGTATATTTATTATATAATTTTATTTTCAGAAAATACGTATTTAGTTAAAAATTTTTCCGACAATTAATGTTCAGAAATCATTTGTGGCATTTTTAATGTTTTTTGGCACTGTTTTAATAAAAATGTTTGAGAAGTAGTAAGTATAAATTAATTTAATATTTAAATAAAATATAAATAAAAAGTATATTAATTTCGTTTATAATCATATAATCATATAATAGAAGTATAACTTCTTACGTGCGTACAAAGTACACACACATTCTTTTTTTCTATATTTCTTGGACTTACCTTGTTTTTTTAGGAGCAGTATTTTTTTATTTTGTATAAAGATTTTGTTTTAAAAATGTTTAACTATATTATGTTGGCAATATTTTTTTTTATTTAGGAAGCTTACATTATAATATACAGGGTGTTTCTAAATAAGTATGACAAACTGTATGGGTTAATTCTACATAAAAAAATAAGTACAGTCTGCTCGATAAACATAATATGTCCGCAAATGCTTCGTTTCCCAGATACGGGGTGTTGAATTTTTTTTTCCAAGCTGCTAATTTATTTATTACACCGGTTGAGCTATGACAATGAAATTTGGTAAGTTTTGCGCATTTTTGACACACAAATAAGAATTTTTTATTCATCATTGGCGCGCATAAGGGTAACGGTCTGAATTTTTTTAAACAAATAAATTGTACGCCACTGAGATATTCAAAATTAAAAATTATTTTTGAATTCCATAACTAATTTCTGATAAAAAACCTCTCTTGCCTTATTTTCATATGATTTGCCGTTTTTATGCAAAAAATGAATATCTTAACGCGTATTTTTCATTTCATTAATACATTACCAAAAAGTATCTAATACAATAAAATACTAAACTAGAAAAATAACAGAAAATGACACTAATAAGATTTTAACTAGGCGCAAAGCTACAACATATGTTCAAAATGACCTTCACTGGTGGCAGAAGAATTTTATATTCATCATTGGCGCGCGTATGGGTATTGGTCTGAATTTCTTTTTAAGAAAAAAATAGTATGCCACTGAGATATGTCAAATTAAAAATCATTTTTGAATTGCTCGTATAATTTGTGACAAAAAATACAGGGTGAGGCAAATAAAGGGCCTATTAGAAATATCTCGAGAACTAAAGGCAACAGAATCATGAAAATTGGAATAAAGGGGTTTTGAAGGATGATCTATTAAATGAAAATATTTTCACCTCTTTGCAACTTCCGGTTATACCGGAAGTTGCTTATAACTTCGTTTTTTTAAATGGGACACCCTGTATATTTTTACATTTTTGGATTCTCTTCGATGTCTTCTTTCTTAAAATATGAGGTTCTGTAATATTATACAGGGTATTTTAAAAGATAATTACGTTTTTTTATTAATTTCGTAGCAAAATTAACACCCTGTAGAATTGTAGTAGTTTGACATCTAAAACTCTACTTACGTTCAAATGATTTTTAATATACTCTACTATTGTTAAGAATCATTATTATAGCTAAATTTTTAATTTTAGTATACAGGGTTGGTCGATACTTTTTTATTTCTTAAGCAGTTCCTATACCTAACTGCTTTAATTTGTGCTTAATTGTTAATCGCACCAACAATCTTAACTATGTAGGTATTTTGATAGCTAAACCATTATTGGTAATTTTAAGGACCAGTCTGGATTAATATGGATTTATTTCTGAAAAATTATTTGGGATTGAGTATTTTCACGGCCAACCTAATAAAATTTTACGTATTTTTTGTTGCAATTAATGTTTAGCTTGAATTACCAATAACTCACAAATTAAAGCAGTTAGGTATAGGGAATGCTTAAGAAATAAAAAAAGAACTATAAAATATCATTTCACTACAATACAAAAATACAGGGTGTTCCATTTAAGAAAACTCAGAAAATACTCATTCCGAGTTTCGACCAACCCTGTATACTAAAATTAAAAATTTGGCTATACTAATAATTCTTAACAATAGTAGAGTATATTAAAAATCATTTGAACGTAAGTAGAGTTTTAGAAGTCAAACTACTACAATTCTACAGGGTGTGAATGTTGCTGCGAAATTAATAAAAAAACGTAATTATCTTTTAAAATACCCTGTATAATATTACAAAACCTCATATTTTAAGAAAGAAGACATCGAAGAGAATCCAAAAATGTAAAAATATACAGGGTGTCCCATTTAAAAAAACGAAGTTATAAGCAACTTCCCGTATAACCGGAAGTTGCAAAGAGATGAAAATATTTTCATTTAATAGATCATCCTTCAAAACTCCTTTATTCCAATTTTCATGATTATGTTGCCTTTAGTTCTCAAGATATTTCTAATAGGCCAGTTATCTGCCTCACCCTATATATCTTGCCTTTTTTCATATGAGGCACCGTTTTTATACAAGAAAAATAATACATCTTAACGCTTACAAAGTATTCGAGGTAGTTTCCATAATAGAAACTCATTTCAAATACTTTGTAAATGTTAAGATGTTTTATTTTTTGCATAAGAACGGCGCATCGTATGAAAAAAAGACAAGATAGATTTTTTATCAAAACTTAAACGAAGAATTCAAAAATGATTTTTAATTTGGAATATCTCAGTGGCGTATATTATTTTCATTACAAAAATTCAGACCATTACCCGTACGAGCGCCAATGATGAATATAAAATTCTACTTTCACCTCTGAAAGGGGTAATTTTGAACATTTGTTGTAGCTTTGAGCCTAGTTTAAATCGTATTAGTGTTATATTCTATTATTGTTCTAGATTAGTATTATCTTATTAGATAGTTCTTGATAATGTATTAAATAAATGAAAAATACGCGTCAAGATATATATTTTTTTAGATAAAAATGGTGCACCATATGAAAATAAGACAAGAGAGGTTTTTTATCATAAATTAAATGAGGAATTCAAAAATAATCTTTAATTTGAAATATCTCAGTGGCGTACTATTTTTTCTTTAAAAAAATTTAGACCATTACCCGTATGCGCGCCAATGGTAAATAAAAAATTGCTAGTTGAATGTCAAAAAATGCGCAATAACTACTTCTTAAAACCCACCAAATTTTATTACAATGTTGTCAGTAGTTTATTTAAAAAGCGTTTGCCAAAAGCTGATATTATGTGCACTTAGATCCGTAAATTTTTTGCATTTTGCAAAATTAACAGAAAATTTTAATGAAATTTGTAGCTAGGTAAACTCATATGGATAGCTGTAAGAAAATTAAACTCAAAACCAAATATGATATTTCTAAAACTGTGATTTTATGGACGTCGTAGAAATTTGAATTTGATCTCCTGAAAAGTAGCAAAAATGGACATATAAGCTTTTGGCAAACGACCACTCAATTTAAGAATCTAATTTAATTCTACATATAACCACTCTTTGGTTTTGAGGCTATTTTGCAAGCACAAGAGTTCACTGATGATGGACTGATAGGTCCAAAAACGTTCGTTCTGGACACATTTATGTAATCCAGTTGGATTTTTAAGATTTTTAATTAAATTATACCTACTACTAAGAAGTTTTTTACTTCAACGTGTTTAAAGTTTTTTAACTACATGGTATACAGTCATATTCCGGGAACTTTCTCGTTTTAGTTTAAGTAGGGTGGGGCGAAAAATACTGTTATTGTCTTATATTTATTATTAAATTATATTTTCTGCGCGGTAATAAAATATCAAGGATGTAAATATTTTTAACAACTTTTAAAAATAGTGAAAAGTAACACTTGTAGATCGTAAAACAATATGAGTCCCAATAAGAAGTCATTGTGCTCCCAATGGCCAAATGTAGTGTTAGGTTAGCGTGAGTGGTAACGATAGCTTTACTTGAATATCTTATAAATATGTGATGTTTGTGTAAATACTTCTATTTTCTAATTTTCAGACAAATATTCCCTAACCTTAAAAATCAGTTAGATAAATTTAAAACGCATCTTGAAGATACTTCCAGTGAATTGGCTCCATTGAAGGTGTGGCAGTTTCAAGAGCTAAGTTTACAAGCTGCTGAAAGAATTATGAATGCTCCCAGGGAAGAAGCATTGAAGATATTGACCAATACTGCTCAAAATTTTCCAATGCAGGTAATAATTTTTTATATTGAGGGTAATATACTAATTAAAATCAAAATAATATAATGTACAGCTGGTTTTAAAAAAAAGTGATACGACTCTTCAAGCCCATTTTGTAGAAAATTGAGCAGTGTATTTTGAAGGATAAATACTTATTATTTACATACGGTCACTGTCACTGCCAAATCTTAAAATTTGTCAGATAACTTATTCTGTTCAACCTCAGAAAATGGCTTCACATGCTAGCAAAGAAGTAAAAGCAAGAATTGTAAGTAAATTAGAAGATGGTTGGTCACTCTCTGCCGTAAAGAACCATTTTAACGTAAGCAGAACAGTTTTTAATATTAATAAAAGATCGAGAGAACAAGAAACTCTCGAAAGAAAGCAAGGTTCTGGAAGACCAAAAATATCTACCGCTCATGAAGATCGTACGCTTTTGGAGAGATTAGAAGAGAATCCTTTTAAAGATGCAAAAACTGCAAGAATTCCAAATAATATCAAAATTTAGACCTTAATAATTATTACAATTTATGAATTAACATAATATGTAATCAGTTGTTCGTTGCTTGTTTGTTTATTTTATTATTTATCTGTCATAATAAATATAATATAATATCAGTGCCCAGAGCACGCAAAATAGAATTCTATTTTGCTGACGTCACAAAATAGAATTTCATAATGGGAGAATCGACGGTTGCTAGGCAACAAGACGTCACTAAAATAGAATTCTATTTTGCGTGCTCCCACTGCAGGACCAATCAAATACACTGCTCAAAATGATTAAATCTTACTAAGAGTCGTATCAGTTTTTTTAGGAACCAGCTGTACAACATATACAGGGTGTCCAGAAACTCTACCGACAAACGAAGACAGGAGATTCCTCAAGTAATTTTAAGACAATTTAACCAAATTCACCCAGTCCGAAAATGCTTCCTAAGGGAGCTAGAGCTCTTTGAAAATGGCGTCTGGTAACTAGTTTTTCTTAAATACCTTCAGAACGCTTCTCGTTAGAAAAACAAAAATTTGTACGCATATTTATCTTCCAGAGATAAATTGAATTTATAGTACCAGTCATAGGCGTCCGTTTTGGGTAGGGTAACGGTTATTTTATTGCATAACTTTTTTATCTTTACATTTTAAGCATCTTTCACTTTGGATTATTAAATTGTGTGGTATGCTAGTACTAAAAGGTTCTCTTGATTTAAGTCGGTAGGACGCACCGTTTTCTAGAAAAATCGATTTGAAAATTTTTCGTCTCTTGAATTTGAAAAAAAATTGAAAAATTTTTTCGAAAAAAACGGTGTATTTTACCAACTTGGAGCAAGAGGAACTTTTACTACTAGAATACCTCATAATTTAATAATCTAGTGTAAAAAATGCTTAAAAATTAAAGACAAAAAAGTTATGCGATTGACTGTTATGCGATTAACCGTTGACCTACCCAAAACCGACGCATATTACCGATGCTATAAATTCGCAATTAATGAAATCGATTCATCTCTGGAATATAATTGAACGTACAAGTTTTCGTTTTTCTAAATAGTTTTTTTTTTTTAATTTTTTTTGAAATTTAAAAAACGAAAAATTTTTAAATCAATTTTCTAGAAAACGGTGTATCCTATCGACTTAAAACAAGAGTACCTTTTAGTACAAGAATACCTCACAATTTAATAATCCAGAGTCAAAAATGCTTAAAAGTTAAAGACAAAAAAGTTATGCGATAAAGTAACCGTTGACCTACCCAAAACGGACGCCTATGACCGGTACTAGAAATTTGCAATGGATGGAATCGATTTATCTCTGGAAGATAAATACGCATATCAATTTTTGTTTTTCTAAATAGAAGCGTTCCGGAGGTATTTAAGAAAAACTAATTACCGGACGCCATCTTCAAATAGCTCTAGCTCCCTTAGGAAGCATTTTCGGACTAAGTGAATTGGGTGAAATTGTCTTAAAATTATCAGTAGTAATTGCACAAGAGCTCTAAAATTCTATATTAATTTTAGAGATCGAGTGCAATTTGTTGCGATTATTTCATGAATAAAACTGTTCAACACCAAAATTTTATTGTAATTTATTTATGTAAGTACAAATTAGTACAATTAAACACACAGTTGTTATAAATATTAATTTGACGGTTGAAAGTCATCACTTTTATAATTTTTAAAACATTAATTGCCATTAATGTCACTGAATGCATTTTTTCGTAGCAACGAAGGGCATCTGACGTAATATACTTGACGACGGGAAATTATCAAAAATTATCGATTTAATTTAGATTTATGTAGCTTTCTATTGGTCAGAATCTCCTATGAATGAAATAATCTGAGGAATCTCCTGTATTCGTTTGTCGGTTGAGTTTCTGGACACCCTGTATAATGTATTTATACACATTTTTCTTCATTACCTAAGACGTGTGCTGCTTCTTTGATTTTCCTTTATTTTCTTTAATGATTATTGATGGATTTTTCCTTTGCACACTGTGCTCATTATCCTAGGCATATTTGCATATCTGGAATCTGTCATTCCTGTTGAATAATCCTACCAATAAAAGAGATCAAGTCATTATTAACCCCTTGAGAATTGGCCAGACTTCTCTAACGCAGAAAACACAAATATACATCCATATTAACATCTCTACGTCTCTACATCCCTGTATAAGGACCTGGAGATCTGAAACTGCTTCTCTAATGTCTGTCTCATCTTGACTTTACAGTACACGAACATACGGCAATACAATCCTTATGGGAGCTTTTAATCCTTAAGGTCCTAAAAATGTCGGTCCCTAAAAATGTTAAATTAAAACTAACCCGTTACAGTCAAGTAAAACAATATTTTTCATTGTTTTTTTTTTGTGAGTGATAATCATTTTCGAAAAGTAATCAGCAATTTTATAATCGATATTCGTAATAACTTTTTTTGGCTAAGAATGTTAGAATATTCAACATTAAAAGTGGATGTTGTTCTATGGTTGTTAATTTATGTATTGACAGTATAGACAGTTCTGAAGTAATGTCAAGAAAAATATACAATAGATTGTCAGTCAAGTTTAAGTAAAGTTTTATATTGACCTACCAGGTCCTACAGTTGAGAATAAATAAAGTATAATTGTTGATGGTCAGTTCACCTAAATTAAATTATAACAAAGAATATTAAATAAGCTTAAAATTTTATGTTATGAATAAGAAATTTATGACTATGAATCTGCAATCATCAATCAATCACAAACAAGTCTGGCTAATTGGCTCTGCCAAAGCCATTTTTCAAACAAACAAAAAAAAAACAAAAAAAAAAAGCTTAAAATTATTACTGATTGTATTGAGTAACTCATTGCTTATTTGGAAAATTTGGATCCTAATTGCAGTTTATTGTTATTCTTAATGACTGATTTCCAAGATGAAATTGATGTCATTTTAATGTGTTTACACCCTACGACAGTGGCAGTGAATGTGAGGAAGACGGGATTATGTAGAAAGAAGCTAAAATATACAGGGTGTTTCATTAGTAATTGTCCATATAGTAACTGGAGAAACCTTAGCACAAAATACGAAGATTTAACCCAAAACACTTAAATAAAATGTGGTTCCTTACTGAGTTACAGGGTGTGTTATCTAAAAATTTAAAAACTATTTTTGCTCAGTATTTTAAAACTATTCGACGTATCCTGTTCATACTTGGCAGGAAGTATAGGTACTGTACAAGCTACTAAAATTATGTTAAACGTTTCTGGCTATTACCAGAGGCGTACGACGGGGGAAAGTGAATGGTTGACCCTTTCCAAATTCTACGCCACTGGCGAAATTGCTATTATAGTTCAATTTTTGGATTCTCCAATACTTTCTATGAAAATAATATACTCCTCATTCGTTGCGATAAAGTCGTTAGTTTTCGAGATCTTTGAAGTTAAAAATGAAACGACACTGTTATTTTGATTAATGTATTGTGTCGCTTAATTTTTAATTTCAAATATCTCGAAAACTATCATTTTATCGTTACGAATGAAGAGTATATTATTTACATAAAAAGTATTGCAAAATCAAAAAATTACACTAAAATAGCAATTTCGTCAGTGGCTTAGAATTTAGGAAGGGTCAACCAGCCACTATCCCCTGTTGTACGCCTCTGGTAGTAGCTAGAAACGTTTGTTTATCTTAATTTAGTAGGGTGTACAGTATCTACACTTCCTGCCAAGTATGATAAGGATACGCCAAATAGTTTTAAAGTACTGGGTAAAAATAATTTTTAAATTTTAATCATATGAATCACATCATAAATTAATCAAAATAACTGTGCCGTTTCATATTTAACTTATATCTCAAATATTTTATTTAACAAATATCTCAAAAACTAATGACTTTATCGTTACCAATAAAGAGTACATTATTTACGTAGAAAGTATTGTAGAATCTAAAAATGGCACTTAAATAGTAATTCCTCCAGTGGCGTAGAATATGAGAAGGGTCAACCATTCACCATCCCCTGTCGTACGCCTCTGGTAGTAGCTAGAAACGTTTGTTTATCATAATTTAGTAGGGTGTCTAGTAGTCGCACTTTCTGCTAAGTATGAAAAGGATACGTCGACTAGTTTTAAAATGCTGAGCAAAAATAGTTTTTAAATTTTTAGATAAAACACCCTGTAACTCAGTAAGGAACCACATTTTATTTAAGTGTTTTAGGTTAAATCTTCGTATTTTGTGCTAAGGTTTCTCCAGTTGCTATATGGACAATTATTAATGAAACAGCCTGTATAGTTTAAATGTATTTTAATTATTTCTGTAGGTACCTACGTATTTATTAAGGTTTAACATATTTATGGGCTTAAATACATTATTATATAAATGTTTTATACAAAGTTATTTTTATTTTGTTCACATAAAGGTATTTTTCGAAAAAAAAATGTTTTAGAACCCCTGACAGCCACAAAATGTCAATAATATTAATTCCTAAGTTATTAATAGTTATCCTATAGAAAAAAGTATGTTTGCTTAAAACCTGTTTCTGATAAAATTTGGCATCACTGTTGGTCATAAGAACCTCTACTGTAAAGTCAAGGTGGGACGCACAATAGTTCCATGTGCTTTCGAAAATCCAAACTGTGATCTATCAATGTTTGATTCATATTTATCATAAACATACTCGTCTATGTATCTTGGTGAACGCATTATAGGCCTGAATCCCGCGTACCAAAAAAGTTGATTAATAGCAAGCTGAAAATTTGTTAATGGCCTAACGGTGTCTAGTCGGACACACTTTGATGTATGGGAACACTGCAACAGGGGAAGTTTTAATTGTGGAACAATTTAAAAATTTGGAACGTCATACTACGAAAACGTCCCATGTCTTTGTCGGACAGAACTTCCAATTGATTTGTTACCCTTTCATTAAGCTCTCATGCAAAAATCAGACTGGTATTAACACCAACTGGGCATTTTATTGGGCAGGAATTATGACAGGTGATAAATAGCAGTCTGATTTTTACATGAGAGTTTAATGAGGGGAAGGGTAACAAAGCAATTGAAAGTTCTGTCCGACAAAATACGTGGGACGTTTTCGTAGTCTGACGTTCCAAATTTTTGACCTGTTCCACAATTAAAACTTCCCCTGTTCCAGTGTTACTCCCGTACATCAAAGTTTGACTAGATACCGTTAATCTATTAACAAATTTTCAGCTTGCGAATAATTAACTTTTTTTTGGTACGCGGGATCCAGGCCTATTAGATGTCATCATTCATTCTTCGCTTCTCCACTGCTGGACATAGATCTCCCTCATAGTTTTCCATATATTTCGATATTGTGCTTCTAACATCCAATTGTTATGACAACATTTTAGATCATCAGTCCAACGTGTTGGTGGACAACCTCTGCTTCGGTAGGCATCATCTCTTTCTTTCCATTCCAGTATCCGCTTTGTCCATTTGTTATCAGTCATTCAAGCCACGTGACCTGCCCAGTTCCATTTCAGTGTTACTATTATCTCTACTGCATCAGCTACTCCTGATCTTTGTCGTAGCTAGCGTTAAGACGGGTTGACACGATCCAAGTTGGATCCAAGTGTACTTAGTCCAAGTCAACTTGGACGCTGCGCGCGCTTACTTGGAAGCTACTTTGATCGTGTAAATTACTTGGACGTCAAATCTAATAACCATTGCAAAGATGGCGAAAATGATTATGGAGGGTATTTAAGTGGTTGCTGACTACTGATATGTTAAAATATGAGCATGAAATAAAAAAAAGAAATAAAAAAGGAAAATTTGGACTCATAATTGGATACGTGAGGCGCTTGGAGCTTCGTTTAATTTTCTAAGTGAAGTAGTAAATGAAGATTAAGATACATTTAAAAACCATTTAAGAATAACTACCGAGCAATTTGAACAACTATTGCAAATGGTCAATCCAAAAATTCAAAGAGTTGCTACAAATATGAGAGAAAAAAATGTTTGTATGAACATGTGCATAAATCATTAAATTATCATGTAGTGTAACTAATGTAATGTAACGTCAAGTAACGGATATTTGTACATACATAACAATACCCAAAGTATAAATCTCGATTCCTCGTTGTTAGAAATGCTCCTTACTTTTGGTGTACCTAGTAAAAGAAGTTTGAATAAAACAATAAACTATTTTATATAGCGAAATAACCAGATGTTCGTAATGCCGAACTAAACAACGATTGGCACGTCGGTGTCTGTGAAGAGATGAAAAAATGGAAAGAAGGTCTGCCAAAAGGTATGGGTTTACGGTTTCTTTGATATTGCGCTATTTATGGATTTATTACTGTATTATAACTGTATGTAATAAAAAGAGAAATTTGTTTGCTTTGAGTGGATTACTCTACCTCTAAAAGTACCAAAAATAACGAGTATACAGTACCAGTTATTAATGTAGAAATAATCAAAATATGTAAATACTCGTATAAGTAATATTTTTGTTAACAGAAAAATGATAAAATGGAAAGAGAAGAATAATACCATATAACACAATTTAAATCTATTGATATGGTAATTCAGCAAAAAGAAAACATTAAAGAGATTATCCTCGTGCCAAAAAAAAATAACAATAAAGGTTGCGTTTACGCACCTTTGCCGTAAATATGTTTTAACCTTCCGATGACCAACCTTTTTTTGTTACACGGATGACCAAGGGGGGGGGGAATGACCCCAGGTCAAAAATGTCAAAAATGACAATTAACAAAAAAATGAAGTTTTTTTTTAATTTTTTTTATGGCATGGACTTTATGTCATTCAGCCAGTCACAACATGAGTATTAGTGTCTTGTGTAGTGTGTATGTTGAGTAAGTGTCTTGTTACTTTGCAAAGGTGACGTCATTAGCGTAAAACTACTTGGAATTACACATAATAAACGCTATTTTACTAAACATCAACTTCAGAATATATTTTTTATTCGTAAAATATAGGAATTTTTTTTTATTTCAAAATATGAGGATATCTAGAATGATATTAAAGTCAAATAAAAAAATAATGAGTTAAAAATTGAAAATACTTTTGAATTTATTAAAGAAAAACATACGCTGGGGTCACAATTTCCCCCGCTTGTTCATCCGAAGGTTAACACACTGATAATACGAAAAAATATTATTACACGTTATTACTTAGCAGATGAAAGAATCTTTTTCTGATCTTCATTACAGCATATAAAAATCGATCTGCGATATCAAACCACGCTATATTGGGCACATAAATGTCTTCAGTTGACGCATCTGTTGTAGTTGATGCTTTTATTTTTCGTCGGCTTCCTGTTGATACATAGTTCTCATGGAATTATTTTTTTAATACGTCGTTTTCTGTTAAACCAGGAATATTCATGTGCATTTTTATTCGTTTCAGGGCCGCACTTCTAGCATCCTTATTTTTATATTCCATAATGCTTCCTCAGCTTCTTACAGCTCCATAAATCTAACGCTCTCCCTTTCAGCACATTTTCTATTTGTACTTATATCCCGTTTTATATTTTCCGACTGCCACCGTCCTAGTAAAGATAGAAATGTACTTGGACGAGTGAGTAGGTGACACGATAAAAGTAGCTTCCAAGGGTTGCGCGCAGCGTCCAAATAGAGTTGGATGGACTTGGATGAAGAACACTTGGAAAGTGTCAACCCACTCGCACGATCAAAGTAGCTTCCAAGTGTTGCGCGCGCAGCGTCCAAGTAGACTTGGATCGTGTCAACCCGCTTTTAGATGTAGTTCTACTAATCTGTTGAATTCTTTCCTGTTTTTAATATGTTTAGTTTCATTGTAATGTTGCTTCGTTATCATTACTTTAACAATTTAACTAAAAAACCTAATTTTGTACTACACCTAGGCTAAAGGATTAGCAAAAACCACAGTAAATGCGGACTTGAAAGCGGAAATGAAGAAGAATAGCAATATGTTTGCCGCCCACCTTAACCTACAGCCTTCAGATACAGCATTATTTATCAATGGGATGTTCTACGATATTGACTTGGTGGATGTGTATGGGATATTAGAAATTTTACGCCAGGAACTAAAAACTATGGAAGGATTACACGGTCTGGGCATCGGCAATAAACGCATGTCTTCATTGCTGGAATTAGATTTTGGAGATGACCAAAACGGTCAAGACTTTGCTATTGATATCAGAGATTCCGCTATAAATTGGATTAATGACATCGAGCAAGATCCCAAGTAAGTGTACTACACATAAGAAAATCTAGGAAAGCTTTTATATATTAGATTTATTTTTTTCTAGAATTTATAATAAATAATTATTTCTTGCTGAAAGACTTCGGTCGATGGCCTTTTGGTACATTGTATCAATAAAGTATGTCTCTCTAATTATTTCTATAGATAAATTGCTTAGTAGTTTTGTATATACCATAACCAATCTTGTTTAACAGGTATGCTAGATGGTCGAGCTCACTCATGGAGTTATTACGTCCAACGTTTCCTGGGATGTTACGCCAAGTAAGAAGAAATTTGTACAACTTGGTAAGTAGTAAGTTTTTTCTGGAACTTATTTAAATAATTAATAATAAATTTGTAATACTTCAACGTATTTAATGTACAATAAAATTTCTTTAAATTTGAAAAAATACTGAAATATCTTAATTGATGGATTCGACCGTTACTTGATGGAAGTTCATTTTATCTAACAATAAAACACTGAAAACGTTTGTTTTCTATACTTCCACAAAATTTATTATAACTAAGTGACTACAGCTGTTTCGGCGGAGTGCCTTTCTCAAGTGATATAGTTTACAATGCGTTTGCCTTTTTAAGTCTTCAACTGAAGAGGTTGAGGAGTGGGGAGCTGTTTGTCTCGAGTTGGTCATTCAGAATTATATCTGTATTTTTCAGTTTATTAATTTCCATAGATTCTAAAAAAGATAGCTTAAGGCGAATGAAGTAAAAGTCAGACTTACTCTCAATCTTTATTATAACTTCCGACGACCGGTTTCGCTCTTTAAAATTTGTAGAGCATCTTCAGGTCAAAGGTAACAAGTTACAAAATGATTCGGACCTGAAGATGCTCTACAAATTTTAAAAAAATTTTAAAAAGCGAAACCGGTCGTCGGAAGTTATAGTAAAGATTGAGAGTAAGTCTGACTTTTACTTCATTTAAAATGAACTCTCACATGCAACCCATTCAAGATAGCTTAAGGCCTTTATTTTGAATATGTAGAACTTGAAACTCTTCATTGAAAGAATGATTATGATCTAGAAGGTGAAGTGCGTATGTAGAAGTGTCTGTTTTTCTATTGTTGAATGCCCTTTTGTGTTCTGCTATCCGTTTGTCAAAAGTTCTGCCAGTTTGACCGATGTACGTTTTCGGACAGTCACCACAAGTTAGTTTGTACACACCACTCTGTAGTTGCTTTCTCTTTCGGCTTTTATTGTTCTTAATATATTTGCTTAAGTTGTTGTTAGTTCTGAAAGCTGGTGTTATTCCTTTCTTTTTTATGTATCTGGCTATTGCTGTTGTTATCTTGCCAGTATATGTGAGAGAGCAGAAGGTACTGGGTTCTTTCTGTGGTGGTGGATACACTAATTTCAGGGCTTTCTTATGGAGTTTTTGGTTTAAAATTTTGTTAACTGTTTGTTCGTTATAGCCGTTGTTTACTGCTATTTGCTTAATGATGTTTAGTTCTATCTCGAAGTTATTTTTTGTCATGGGAATTTCTGTCAGTCTATGTATCATGCTATGGTAGGCTGCTAATTTGTGTTGTGTAGGATGGGATGATGAATTGTGTATAGTTGTGTCAGTATGGGTAGGTTTATGATATACGGAGAACTCATGTTTGTTGTGTAGTCTGGAAATCGTTACATCTAGAAAGTTTATGGAGTTATTCTGTTCTGTTTCTATTGTAAACTCAATATTATTATGAAGTGAATTAATATATGATAGAAATTGGTCAAGTTGTGTGTTAGTTCCTGTAAAGCATACTAGTATATCATCCACGTATCTCCACCAATATACGAACTGTTTAAATACGGGATGTTTAGAAATTGTTGTTTCAAGTTGGTTCATAAATATATCTGATAGCAATGGGCTTAGAGGATTACCCATAATAAGTCCTGCACTGTTGTTTGTGTATATTTGATTATTGAATTCAAAATAGTCTTGAACAGTGCAGGACTTATTATGGGTAATCCTCTAAGCCCATTGCTATCAGATATATTTATGAACCAACTTGAAACAACAATTTCTAAACATCCCGTATTTAAACAGTTCGTATATTGGTGGAGATACGTGGATGATATACTAGTATGCTTTACAGGAACTAACACACAACTTGACCAATTTCTATCATATATTAATTCACTTCATAATAATATTGAGTTTACAATAGAAACAGAACAGAATAACTCCATAAACTTTCTAGATGTAACGATTTCCAGACTACACAACAAACATGAGTTCTCCGTATATCATAAACCTACCCATACTGACACAACTATACACAAATTAGCAGCCTACCATAGCATGATACATAGACTGACAGAAATTCCCATGACAAAAAATAACTTCGAGATAGAACTAAACATCATTAAACAAATAGCAGTAAACAACGGCTATAACGAACAAACAGTTAACAAAATTTTAAACCAAAAACTCCATAAGAAAGCCCTGAAATTAGTGTATCCACCACCACAGAAAGAACCCAGTACCTTCTGCTCTCTCACATATACTGGCAAGATAACAACAACAATAGCCAGATACATAAAAAAGAAAGGAATAACACCAGCTTTCAGAACTAACAACAACTTAAGCAAATATATTAAGAACAATAAAAGCCGAAAGAGAAAGCAACTACAGAGTGGTGTGTACAAACTAACTTGTGGTGACTGTCCGAAAACGTACATCGGTCAAACTGGCAGAACTTTTGACAAACGGATAGCAGAACACAAAAGGGCATTCAACAATAGAAAAACAGACACTTCTACATACGCACTTCACCTTCTAGATCATAATCATTCTTTCAATGAAGAGTTTCAAATTCTACATATTCAAAATAAAGGCCTTAAGCTATCTTTTTTAGAATCTATGGAAATTAATAAACTGAAAAATACAGATATAATTCTGAATGACCAACTCGAGACAAACAGCTCCCCACTCCTCAACCTCTTCAGTTGAAGACTTAAAAAGGCAAACACATTGTAAACTATATCACTTGAGAAAGGCACTCCGCCGAAACAGCTGTAGTCACTTAGTTATAATAAATTTTGTGGAAGTATAGAAAACAAACGTTTTCAGTGTTTTATTGTTAGATGAAATATCTTAAGTAAAATTTTTTTTAAAAATTTGTGGTTTTTAAAATTTTCGATAAAAAAAGAGCAATATAAATATTTTCTGCACGTTGGTTTATCATTGATAATGAAGGTTTAACAGGTATCTACAGCTATCATTGACAATGAAAATGGGATAATGAAATGATAATGAATTACCTCAATATCACCTCAAATTCATTGTGCGTGTTGCCAATACATGAAGTGATCCGATATTGAAGCAACTACCATATTATATTTGTAATAAGATAGAAATCTAGGGATTGCGCTGGCCATTGTAATACATCAATACCATCATTGATTAACGAGTTTAATACAATACGTGGGACATGTAGACGTCCTTCTTTTACAATTTTTTACAATTACGTCCGAAACATTTACAATTACGTACTTACCTGTTGCTTTTAAAAACTATTTAAAAAGTCACTACAATTATAATCTTGCTTTTTCTCTGCCCTCACAACAAAAAAACTAATATACACAACATTTGTTTACCCATAACCGACATATTGAACAATTATTGACAGGTCATTGTAATTACCCAATCAGAGCACGTTTAACGTTTCAGCTGCGCTCAGGACCAAGACTTTTGATGAATTCGCGCACATATAAATTTACTCCCATCGCGCCTAAAGAAGTATAACTTCAAAAAAGGTAAAAATGTTAGTACTTAACAGCACCAAAGATAATTGGGAAAAATTCGGAGATACTACAGAATCCTGAAGACGATAAGAACAAAAAAAAACATGAAATGTTAGCATTAAAGAGAAAAATGGAGATCTAACAGATGGATCGATCTGAAATTTTACCAGTTTTCCAGTTTTCGAAGCAACAAATTAATTTTATAACTTTTTGCAATCGCCATTTTACAGTTCTTTTTATGTTTTATATGATAAAGTTTAGTAATTTCACCTCTTCAAATTTTGTATGTATGTATGTATACACCGTTCTTAGGCGTCAACGCCCTTTGGTAGGGATTTATGGGGGAGTTTCACCGAGCCGCAAGCCCTTATCCCTTGCCGTACTGCTCCCTCATAGGTCGATCAGATGCCCCCATATTCCAGTCTAAGCGCCAGATTCACATTTAGAATTTTATACTGACGCGTTAGCCTTTTTGTTTTTCCGATGGCCCGAACGCACATACCTCACGGCGAAGTGAAGTGTGGGTCAGCCGCTAGTCGCACTGAGCTATCCAATCGATCAAATTTTGTATGGGAGCATAAAAAGGGAGCACTGGCAGAGTTTCTCAAAACAGATGGAACACAACTTCTACGGAACACAAAAAGAAGTATGGAGAATGATCAGAGGGCAAAGAAAGGAGATGAACGAATTAATAAAAGCGTTACACATTCAGAAGGAAACATGGGCAGACTACTTCCGATCTCTATTTGCTAAAGGCGACGATAATGAACCACCAAAACCTGAAGTTACAACAAACGAAGAAATAAACATCGAAGAGGGAGAGGTAAAGGAAGCATTAAGAAAATTAAAAGATAGAAAATCTCCAGGAGAGGACAGAATATCGAACGAACTCCTAAAGTACGGAGGACAAGATCTAACTAAACAACTATTAAAACTAATACAAAAAATAATAGAAGAAAACATAATACCACAAGAATGGAGATCAAGCATCCTAATACCTCTCTTCAAAAAAGGAGACAAATCGGACCCGGAGAATTACAGAGGAATTAACTAATTAAACACAACATTAAAATTAACAAACAAATTAAATGAAAATATAACATTAGCAGAAGAACAACAAGGTTTTAGGTCGGGAAGCTTATGCACTGACGCTATATTTATAATGAGGCAAGTTCAAGAGAAATCGTTGGAATACAACAAACGGGCATATTAATGTTTCGTGGACCTTAAGAAAGCATTTAACAGGGTCACATTAAAGGACGTTATCCATTTGTTATACTCGAGAGAGGTATACTCTAGGAATAATTTAAACGATCGAAAACATCTACCAGAACAACACAATAAAAGTAAAAGTGGAGGATGAATTAACTGACCCAATTGAAGCCGGTAATGCGATAAGACAGGGGGATTCCTTGAGTCCTTTATTGTTCAACCTGATCATGGACGAAATAATAAAAAAAGTAAGAACAAAAAGGATACCAAATGGGAGAAAAACAACTTAAGGGGGGAAATAGGTTTAGAGCTTTCAAAATTTCGAATTTTTGGAACTAGCATGAATCGATAGTATTACTATTCAAGAATTTGTTCTGAAAATTTCAAAGCAAAATTCGTAGTCCTTCCCAACTTATGAGAATTATACGGAGCGCGCTCGCGTAGAGCGCAATCTATGAGATTTTTTTCAAACGCGTTTTTCGCGAAACGACTTTTTTCGGTTTGCGTGACGTCTAGCTCAAAAAATAATGAACTAATTTTAAAAAAGCAAAGTGACTATTGTTCGTTATTAAATTGTCTTCGATGTGAACCTCCAATCGGACTAAAAAAGGGTTTTAAGGGCAAATAACTGAAAAAAAAAACGTTAAAAATTGATGTTTTTTTTTTCAAACTTGCGTAATTTTTCAAATTTTTTATTTTTTTTAGCCGATTTGAGGTTCAGATCGAAGAGAAACTTATAATAAACGTAAAAATTTTTGGATTTTTAATTTTAGGCGGTAATTATGACCTCTACATGTCACGCAAGCCGACATGTTCGTGCGACGAACGTCCACGCGTTGCGGCCTACAACTGCTCTATTTTTAAATATAATAACTTAAAAAAATTTGGACATATACTTTAAAATATGTATAAAATGATCCCAAAGTTGCAAAAAAAAATTTTTTTTCTCCCTAAAAAAAAATTCACAAAAAAAAATAAAAAGTCGGGCCCCTAAACCTATTTCCCCCCTTAAAATAATCTGCTATGCGGACGATGCAATACTAATCACTCAAAGTGAAGATGATTTACAACGTATGCTGCACGAATTCAACATAATCGCCAGAAAATTTAACATTTTAATTTCCTCCCAAAAGACAAAATGCATGGTTATAACAGCAGATCCAGTAAGATGTAAATTGGAGCTGGAAGGTCAGATAATAGAACAAGTATGGAGTTTAAATACCTAGGTATCACACTATCTAGCTACGGAAGGCTCGAAAAAGAAGTGGAGGATCACGTGAATAGAGCAAACAGAGCCGCAGGTTGCCTAAATGACACAATATGAAGAAATAAAAATATCGGAAAATAAATGAAAGGCAGAATTTACAAAACAGTCATCAGACCAATAATGACATACGCGGCAGAAACACGACCCGACACAGAGAGGATAAAAAGATTGCTCGAAAGAGCGGAGATGAAAACCCTTCGAAAAATCGATGGTAAGACTCTATGGGACAGAGCTAGAAGTACAGATATACGACGGAGATGCAAGGTGTATAACATTAATAACTGGGTAAGAAACAGAAGAATAGAATGGCCCACATAACCCGAATGACAACAAATAGGATAGTCAGGACAGCGAGAGACGGTTCCCCAATAGGAATACGATCAGTGGGAAGACCACGAAAACGATGGAACGACAACTTACTAGAGGCACGTTGAAAAATCAGACAGAGTAATGTCTGTACAAAAAGAAGAAGAAGAAAATTTGTATGGGTGCTAACTTCTTAGGTAGCATGTCCATTAGGGAATTAAAATTGACCCATTTTATTATTATTATTTTTAAGAGAATTATTGTTATCGATAATAAATAGCTAGATTGGTCATTTATGATGATTTATTTATATTCTAGGTTCTAATCATCGACCCAACTGATAAGTCCTCAGCTGAATTATTGAAATTAGTTGAGTCATTTGTAGTTCACACAGCTCCTATACGCGTCGGCCTAGTTTTTAATGTTACCGCAAAATCCGACGTTACTGGCCTGGAAGACGTCGGAGTAGCAATGCAGTGTGCCTTGAATTACATTACCCAGTCCAAAGATGCCGCTACAGCGCTTACTTTTGTTAGAACTTTATTAAAATCTGTAGAAGAAAAACTTACGGTAGAAGATATTAAAAAACAACTGCGTAAAGACTATGACGATGATCCTGTCGATATATTGGGTAAGTTTAGTATTTTAAGGAACATTATATTATATAAACGGTTGCAATTATTTTCAGTATCTGTTCCACCATTCTCCTACACGTGTTTCGAGGTTTAGTTCTCGTCAGGGAGACTTGTGAGAACCAGAGCTGAATGAAATGTCTGAATAAAATAAAAGATCATTCTTAAGATCGTCCAGTAGCTTCCAGTAAGCTTAGATTCGCAGTTTTACTTAAATTGACATCGATGAGACATAAGAATACAAAAATTAATCTTTTCTTTTGGTGCCTATTAGTTTCGAATGTTGGCGATTATTCAGGCTACAATTATTTTATTAACTGATGCATTAAATAGATTAGTTGTTGTTGTGGAGAACCATTTCCTCAGGTTCTTTAACCATGATATTCTTCTCCTCCCAATTCCTCGCATTCCGAATACTTTGCCTTGAAGGATTATGTGTCCGAGATATTCTAACTTTCTCCTTTTAATGGTACAGTAAAACCCCGATATAACGGACTAATGGGGGGGGGTGTCCGTTAAAGCCGAAAGTCCGTTATATAAAAATATGTTTAAAATAAATAAAAAAACTTCTTTTTTGAAAATATGTACACTGTATTTAAGTATAAATAAAAAACACAAACAAAATTCTATTTAATTATCTTCAGAAATTCGTCGTGAAGTGACGTTGTTTGATATTGTCCTTTTCATGAGCAATTTTCAGTGCGTAACAAATGATAGGAGAAAGGGTAAGTCCGTGATAATACACATTTATGACATTTATTCTAACATGACATTTTAGTTAAATCTGACAGTTGTCACATTTTATTTTCAATTTGGAATAAAAACAAATCAAATGTTTTTCTTGCATTTATAAAATGGTATTTTCTTTGATTTATATAGTCTTATAAATTATACAGATTATATTTGTAATATTATTATCTAATTAAAAAAAAATTATTTTTTTATTATGGCGCCATCTATCGACAACTAGAATAACTAGAATAAATGTTATAAATGACACCAACGAAATGTAATCACCGACGTGCCTTTTTTCTGTCACATACAATTTAATGCGTTAGAAAGAAATCGAAGAACTGTGACGCACTGAAAGATGATCATGAGAAAAAGAATATCAACACGCTTGCTTTCGGTAATCCTGCCTTGAAAAAGGAATCAAGTTTTGTTTACACTTTTGAAGTTTGCTGTTTTTTTTTTATAATCAACTCTCTAAAATTACGAAATTGCGTATAATACAGTTGAACTTCGTTGTCTGAATAATCAATAAATGTTATTAGATCGTTAAGATGCGATCTTACCTTTGAGAACTTCATTTTTTGCAGTGTTGTTTTGCCTTCTTTGCTATCTTCACACTTCCATCCTCATGCTTTAGGTTCATAACTTCATCTGCTATTTCACTTTCAGTCGTGATATTATACCCAGGGACACCTTCATCAACTTCTAGCCATTGTAAAATAAAACATCTCAGCTACCTACTTCTTCTCCGGCATTATTAGATATGTATTGTCTTACAGAAATCAGAAATTGCCAACCCTTCTAATCTTATGTCTGCATCTTGGCCAACAGACAATTTTTTTTACTAGATATTCGTTTGGTTTCCCAAATTATTCCCTGATCCATGGGTTGAATATGCGATGTTGTATTTTTGGCAAAAATATACAACTAAAGTTTCTAGGTAGGTGTAGCATTTGGGGTCCACGGGGACCCCGTTGGTATTCAATGTATCTTGGTATGTGACAGGTTTAAGCATGTAGTATCATATCAACAGGACGTTTTTAATTTTTTTTACATTTGACCAGATTTTTCGTCCGTTATATCCGAAGTCCGTTATACAGGGTGTCCCGAAAAGAATGGTCATAAATTATACCACAGATTCTTGGGTCAAAAATATGTTGATTGAACCTAACTTATCTTAGTACAAATGTACACATAAAAAAAGTTATAGCCCTTTGAAGTTACAAAATTTAAATCAATTTTTTTCAATATTTCGAAAACTATTAGAGATTTTTTATTGAAAATAGACTTCTTAACATCTTAACATCTTAACAAAAAATTATAGTGAAATTTGTGCACCCCATAAAAATTTTATGGGGGTTTTGTTCCATTAAACCCCCCTAAACTTTTGTGTATGTTCGTATTAAATTATTGTTAAAGTATTATTAGTTAAACACAGTGTTTTTAAAACTTTTTTGCCTCTTAGTACATTCTCGAAAAGCCAGTTTGTATCGAGATATTTTGAATATTTGTCAAATCCACTACCTATTTGTATATGGTTAAGTACGATTATAGAGACCTGGTAATAATATGAAAAATCTATAATTTACATTTTTATAATATGAAAATATACTAAGAGGCAAAAAAGTTTTTAAAACACTGTGTTTAACTAATGGTACCGCAATAATAGTTTAATTGGAACGTACACAAACATTTGAGGGGTTTAAAAGAACGAAACCCCCATACAATGTTTATGTAAACATATAAAAAAGAAGCCGCATCTCGATAAAACTGGTTTATCGAAAAAGACTAAGAGGCAAAAAAGTTTTAAAAATACGTTTTTAAAAAATTTAATTGGAACGTACACAAAAGTTTGGGAGGGATTTAAGGGAACAAAACCCCATAAAATTTTTATGGGGTGCACAAATTTCACTATAATTTTTTGTTAAGATGCTCCTTCCATAAAAATGCCACATGCCTATTTTCAATGAAAAATCTCTAATAGTTTTCGAAATATTGGAAAACATTGATTTTCATTTTGTAATTTTAAAGGGCTATAACTTTTTTTATGTGCACATTTGTACTAAGATAAGTTAGGTTCAATCAACATATTTTTGACCCCAGAATCTATGGTATAATTTATGACCATTCTTTTCGGGACACCCTGTATAGAGGTCCGTTATATCCAGGTTTTACTGTATATATCACCTTTCTTTCTTTCCCCATTCTTTGTAATACGGTCTCGTTGGTTATCTTGTCGGTCCATGATATCATTAGGATTCGCCTGTATAGCCAATCTCGAAGGCTTCAAGTTTTTTCTCCATCGCTTCAGTGAGTGTCCAGGATTCAATTTCGTAATATAATATTGAGAAGGTATAACATCGTAAGAGCCTTACTTTTATCTTCAGATTAGGTTGTGGCTTTTAAAGAGTTTGGCCATGTTATTGAATGCACTTCTAGCCTTTATTTTACATTTTATTTACCCCATTGTTCATTTACTATTGTTCCAAGATATCTATACTGGTGCTCAGTATATACTGGGTCCACTGGTGTATTCTTGATAAGCAGTTGGGCATCTCTAATTTTATTTTTGCTGATGACCATAAATTTAGTTTTTGATATATTTACTTGTAGTCCAAATCTCTCACTTACTTCATTTACTTTGTTTATTAGTTGCTATAAACTGTTCAAACTGTCTGTAAAAATAACGGTGTCGTCTGCATAGCGGTTGTTGTTTAGGCGTTCTCCATTTATAAGTATTCCATGTTCACAATTTTCCAAAGCTTCACTAAATATTTCCTCTGAATATAGGTTAAATAACATAGGTGAAAGTATACATCCTTGTCTAATGCCTCGTAGAATCTGGATTGCTTTCGTTGGTTTATCTCCAAGATTTGTTCTTATTGTGGTTGATTGGTTCCAGTATAAATTTTGTATTATACGGCGGTCTTTATCTCCCATTTGGGCTTTTGTTAGAACATCCATCATTTTTCGGTGTTGAACTGTATCAATTGCTTTTTGGTAGTCCACAAAGCAGGTGTAAATATCGCAAGTCATATCTCTGCATCTTTGAAATAATACCTGTAGACTAAACAGTGCATCTCTTGTACCTACGCCTTTCAAGAATCCAAATTGTGTGTCTTGTATTCTCTCTTCGCATAGCTTGTATATTCTAAAATGTATAATTTTAAGAAAAAGTTTTAATGTATGGCTCATTAGACTTATTAGCCTATATCCTCCGCACTTTTTTGCTCCCTGTTTCTTTGGTAACGTCATAAATTCTGAAACTAGCCAATCTTTTGGGATATTGCCTGTGTCATAGACATTCTTAAAGATTTTACATAGTGATCTTAAATATTCATCATCAAGAAGTTTAAGAAATTCAGATTGTACTCCGTCTGGTCCTGGAGCTCTTCCTTCTTATAGTGATATTATGGCTACTTTTATTTCTGCCACTAGTATAGGTGGTCCTGTTTTGGTAGGTATTGGGGACTGGTTCTCCCTCTCATAAAAAAAATAAATTTCGTACCTATGTAATGCTTCCAGGTATTATCGATACTCTCTTTGTCCACCATTATCTCTCCATTGTCATTAACAAGTTTACTTATTCTTCTGTTTTTACATTCTGTAATTTCCTTTACCTTCTTATGCACGTTGAAGTCGTCATATACTTTGTAGAATTTCGATATCTTGGCATTTTTTCTCCAGTTCTTGCTGTTTGGCTTCCCTGATCTTTCTCTGTATCTCTCGTTGTAATGTTTTATGCATGGAGTTATCGTTCTTGTTTTTCCTTCTTTCTTCTTCAGTTGCAGGATCTCTGCCTTTATCCATGTCTTATTCTTACCTTCTTCGTTCTTCATAAAATTGTCTTTAATTTCCTCTGTCGTTTTATTAAGGGATGCTATCGTATCTTCTGTGCTTTCCGTTATATTATCGATTTTTTTGAATTTTCTATTTAATGTTTTGCTGACTTTCTTTTACTTCGCTACATTTCAGTTTTCTCATGTCATGTTTTTTCAGTTTTTCCGCGAATTTTCTTTAACTAAGGGAGGTTTAAAACCTGGGAAGGTTTTAACACTGTTGAAAATATTTCGATATCTTTTGTTAACAAGCATATAGTCTATCTAATTTCTGATAACGTCATCTCAGTTGTCTCTAGGTGATTTCCACATAGGCGTCTAGGTGGTAGTTTGTAAAATGTGTTTAGCACGATTAAGTCATGCTTAGCTGCAAAGATACTTATTGTTTCTCCGCGTTGATTTCTCTCTCCTAATCCATGTGGACCAATATGTGGCCCTTCTTTTCCGTTAATTAATAATAAAATTAAAGTCACCAGGCTTCGGGGTTGAACTGCGTCGTTTTTCTCCACACCTAGCTTTCGACATCCTCTCTTAGGGTTCTCAGAAGTCTGAGACCCCAGATCTCTTCACTGCACTGTTCACTGATCAGACAGTAATGCAGTGAACACTATCCCTATCGTCATCAAAAATTTTCTTAAGAAGGTTGGTCCTTGAAATGTGTCAGTTTATAAGCATATTGTTTTCTAATTTTTATTTTATCTATAGGTGAAGATTCAGTCTATGATTTTGGTCGTCAACTCTCTGCCGACTTTATTGAACGGGTGGGTCTTAAAGTGTTCCCTCAAGCTCTACTTAACGGAGTACCATTTCCTCAAGAACAAGTTAATGTCGATGATTTCGAAGAAACAATCCTTCAAGAAGTTATGACACAAACACATTCATTCCAAAAAAGCGTATATAGAGGAAAACTCTCAGATTCGGATGACGTCTTCGACTATATCATGAATCAACCTAAGGTTATGCCAAGGCTGAATGATAGAATTTTGAATAAAGATAGATCTATCCACTTGGACATGACAGGTAAGTAACCTTTACTTATTTGTTTCGACTTTAATTATTTTTCTTATCTACATAACAAAAATATAACAAAATTTCACAAAAAGTGCTAAGTGAAGTAATCGTATTTTTCCTAATTTTTCTCAAACATTTTTTAGATGATATTTTATATACCCATGCCAGTCAATGAGAGCAAAAACAGGATATTACTTCCGAATTTTATCCTACTGCATGGATTTTAATGAACTTTTGGGAATTGCCTCTACTTTTCTCCTAATTCAAAGTCTACCCTATGCCAATGTGCGCTTTTATCTTGGGGGGTGGTTCCCACCCCTTTTCGGGAGTGGAAAATTTTTTGGTCAAAATAACCACGGAAGTGGCGAGAGAACCTAATTCTAAGCAAAAACTTCTCTATATATTTTTTTAATCAATACTTTTTGAGTTGTCGTGGTTGAAAAGTTGCCATTTTCATTGAAAAATGTCATATTTTTCGGACAGTTTTTTGCGAATACCTTAAAAATTATGCACCTAACGAAAAAACTATGTAAAACATTTTTGTAGCTTATGAAAAATCAAAGAGGTTCGTTTCTTCATAAATCTTCTAGTTGTAATACAAAAAGAGATATGATAGGTGAAAATAGATTGTTTTGGTGCATGCTCAAATCGGTGTGTTCAACTTAAAATAACAGAGAAATTGTCGATTTTATGGGTATAATGCTGCAAATATGTTTTGTAGTGCTTGAAAAGACCTTTAAAACAAGCACTGTTAAATGTCGATTACATTCAATCTAAGCGAGATATGGTGCAAAAGATGACTAATTTATTTTAAGATAAAAAAATGCGAAGTATATGTAATCCCTCATACCGGATTTAAATGCATCGTTTTACTTCTACAATATCTTTTACTATAGTGTTATTTATATGTTCAAAAAGTTGGACGGGTTTAAAATGCCTGGTTTTTGTAAAAAAATGAGATCAAATTATAGAGCACATTTTTAGATTTTCTTAAAAATCTTCTTTTTCGCCATGTAATTCGTATATAATAAAGTGATACAGTAATGAAAGAAGAAACAATTGTTTTGTACTTACATATTTTTGTCGTATCTTAGATATCATTTTCGAGTTACATGTAGAAAAAGGAATATTTTTGAGAAAATTTAAAAATGCGCTCTACAATTTGATCCTATTTTTTTTGTTAAAAACCATTCATTTTAAACCCGTCCAACTTTTTGAACATAGAAATAACACTATAATAAAAGGTATTGTAGAAGGAAAACGATGCATTTAAATTCTGGTGGATAAGAGGTTAAATATATTTCTCATTTTTCCTTAAATTTTTTTTTCTCCATATCTCGCTTAGTTTGAGTGTATTCGACATTTAACAGTGCTCGTTTTAAAGGTCTGTTCAAGTACTACAAAAGGTATTGGTAGCATTATACCCCTAAAACCATTTCTGTTTATAATATTAAGTATAACTAGAAGATTTATGAAGAAATTAATCTCTTTGATTTTTCATGAGCTACAAAAATGTTTTATATATTTTTTTTTTCGTTAGATGCATAATTTTTAAAGTATTTCCAAATAAACCGTCCGAAAAGGTCATTTTTAGTATTGAGTTTTCAAAAGAAATTATAGAACAGTTTTTGCTTAGAATCATGTTCATTAACCACTTCCGTGGTTATTTTGACTAAAAAATTTTCCACCCCCGAGAATGGGTGAGAACCACAACCAAGATAAGAGTGCCATAAGATATAGGATAGGCTTGTGTTTCTTGAGCTATTCCCTACTTACATTGAAAATATCAAGTAAATTGATGCAGTAGCATGGAATTCGGAGCCAAATACCCTCACTAACTGAACTAATACTAAGATTTATTGAAGAAAATTTCTACACCATTTTACATTTTTAGGTACAGCAAGTAGTATAAACAACTTGGAAAGTTTATTAAAACTTAACACCAGAGATATGACCGCCACTGCCATAGAAAACGTAAGATACTTCTCGGCACCCAAAAAATCAGGCCAATATCATTCAATGACGTACTGGATAATTGGAGACTTAAACTGTAAGAAATCCAGAACATTACTCTTGGACGCTTTAAATCATTTGGTGAGTTATTATTTGGACCCTATTTTATATTCATTCATGAAAATGTTAAGAACTCGAGCTGAACTGAAAAAATACTGTTGTAAGAATATATTAAAAGGATATGCTTAACAACGGATTTTTACAGCTGTCAGTTGTCCTTGTCCCAATTTCCATTCTTTTCTATTGAAGTCCTCAATCATCCTACCAAGTTTCTTGCTTCATCTCTCCAACTTTGACGTGGTCGACTTTTTTTCTTCGTTCTGGAGGTATCCATTTCAATATTTATTGGGGTTTTCTGCCCCACGAACTACCTGGGACCATTAATCCCAAGTACCTGCTGCCCCATCGCCGAGAAAGTTGGGGATTAAGTCTTAATGACCGGAAATTACAAATTTGATTATATTTGAAAGTAAGAATATAAATATTTTCAGTTATTCACTTCGGTTGCAAGTATTACGGTATAGTGTCCGGTTTTTTCCGTTAGTGTTTAACTTTTAAATGGCGAATCTAACGACTATGTTTATAGTCAAAGGGGAGAACTTTTATTAATAATTAATGAATATAAATATTCAAAGGCCCATGACTCCAAAGATGGAAAAGTTAGATGGCGATGCATCAAAAAAGGGTGTCAACAAAAATTGTACACAAAGGAAGGCGATGAAAATTACGTTATTCTTGAAAATGCATCGGTGGAGCATAATCATGCTCCAGATATCCACGTTGACCGGCAAATTTTTAGCAATTCTACAAAGAGGAAAGCTGTAGAAGATATATGTGAAAGACCTTTAAAGATTGTCCACAAGGAATTGAGGAAGGAAAATTTCAGCAATTTACCGCTGACGACGAAAGACACTTCTTGCATTCGAAGAAATATCTATGCTGCAAGACGAAAATCCACACCATCATTTCCCAAGTCACAGGAAGAAGTTCTACAAGTGTTAGTGAACTTAAATTTAAAAACAAATACAGGTGAAAACTTTTTATTATATACGAAAAATAATTCCGCAATTTTTAGTTGTTTCACAAATCTTTACTTTTTGTGTAATGTAGATTCTTTGTATGTAGACGGAACTTTTCAATACTGTTCTAAATATTTGTGTCAGATGTTTACTATACATGGCTACAAAAATGGTTTTTATGTTCCTCTAGTATTTTATTTGTTACCAAATAAATCACAGCAATCGTACAAAAGTACTTTTGATACATTAATAACAATATGTACAGATTTGAATTTAAATTTCAAACCGAAGCGAATAATTTCTGATTTTGAAATAGCAATTCAAAATGCAGCCAAAGTAGTGTGGCCCGAAATTATTATTTTTTGTTGCAAATTTCATTTAACACAAAAGTGGTACCGAAAAATTCAAAATTTAGGATTGTCCTCGAAATATAAAAATCAAACTGTTATTGGAAAATATTTAAAATTGTTTTTCGCCATTCCTTATTTAGATCCAAATGATGTTGGTGACTTTTTTTCTGATGAACTTTTTAATATTATGCCAGAAGATGACAGAGTTTTGCAATTTTGTGATTACCTAGTTGATAATTATTTAACGGAAGATTCAACATTTCCACCTTACATGTGGGCTTCAAATTCATCATCTCTTATATTTACTACAAACGCAATCAAAACATTACTAAATTAGACTTCATTAAGTCAGTTTGCAATTATTATGCAGCTAACTTTTAAAATCTAAAATATAGTGTTCACTCTTACTTATTTTAATCACTAATCAGACATTAGAATTAAGCATTGTTGTTTAACTGTAGTTTTTGTTATTGTATATAATAGATTTATAAATAAACTTTATTCGATTATATTGTTATAGTTTCATTATTTAATCATTTAAAATTTTCGCTTATGCTTTGGGAATTGGTTTCCTTTTTGAATACAATAAAGTATAATAAAAACTATATATGTTCAGAAAAATATTATCTAAGTACCTAGATAGCGTGGGGCAGTTCGTAGTCGCTTTTAATCCTACTATTAAACTAAACCCATTAATATCTAGGTACCGTGGGGGAGTTCGTAGTCGCCCCTCTTGACATGGTCAAACCAAGATAATTATTTTCTTTCAATATCGTCTTGTATATTTCTGCCCATATCGATTTCTTTTCTTATATGCTTATTTCGAATTCTCTCTAATTTTAATTTTCGAGAACTCCTCCGTTTACAATCTATGTTTACAATAATTGGTTGAATAGATGTTTGATTGCCTCCAATAAATGTGTAAAATGTGAAAAATCAAGTATGTGGTGAATCATTGTGAACCTTGGGTTAATATAGCTGCTAATATATAGGGCTAATGACAGCTGCTGCCCTATGCCATATTGTCTGCGTTAGGATTTGGTACTCTCCTACCTACTAGGCTGTTCAATAAGTTTTGCGGTTCGATACGAGAGGGCCTTAATACTAGCCTAATTTTATTTTGTTTTGTTGGTACACTTTTCATATGCATGTGTGTGAAGTTTCATTTCTGTCAATTCATTCTTCGTTTACAAGCCATTTAGTATTGACGTATCACGTATCGTGCAGTGATTGCATTTTTATTTTTGGAAGGTTTAAATGCAAAGGAAGTTAATGAACGAATGTTGAAAGTGTATAAGGAATCTTTGCCTTCAATTAGTACAGTAAAAAGATCGATTTCTGAATTTAAACGTGGTCGTACAAACCCTGAAAACGATCCACGTCAAGGCCGTCCAAAAACAGCAACAACACCAGAAATTGTAAAAAAAAATCCAGGAGGATATGGTATTGGAAAATCGTCGAGTGATTGAAAGAAAGTTAGTAGAAGCCCTAGGCATCTCATTGGGCAGTGTAAGCAATATTTTAACTGAACTATTGGATTTCAGAAAGCTTTGTAAAAAATGGGTGCCGCATTCGCTAACAACGGAATAAAAACACATTCGAATGCGCCTTTCTCAGACATTTAAAGCGTTTTTAGAAGGATAAAGTAGATTTTGGGCATGGATTCATCACTAGGGATGAGACTTGGGTATATGT
This sequence comes from Diabrotica virgifera virgifera, assembly GCF_917563875.1. NCBI lineage: Eukaryota > Metazoa > Arthropoda > Insecta > Coleoptera > Chrysomelidae > Diabrotica > Diabrotica virgifera. Next base: position 45,271,915 of record NC_065446.1, read on the forward strand.
ATTACCATAATCCTGAATCAAAACAAGAGGCTAAAGTGTCGTGTGAAGCTGGTTGTTCGGCTCCGAAACGAATTCACGTTTAGAAATCGGCAAAGAAGGTGTTAACATCAGTTTTTTGGGATGCGAGAGGAATTTTGTTTCTAAAGCAATAGATTCTGAATATTATTGTAACCTTTTAGATCAGTTTAAGGAAAAAATTCGTGAAAAGGGACCTGGTTTACAGAACAAGAAAATCATTTTTCAGCAGGACAATGCACCGTGTCATGTGAGCATTTTAACAATGGCTAAAACTCATGAGATAAAGTTCGAATTGTTGAAGCACCACCGTATTCATCAGATTTGACCCCTAGTGACTTATATACTGCCGTGCTAGGCCCAAAGGCGGTAATTAACATTCGACAAAATGGTGGCATAATCGATTTCAAAATTGAATGCTAAAATTTTGGCCCGTTGGGGATTTGTGGACTAGCTAATAGTTTTTATGCATGGATATATGCCCCAATTTATTAAGGGAAGCATTAATTATATTTTAAAACAAAGTTTTATATAAAAAAGGTAGATACCGCTAAAACGTTTTATCAAAAATTATTATAAAACTAAGCCTATTAGCGGTATGTGGTTTACAGTTGTGATTGATATGAAATAAAAAGCTTTTCTGTGTATTAAGTTTATTAAATTGAAGCAATTAAAGTATTATTAAATGTTATTATTTTGTTGGGCCACAATATGACAAAACATAGTTAACATTTTTTATAAAATATTTTATAGTGCGTCTAATAATTTGGCCAGAAACTGTATACCTACTACGAGAAAAAGATAATATGTTCAGATTGTTATCAGCTGTTAAACATCTGAATGTTAAGCGTTTTAAAGAATTCTTCAAATGTGAATTTAAACCATACTTTTCACTTTCTCAGCTATTATATTTTTATTTTGTTTCTTAGCGACAAAGGTTTCCTATTTTACGACATATTATTATAGAGCTTTAAGATTTTTGTGATCGCCGACACCGACCCTAATATTATTATGCAGGTTAGATAAATACGATAAGTAATAAAATAGTATTGGGTATTTCATAATATTATATTCGGTAAAATACCATTACTTACAGTAATTAGTGCAAATTTTAGCATTTTATTAGTTGTATTGGACAAACTAGTTATATGTTATGATTAAAATATGATCACATTGTCTTTCAGATCGAAAGATACCTAATTATCGGATATATAAGATTTTTAAAATATTCAAACTGCTCTACTAAAAAGTTGCTTAAAATGACATAGTGTAGTTTACTTCCGAGGTCCAGAAATATTATCAACAAAACTCTAATTTAAAAACAAATTTAAAATTCATAGTTTTGAATACATCATTAATGTACAAATAAATTTTTGTATCATTAACCAGGTACCTGACGCATTCTTAGAAAATTTATAAAGGAATAAAACCAGCATTTTTGTATAAAACTTAGGTAAAGGATTCTCAAAAAATTAAGTAAAGATATCCCAAATCTACAATCGCGTATCTATAATAGCTTGTATTTAACAAAAAAAAAATGCAATCAATGGGACTGCTAATCCCATGTACGACCAACAAAGGGTTAATTACAGAAAACTTTAAGTATGAAACATAAAATATTTTAAGTCACTTTTTCTAAAAATGTTTGTGGACAGCGTGTGGATATATTATAAAGACTTTAAAACCTAATTAAAAAAAAAAGAAATATTTTTTAACTATGAAAATCTCTTACCGCATAATTCAAGATATAAATAATCCACTTGGCGCAGAGTCATATTGTTTAGGACAACATAATTGGTTAATTCTTGAAATACTATAAACCAAAATAAAAATAAATTTTAATAGATATAATAATCTCGAAAAGTTCTTACCATCCTCGCTAATTATTTCTTTTATTAACACAACTCTTTTAACTAACACAAGAATATAACCATGTAAAGTTAGGCTGAATTTACTTTGTAATACTAAGGCGATTTGGCGGTTTCTAAATGTAGGCGTAGCATTCTTGAAAGTATATTAGCGGTAAGTGCAATATGTTAAGGTCGGCAACTGTAGCAGATACCGTCAAAACGCCATAGTATTTAACATTTGCCGTCAAATGGCTTAGTATTTTAATTGAAAAGTGTAGAATACCGCTAACAAAATTGCAATTTTATTTAAAATATAATGCTTCTACAACTCCAAAGACTTTGTAAATATATTCTAAATACCCTGTTCTACCTAGAAATACAAAAATCTCATTTTCGGTAAAAAATCAGTTACCGCCCTTGGGCTTAGCATGGCAGTATATGTTTCAATACCTAAATAAATTCAGGCATGGCTTGCGTTTTTCATCAAATTATGAGGTCATAACAGCTGTGGAAGCGTATTTTGCAGCTCTTCCAAATTCTCACATCAGGGATGAAATTTATTAAATTATAATCTCGTTGGAACAAATGTATTGATGTTCAGGGAGACCATACTGAATAATAAAGTGTATGTCAAACCATAAAATTGTGATTTTTTTATCGAATTGCAAAACTTATTGAACAACCTAGTATAAGTTTGTAATTTTTGTATTCTCTTGTTCCAGAAAGCTGAGACACATGTACGAGTTAGCTTTTTGCCCAACGTTAATGGAGGAAAGGACAACACTTTAAACAAAATCGTTCTAGCCGCTTTACAGGAATTGCCGTCAGAAAAAGCATTGCCTCTGGTTATATCATTGTTAAAGGATGATGCTGCTGCTAGAAAATTAGAAAATGGAGAAAAACTGGATCTTCCTGTAAGAATTTAATGGACTATTTTATGACTAGAATATTTTATTAAGTGACTATTTTACATTTTAGGTTGAAGTCAGTTCCAAAATTAATGCCCAGGAGCTCAATTTGAAAATGTTAAGGATTTATTGTCAAAGAGTACTACAGCTGAAAGAAAGTCAAAGGTCAGTCATAGCTAATGGAAGGGTTCTTGGACCTCTGGAGGAAAATGAGGTGTTTACTTCTGAAGATTTTAGTCTTTTAGATAGGTTTAGCTCTTCTACGTATTGGGAGAAAATTAAGGCTGCTTTGGATAAAAATTCTGATGACGAAGATGGTAAGTTTATTGTTTTTTAATCCAAACCATTTATTTTTCTGATTAATAATTTAAGTCGATTTTTTATATGCATATGTATGCGGCTATGATTCGTGTAAACAAAAAATAATAAACAATTTGAGACAATACATTAAATGAATCGAATAATGAATGGGTAATAAAAAGGAATGAAAGTTGTGGTTTTGAAGATTATACTCATGTCTATACAGATGCAGAAGGTGCGAAATTCCTATTATATAAAGAAACAAAGTAATTCAACAAAGAAAAAGAAAATACACGAAATAATGACTAAGATCTGAGTTCATCTCAATGCCCCTAAAACCTAACTGAATAAAATGTGAAGGATATTGAAGAACGATCAGCTTGATTATCCATATTTAAAAGTCTTCTTGCAAGTGATACATTAACGTGTCTACAAAAAAACAGATGATAGAATAACAGGAAAACAACTGGGATTTAGATAAGGCTTTGGCACTAGCGAGGCATTATTTACTATACAAACACAGAAGAACATACATAGAACGGTAACGAGATGTCAACTTACACTTGACTTGAAACACACTACTGAAGGCTTGCAAGTATATTACGGAACCCAGAAAGAGATGATGAGGATGTTAGAATCATTAGAAATTTATGCCGATATCAAAAAGTCATAATACGAGTCTCTATCTTCAATCCTGACCCCCCGGAGGGAGTGTAGTGGTCGACGTGATGTCGTGATACATTTCCATATAAAAATACTCAACACTATGGAAAGAAAAATGAGCTACTTTGTTCACGTAATGAGAAATATGAGTTAATGCTGTTCCGTGGTGTGGGTTAACGGAATCAATCAAATAAGTGTAAACAACGAACAATATATTTATTTTATTTTAGTTAAAAGGCTTGCTTATTCATCTCGTAAAAGGGTTTGTTATTGTTTGAGAGCAGCGAGGGTGCGTCTGACCGACCGAAGCCTGCTGTGAGGTGTGTGAACCGACCCGTGGTTGTAGATCGACTGCCGTGGCTAAAAAAGACCACAAACGCTAATATGTTTGTGTTTCTTCCATCTGGCCAGAAAGGCGATAAATTATTTAGATATGGGGTTTAAAAGTTGAAATATTTCTGCAGTTTTAAGAAACGTCTTCGAATGCATTTCCAAAGTGAGTTATTGACATAAGGTCTAATAAGGTAATTAATTTATGGGGAATTAAGTTTGTTAAACTGAACACACCAAAAACATCTGGTTAGGGATACATTTCGTTTCGTAAAACTTAACGGGCCCTTCTTATCATCTGGTTTGTACATTAAATGTGAATTTTATATGACCCATATTATTTCGTTCTGAGAAAAGTTATTAAAAATTAAAATTAGCAAAAATAGTAATTAAAGCGTGTCGCCACAATGCGATTCGTTATACAAGGGAAAGTGGAAAGGAAAAAGACCAGGAGACCACGCACATGCTGCTTGAAAATTTTAAAGCAGTGGTGTGGAAAAACAATAGTAGAACTGTACATGACTGTTGCAGACAGTTGACATAATTTTCTTAATTTATAATCTTTTTGAACCCGATTTCTGGATTTGAAATCGAAACAAATGTAAAATGTAATTTTCGTGACCATCATTGAAATGAAACTAGTGGAGGTGGGAGATTTAGCAATAAAAACCTACACACTTGCATTCTATTTATTGTTTCCCACCTTTAGATGTATCAGAGGGGTATGTCAACTAAAACTGTAACTGTCAAAGTGGCAGTTGCCAAACTCGTTCGATACGTCTGAAGGTGGGAAACAATAAGTAGAATGTAAATGTATAGGTTTCATTTCTTTTTATCCCATAACTTAAAATGTTTTCCATCTTTGGCGTTATTTTGGCGGTTATTAGCACGCTCATCACTGTATGTTGAAGACGTTAGAACGTTAAATAACTACTCTTTTGTGTAAGCAGTCTTTTGTAAAAACTGTTATATTATTGTACCTTCCCGTTTTTTTGGTTTTTTTTATTTTTTTTTTTACTTTTTTTAGATATTTCCAGCAACTCATTAATGAAATTAATATCTCTGCTTATCGCAAGACCTCAGAGTAAATCCCGGTTCGAAATTAACTTCTCTGGCGACGAACATTCAGTAATAAAGATTCCTCCAGCTCATCCCGACCGAGTAGCCTTCGATATTGCCGCAATCGTCGATCCCGTTTCGAGAGGTGCCCAAAAGTTGGGTCCCATTTTACAGGTGCTGCAGGAAGTTTTGAACTGCAGAATTAGAGTATTTTTGAACAGCGTGGAAAAAAATAGTGACATGCCGGTTAAAAGGTAAGTGTCATTTATTCACGTTAAAATATAATATTCTTAGTTGTAATAAATTAATTTAAGTGGTTAGGTAAAATCTTGGTACGACGCTATTTAAATTCATTCATTTTTTTTTCGAATCCTGCGAAAACTAATAAATATTTTTAAAAACTTTAAACTCAGAATGAAAGATTACATTATCACCGAGGGCTGAAGGTCCATTAGCACAAACAAAAAGTTTCTTTTTAGTGAAATATTTAAAATTCATAATCACACTAAATTGTCTCTTTTTTCACCATTGTAACTAATTATAATAAACATTGTAGAAGTTTTCAGGGACTTTCGGCCCTCGGTAATAATCTAATCTTTTATTCTGCGTTTAAATTTTTTAAAAATACTTATTAGTTTTCTCAGGATTCGAACAAAAAAATGCATTTAAATAACATTGGGCCAAGATTTTGCGCCTACCCCCTTAAAGAGAAAACCGGGTAAATATTATTTTCTATAAAAAGAAATCATATATCTCTATGAGGCGTTTATTTTGAAAGTAACCTAACTCCATTTATGTTTAAATCGAGGTATTTGAGGGTTTGAATTTCAGTGAATTTAAAAATATACGTATAGAATACTAATGAGTCAAATTGTCTAAGGGCCGGTTTCACCAATAACAAATAAATCTATGAATAGTTATTTGTCGAAAAAAAAATATTCGTCGATTATAATTTATCGTGTTTCAATACAATTTTGATAATTTCAAGTTAAACTGACAAATTTTTTTTGTTATAAATATTAAAGCAAAGTTAACTTGTCAATTGATTCGAAGAACAAATATTTATTTGGTAAATAAATAAAATAAGTCTTATTTGACGTTAGTGAAACGTGGATGTGTCAGATTTATTGCGTGCGTCGAATAACTTAATTCATTGAATAAACTACTATTTGTCGTAACTGAAACTGACCATAAGGGTGTTAAATTTATAGTTCCTATTATAGTGGCAATTATTGAGTGAATAATATGCGTTTTCTTATCAAGAACGGGCTTAGGTCACTTTTAAAATTGACATCCAGATTCATTATAAAATTTGAAAGTGCCCAATTCTATTCAACATAATTTAAGTTGCTTCAAATTGAAAAAACAATACTTAATTTATTTTTCACATCTTATAATCTCCCCTTTTACAAAAATCACTTGAATTATAAAAAAAATCACAAATTATACAAAAAAGTGTAGTAAAAGAGGGTCACTATTTTCAATATATATGTTCTTAAGAGCGAACAGTAGCGATCAACAGGTAGCCACAAACGCGTTCCAAGATTGCGGCTCTAATTTTGAATATTTTGTCGAGATATTTGGCACACATGTTCGTAATATAATAAAGAATGGCGGTACAGAGCCCAATTTCAGAAATATGTTAGTATGTGGAAATTACTCTACAACTAAATAAAATATTGAATAAAGGAGCCTGTACCGCCATTAAGAAAGACAAAAAAATACACTTTCTTCAAATAAATTTTTTTATCGCATGCCTAGATTTTGTGTAATCTTGGAACTACTAAAAATCGATTTTTTTATAACAAGAAATCGAACATCACTGACTTGGCAACATTTCGCGCCTATGTGTATAAAAATTATTGTTTTTGATAGTATAAACGTCACTGTCAGTGTCGAATTACCGACGCACTGTTGCCACACTTTTGAAAGTTCGCAGAACTTTCGCAATATTGGACCGCGTTTGTTGCCACCTGTTGATCGCTACTGTATCACCTTAAGTAAATGTGCTAAACAATATATCATTGCTTGATTTGTTTTAGTTTTTACCGATTTGTATTGGAACCGGAAATACAATTTGGAGAAGATGGGAAGCAATTACCAGGTCCAATTGCAAGGTTTAACAATATGCCTACCTCTCCACTGTTAACCCAAAACTATCACGTACCTGAAAATTGGTTGGTAGAAGTAGTAAGATCAGTATATGATTTGGATAACATACGATTAGAAAATGTGGAAAGCAATGTCCACAGGTATGTGTATTTTAAATGTTCATAAAGACAACATGCCCACATGCGAACACAAAATTTGTTTTTAAATTTCTCAATTTTTAACCAATTTTTATTCCACTAATCCTACTATATAATTGCCAGATGTCCGTCCGTGTATCTGTGAAAAAAATTGGTTTTGCAAATCTGCCAACAGGTGACATTAGTGTTAAATATAATGTAAATATTATGATATATATTCCTAAATAATTGTTGTCTTCTTCTTTTCTTTTTTGTTAGCTTTTCTTGAAAGAAAGTTGAAGTGTAGGTGTGGTCGATATCAGATCGTCAATCTCGAATTCCTCCTTGCTGTTCCAGCTCAAGTGGTTCATATTAATTTTCTTAAAGGAAGTGAAAAAATAGTATGTCAAAGTGTGTAAGAAGTATTTATTTCTTTAGATACGCACTTTCGACAAAATTGTCGTCATGGGTAGTGATGTTGATTAGAGTTACTTTCGAGTATTCGTTACAAATCTTTACTTTTGTATAAAGTAATCATTTACGTATGCGTTAGTTTGATTACTATGATTACTTTTGTATTTGAGTACCGGTAATCATATCGAGAATCGTATTTCTCAGTAGGTAGGTATTTTGTATAGGTATTCGGATATAACAAGATCTACTATCTAATATACATCGGTAGATGGCGTAGATCTAGATAAAAGTATAGAGTTCTCGCATTCGATCTTTGTTAATGACATACATTACATATTTTACGTATACAATTATACCTCCCTCTATTTCATTTTCTACCTTCTCCTCACTCTCACACACTTCAAACGCTTCATACCGATAACGATATTCGATAACACTCGTAAAATACCGGTCCCGCCCGTTACTCGCTGGGATACGAGTGTTAGAAAGTAATTAAGTGTACTGGTTGTAGATACAATAGTCGTTACTCGCTCTGATACAATTGGTACGAAGTAATCAGAGTAATCAAAGCAGATACAATAGGGCTTTTCATTCAAAGTCATTTGTTTCAAGCTTCTGTCATATGACGTATAATTCGTATATATTAATATTATACACAGATTATACAACATATGACAGGAGATCGAAACAAATGACTGTGAATTAAAAGCCCTATAGTCGTTACTCGCTCTGATACGATTGGTACGAAGTAACAAAGTAACCAGAGTAATCAAAGGAATCAAAGTAGATACAATAGTCGTTACTCGCTCTGATACAATTGGTACGAAGTAATCAGAGTAATCAAAGCAGATACAATAGGGCTTTTCATTCAAAGTCATTTGTTTCGAGCTTCTGTCATATGTCGTATAATTCGTGTATATTAATATTATACACAGATTATACAACATATGACAGGAGATCGAAACAAATGACTGTGAATTAAAAGCTCTATAGTCGTTACTCGCTCTGATACGATTGGTACGAAGTAACGAAAGTAATCAGAGTAATCAAAGTAACGATTTGCCCCTCTCTATAGTAATCGTTACTTTCGGTATTTGTAAGTAACGAGTACTTTGTAACGAATAAATACTTTTTCAACATCTCTAGTCATGGGAGCTAATGGTCAATAGAAAAATGTATCACTACTGAAATCTATATGCGTGAGCAACTTAATATCTAGCTGTATTACAATATTACAGTCATGTATTCTTGTGATTTTGTCCTCCGTACAAACTTCAAACAGTAAAAACGGCCACACAAACGTTACAAACACATTAAATCTTTTTTCATGACGTGCGTAGTGTATCACCCAACCATTACGGCCCAGGAGAGATATCTGATTATCTCTCCTAGACCGTAATGACTGGGTGTTTATGTGGCCGTTTTTTCTTTGATCCTTCTGAGGATTTTTCTCCCAAAACATATGTTTTCTTTCAATTGCTATGGTCAGAGTCCACGTCTCACACCCATACATGATAACCGGTCTGATCACTGTTTTATTGTAGGCATAATAAATGCCCAATATAGTAATTTTGTGTCCATAGATGTTAAAATTATTATAAAAAAATTGTTACTTCTTGTTTTTAGTGAATATGAACTTGAATATTTACTGCTAGAAGGTCACTGTTTCGAACAAAGCTCAGGCAGTCCTCCACGAGGCCTGCAAATAACCCTGGGTACCGAAAGTCAGCCTGTGATCGTAGATACTATTGTTATGGCTAATTTGGGCTACTTCCAACTTAAAGCTAATCCTGGTGCTTGGCTTCTAAGATTACGACAAGGTAGAAGTGCTGACATATATGACATTGTTAGGTAAGCTGTTCAGAATACAAGATACAGTTGTTCCAACGGATCTTTTTACATGCATGAAATTATTCACGGATTACTTTTTATACTAGGTCTTCACAATGAGTTAAACGAGGATAAACTTTACGTCATTTTTTATTTAAGACGTTATTTATGAAGAATTTTGACGTTTATCATTTTCAGTGATATTGGCGCATTTGTTGTGTTTAAAAAAGGTTTTTCATTTCGTTGTTATTTTTATTTTCATATAACATAATTGTTAGAACGACTAACTGTTCTCCGGTAATTATTTATTTTTAAGCTAATGAAACAAGTGATATTTTTAACCTACAAATTGTCAAACAGAAACTTACTTGTTTATTTTAATAGTCGGTATGATGGTCAAGCTGTTTAATGTTGAGTACATCAATCTCCTTAACAGTGAAAAGAGATCAAACACTTCAATAAAATAACTTTATAAAATACGTCCACCGGGATAATAGACATTTCCTAATAATTACATTGTCAGTACATAACGACGTACTTTTCACTTAATATTTTGATTTAACTTGTTTGCAAATCAATTACTACATTTCTTCAAAGATCCCATGGAACAACTGTACTTAACTCTCAAAAAGATTAAAATTTTCCATATACAGGATGTTTCATTAAGAATTGTCCATATAGTAACTGGAGAAACCTTAACACAAAATACGAAGCTTTAAAACACTTGAATAAAATATTCCTCCTTACCAAGATACAGAGTGGTTTATTTTTATTTTATTTAGCGTATGGCTTAAGTACATCACAGAATACATTTAGATTTATGCATTATACAATGCACCACAAACAGATGTCCAATTTTTTTATATATTCGATTGACCTTTCGGTTGCCATTACAAAGTCTATAGGGTCGCTGGTGTATGCTCTGCGTGGGCAGTCCTGAACAATGTGACTGATCGTCTGTCTTGCAGCGCCGCAGTCACAAGAAGACGAGGGGAGTTTACCCCATCTGTAAAGGGAGTCGGCGCATCTTCCACAGTTTGTTTGAATTCGATTAAGGGCTGCCCAAATCTTACGGGGATGTTCAAATTCGCCAGGTTTCCCTATGACGTCAGGTAGACTATGGTAATGCGGATTTGTCCTACTTTCCCAATCTTCTCTCCATCGGGTATTTAATTCAAAGTTGGATTGCTGCAGCGCTTGAGCAGATTGTAGAGGGGGTAACCTGGATCGGAGACAGTTTCCAAGAATATCGGGGATGTCGTTGTGGACTAGAAGCTGGCGACTGTCCATTATTTTGTTATATTCTTTAACCAATGCATGTTCGCGGCGTAGGTTAGGTGGTGCTATATTACTAAGGGTAGGTAGCCACATTGTAGGGGTGGGCTTAATTGTGCCTATTATCATACGCATAGCACGGTTTAGTTGGGTGTCGACCAGGTGGGTATGCCTGCTATTTAGCCACACTGGAGCACAGTATTCTGCCACCGGATATATCAGGCTAAGAGCAGAGGATCTTAATGTTGATGCTGTGGACCCCCACGTAGTGCCGCAGAGTGTCTGTATTATATTGTTGCGTGTTTTCAATTTTGCTGCTGTTTTCGGCAGGTGTTCTCTGAATGTGAGCGTTCTGTCTAGAGTAAGGCCAAGGTATTTCGGGTATTTATTGTGTTTTAACAGCTTGTTATTAAAATACACTCGCAATTCTCTGTTTGCCAGCTTGTTGTTGAGATGAAAAGCTGATACTTCAGTTTTTGTAGTACTTGGGTGTAGTCTCCATTTCTTAAGGTATTCGCTGATGATGGATAAGTCATTCGTGAGAGTGATTTCTGTAGTTTCTAAAGATTGGTGGCTTGTGGCAAGGGTCCAGTCGTCAGCATATCCAAACTTCCGAGATTCGGTTTCAGGCATGTCAGCAATATATAGGCTGAAAAGTAAAGGGGCAAGGACAGAACCCTGTGGAAGACCGTTGTTAAGTTTCATCTGTCTACTCGTCTCCTTTCCCATTATAACCTGGAAGGCTCTGTTTGTCAGTATGTTGTCAATGAGGTTAATTATCTTTCTGCAGGGGATAATACGGGCCAGTTTATATATTAATCCCTGTCTCCAAACAGTATCATATGCTGCTGTTACATCTATAAATACTGTTGCTGTCTTTTGTTTCTTTTGAAAAGTAGCTTCTATAAAAGTTGTTAATGACAGCACTTGGTCCGTACAGCTTCGATGAGGGCGGAAGCCAGCTTGTTCAATGGGGACATTTTCTAGTATCCTGTTACTAATTCTGTTGAGGAGAAGCTTTTCTAATAGTTTATATACCATGCTGAGTAGAGCTATGGGGCGGTAGTTTTCTGGCTTATCGTTTGATTTGCCCGGTTTCGGAATTGCAATTATCTTTGTTCGCTTAAGTGAGAAAGGAATGTTACCTGACTGAAGTATATCTTTAAAGAGCATTGCAAGCCACTGTTTCGTGTATGCACCACTGTGTATCAAGAACTCTGGATGGATACCATCAAACCCAGGAGCTTTACCTGATTTAATTTCTTTCAGCGCATGTGTGATTTCAGAAATAAGTATTGCTGAATATTCGGAGGTAGTTCTGTTCATTTGTTTTAATGCCCTAAGTCTCTTTTCACGTTAGTAGTATGTGTTCGATCTCGTGGAGCTCTGGATAGAGATGCTATATGGGAGGCAACCTTGTTAGGAGACATTTTAGACTCTCTGGATTCCAGCTGGTTAGCTCCTCCAATTTTCCGCAACAGGGACAATGCCTGCCGACTTGATTTTTTGAAGTCAAGGTTTTCGACAGTCTTTATCCAGAGTTTAGACAGAGTGGTTTATTACAAATATTCTAAAAGGATTTTAGCCCATTGTTTTAACACCTTCCAATATTTTTTGTTCAAAACTTGACAAAACGTTTACACATTTAAGGATACTTTAACTAGCGTTAAAAAGATAGTTTTCCGCTGTTACTAGAGGCGTGCGGTAGGGATTTATACTTCCTTTTTCTTTCTTTTTCCCCCTCACAATTTACGCCACTGAGGTTATGATCATTTCAGCATGTTTTTTTGAAACTTCGTTAATTTTTACGTAAATATCATCCTTTTGTCTCAATGCGATAGAGTAAGTAGTTTTCCAGTTATTTACGTTTAAAGGAAATTGATTCAATAATATTATGTACACTTGAGTTCAGGGTTCTTTACCCGTGCGTCATTAATACCTGGCCAGATAAAACACATACTTTTTATCTAGCATCATAATTTCTTAGCATCTCTTCCACGCATGAAACTAAAGACAAACCAGCTACCGCCTGTTATTAAGTAAAAACATGTTATTTTTATGAACGCCTTAGGGTAAGAACAGAACAAGTGGGTCGCGGTGGAGGTGGAGGTCGCGGTGGATGCTACTATTCCCCTTAGTCTCAGTATATTGAAAACAGATAGATACCAAAAAATACGTCTAGGAATGTTTTCAGATTTTTTGTGACGTTTCTGGTTTGTTTACTTTTGTGGCTGTCAGTCTATTGAATTTTTTGTTGTTTTTTGTCGAATTTTTGCATTTTGAAGTTTTTATATTGCACAGACAGTTTTTTCACAACTAATTTTATATTGGAGTTTGAAATTTTATGGTAATAATGTATTTTATGTTGTTAAGGAAGTTTTGTTAAGTGACAGTTGCGGAATAAGAATATAAGGTTGTGTTAAGTTTCCGCCAAAGTGAATGAAATGACAAAAAGAAAATATGGTATTGATTTTTTTTATAAATTGTTTATTTATTTATTAATCACTAATGATATTAAAAGAATTTATTAAGCTACTTAATGTAGCTGTAATTCTGCACCAAAAATTTAAAGCAAAACTTACAGCCGGTTTCTAAAAAAACTGATACGACTCTTAGTAAGATTTGATCATGTTGAGCAGTGTATTTGATTGGTTTGACATTATATTTATTATGACAGAAAAATAATAAAATAAACAAACAACTGATTACATATATCTGTGGCTTGGTTCTAAAAGGGTCAATGTAAAATTTTTGTTTTTTTTTGTACAGTTTTCTTTTGAATTTAATATTGACCAAACAAAATGCAAAAAATTGACTCTGGCCCTTTGATCATTAAGCCACATTATGTGACTTGGCGTTAAAATGGCCAATTTCAATTTTTTGCATTTTGTTTGGTCAATATTAAATTCAAAAGAGTTGTTTTGAATTTAAATGAAAAAAAAAACATTTAAACAAAAAACACATCAATGATTGTTGTTTGTCTCGTTAATTTATTGACTAGGTAATATGAGATCTGGTCTATTATGTGCCACTGTTTGGTCTGTGAGCACAGTGCGGTCCCAGTATAGCTTATAGTTGTAATTTTCAAGCATATTATCAGGAACGTATTGATAATAGGGGAGATGGTCCGTTTGGAGAAGTCCCAGTTTTATAGCTATCTCTTGATGAAGGATCTTTCCAACTGAGTCATGCGGTTCCTTGTATTCAGTTGCAGCAAATGCCTGGCAACCCCCGGTAATATGTTGGATGGTTTCTTGGGGTTGACATCCATATCGGCATGTGTCGTTTTGAACCTGCGGGTCTTTGATGATATATTTCAGGTAATTTCTGGTTGGTATAACCTGACACTGAATGGCCAGTAATGAAACTTCCTATAGGGTTGTTGTTATTAATTTTATTATTATTAGAATAAAACAAACGACAACAATATATTAAAGCAAGAATTGTAACCAAATTAAAAGATGACTGGGCACTATCACAGGCAGCAAAACATTTTAACATAAGCAGAACCGCAGTTTTTCTATTAATAAAAAATGAAGGGAACAAGACCAAAAATATCTACCGCTCATGAAGATCGTACGCTTTTGGAGAGATTAGAAGATAATTCTTTTGAAGATGCGAAAACTGCAAGAATTATGTCACAGTTTGGAAGACCAAAACTATACTAAATTTAGGTATATAAAAATAAAATTAATATTTTGTAATATCTCCATCAGCATTGATAACAGCTTGTAGTCTTCGGTCCATCTGCGTGAAAGGAACTATGAAATTGTCTTCTTCAGCGAGCTCTTCCCAAACCTGTTGTATACCGTGCCACAGCTCTTCAGCATTTTGAGGTAAAAAATTACGCCGATACAACCGTTTTACAATAACCCCCCAAACATTCTCGATTGGTTAAAGGCATTATTTTTATTTTCGATTCAGAGATCATTACCATCTTTCTATGGACCATTTCGAACTCCTTAGTTCTCATCAGGAAAGCTACCGTAATGATGCTCTGAAAAGAAGATAAAAATCTTTGCCATTTCTGTCAATTATAAAATATAATTAACATTTAGACGCTATAGCGACATCTATTAACAACTTGTCGAAACCCAAAAGACTCCATTTTCAAACAAATAAATGTTTAAAAATAATAAAATCTTTGGATTTCTTAGTTCGGAAACCTTATATACTCCTTATAACTCTTATATCTATTCCCCATCCTTCTAAAATTTGCAAGGAATAAAGGGTGATGAATGCAGAGACATGGGGAGTCTATATAGTTGCACTCCACAACACATCAATTCACCGAGGCAATCTACCTACGTTCTTACTCACGTATTGAGTACTAGGAGACAGATTTGTTGATCTTTGCCTCGGTGAATTGATGTGTTGTGGAGTGCAACTATATAGACTTCCCATGTCTCTGCATTCATCACCCTTTATTCCTTGAAAATTTTAGAAGGATGGGGAATAGGTATAAGAGAGAATCTGTTTCCGAACTAAGAAATCCAAAGATTTTATTATTTTTAAACATTTATTTGTTTGAAAATGGAGTCTTTTGGGTTTCGACAAGTTATTCTCGATTGGGTTTAAATCTGGACTGTAGCTGGGCCATGGTAAGGTTTCGATGTTGTTATTCTGGAGCCACTGGTTTATAATATTTGCAGTGTGAACAGGACAATTATCTTGTTGGAGGATAAAATTATTTTCTGGATACAACTGTTCTACACTGGGACACATGATGTTTTCTAGAATATTTAGATAAGTCTGCCCAACAAACCTGCCATCAATACGCCTTACAATTCCCATTCCTCTAGATGAAATCCATCACATTGACGCCAAAATGACCAGCTGCTCGATATCCATCAACATATAGAGGATTAAATCTATTATTATCTGGTCTATACACCCCCATTTTGCCCTTTTTAGAAGATTGAAAAAATTTCTCATATGTAAATATTATGTACCTTGTCCCAAAAATCTTGATTTTGTAGCTGATGGTTTAAAGCAAATATAAGTCTTGATTGCTTTTGTTCTGGTGTAAAAGTTTGTTTTTTTTTTCTGCAGTTCGGTACCTAAGACGCGATTCTTTAATTCTGCGCCAAGTTGTTGTCTTTCTTCCCGGAAAATGTGACACAATTCTTGCAGTTTTCGCATCTTCAAAAGGATTCTCTTCTAATCTCTCCAAAAGCGTACGATCTTCATGAGCGGTAGATATTTTTGGTCTTCCGGAACCTTGCGTTCTATCGAGAGTTTCTTGTTCTCTCCATCTTTTATTAATATTAAAAAGTGTTGTTCTGCTTACGTTAAAATGGTTCGCTACGGCAGATAGTGACCAACCATCTTCTAATTTCGTTACAATTCTTGCTTTTAGTTGTTCGCTAGCATGTGGAGCCATTTTTTGAGGTTGAACAGAATAAGTTATCTGACAAATTTTAAGATTTGGCAGTGACAGTGACAGAATGTAAATAAAAGTATTTATCCTTCAAAATACACTGCTCAATTTTCTACAAAATACGCTTCAATAGTCGTATCAGTTTTTTTTTGGAACCAGCTGTACATTTGACATTTTATTTATTTGATAACGTCAAATTTTAACCCGTGGTCGGAGCAGTAGCTACTTACTGTCGCTTGCTGTTGCATTTGATAAATTTCCGATTTAGTTCGTATGCTTTAAATGATGACGCACGGGTAAAGAACCCTGGACTCAAGTGTATTTAAATACAAACGCAAATAACTTGAAAACTACTTACTCTATCGCATTGAGACAAAAGGATTATATTTACGTAAAAAGTCACGAGGAATCAAAAAAACATGATGAAATGATTATTACGACAGTCCCGTAGATTATGAGGGGGGAAAGGAAGTATATATCCCTACAGCACGCCTCTGGTAACAGCGGAAAACTATCTTTTAACACTAGTTAACGTATTCTAACTGTGTAAACTTTTTGTCAAGTTTGAACAAAAAATATTGGAGGGGGTTAAACCAATGGGCTAAAATAATTTTAGAATATTTGTACTAATGTATCTTAGTAAGGAGGAATATTTTATTTTTAAGTGTTTTAGGTTAAATCGACGTATTTTGTACTAAGGTTTCTCCAGTAACTATATGGACAATTCTTATTGAAACACCCTGTATATGTTTATCTCTTATATATTATTTTGTTGATGTATATATTTTGATTATAGTCATGAAGGAAGCGATACTCCAGAGAATTCGACTGACATCAAGGTACTTATTAGTTCTTTAAGATCACATATCGTTAAATTAAGAGTACAAAAGAAGCCAGATAAAGCAAATGTAGATTTATTATCAGACGATGATAATAATAACGGTATTTGGAGTTCCATAACTAGGTGAGTTTTGCTAGTCATATGTTTTGATATGGTAATATTTATATTTATCGAAAGTTTAGGTTTTTTGGATGGATTTTTTGTTTTCTTAGTTTATTATAATATTTGTTTTAAGTACCTGGTAACAGATAGGTACATAAGTATTAAGTTGGAATAGAAGATTTTGAAATAATAAGTGGTTTAGTTAATCGGTATACTATGACAATTAAAAATTGTTCTCCAATAAATACAGCCACGCAGATCTCAAACGGATACTGTCAGAATCATATAACGAGCGGCAAAAAAATATATTTTTTCCAAAGGTCACTACTTTTATTATAGAAAAATTCTTCAAGCTGTAGAAATCCAAGGCATTCCGAAAATAGGAACAGAAAAGGATGTTACTCCATATTCTCTATCTGGGACCAACTCTGCACCATCAGACGAAGAGCAAGCCTATCCTTCTAAGTTTGATAATGCTTGACGACTCCGACTATTAGCTACGTAAGAGTTGTTGTTGGTCAAAACGTGGGTGGTAACGTCCAATTTCAAAATCAAATATTGAAAATGAGCAAGTCAATCCTTATATGTTAATGAGTTGACTGATCTGCAAGAAACGTGACACGTGTTTATCAAACAGTATTACGACCTTCAGAGAACAAAATGACGAACCACGCCACCTGTTATCAAATGACAAAATTTATTGAAACTTCATCATCATCATCCAGCCCTTTGCGTCCACTGCTGGACATAGGCCTCCCTCATTTTGTCCATTGTGCTCTATTTTGAGCACTTTGCATCCAATTTCTAGACATTTTCTTGAGATCGTCAGTCCAACGAGTAGGTGGTCTTCCTCTATTTATTTTGTCTAATCTCGGCCTCCACTCAAGTAATATCTTCGTCCATCTCTCATCACTGATTCGGGCGACGTGTCCGGCCCAGTTCCATTTCAGGGTGGCAATTCGGGAAATTACATCGGTAACTCCTGTTCTTCGTCTTAAGTCTTCATTTCTAACTCGGTCACGAAGCGATATACTCAGCATTGACCTTTCCATTTTCCTTTGGGCTATTTGCACCATTTTAGAAGTTGTAGCTGTCAATGTCAAGGTTTCGGCACCATAAGTCATTACAGGCAACACACATTGGTCAAATGTTTTGCGTTTTGTCATCAATTTTGTTTTGGAGATGTTTATTTTAAGACCTACACTGTCAGACAGTAACTCAAGTTCATGTAGCATTGTACATATCTCCTTAAGGTTGTCAGAGAATAAAACTATGTCGTCTGCGAATTTCAAATTTGTTAATCTTCTACCGTCAATATTCAGGCCTCGCTCTTCGCAGTTAAATTTTTTACAAGCATATTCTAGTACTGCGGTAAACAGTTTAGGCGATAAGGTATCGCCCTGTCGGACTCCTCTGCCGATTGGGAAATGGTCCGTGTTTTTATGTAGTTTCACCGACATAGTTGCGTTCTTGTATGTATTGTAAATTTGTAAATTAACCTTGTGTATCGGTAGTCAATGAGGCATGCTTGTAGTGCTACCAGAATTTTGTCAAATTCTACCGTGTCAAAGGCTTTATGGAAATCTACAAAAGCCAAAACGAGTGGTCGATTGTATTCGATAGTCTTTTCTATTACCGTTTTAATGCTCTGTAGGTGATCATTTGTTCCAAATCCGGTACGAAATCCCGCTTGCTCCATTGGCTGGTAGAAATCAAGTTTTTTCTCAAGACTATTCGTTACTATTGTAAGGAGTTTGTATAAGTGACTAAGAAGGTTTATAGGTCTGTAATTTTCTAATTCATGGGGATCTCCTTTTTTGTACAATAGAATTACTTCAGCATTGTGCCATTCGTCGTGTATATTATTGTCCTTTTCATGATCATTTTTCAGTGCGTAACAAATGATAGGAAAAAGGGTAAGTCCGTGATAATACACATTTATGACATTTATTCTAACATGACATTTTAGTTAAATCTGACAGTTGTCACATTTTATTTTCAATTTGGAATAAAAACAAATCAAATGTGTTTCTTGCATTTATAAAATGGTATTTTCTTTGATTTGTATAGTCTTATAAATTATACAGATTATATTTGTAATATTATTATCTAATTAAAAAAAATATTTTTTTATTATGGCGCCATCTATCGACAACTAGAATAATCACCGAACTAGAAATAATTACCAAAGTAATCACCGACGTGCCTTTTTTTCTGTCATATACAATTTAATACGTTAGAAAGAAATCAAAAAACTGTGACGCACTGAAAGATGATCATGAGAAAAAGAATACTATCTAAAAGGCACATGTTAAAAAGGTTTTTTATTTTCTTAAGAAGACAAGTGCCTCCGATTTTGATTGCATCAGTAACTACACAATCCTCGCCTGGAGATTTGTTATTCTTAGCTTTTATTAGGGCTAGTTTTATTTCGTCTATTGTGATTTCCGATAGCAGTTCTGATCCTTGGTTGACAATGCCCTTTTTCCTTGTCAATATTTTTGGTACTTGATCTTCTTTGCTATTTACTTTGTGTTGGCTTGTGTACAGCAATTTGTAAGTCTTCAACTATTTTAAGGGTTTCCTCTCTGTTGGTTGTAAGATGACCATTTATATCTTTAATCTTTATTATCTGCCTTGTCTCCGTTCTTAGTCTTCTTCTCAATACTTTCATACTTCTTTTGTTCTCAATGGTATGTTCGATTTGTTCTTGGTTGTATTTTCGAGTGTCTTGTCTAATAGATTTGGATATTTCTTTATTTAATTTTTGTAGTTCGTTAGCTTTAGTTTCCGTGTCGCTTCTCATTTCTCTTCTTTTCTGCATTAGTTGCCTGGTATTTTGGTTGATCTTCTCTTCTTTTTTAGTTCTAGGACATACTTTGTTTTGACTTTCCGGTAAGGCATTTGTTAATTTATTATTTAAGTCGTTTATATTACTTTCTGCTTCAGGACTGCTAAGTATGTCTGAAATACATTGCTAAAAACTATCTACGTCTGATGGTTTCATCCATGGTTTTGATTTGTTCTTCTTTTTAATCATCTTATACCTCTCCTTCTTTAAGCTTATTTCTATGTTACCTCATACCATTATATGGTCGCTACTGGTAACAGATCTGTTTAGAACCGTAATGTCTTTAACTGTGTCTTTTTTGTCAGTGATAATAAAATCTATTTCGTTTTGAGTTTTTCCATCAAGACTTTGCCATGTCCATCTTCTCTGTGGTTTCTTTTTGAAAAAACTGTTCATTTGGAATAGTTCGTGTTGCAGCATGAACCTTAACAGTGTTTCGCCACGTTCATTTCTACCATCCAATCCAAAATTTCCCAGTGGCGTTTCTGTAGGGTTGGATTTCATTCCTATTTTGGCGTTAAAATCACCACATATAAAAGTAAAATGTC
The DNA here is from genome assembly GCF_917563875.1 of Diabrotica virgifera virgifera. NCBI lineage: Eukaryota > Metazoa > Arthropoda > Insecta > Coleoptera > Chrysomelidae > Diabrotica > Diabrotica virgifera. The sequence goes on from NC_065446.1 coordinate 45,292,509, forward strand.
CTTGGTTGTCTTTAAGAGTAGCTTCGATATCATCATAGAATAGATCCACTTCTTCTTCATTGTGGCCTGTTGTTGGTGCATAAACCTGTATTATTTTCATATTATACCTTGTATTCAATTTGAGAGTAAGACAAATCACTCTTGTTGAAAATTTTTTTAGTGATACTATACTTGTTTGAAGACGCTAGTGTATAATGAAGCCGGTTCCTCCTAAGGGATTATTGAAACTTAAATATAGTTTTATCACTGATTGCGAACTTCAAAACAAAATGCGTATATTTTGTAGAAGATTTTTAAATAAACTACAATTTAATGAAAGACAGCTTATAGAAAGCATTTTGATTCAGAGATGATCAATCATCTCCTTACGTACGTTTCAGTCTCCCCAGGCGTCATCAGAGGGGCTATATGATCACCTCTGAATCCAGAAGAAACCAAGCTGTTTATTTAAGAAGACTTATAAAAATAATCGTCGATCTAGACGGTCCAGTTAGCTGAGGCGCAGTCGATCGACAAGTTTAGTGGATTTGCGATTTACGATCGCTGGTTCGAGCCTCAGCTAGGTCATGAAATTAATAAAAGGCCAACGCCGTAGTATAAAACTCAAGAGGGTCTACTTGGTCTGGATAAACTGGTGTCGGATCGGCATATGGAGGAGCGGTACGGCAAGGGATAAGGGCTTGCGGCTTGGTGATACTCCTCCATAGATCCCTACCGAAGGGCGTTGACGCCTAAGAACGGTGTATATATTGATGTGATCTTGATTATTGATATGAGATAATATTCTTATATGTCATTTAATTTAATCAATGCATTAATAATAATCTAATTAATTTACCAGATCACATATCAATATGTTTTCAATCTCAGGGCTTTTTATAAAATTAATTACTTACTTACGTGGCTTCTAAGTATTTCTCAATGGTTCCTAATCGGGATAGGAAAGAAAAGAGTAAAATAATACACACATGGGTTACAATTATAATCAAAATATTGTTTATTTTATTTAAATGGCAATCACTGCTTAATATTTGCTATATCTTATTATTCTTAAACATAACATTTACACATGAGAATCTTATTTCCTTTTGGTTTCCAATTGAAAGTTTTTATTAACATTTAACTATTATGATTTATTAGCAAAAATTCTATTTAAGTTTGATGAAGCTTTTCTGATATTATTGATTATGTTCTTCAATTTTAAATGTGGTATTTAATACGAAAAAACCCATACATTCATGTCCAAACAAATGAGACTGACCTTTTTCTGGTGAACTGAGAATGTCTTCACACAAGCCCTGTTTCCTGCTATCCTTGGCTGCGATCAAAACCTCGTCCTGGCTTTCAGTAATGTTCTCCTTTGAAAACTAGCTCGTATAGCTCTCGTACCTGCTTCTGTCGTAATGCTGTATTCTACCTTTTTCGAAACTGCAATCAGCTACCGGGACACTCTTGGCTCAAGGAGGTTCTTTTACTCTCAACCTGGCCTACCTCTCGTTCCACGATAGATACTCCACACTCACGGAACTACACCGGCTTTCTCACTCTCCGTACACTACCGTCTACTACTGGACTTCACTCCTCGACAGCTCAAAACATTCTGATCTCTATTTGTCATTCATTCCCCTACTTTCTAAATATCCCTTCCAGATTCACAAATCAACCTTCCACCACCAACTCTCATTCGCAGTATTCCTCAAAACCAATTTTTAATCTTTCTAAATATGCTTAATGGATTTCAAAGAAAATAGTTAATTCCCATTCTAAAATTACTTTCTACTATTTACAAAATTTAATGACCTATTCTCTATTTCCACTAAGTCTTATTTAGCATCGGCTAATGATCGAACCTTCCGCGAACAACGATAATGACCCATTATCGATTTCACTTGAGTTTTATTTAAGCGCATTGTCCCGAGTTCCGTAAGCTTTTTCTAATCACTTCTTAAAATTAAATATAACAATTTGTTGTATACAGGTTGTTCTAAATTTATATGCCCGTGGTTGAGAAAATTGAAAATATTTTATATTAAATTGAATTCTGTTTATAATTATCAAAATTTAATTTTCATATCAAATAGAAATATAACAAATCCCCGCCTTGTATTCGATAAAATTTATCTGCATTTTTAAATAAATTTTCTCGAGGCAAAACCAACTCCCTGTATATTTCCTTACTTTAATCTACGTCTTATACCCCTTCTTCTTGTATTACTCTAATTAGTCCCACCTGTAGAGTAATTGTTTCCTTATTTTCAGTGTCCTCATCCTGTGTTAGAGTGTCGGCTATTATGTTGTCTTTCCCTTTTTCCCATATCAATCTTCTGTCTTTTTCCTCAGATTTTTCACTTACTTTTACCGTGTATTCTGCATCCTCGTTTTCATATGCCTCCTCTTCAAATGCCACTGTTTCGATCATATCTTTTTCGCTTTCATTTGTTAGCTTTATTTCTTCTTCTCCTGAGCTCATCTCTTCTTTTGAGGAATCCCAGTTTTCTTTTGCTTTTGATACTCTCAATTTTTCTTCTTCTGGGCTCAACTCTTCTTTTGAGGAGCCACAGGTTTCATTTTATTTTGTCTTTTTCTGACTTTTTCTCCCTTTCTTCTTTGTCCTTGCTTCGTTGCCAAATTCATTTCCACTGTTTGTTCTTTACCTGATTCGTCCGTATTTTGTTTCTCCTGTTCCTTGTCCTGTTCTTCTTCTTTTTCTTCTGTTAGATTCATCGTATTATTTTTAAAATCTATCACTACATGTTTTTCTGCCAATTCGTCAACTCCTACTATCATGTCATGTGACATGTTTGGCATTATTACACATTGTAGTGCATACATCTTCTTACCCAGTCGTACCATTACTCGTATGCCTTCATTTATAGTTGCCAATGTCCGTTTGTTTGCGCCCACTAAATTTACCCTAGGTATTTTGTAAATTAAATTTGTTAAGTTAACTTCTTCTATTAGTTTTCTGTTGACCAATGTTATTTCAGATCCAGTGTCTATCATAATTTTAATTGGTTTCTCGTTGATAAATCCATCCACAAATTTTAAATTAACTCCATTTTTCTTTTCGTTGTTTCTTGCCAATTTAATAAACTCCTTGGGGTTACAAAAGATTCCTGTTTGATTTTTGGTTTTTAGTGAGCGCCGTCGTGAAAAGACGCCGGTTGCTCATCGTTGTTTATATTTTCGTCATAATGTCTCTCTCCGTCATATTCATCTGTCTGGGTATTATTTACTTCTCTTCTATTTTCTCTTGGTCTGTCGGATCTGTTTCGGTTTTCTCGATATCCCTGTTCATTTTGTCTTCCATTATTTCTGTTTTCTTGATTTGCGAGTGTGGTGTTTCTATTCTGGTATTCTCGATTTCTGTCCTCATTCCATTTCCTATTTCTTTGTTCATAATTTCCTCTTCCGTTGTCTCTATTTTCGTTTTCCCTTCTGGGATTAAAATCTCGTCTTGTATAGTCCCTCCTATTTTGATTTCTATCTCTGTAATCCTGTGTTTCTCGGGGCCTGTAATCTTCTCGCGACCTTCTTGATTTTCATTCTCTTAAACGTGATTCTCTTATTTGTAGGAATTGGCATAAACTATCTATGTCTTTGTAGTTTTGCAATGTGATATGGTCTTCCAGCGTTTCTTCGAAATGTCTTGCAATCAGTTCGACTAATTGTTCCGATGAGTAATTATATTGTAAATGTTTTGCGTTATAGTAAATTTGTAATGCATATGTCCTTTCTGATATACCCATCCTATCATTGTATTTCCCATTTTGCAATTCCTTGTTAATTTCCAATTGTTGGACTTTTCCCCAGAAATAATTCAAAAATTTTTGTTCAAATTGTTGCCAACTGTCAAATTCTTCTTCTTTGCAATCGAACCATAGGCTTGCTTCATATTTTAGATGATTTTTGATAGTTTCTTTTGCTGTTTCGAAATTTCCGATGTGTTGTATTTTCTTTTTCAGGCTATTTATGAACGGCACTGGGTGTAATCTTCTTACATCCCCGCCAAACCTTATCTTCACGTCATCTGTGCTATGTATAACCATTTCTCTTCTTTCTCCTACATTTTGTTGAATATTGATTTCCGCAATCTTTCTTTCCATTTCTTCTCTGATTGCTTGAATAGCGTTTTCAAAGTTGTTTTCCAAACTTTCCATTTCTTTTTTCTGGCAATTCGTTGTCTCCTTTATTTTGCTTTTGATTTCTTTAATCTCTGTCTCTTGTTGTCCCATATCGTTCTTGATCATTGTCAAACATCCTTTTACTTCCTTTTCATACTTTCCTGTGCGTTCCTCCATTTTCTTGTTGTTCTCTTCTATTGCTTGTTTCATTTTTTGTTGTGTTTCATCCATTTTTTGATCCACTTTATCCATTTTCTTTGATGTTTCTTCCATGGCTTGTTTCGTTTCACGTTGATTTTCATCCATTTTTTGTGACTGGAGTTGCATCAGTTGTAATAGTTTATCTATTCCTGATAATTCTTGCTGTTCTGATGCCATGATTGTCGTGTCTAAAATATCTTCTTGGTCTGAATGTTCTTTTTGTTTTTTGTTGTCTTTGCTTTGGCTTCTTGTCACAGACATTTGTTTTCAAGAAGTACTGTCCCCGCCAAATATGAAATTTTACTAGTATGTTACCAAGACGACTTTTTCTCACCCAAATATTATAAATTGTAAATAAATATATCAAATGTAAATATCGTAAAAATAAAATATTAAATCAGTTATGTAAAATTTGTACTTAAAGAGATCTAAAATTTTATGTTATCAAATGTAAGTATCTCACTTTTTACCACAGGCATATAAATTTTCAAATACCGGCTTTACTCTTTCTATCCTTCAAATTTGCCACTAGAAATACTTTACAATGCTTTCCACGTTGGACGACAGTTGATGTGATCTTGATTATTGATATGAGATAATATTCTTATATGTCATTTAATTTAATCAATGCATTAATAATAATCTAATTAATTTACCAGATCACATATCAATATGTTTTCAATCTCAGGGCTTTTTATAAAATTAATTACTTACTTACGTGGCTTCTAAGTATTTCTCAATGGTTCCTAATCGGGATAGGAAAGAAAAGAGTAAAATAATACACACATATGGGTTACAATTATAATCAAAATATTGTTTATTTTATTTAAATGGCAATCACTGCTTAATATTTGCTATATCTTATTATTCTTAAACATAACATTTACACATGAGAATCTTATTTCCTTTTGGTTTCCAATTGAAAGTTTTTATTAACATTTAACTATTATGATTTATTAGCAACAATTCTATTTAAGTTTGATGAAGCTTTTCTGATATTATTGATTATGTTCTTCAATTTTAAATGTGGTATTTAATACGAAAAAACCCATACATTCATGTCCAAACAAATGAGACTGACCTTTTTCTGGTGAACTGAGAATGTCTTCACACAAGCCCTGTTTCCTGCTATCCTTGGCTGCGATCAAAACCTCGTCCTGGCTTTCAGTAATGTTCTCCTTTGAAAACTAGCTCGTATAGCTCTCGTACCTGCTTCTGTCGTGATGCTGTATTCTACCTTTTTCGAAACTGCAATCAGCTACCGGGACACTCTTGGCTCAAGAAGGTTCTTTTACTCTCAACCTGGCCTACCTCTCGTTCCACGATAGATACTCCACACTCACGGAACTACACCGGCTTTCTCACTCTCCGTACACTACCGTCTACTACTGGACTTCACTCCTCGACAGCTCAAAACATTCTGATCTCTATTTGTCATTCATTCCCCTACTTTCTAAATATCCCTTCCAGATTCACAAATCAACCTTCCACCACCAACTCTCATTCGCAGTATTCCTCAAAACCAATTTTTAATCTTTCTAAATATGCTTAATGGATTTCAAAGAAAATAGTTAATTCCCATTCTAAAATTACTTTCTACTATTTACAAAATTTAATGACCTATTCTCTATTTCCACTAAGTCTTATTTAGCATCGGCTAATGATCGAACCTTCCGCGAACAACGATAATGACCTATTATCGATTTCACTTGAGTGTTATTTAAGCGCATTGTCCCGAGTTCCGTAAGCTTTTTCTATTCACTTCTTAAAATTAAATATAACAATTTGTTGTATACAGGTTGTTCTAAATTTATATGCCCGTGGTTGAGAAAATTGAAAATATTTTATATTAAATTGAATTCTGTTTATAATTATCAAAATTTAATTTTCATATCAAATAGAAATATAACAATATATATATATATACGCCAGTCAATGGGAGCCAGAATAGGATATTACCTCCGAATTCTATCCTACTGCATGGATTTTAATGAAATTTTGGCCCTAGCCTCTACTTATCTCCTAATTCAAAGTCTACCCTATGCCGATGTGTGCTTTTATCTTGGGGGGTGGTTCCCACCCCTTCTCAGGGGTGGAAAATTTTTTGGTTAAAATTATCACGGAATTCGCTGGAGAACCTAATTCTAAGTGAAAACTGTTCTATAATTTTTTTTTGAAAACTCAATACTTTTTGAGTTATTCGTGGTTGAAAATTGGCCATTTTCATTGAAACATAATACCTTTTCGAACGGTTTTTTGCGAACACCTTAAAAACTATGCATCTAACTAAAAAAACGATATTCATCATTTTTGTAAGTTATAAAAAAACAAAGAGACACTTGCCTCCATAACTCTTCTCGTTATAATAAAAAAGAGATATGGTAGGTGAAAATAGTTTGTTTTTTTGGTACATTTGCAAATTGGTGTATTCAACTTGAAATAACAGAGAAACGGCCGATTTTAGGTGTATAATGCTACCAATACCTTTTGTAGTGCTTGAAAAGACTTTCAAAATGACCTATATTAAAGGTCTATTACATTAAATCTAAGCGAGATACGCTGCAAACAAAATTGATAACTAATGTGTTTTAAGAAAAAATGAGAAGTCATTTTAACCACCATCCACCAATATGTAATTGCATCGTTTTCCTTCTACAATACCTTTTACTATAGTGTTATTTCTATATTAAGAAAGTTGAACGGGTTTAAAATGAATGGTTTTTGAAGAAAAAAAAGATCAAATTATGGAGAGCATTTTTAAATGTTCTTAAAAATCTTCCTTTTTCTCCATGTACCTTGAAAATGATAAGAGATGCAGCAATGAAAAATAAAAAGGAAATGTTTATCTAAAAACGCCGTACATTTTTGTGTGGTATCTTTTTTTCGTATCTCTTATCATTTTCGAGTTACATGGAGAAAAAGAAATATTTTTAAGACAATTTAAAAAGGCGCTCTTTAATTTAATCTTATTTTTTTCAAAAACCATTCATTTTAAACCAGTCCAACTTTTTGAACATATAAATAATACTATAATAAAAAGTACTGTAGAAGGAAAACGATGCATTTAACTTCTGATGGATGAGGGGTTAAATATACTTCTCATTTCTTCTTAAAATACATTAGTCATCAAGTTTTTTGCAGAATATCTTGCTTAGTTTGAATGTAATCGAAATTTAGTATTGCTCATTTTAAAGGTCTTTTAAAAGAGGACGAAAAGAACTATACAATATGCAGTCACATTTCGTATACTCGAAAAATTCCAGCTAAAGTTAAATCTTGTTGGTTCTGAAAATCTGAATATTGTTGGTTCTGAATAAATTCTAGTTGATTCTGAATCTTGAACCAGAATCCGTAAATCTGAAACCAGAACGTTTCGGATTTACTGATCTAGGAGTTCCCATTTCTTTAACTATAATTTAATTTTAGCTCTTTCAAAGGCAGCGAGGACGAGAGTGACGAAAAATTAAATATATTCTCTTTGGCTTCTGGTCACTTATATGAAAGGTTCCTGAGAATTATGATGTTGTCAGTGTTAAAACACACAAAGAGACCTGTTAAATTTTGGTTTTTAAAGAATTATCTCTCTCCACAAGTTAAGGTAAGATAAATCCCTTTTAAATAGGAATTAGTGACGTGAGCATGAGGCTATACATAAATGTGTTGTAGAAACTGAACAATCTTATTTGATATTTGATTTTTATTTTACCTATGTAGCCAAATGACTCACCGACCAAATTCACCACCCACCTTGTATTTCTTTCAATTTGCAAAAATTATCAATCTTAGACCACATTTTATGAAAGATACGGTGCAAACCACCTTTGACGAAAACAAAACAGTAGAATTTTTGAAAAAAATGTTTTTAACCAAGGGATGCTTAGAAAAATCCAATGTTGAAAAATCTTCGAAGAAAATTCAAACAAGCATAATTTTGAAAGTCATAGTCTAATTATTATTGAAAATGAAAATTCGTTACCTAAATATCGGTCTTTACCAAAATGTTAACAAGCTGAATGTAGCGGATTTAACTAATAAATACTGGAAGCTAAAGATCTCGCCTCCACTTTGCGAGGCTTTTCGAGATCTGTCAAATTTTGACTGTGAGTATAACGTGATTGATGGCTTTGGACTTGAAGATTTTCATTCTTTTTTACATACAGTTAAATTAGTACAACCAAGTTACCATGAAAACAGTGATATTAGCTCTAACATCTTATGAACAGTCTTAGAGAATTGGCCACTCTGTAAATATATATACAGATGCATCTAATGCCTCTTCTACACATTGGCAGACGCGTCCGCAGATGTATCACAACACGCTGACCACACATCTGAAGGGTCGTTCAGTCTTGGCATTGAAATCCTTTGATCTGTGCTGGAGAAACCGACAAGTATCGGATGTGCTGCTGATGCGTCTGCCGACGTGAAATACATACATCCGCAGACGCATCTGCCGATGTGTAGTGGAGGCATTAGACGTTAGTTGGCACTGGATGTGCCTTTTACATACCTGCTACTAAAACAGAAAAAATGTTTAAGTTAGGCCATGATTTTTCTATCTTCAGTGCTGAAACCATAGCAATTTATGAGGCTCTGCGATATTTTAAAGAATCAGAAGGTATATCTGCAACAATTATTTCCGATTCACTCTCTGTTCTTCTTGCTATTCAAACTATAGATTTTCCCAATAACAATTCAAATATTTATATCCTACTAATTAAGAAAATCCTTTTTGAAATTCATAAAAATAAAAGAAGAGTGAACTTTTTATGGGTTAAGGCTCATATAGGACTAAGGCATAATGAATATGTTGATAGTTTTTCTAAAAAAGCTATTGAGTATGGTACTTCAAATAATCGTAAGTTTTGCATATCTGATTTAGTTAACACTATTAAGCATTGAGTTAAAAATCAGTGTAGTCAATCATGGCGAGATCTTTGTAAACAATCCAAATCTCAGTATTCACTGATTCAACCTTCTGTTCCAAATATATATTGGTTTAAAAATTATGTAGTATGTACCTCGAAGATATATAGCAACATTAATCAGAATAAAGTTTGGACATGCATGTTTCCCTCTACATCTAGCAAGAAATAAAGTTTTTGATTCAAATCTTTGTACTGAATGTCAGAAGGTGGGTGATTTGAATCACACTTTCTTTGAGTGCACAAAATACATTCCATACACCTATAATTTAATCGAAGATTTAATAAAATGTAATGTTTTTCCACCTTTCAATATATCCTATCTATTGTCTCTGAACAGCAAAAATATATGATTGTTTAATGAAATTTATTAGTGGAGTCACTGAAGGTGACACTGAAGCTATCACCTCCGATTTCGTTCAACCTCCATCGATTTGCATGAAAATTGGTGAGTGGTTAGAGGATATCTCAAGAAACAAAGGTGACATTGTGCCAACTTGCGCTTTTACCCTGGGGGTGGATGCCACCCCTTCTCGGGGTGAAAATTATTTTATTAAAAAGAACCCAATAATTAGATAGGGGGACAAATTCTAAGCGAAATTTGTTATATAAAGCTATTAAAATAAATCAAAACTTTTTGAGTTATTAAAGATCAAAATTTTTAATTTTTCGTAAGAAAAATGCATGTTTTTAACCAATTTTTTATAGATAATTCGAAAACTATAAGTTTTTACAAAAAAATTATTATTGCCAAAATTGAAGCTAATAAAAAATTAACTAAACTCCCTACTAAAAAAACCTTTTAATATTAACTAAAAGTGAGTTATAGGTAATTGAACGCATATTTTTTTCGGCGAGTACCCAAATCTAACTATTCAAGCTTAAATTACGGGAAAATGATGCATTTTATAACATAAACTTATTAAACATTTGTGAAAGTATTTAGAAATATCTATCAAATGAGATACCGAACAAGTTAATAGCATTAAAATTTATGATACAAATTTTTTTAAAATTTTATCTTTTAAAAATTTTTCCAAAAAATGTTATCCTTTTTTTTTAATAACTCCGTTCATTTTTAAGATATCAAGTTCACCTAAAAATAGTTTGAAGGGTAATTCCAAAGGCTATTAAATCGCGTTAAATTAAATGTTTCAAACCCCTTACTTTTTTAAAAATCAAAGATTAAATGGCCACGGTTACATGGTTCTCGCAGCAAAATTTAAGCTTTAAACGTTTCTATCTCGGTTATTTTTCACCCAACAGAAATGGTAAAAATGGTATAATATTTTTTAATATAGAAAAAAAAGAATGTGTGTGTATAGTCTAAGAGCTAGTGAACCTTTTGACTAACGGTCGTCCTGTAAGGCTAAAAATTTGTAGAGTGATAATTCATAGCACACCAAAGCTAAAAACCATGACCTGGCAGGCCTCAGCGGTGCACGTGTATCTACCAGGTGAATCGAAAAGTGCAAATTTACGGGGTAAAATAAACTTTCTCCTGTAAGGTTTAAATTTAAGTATGTGTTTGAGTAAGTCATTTAGAAGAAATGTGTACAATGACAGGCGATTCTGAAGAGCATAAGACCTTGCCAGGCGAGGGGAAAGATTAGGGGTTTTTATTAAAATTATTCTTTTTGCATCGAACAAATTTTTTTTAGGCTTTTTGAATCATTCCAAACAGAAAAGGTCCTTAGTTATTTTTCTCTTAAGTTAATAGTTTTTGTTATATAAGCGATTGAAAATTTTGAAAATTGCGAAATCGGCCATTTTTAACCCAAATCGGACATTTATCTAAAAATTTCAATATTGGCAAGGTACGCAGATATTCCTTAAACATTGATTGATGAAATCCCGAAGAGTTTTTTGCAATAAAATAACGAAAACCGCTTTGTTTTTTTAATTGCTAATCAAGCGGGCGCTACACTGTAGTATAATTGAGGACGTTTGAGCTTGCATAAATTCATTATCTCGAGAATGGGCAAATTTGAAGAGAAATCCTCAGACAGGTCGATTTTTATTTTTGAATTAGGACTTTTTGGTATATATATAATACTAGTGACGTCATCCATCTGGGCGTGATGACGTAATCGATTATTTTTTTAAATAAGAGTAGGTGTTGTGTGATAGCTCATTTGAAAGGTTATTTAATTCTCTATTCAGTAATATAAACATTAACATAATTATTTATACAGGGTGTACAAAAAAAATTTTTTCTTCTATTTGTCAAATTTAATCAAAGTTAATTTAATAAAAAAAAATTTTTTGTACACCCTGTATAAATAATTATGTTATTGTTTATATTAGTGAATAGAGAATTAAATAACCTTTCAAATGAGCTATCACACAACCCCTACTCTCATTTAAAAAAATCATCGATTACGTCATCACGCTCAGATGGATGACGTCACTAGTATTATATATATGCCAAAAAGTCCTAATTTAAAAATAAAAATCGACCTGTCTGAAGATTGCTCTTGAAATTTGCCAATTCTCGAGATAATGAATTTATGCCAACTCAAACGTCCTCACTTATACTACAGTGAAGCGTCCGCTTGATTAGCAATTAAAAACAAAGGGGTTTCCGATATTGTATTGCAAAAAACTCTTTGGGATTTCATCAATCAATGTTTAAAGAATATCTACCTACCTTGGCAACTTTGAGATTTTTAGATAAATATCCGATTTGGGGTTAAAAATGGTCGATTTCGCAATTTTCAAAATTTTCAATCGCTTATATAACAAAAACTATTAACTTAAGAGAAAAATCACCAAAGACCTTTTCTGTTTGGAATGATTCAAAAAACTTAAAAAAAATTTGTTCGATGCAAAAAAAATAAATTTAGGAAAAACCCCTAATCTTTCCCCTCGCCTGGCAAGGTCTTATGCTCTTCAGAATCGCCTGTCATTTTACACATTTCTTTTAAATGACTTACTCAAACACATACTTAAATTTAAACCTTACAGGAGAAAGTTTATTTTACCCCCTAAATTTGCACTTTTCGATTCACCTGGTAGATACACGTGCACCGCTGAGGCCTGCCAGGTCATGGTTTTTAGCTTTGGTGTGCTATGAATTATCACTCTACAAATTTCTAGCCTTACAGGACGACCGTTAGTCAAAAGGTTCACTAGCTCTTAGACTAGTACTTTGTACGCACGTAAGAAGATATTCTTCTATTATATAGGTAATTTAAACGAAGTAAATATACTTAACAGGTTATTTGTATTTTATTTAAAAATTAAACTAACTTTCTTATCTATCACTTTCAAACATTTTTTATTAAAACAACCAAAAATAAAAAAAGAATATGAATCGCCCAGGATTCGAACCCGCGTCCTTCCAATCTCGGAGCTAACGCCCTACCAACTACTTCAGCGAGATCCTTGTAATTGACATGTAAGTTTCGGATATAATTACACAACACGGCGACAAATAGTGTAAAAATGTTATGCCTACATAATATTTTATTATTTTACTACAGAGAAACACAAATCCAAAAACACAAGAATTATAATAAATAATACATTTACTAAAAACACTAATATATTCTTTTAATGACTTATTTGCACGGTTACAGATACATACATACCTATCTTGAAAGATTAGCAACAAACTACATAGGTACTGTCTGTGTGCGCAGGCGCGCAGATTTATGTATAATTTTACCCTCAATCGAAACGCGCCTAAAGAAGAATATCTTCAAAAACTATAATTTGGTTTTTTACTATTTGTTACGTATATTGAGTATTTTTATAGTTATTATCAAAAGAAAATGAAAATGACGATAATTTTAAAAATTCTGATTTTTTAAATTATATCTTTTTTTCAAAAATATGTATTCTAAACCGGTGAAAATTGTTAAAATCATTACTTATGCTAATACAAAGAACTTTTTGTAAGGATTACTATAAAGTTTATTTTTTGTGGAAATGGCGTATGTTTAATTTTTCACTTTTTCCTAAAAAATTCGAAAGGGTTCTCTTAGTTTCATCATTACTTGCTTATTTTTGATGCTATTAACTTCTTCTGGAGATGATTTGTTAGGTATTCTGAAGTACTTTGATAGGTGTTTAACAGGTATATTTTATAAAATGCATCGTTTTCCCGTTATTTAAGCTTGAATACTTATATTTGAGTACTCATCGAAAAAAATAAACATTCAATTACCTATAACTAACTTTGAATTAACATTAGTTTAGTACTTTGAGAGAATAGTGTATTCAATTTTTTATTGTCTTCAATTTTGGTAAGTATAACTTTTTTGTAAAAGCTAATAGTTTTTGAGTTATACGTGAAAAACAGCTTTAAAACATGCATTTTTTTACGAAAAAATAAAATCTTTGATCTTTAATAACTCAAAAAGTATTGATTTATGTTAATAACTTAATATCACAAATTTTGCTTATAATTTGTCAGTATATCGATTTGTGGGGTTATTTTTAATGAAATAATTTTCACCCCGGAGAAGGGGTGGTATCCACCCTCAGGGTAAAAGCGCAAGTTGGCATCATGTCACCGTTGTTCCTTGAGGTATCCTCTAACTGCTCACCAATTTTCATGAAAATCGATGGAGGTTCAACGAAATCGGAGGTGAAAACGTTCAGTGACTGCACTATATCTGTGAAACTAAAATTAACCTCTAAATTTATTAATCCTGATAATTTGATATATTATGTACATGAAAAAATGTGGTGAGCAACTTGGATAGTCCATAGCGGCCAGCTGCAGCTTTTGAACTGAGTAGAGAGCTGTGGAAGAGTTTGCTATGGAACTCTAAGGACCTCAGTGCCTTCTTTATGTATGAATAGAAAACAAAAAAGTTGTGACTGGCTAATTGACACCCAAGTCTATGCCATAAAACAAAAAAGCAAAAAAAATAGTCTAATTAAGGAAAATATGAGTAATGGTAATAATGGGTGTTGCCGCCTCTTGCCCTTAGGACATCTTGGAGCAATTTCGGCAATCCATTCATGATATACTGGATATCCGATCGAGAGATATAATGTAGGGGCTAAAATCATCCCCTTACGTAATGCTATCATACGATTTCGGGAGACAGGTTCATATTGGGACCGTGCAAGTTCGGCAAAGCGACCTCTATTTTTACGCTCTGTACTTTTATTCGCACTTTTAATTATATTGGCCAATTATATTAGTCCTGGTTGCTGGATAATTGTCAAGACCATAGTCCAAAAAAATAATAAGAAGAAAAAATAAGATGCAGGTTATGTTTAGCAAACATAAACAATTGTATGTAGTAAATAAAATCAGTTATTAAAATGCAGTACTGCAAGCAAAATACAATTAATTAAATTTATCTTTATATAATAATTGCATATCATATCAATATTGTGGAGCAATATATAATTTTTCTGCGTCAATGACAGAAGGTATGAAATATACGTCAATTTGACAATTTCAATTGACAATATGAATTATTTAAGATAGTTGCAATATTTCTCCGCGACTCGCGCACGGTCGTTTCTCGTTTCCCTTTCCAAATACTTGCACACCGCGAATACCTGCAAGCCGGATCAAGCCTGACATAGATGCACTACTATAGGGAACTTTCGCAATTTTTTTTATTACACATAATAATGTTCAGTTTTGTTTAAAAATGAGATTTCCAAAATTTCACGCTTCAAAAACTTATAATAACTTAGAAGTACAAATTTAAAATCTTCTGTAATTTAAAATAGTTCGAAGGACCCGTGACGTCACATAGTTCTACTATATGGTTATGTTTATGGTTATATTGAGGTATATTCTTCTTCTTCTTTAGTTTATTGGCCTCCACCTACTTGGGTATTTGGCCAGCTCATCGTCACGGAATAAGGGAAAAATATTTATATTCTAATGACATTTATCGCATGCTATTGTAATAATACATATATACCAGTATGTTGAGATTGGAGTTTGATACAGTTTTTGAAGGAAGGGAAAGAAGGTTTACTATGGAAAATAAAAGAAAACACTGTAAGTGTTGTTTAGTGCCATTTTGTAAAAGTACAAGTTTTCTATGTATTTAAAATAGTTCAAACGATCAAAAACATTTGTGACGTCACATAACTGTATTTTCTACTGACGTTTATAATGTCTAATTTAAAATTATATAGAATTTTGTTTGCTTTGTTGGTGCAGAATGTAAACATATGACGTCACGACGCGTTTTGGCTAGTTGCTTTAATTTGAATTTAGAATCGTCTTTAGGGACCAAACGGAACACAGAAACAACTTTTTTAACTTTGATACATGTTTTAAATTATTCTCTGTTGTGATTTATAACATTTTTTTTTAATTTAAAATTGTATGCAAGTTCCCTATTCGCGATGACCGCTTCATTGTCAGCATCATGTTGAGAAATCGCTTTTGCACTGCTCTTGAAGCCCGTACGCGTCTTTTTGAGGTGAGAAATGTTGGTGTGAGTGAACGTACCATTGGAAGAAGACTGACTAAAAGAAATTTTACTGCTTTCCGTCCAGCTCGCGCCTCAAGCTGGACGGAGTGCTCAAAAATACGTGGAAGAAGTTCTCCAAGACCATGTCCCACCATGTCATGCCTTTCGCACCGTTCATTGGTGAAAACTTTGGATTAATGCATGATAATTCCGTTGCCATATCGCAAGATTCACCCGTGAGTACCTTAATAATCCCGATCTTAACCCAATTGAACACATTTGGGACAACCTCAAAAAACGGGTAATACTTCTTCTACAGTGGAACCACATCATTGTCTAATATTACACAACCATGAAAGTTTCTTTCGACCAATCCATCTCTTTCCCTCCACTTGTCCTTGTATTATGTATAAGGGAAAGAAGGTGGTATTTAGGTCCTCTAATTATATGGCCGAAGTATTCTGTTTTTCTCCTCTTTATGATGTTTATGAGCACACGTTGTGAATTCATCCTTTGGAGAACCTCTTCATTGGAAGTGGAACATGTGGTTCAAGATTCATAATTTCTGCAAATTAAAAGAAATACTTGGTGGCCTGTTAATTTTGCCGGTGAGTGTAGTATGTACTATTTTACCTAACCAACATGTTATTATCTCACACTTTAATCTGCTAAATACCTCTATGTTTAGTTGTCATATTCGGAGACTTGGTTTGACATTCTTTTCTTATACTTTCACTGAGAAAACAGACTACATATATGCCTAACTTTGGCACAGAACCATAAAAACTGGAGTTCACTCCATAACTGATAACGTAGCTCTCTTCCAGATCTGGCTTGACTGCCTCCTTCTCTCGTCTTAATTCAAGACAAGACTCCAGTCTCAAACACAGAAACTGTCCTCCCATTTGACGATCATCGGATCTTTATCCAATCGAAAGAAATCAAATATTTCTTCTACCAATAAAATAACCAGGGTATTTTCCAAAGTCACACCCTACCAGAAATCATAAGTCTCCTTGGACCAATCAAAAAATATAGCAACATCAGCTATGGCTTTCGTGATTCTCACAAGACTGCAGTCGTAAACATAATTGCAGTTGTGACAATTTGATCTTATTGAGAACTAATATCAATAAAATTCAGTCTCATCGTCGCCTAAAAACATTAAATCTTTTTGATAATTTGCCACGACAAGCACACTCTTCACTCAGTCAAAATATAGAACAACACATCTCGTGGGAAACTAAAAAAGCCTTGCGCAATACACATACGTCTATTTTATTCATGACTACAGGGTCGGAACTGATATATTTGTACTGACAATAAAAACATAGTTATTGCGTTTTCTTTGGGACCGTTACACATTCGAATGTGCTTTTTAAGCTGTATGCGTATCTAACAGCTCTACAGAATTCTTGAACGTAACATTTGCAAAACGTCTAATCTGTAATTTGCGATAATATGAAGACTACTGTAGATGAAAACGCAGAATATACAATACATCTGACCGAACTAATTACAAATAATATTTGTAGGATTTCCTTCCATACATGGCGAAAGAATATGGCTTCGAATATGAATTAGTACAATACAAATGGCCTAGATGGTTACATCAACAAACTGAAAAACAGAGAATTATTTGGGGTTACAAAATATTGTTCCTGGATGTATTGTTCCCTCTAGACGTAAAGAAAATTATTTTTGTCGATGCAGATCAGGTAAATATACTTTGGTTTAAACTTTTTTTTATTGTTGACTTAACCCTAGAACCACAAGGTGAAATTAGTGGAACGATTTTCGCAAGGTGGCGTCACCGGCGATACGAAAATATTTTTATTTATTACAAATTATTTAAGATTTTTAACACAAAATTTACTAAATGATTTGATTTCTAATCATCTATTGTTACATAACAATAAGCAAAACTAATATAAAGAGTGAGTCAAAATAGAAAAGCACTTATATTTGACATATACTTTTTAGGATGGCAAAAGTAATTAAGGTGATGGGCGCAAAATTTTTCACTAATGCTATTCAAATGCAGTCATTTTTTTCGAAACCTGAGAAAACTAATAAGTATTTTTGAAAAATTTAAACGCAGAATGAAAGATTACATTATTACCGAGGACCGAAAGTGCCTGATAACTTATATAATGTGTATTTTAATAAGTTACAGGGCTGAAAAAGTAGAGAAAATTTAGTGTGATTTTTAATTTCAAATATCTCATTCAAAAGAAACTTTTTGTTTATTCTAAGGGACTTTCTGCACTCGGTAATAATGTAATCTTTTATTATGCGTTTAAATTTTTAAAAAATATCTATTAGTTTTTCCAGGATTCGAAAAAAATGGAGACCATGTCCGTGGTGGTATTTTCCAAATTGAACATTCGCTATCTTTGTCATACAACGCACTCAGTCGAACATATTGTGTTGACAAGACAGTGACAATTTTAAATATTTGACACGGCTTCAGGAATATTTTGAGTTGTTTATTAGATAATATTGATAGTATACTTGATAAATAATTGATTTAAGACGAGAAATTAATAAAAAGTTATTTATTGTTTATTACTTATGGAAGATCCAAGCAGAGAATACACAAAGATATATTCTGTGATTCAAGTATTTTGTTGTTAAAGATGTTCAAAATTTGTGTAAGCGTTGCATAATAACAATATATTATCAGTAGTAATTGCACAAGAGCTCTAAAATTCTATATTAATTTTAGAGATCGAGTGCAATTTGTTGCGATTATTTCATGAATAAAACTGTTCAAAACTAAAATTTATTGTAATTAATTTAGGTAAGTACAAATTAGTACAATTAAACAAACAGTTGTTATAAATATTAATTTGACGGTTGAAAGTCATCACTTTAATAATTTTTAAAACATTAATTGTCATTAATGTCACTGAATGTATTTTTTGGTAGCAACGAAGGGCATCTGACGTAATATACTTGACGACGGAAAATTATCAAAAATTATCGATTTCATTTAGATTTTTGTAGCTTTCTATTAGTCAGAATCTCCTATTAATGAAATAATCAAAAAAATCACTTGATCAATTTTCCTCTTTTCCCGATTAAGTATTAGTTTTTATTGTATAGTATAAATTATTGTAATCACTGAATACATAGTTAGTGAAAAACTAATCCTATAATTTAAGCGATTACACAAGTAACGGTTATCCAAGAACATTCAAAAACTGAACGAAAATCTCTATAATGCTAATGACAATGGCACTGGCAACTACGAATGTTTATGTCTGCAGTTTCTATACCAGTGATTATTTCATTCATAGGAGATTCTGACCAATAGAAAGCTACAGAAATAAAAATTAAAGTGATCATTTTTGATAATATCCCGTCGTCAAGCATTACGTCAGATGCCCTTCGTAACTATGCAAAAAATGAACATTCAGTGAGATTAATGACAATTAATGTTTTACAACTTGTCACAGAGAACACCAAGAAACACGTTTAGCAAATATTCAGGTGAAGATATCAATAATATATTAGTTACAATTATTTAAAAAGACAGTTTTATTCATGAAATAATCTCAGAAAATTACCCTCGATCTCTAAAATTATTATCGACTTGTTGCCCTCGTGCCACTTTAACATAATTTCACTCCCCTTTGGGTCGTGAAATTAAAACTGTCAAAGTGTCACTCGGGAAACAAATCGATAAGTTTAGAGCTCTCGTGCAATTACTACTGATTATTTCATTCATAGGAGATTCTGACCAATAGAAAGCCACAAAAATAAAAATTATAGTGATAATTTTTGATAATATCCCGTCGTCAAGTATACTACGTCAGAAGCCCTTCGTTGCTACGAAAAAATACATTCAGTGACATTATTGACAATTACGGTTTTAGAAGTTATAAAAGTGATGACTTTCAACCGTCAAATATTTATAACAACTGTGTGTTTAACTGTAGTAATTTGTACTTACATAAATTACAATAAAATTTTGGTTTTAAGCAGTTTTATTCATGAAATAATCACAGCAAATTGCACTCGATCTCTAAAATTATTATCGAATTTTTGCCTCGTGCCACTTTGACATAATTTCACTCCCCTTAACTGTCAAAGTGTCACTCGGGAAAAATTCGATAATTTTAGAGCTCTTGTGCAATTACTACTGATTATTTCATTCATAGGAGATTCTGACCAATAGAAAGCTACAGAAATCTAAATTAAACTGATAATTTTTGATAATTTCCCGTCGTCAAGTATAGTACGTCAGATGCCCTTCGTCGCTACGAAAAAATACATTCAGTGACATTAATGACAATTAATGTTTTAAAAATTATAAAAGTGATGACTTTCAACCGTAAAATATTTATGACTGTGTGTTTAATTGTACTAATTTGTACTTACATAAATAAATTACAATAAAATTTTGATTTTGCACAGTTTTATTCATGAAATAATCGCAACAAATTGCACTCGATCTCTAAAATTAATATAGAATTTTTGCCCTCGTGACACTTTGGACATAATTTCACTTGCCTTCGGCTCATGAAATTAAAACTGTCAAAGTGTCACTCGGGAAAAATTCAATAATTTTAGAGCTCTTGTGCAATTACTACTGATAATTTTACTACACGTAATTTGCCGTGCAAAGAAAGAAAAAGTAGGGATAGCTCCGTAAAATATTTGCGCCTACACTCTTAAAAACCAAGTTAAGAGTTGAATAGTTTATCTTTATATTATTTAACCTTCGTCGGGCGGCATAGGTACAATTATTGTAGCTTTTGAGTTTTCAAATTGTGATAACTTTTTTTTTCAAATAGGTAGAGACTTGAACTTTTGTGATATCTCTACATTTATCCAGTAGATTATGTCAGCCAAATATAACAAAAAAATCTTTCTTCAGTTCTCAGAAGGAGGCTTAAATAGTTCCCATAAACAACTGCATAGGTACATTTGTACCTTGTACATTTTTTTAAATAAGTAATTTTAAAAAACAATACATTTTGTATTTAAATGATAGCTTATTTGAATCAAAATACAAAAATGAATGTTATTGTGGATTTTCGCATCACATACCATTTAGACAAATAATGTTCGTCATACACAAGTAGAAAACACATTACACAAGTATTTCTCGTTTTACGCTGTTTTTCCGTCCGTTTCGACAAACATGACAACTTCCGGTTACTGGAGTGGATTCACGAATGCTGTGAGATACTTGAGGAGAAGTATCTACAGCAAATACATACTCTGTTTCGACCAAGGACCATTTTTTTCTACAAAACTACGAAGAAAATGACTCTTCATCATCATCCGGTTTTTACTTTGAGATTGAAATGAAGGCAACCAAATATTTTTAGAATGATCCTTCAAAAATTTCCTGCGTTAGTCTTTTGTTTTTTTGTAATAGATTATGCTGTCGATGTATAATGTAGCATGCTAAGCCAGTGACGTCAATCATATTATAAAAAAAGGTTAAGGTCCAACGCAATGTTCGACATAAAATGCTGGTTGAGTATACGGTTCAAATGCTGGTTCACTCAGCATTTTATCCATGTTATCAATCCCGCTTTGGTGTTATTGTAATAATGAATTATTTCCGGCTTCGCTACTTCACTGTCTTCTACTTTTCCTGTCATATGCACGGACGAGAGTAACACTACTGCTTTGTTCTTCTTTGGCACATACAAGAGCATACAGTAGCATCATGATTGTATGCGAAAGTGGAAAAACCAGCTCTTTCCTTGTTTGCTTGCATATTGGTTGGTAGAAATCTCTTTTTTTTTAACTGTGCCTACTAGCCCTACTAACGTCATGTGCCGTGAATTCAACAATTTAGCGAATTCAAAACTGGTAAAAAAGTTATTTGTGGTAACATTCTGCCCATAATCTTTATAAGACGTGACAAGATCCAAAACTGTGTGTTCACCAACGTTAACTTGTCGGGAACCATTTGCTGTTTTTCCAATATAAAGATGATCTTGTACGAGATAAGCATTTGATGCATCACAAGCCAAAAATACTTTGATCCCGTATTTAGCGAGTTTGGAAGGTATAAGGTGTAAAATTTGTACGGCCTCTAAATGGAAACAATTGTTAGTCGGTGGTTATGCATTAGGATGGTTTGGAGCCTTGTTGCCAATTTTTATTCAGCATTCATATACCTATTATCTCGTATGAGTGCAGCTATATCGTTTTTTTTTGCGTTCTTCGCGGGTATTTTCGTTGTCAAATCATATAAATCTTAGCATCGTCTTGAAAGGATTACAAGACATAGCTGCGTGTATTAGTGACAGATACTCCATAATCCACACCTCACACAAGTTTTCTTTGTTATTTCTATGTACACCTCGTTTGTCACCATTTCGGTAAACTAGATGTATAATCAGTAATCACTATTATTTATGATAATTTTTAGGTATACACGTATTGACAAACACCAAACAACTAAATGGGGATGAGATAAATGTTTCCAATTGAAATACAATACAATGCTACTCTTCCTAGAATTTGTTTACGACCACTATTTTCAAGATTAGTGTTGTAGTAATTTCAATAATTTACGATAGATAAGAGCGGTCACGTCATAGCGGCTTCTAATCTTTGTTTAGAAATCCGTACAAGAACAAATTACCGAATATTATTATTTATTTATTGCAATATTCAACAATTTTTACCAGTTATGCTAGTAATAAATAATATTATCTTAAAATTAACATATATTTCCCTGTACATTAACGAATTTTTAAGAAAATATACAACAAGTACCATTATTGTACCTATGCCGTCTGTTAACGGTGTAAAATTATGCCGCTCGACAATGGTTAAAATCTTTATGAATACTAAATTGATGTTCTGCACACATATTTTTTGCACAGTAAACACAAATATGGCGGTCTTTTCTATCCCCAGGTGGGGTCAAAAATCAGAAATATGCTGCAAATAGGACTAAATTTGAACTTTTTATTAAAAACACACATCACCAGTTACGAGTTATGTGAAATACTGAAGGTAGATAAGCGGACAACATTTAAGTTCATCAGAACCTGGAACATGTCAAAAAAATTTCTGCGCTGGGGTCATCGGCAATGCCACTTTGTGGTTCTAGGGTTAACATTATTGGCTTATTATCAAGCTATGCAGACTAATTGTTTATTTTATCGATTTATTTTAATTTTTTGTAAATGTTTTAGGTTGTTAGAGCAGACCTTAAAGAACTTCAGGAATTAGATTTAGGTGGAGCGCCATATGGCTACACGCCGTTCTGCGAATCTCGAAAAGAAATGGATGGTTTCAGGTTTTGGAAGCATGGTTATTGGAGAAACCATCTACAGGGTAGAAGGTAATAAAAATGAAACACTGAAATTCCTAATATGGTCCTAAAGCTATTTTCTTGCGGGATTTGAAAGCAATTTACTGTTTTTATTGGGAATAAGCCACAAGTTTACTTTAAAATAAGTTAAGGTTAAAACGAGGGCCGCGGAGAAATTGGAAGGAAGCAGATGTCATGGCTCAAGAACATACACGATTAGACAGCAGTGCCGAACAACTATTTCGATTAGCTGCAGACCGTAAACAACTCGTCAATCTTAATATGGCACCGAAAGAAGAAGAACAACTAAAAAAAGCAAAAATTCCAAGGTAGAAGAATAGGAGAAGGCTTCGTAAAATGAGTTTAAAGAGTTCTTCTTCGTAAAGAAGAGTTTAAAGCAATGAACATCAAGCAAGCTGAGAGTGGAGAATAAAAGAATGTTATTAAAGAGATCAACGCCTACAAAGGATTATGGTGCTAAGAGGAAAATAAGAGGATGATTTTCTCTTTTAATTTTTTATGTGTAAATCCCATCTGTGTAGTTTTCTTTTTAGTATTAACAAACACACTTTTCAGGTACCATATATCGGCATTATATGTAGTAGATTTAAAGAGGTTCCGTAGAATAGCAGCTGGTGATAGGCTTAGAGGTCAATACCAAGCTCTAAGTCAAGATCCTAACAGTCTTTCAAATTTGGATCAGGATTTGCCCAATAATATGATCCATCAGGTAGCGATTAAATCATTGCCTCAAGAATGGTTGTGGTGTGAAACGTGGTGTGATGATGCATCTAAAGATAAAGCGAAAACCATAGATTTAGTAAGTATAATACACATTTTAGTTCAGTATAATACCTACTAAACGCTTCTAGTTAGAAAAACAAAAATTGGTACAGCTATTTATCTTCCAGAGATATATCGATTCCATCCATTGCGAATTTCGAGTACCAGTCATAGGCTTCCGTTTTGGGTGAGGCAACGGTTATTTTATCGCACAACTTTTTTGTCTTTAACTTTTAAGCATTTTTGATACTGGATTATTAAATTGTAAGGTATTCTAGTAATAAAAGGTACTCTTGCTGTAAGTCGGTAGGACACACCGTTTTCTAAAAAATCGATTTAAAAATTTTTCGTTTCCTAAATTTAAAAAAAAATGAAAAAAGTTTTCAAAAAAAAATGGTGTATTTTACCAACTTAAAGCAAAAGTAACTTTTAGTACTAGAATACCTTAAAATTTAATAATCTAGTGTCAAAAATTCTTCAAAACTAAAGACAAAAAGTTATGTGATAAAATAACCGTTGACCTACCCAAAACTGACACATATGACTTGTGCTAGAAATTCGCAATTAATGAAATTGATTCATCTTTGGCATATAAATAAACGTACCAGTTTTCGTTTCTCTAAATAGTTTTTTTTTGAATTTTTTTTTATATTCAAAGAACGAAAAATATTTAAATCGATTTTTCTAGAAAACGGTATATCCTATCGACTTAAAGTAAGAGTACCTTTTAGTACTATAATTCCTTACATTTTATTAATACAGACTCAAAAATGCTTAAAAATTAAAAACAAAAAAGTTATGCGATAATATCGCTGGTACCTATGATTAATGTGATTCCTAATACATTTCCAGTGAACATAATAACTCTTTGATAAGTGTTGGCGATACAATTCTTTTTTATATGCGTGTCCGCGAGGATTATAACTCCCAAAATATTTTATAACGAAAAGATTTAGTTCATAATAGATGCCGACGAAAACAATTATTTCCCTTTCTGTTTCTGTGTCTGCCGTCGAAAACAATTATTTCTGAGAACTTTTAGTAATTATAATTTTCGTGGACCCATAAACAAAATGATGTTTTTTGCTGATACTCCTCAGAAAATAAATTTTTTCGCTAACACTTTATTAGGGATAATAATTTTCACGAATCATATAATCAAAAATAATATTATTCGCCGGCGTTCATTGAAAGTTCTACTCTTACCGGCATTTCTCGGAGTTATACTTTTCGTAGGCGGCGGCGCTATAACTGTTGCCCTACCCAAATCGGTCACCTATGACCGGTACTAGAAATTTGCAATTGATGGAATCGATTTATCTCTGGAAGATAAATAATATGTGTACCAATTTTCGTTTTTCTAAATAGAAGCGTTTTGGAGATATTTAAGAAAAACTAATTACCAGACCCATCTTTAAAGAGCTCTAGCTCCTTTAGGAAGCATTTCCGGACTAGATGAATTGGGTTAAATTCTCTTAAAATTATCTGAGCAATGTCCTGTCTTCGTTTGTCGGGAGAGTTTCTGGAATATACTTTTAGCCTTTGGTGTATACTCCACCAACTTTTTTGGAATGTATTTGGCCGTGCTGTCTTGCCGATTTTGTTTCTTTTACTAATATTGTAAAAAATTTATTTTTGGTGTCATTTACATATCTTTCTTTATATTTTTGTCACACTGGTTGATCTTCAGTTAGTTTTTATTTTCTTGCTTTCGTTTTTTGTCTCATTATAATTTACCCTATTATAGATTTTAGAACTACTGTTGGTTGATACCGAGTCTACTTTATGTATGGTTCTTGCGGACAAAAAAAGTTGTTCAAAATCTTTGAATCATATTTATTGGTGACAGATGTTTATGAATATTTCTCCGTTATTCTCTACTATTACCTCTTCATGTATTCCTAATAATATGCTGCGCAGTTTTTCTTTAGTCTAGTGTTAAAGTCGCCTCCAAATATTGTTTCATTGATGTTCCTTGGTGGGATCATTTAGAACTTTCGTGAAACCTCCTTCAAAAGCTCCTGTCTCTTGAAGCGAGTAATTGTCATTAACAGCACTCTCCTTAAGGTTCCATCTTTTGTCGGCGGCTGGGTATCAACATGACAATTCGTATTTTACTTACAGCAGGTCTAAATAGTTGGTTAGAGCTCAGACTAAACCGTTCCCTTAGATTTAGTAACCAGGAGATTCGTCTTCTTAAACAGCTAATATGCGCTCAAAATCCATGTTTCCATTCCTCTTAATAGAATGATCATTTTGGTAAAACTTCGATGTAAAGTTCCCAAAAGTTCACACATATTTCTTATTTCTTATGTATGAATATTGCTATATGGTGCTTCTCAGAGGCTTTTTTCAGTGGGACACAAGTGACAGAAAAAAGTTACGTCCATGATACATATTTATGTACACATTTATAACATTTATTGCAGTTGTTAATAGATGGCTCTGTAATCGGAAAAGGAATGATTTAGGTATTTACCCATTATTTACCTATTACATATCTATACGACTATTCGCGGTGTGCAAGTACTTGGAAAGGGAAACGAGAAACGACCGTGCGCGAGTCGCGGAGAAATATTGCAACTATCTTAAATAATTCATATTGTCAATTGAAATTGTCAAATTGACGTATATTTCATACCTTCTGTCATTGACGCAGAAAAATTATATATTGCTCCACAATATTGATATGATATGCAATTATTATATAAAGGTAAATTTAATTAATTGTATTTTGCTTGCAGTACTGCATTTTAATAACTGATTTTATTTACTACATACAATTGTTTACGTTTGCTAAACATAACCTGCATCTTATTTTTTCTTCTTATTATTTTTTTGGACTATGGTCTTGACAATTATCCAGCAACCAGGACTAATATAATTGGCCAATATAATTAAAAGTGCGAATAAAAGTACAGAGCGTAGAAATAGAGGTCGCTTTGCCGAACTTGCACGGTCCCAATAATTTAAAGTTCTTCTCAGTCTTTGAGTGTCATTATTGACGTAATATATGATTTTAAAAATGTAGAGAATCATAGCATGACCTTTTAGTTAAATCTGACAGTTGTCAGAATCGTAATCGTAATTTGGTACAAAAACAAATCAATTGTGTTTATTTCGTTTATAAAAAGGTACGTTCTTTGATTTGTATAGTCTTATAAATGGTACAGATTATAGTCGTATAGATAATACATAAAACATTTTTTGTTCGATTATAGCGCCATCTATCAACAACTAGAATAAATGTTATAAACTTTAATCACGGACGTACCTTTTTTCTGTCACTTCCAACTTAATGCATTAGAAAGAAATCGAAAAACTGTGACGCACTGAAAGATGCCTCTGAGAAAGAGTATAACTGCGTATTATCGTTGTATTCTGCCTACTCCTGAGATACAGGGTGTTTCAAAAAGGGTAACACCGTCTCTAGGATTGGTAAATCACTGAAAAATAATTGGTTTGCTTAGTACAAAATTTTTGTAACGCCATCCATTTCCAAGATACAAGATGTTGAAGAAAAAAAATTGTATAGGTACATGTAATTTTTTACGATTTGGTCGAAGCTACTGGCAACATTGTAATGAAATTTGGTGGGTTTTAAGAGGTAGTTATTATGTATTTTTTTGACATACAATTAAGAATTTTATATTCATTATTGTCGCGCATACGGGTAATAGTCTGAATTTTTTAAAGAAAAAAAAACGGTACGCCAATGAAATATTTTAAGTTAAAAATAATTTTTTAATTCCTCATTCGACTTCTGAAAAACATATATCTTCTTTTCTTCCTTTTATGTCATACGACGAGCCGTTTTTATACAAAAAGGAAAACATCTTAGCCCTTACAAAGGCGCTGCAAAAATTTTTTAACTACACAAACCCCAATTATTTTTCAGTATTTTAACTATCCTATTGACGGCGTTACCTTTTAGAAACACCTTGTATATTCAAATCTTTTACATTTTCACTTCCGTTTTCAATTTTTGTTATTTCCTAAAATATGACTGCCCTTTAGGTAACCATTTATAATGTTTTGAGATCTCTTTTCCTATTTGTGAATACCTCGATTCCTTATAATCATCATTCTCTTTGCCTTATCCCTATGCAGGGTCGGCTTCCCTAATTGCATTTCACCACACAATTCTATCTTGGGTCATATCAATGTCAATCCCCTTTAACCAACATGTCCTGCACCTCATGACTAAGCACCGAGCCCTGGTGCAATCCTACTTTCACATGAAATTTATCAGTCTCTCCCACACTTGTCCTGACACTAGTCGTTACTCCCTCATACATATCTCTCACAATCTTTACATATTCACCAGGGACTCCTTTCTTATTGAGTGCCCACCACAGAATCTCTCGAGGAACTCTATCATATGCTTTCTCAAGATCAATGAATACCATATGAGCATTTGTTTCTTTACTCACGTATTTTTCCATCAACTGTCTTATAATGAAAATTGCATCTGTTGTTGATCTGCCCTGCATAAAGCCAAATTGGTTCTCGGATATTTCGGTCTCTTCACGTATCCGTCTATCAATCACTCTTTCCCATATTTTCATGGTGTGGCTAAGCAGTTTTATAGCCCTGTAGTTTGTACATTGTTGTATATCTCCCTTGTTTTTGTAGACAGGTACCAGTATACTGCTTCTCCATTCGTCTGGCATTTGTGCAACTTCCATAATTCTATTAGATAGACCTGCTAGCTACCTTGTTCCTGTCTCTCCCAATGCTCTCCATACTTCTCCGGGAATATCATCTGGTCCTACCGGTTTTCCTTTCTTTATTTTTTGAAGCGCTTGAGCCACTTCCTCGTTTGTTATTTTGGTGACCATTGCTGCTACTCTCTCCGTTGACTCTACAGGCTGTCTGTCAAATTCTTCATTTAATAAGCTGTCAAAGTAATTTATCCATCTATTTTTAATGTTCTGGATTCCTTATAATGTTTAAGATATGAATCATTGTGTGTTTGATTTTTTTTTTAATCAATATTCTATGTATTTTTTCAATTTCCGATTATCTTTTTTTTTTAGTGTAATAATCCAATGACAAAGGAAGCCAAATTAACAGCTGCAGTAAGAATCCTTCCAGAATGGAAAGGATACGATGACGAAATCAGAAATTTACAAAAGAAAATAGACTCAGGGTTATTGGATGCAGATCCAGCCGAAAATAGTGATGTTAGTGAAAAAGGTATTATAAAAAAATCGTTATTAATCATCTTTATTAATATTTTTTATTTTTAATTACAGAAAGGACTGATACTCATCAAGAATTATGATAAATAGAATAAATTATGTACATATTTTTTAAATTGATTTGTAAGTGATATTTACATTTCTTAAGTTGTATATGATTTAAGTTAATAAATAATTAAGTCTATGAATTATTTTATTGCTTTACATATCATCTTTCTTTTTCAGAATAATTTGTCGCATAACTTGTTTTAATATTATTTTGAAACTATTTTCCCGTGGAATTTTTATATTCACTACTTTAATTTTTGGGAATAAACCACAATTATGAATTCTCCCCCAAACTTAAATTCATAGTACCTATGATAATGGGGTGGACTCGAAATATCAATTATAGAATATTTTTAAACATAATTGTTGTTTATGTTCATGTTTTTAAGTTTAAAATGTACATGGCTCCTTGCAATTTATACCTTTAGACATGGCGAAAACGGCGGGTCCGTTGGGAAAAATATTCCCATGAGATTTTTTTGCATAATCACATTCGTGAGACATCCCAGAATAAGATTCAAGAAGTCGCCCACGTGAAAAGTGGTTTAATTTTTTTTAACAATTTTTTTTTAATAAAATTGCAAAAATCAATATTTTTGGCTCGGACAAATTTTTTTGTAGGCTTTTTGGACCATTCTGGACAAAAAAGGTCCCTTATAATTTTTCTCTAAAGTTGATCTTTTTCGAGTAATAAGCAATTTAAAATTTCAATAACGCGAAAATGACCCTCTTTAAGACTTAATAACTCTGTTAAAAAGTATTATTATGAAAGTTGATTAAATAAAAATTTAAAGCCTGAAGAAATCTGTGTTATAAATTTATTACTAAGATTTTATTTTTAATTAATAACAATGGGCAGTTAGATCGTATGGACGCGGCTGTAAATGTGAGTGCAAGTAAGATGCACAATTGGACTGCCGGCATGGCATCTCTCTTGCACTCAGCATTTACGGCCGCTTAACACGTGCAGGGCGCTCATTATTATTACTTAAAAATAATATCTTAGTAATAAAATAATGACAAAAATTTCTTCAGGATCTTGTAAGGGAAGAATTAAACTTTGATTTAGTCACTTTCTGACTCTGAGCAAGATTAGAATTTAATCTTGTAACATCGACTGGTAGTCACCATATTTTCATAAAATTTAACATGGAAACCATATATTATGAAGTTACCACTTTAAATAGTGTGCTAGTTACAATTACTTAGCAGAATGCACTGAAGATGTTCTGAATTAGAACGAAAACGTTTTGCACGACATTTTATGAAGTTTTTTAATAAACAATTTTATACCAGTATACAACTTGAAGTTTTTACTTCTGTATGAGTTTTTTAAATAAAATTATCTCAAACTGACGTTATAACAATAAGACAAAAATCATACAATAAATAAAGTGAAAATTTTAATTGTGACATATGGCAAAACTAAAAGGACGCACAAAGAAATGCTTTATTGAAAAATATATAATTTTTAAATGAATCTATTTATCAATATTAATAAAAAATGAATGTGTGTGTACTGTGTACGCACGTAAGAAGTTATACTTCTATTATATGATTTCTTAAAAATAAATATACTTTAAACAGTTTGTTTTAATTTTTTTTAAACACCAAACTAATTTTGTGCTTACCGCTTTCAAAAAAATAAAAAAAAAGTATAGGATTGCTCCGGATTCGAACTCAAGACCTCTCGATCTCTGGCCGAATGCTATACCAAATACGCTACGAGGACTGTGTCTGTATCGGTTCGGACTCGGACGTACCTAATGACAATTCACGGTAACAAACAGACAAGGTGAAGTATAATAAATATACAATAAAATGTTTTAATAATACTCATCTTACTCCTGAGGAAGACAAATCCAAAGACACAAAAGTTATAATAAATATATTTACTAAAAACACTAATATATTCTTTTCACACCTTTTCTTGCACTGATATATTTATACATAACTTGAAAGATAACAACTAAACGCCATACTGTCTGTGTGCGCATGCGCGCAGTATTATGAAATTTTACTCTCAATCGCGCCTAAAGAAGTATAACGTAAAAAAAATTACAGAATGGACCAAGCTTGCATACAGCTGTATTTCCCACAGAATGAATTAAATCTAGATGAAAGAATCTATAACTTTGTTTTCCCTGGTATAATATTTACGAATACGGTCTGTTTCATAAATCTGAATTGTGTACAATAATCTGAGATGATTTTTCTTCTCATCATTATCATCAGTGGCATCATAGCTCTTTATGAGCCAAAGCCTTCTTCAGAACAGTCCTCCGTTGACTCCTGGCTCTGGTAACTCTTCTCCATGCTCTCTTCAATAAATTTTAAATCATCCTTGCGCCTTTCACTTCCAACCACTTAACTATTAAATTACCTAAACATGTTGCTCCCACTGGAAAAAGAAGTGGCAAAAAATGTAGCTACAGAACAAGGGAACACTGTGAAAACTGCATGTTCTATGATTGTAACAATACACTAAGTATGTGCCACCATTATTTATTTTCCCTCGCAAAAGACTAAATCCTCTTTTGATAAAGGACGCTCCAACTGATTCTACTTTGGCTCTAATCTTTTCTGGATACATGAATTCAGTTAAGCTTCTTGTACTTTCGCAAGTATACAAATCATAGCGCTTAAATCCCTGTTCTATTAATTTTGAATAACCACACATACAAAGATTCAATGAAAACCATGTCAACGCAAATGGAGAACTCATGGCTAATCTCTGTGCTTTTAACGAACTGAGAATCAATAATACATTTTTCCACCATGAGCTTCAGTATAAATATACGTTTGAACACTCCAGGGGGCACAAATCTATGATTGAATTTATAGTCACTAATAGAAAAATCCACCCAAAGCAGATTCTAGATATTCGAACTTTAAACTCGGCAGACGCAGGGAGTGAACACAAACTAGTCCTAGCAAAAATAAGAATGAAAATAACACCAAAACATTTTATACAGGAAATCACCGAGGAAAAATTCAATATAGAATCATTGTAAAACGATTCTACAAGAGAAATGTACCAAAGGAGGCTAGCACATAAGATACAGCTGAAACAAATAGACGACATCGAGGATATAAACGCGAGCTGGGAGAAAATTAAAAACAACATTGAAGAGGCAGCAACAGAAGCTCTAGGAAAACGCAAAGGCATACTGAACAAAAGAGACAACAACAATACACCATGGTTCAGAAAAGAAATAAAAGAGAAATGTAAAGAGAGGCGAGAGGCCTACATGAAGTATAAACGAATCCAGAGACACCTATAGAAGAATACGAAATGAAACAAAGCAATTGGTAAGAAGAACAAAAAATGAACACTGGGAACAGTTTACAAAAAGGATGGAAAGAGACTTCTACGGAACACAAAAAAAATATGGGGATTCATAAAAAACCAACGGAAAAAATGGCAGAATTGAAGGAATACAATAACATACCAGCAAAAGAATGGGAAAGATACTGACGGAACTGTCTAAAGGAAAGGAAAATAATAATCAAAACAATAACCTACCTGAAATCAGTTTTCAGGAAGTAGAGATAGCCATAAATTCACTCAAAACAGAAAGTCACCAGGACCAGACATAACCAACGAGCTTCTAAAATACGGAGGAGAAAGTATAACCCTAGAGATGACAAAACTTGTACAAAAACTAATATTGCACTGCAAGATACCAGACACATGGAGAAACAGCATAATGATACCAATGTTCAAGAAAGGAGACAAAGAAAACCCCAACAATTATAGAGGTATAAATCTACTGAACACCGCACTTAAGCTAACCACAAAAGTCCTAACCAACAAAATCAATAAACTGACAACTTTATCAGATGAACAAAGGATTCAGATCCGGAAGATTCTGCGTAGACGCCGTATTTGTACTGAGACAAATCACAGAAAAGGCCATTGAGTACAATAAACCAACATATCTATGTTTTTAGACCTGACAAAGGCTTTCGATCGCATCCAAGTCGAAGACGTCTTACATTTACTGTATAGAAGAAACATACCAATCAATATTATACAAACCATCGAAAACATCTATTTTCATAATCGAATTCAGGCAAAAAATGGAAAACTAACGCAGTTTATACCAGTACAAAGCGGAGTAGACAAGGTGACTCATTAAGCCCACTGCTCTTCAATATAATAATGGACGAAATAATAGAAGCAGTACGTAAGGGTCATGGTTACAGAATGGGGAACAAAGAAATCCAAATATTATATTATGCAGACGACGGACGCCGCAATAATCGCCGAGACAGAAGACGATCTCCAAAGATTAACACACATCTTCAATACAACAGCCAAGAAATACAATATGATAATATCAGCAGAAAAATTACCCACTACGATGTAAAATCGAAATTGATGGGAAAATAATAAATCAGGAAGCAAGGTTTAGATATCTGGGAATAGATATAACCAGTTACGGAGATGTTGAAGAGGAAGTACGACAACAAAGGTTAAAAGCAAGGAAAGCGGCGGGACACCTTAATGACACAATCTGGAAGAACAAACACCTAAAAAAAGACACAAAAGCAAGAATCTATAAAGCAGCAATTATACCTATATTGACATACACGGTGGAGACAAGACCTGACACATCTAAAACGAGACGACTACTAGAAACAACAGAGATGAAAATACTCCGACGAATATCGGGGAAAAGTCTGTTGGATAGGAAGAGAAGCGAAAACATAAGAAGATCGTGCAATGTAGAAGACATAAATGGATGGTGAAATCATTTTTTTGGTAAAATTGTGGCTTATTTCCCATTAAAAGTAATTGATTATAAATGGATGGGTGACAAAACGGAAACAGGAGTGGAACGAACACATTAGTAGAATGGCAGAGGATAGGATAGGATAGAATCAAAATGGATTTTTCGCATTTTTGCATAAAATTTGATTTTTGAACAGGTTCCACCAATTCTAGATAAAAATAAACTTCATATTCGGATTCACCGACCTCGAAAATATAGAGAATGACCAAAATTTACCATTCGCCTATTATGGTCGCTTTTTCGATTTCTAAGCCTCAAATTAGTGGTGTGCCGCTCGCCTATATAGTTTGGATTAATAGTCTAAGAGCTAGAGCCGAAAAATCATCGTCATAAGTAATATGGAGTTTGGCATGTGAAATGTGTCTATTGTATATTGATAATTATGACCCCTTTCAGGCTGACACCTCAGTGGATACAGGAGGTAGCAATAAGGGATGAAAGGGGAAAGTTAGTGTAGTCTTTAAAGGTTTTCACCTCCTATTTTGTTAAACCTCCATCGATTTGCATGAAAATTGGTGACTAGTTAGAGCATACCCCAAGAAATAAAAATGATTTGGTGGCAACTTGCACTTTTACCCTGGGGGTGGATACCACCCCTTCTCGGGGGTGAAAACTATTTTATTAAATATAACCCCACAAATCAATAGAGGGACAAATTATAAGTAAAATTTGTTATATCATGTTATTAAAATAAATCAATACTTTTTGAGTTATTACAAATCAAAGATTTGTCTGTTTAAGAGCACATGCGTGAAGTTATGGATGATAAAAATAACATATTAATTAATTGTATGTTACTAAAATATTATTTTTATAATTAAGTATTTTCGATGGGAAATAAGCCACAATTTTACCAAATGAATGAATTTATTAACGTTTCGACGCCCAAGTCGGGTGTCGTTGTTAAAATACAAAATATTACTAAATAAACAAAAATGTTGTTACTTAGTAAAAAATTCTTCTAATAATTTATTTAATCTGACTCATTTATATCGGCAATTTAGGCATGTACTATACATTTTAAAGTAGAAAACTTTAAAATGACATTGCCAAAATTGATGAGATGCGTTCCTGGGACGACTTTACTTAAAGATAGTTCATTCGATTACATGAAATCAACCCTAACTCAAGAATATCCGCCACAAAAAATCATAGCATGTGATCTGACAACCAAATGCAACGATGGCAGTAAAATTCTCGTGCTAGAGATTCCATAGTAAATAACGAGGGAAAACCAGGAAAAAACCTCGTGATACTATCCCGACATCGTAAGTATTTGGGCTTACATTTCGTTTACTCTCAAAACTAATACCAAATTCTGACTTTAATGTAGGTATATATGATATATATACATTATATAAATATAAATATAAATGAGTCAGATTAAATAAATTATTAGAAGAATTTTGTACTAAGCAACAACATTTTTGTTTATTTAGTATTATTTTGTATTTTGACAACGCGACACCCGACTTGGGCGTCGAAACGTTAATTAATAAATTCATTTTTTTGGTAAAATTGTGGCTTATTTCCCATCGAAAATACTTAATAATAAAAATGCCACAAGGAAATAGCTTCAGAACAACATTATTTTTATATTATTTCGATATTATAAATTTATCAAAAGTGTATAGGTATTCGAATATGTCAAATGTACCCATTATTGAACACACCCAGTTTCT
Organism: Diabrotica virgifera virgifera; assembly: GCF_917563875.1. NCBI lineage: Eukaryota > Metazoa > Arthropoda > Insecta > Coleoptera > Chrysomelidae > Diabrotica > Diabrotica virgifera. The sequence goes on from NC_065446.1 coordinate 45,327,970, forward strand.
GGACATATTCAGTTTATATCGATAGAAAAAATTCAATTAAATATCGAAATAATATAAAAATAATATTTTACTAACATACAATTCATTAATAGGTATGTTCTTTTTATCATCCGTAACTTCAGGCATATGCTCTTAAATAGACAAATCTTTAATCTTTAATAACTCAAAAAGTATTGATTTATTTTAATAACATGATATAACAAATTTTACTTAAAATTTGTCCCTCTATCGATTTGTAGGGTTATTTTTAATAAAATTGTTTTCACCCGCGGGAAGGGGTGGTATTCACCACCAGGGTAAAAGTGCAAGTTGGCACCAAATCAGTTTTATTTCTTGAGGTATGCTCTAACTATTCACCAATTTGCATGCAAATCGATGGAGGTTTAACAAAATAGGAGGTGAAAACCTTTGATGACTGCACTAACTTTCCCCTTTCATCCCTTATTGCTACTTCCTGTATCGACTGAGGTGTCAGCCTGAAAGGGGTAATAATTTTCAATATATTAATGGACACATTTCACAGGAAAAACTCCATATTACTTATGACAATGATTTTTCGGCTCTAGCTCTCCGTCTATAAGTGGAATTTCTACAATAAATACAGTATCAATTTTTGTAAATTGAAATATTTTATTACTTTTTCTGTAGTCTGTACAGAAGAAAAATAACCATCGTATCAAACGGTTCCTTTGAAGCTTTTAAAAAATAATGGCTCGTATAGTATGGTATAGTTAGACCCAAACCCAGACATCCAAAGTGAAAGTTATCCTCCAGCACCAAATTGTTCTATATGGTCCACATAATGTTCAGAAAAAAGTCACACCATTTTGAGCGTCGGGTTTGGGGGGGAGAGGGGGGAGAAATCTGCAAAATCGTAGTTTTTTACGTTTTTCGTCAATATTTCTAAAACTAAGCGGTTTAGCATGAACAACCCTTTACACAAAATTGTTCTACATTAAATTTGAAATAAAAAAGGCCCTATGCATAACCCTTCTAAAATGAACGGTTCCAAAGTTACGGAGGTAGTATAGTATAATTGGTCCAAAAAAAGGCCTAACCCAGACATCCAAAGTAAAAGTTTTCCTTTAACAACAAATTGTTCTATATGGTCCACATATTGTTCAGTAAAAAGTTACACCATTTTGAGCGTCCGGTTTGGGGGGGAGATGGGGGAAAAGTCGGTAAATTAGTAGTTTTTTTAAGTTTTTCGTCAATATTTCTAAAACTATGCTTTAGCGTAAGGAATGTTCTATAGAAAAATGTTCTACATAAAATTTAAAACAAAAATGGTTCTATACATAATTGTTATAAAATCAACGGTTCCAGAGTTACGGAGGGTGAAAAGTGGAGAATTTCGATACTCTTTATATTTACCGATTTCTCTCCCCTATCCCCCCCAAACCTGACGCTCAAAATGGTGTGACTTTTTTCTGAACATTATGTGGACCATATAGAACAATTTGGTGTTGGAGGAGAACTTTCACTTTGGATGTCTGGGTTTTTGGTATAGTTATATCATAAATATTTCCCAAAAAAATATAAAAAGTATCGAAAACCTCGACTTTTCACCCTCCGTAACTCTGGAACCGTTGATTTTATAACAATTATGTATAGAACATTTTTTGTTTTAAATTTCATGTAGAACCATTTTGTATATAACATTGTTTACGCTAAAGGATAGTTTTAGAAATATTGACGAAAAACTTAAAAAAACTACTAATTTACCGGCTTCTCTCCCATCTCCCTCCCAAACCGGACGCTCAAAATGGTATAACTTTTTACTGAACAATATGTGGACCATATAGAACATTTTGGTGTTGGAGGAAAACTTTTACTTTGGATGTTTGGGTTAGGCCTTTTTTTGGACCAGTTATACTATACTACCTCCGTAACTTTGGAACCATTCATTTTAGAAAGATTATGCCTACGACCTTTTTTAATGTAGAACAATTTTGTATAGAGGGTTGTTCTTGCTAAACCGCATAGTTTTAGAAATATTGGCGAAAAACTTAAAAATTTACCGGTTTCTCCCCCCCCTCTCCCCCCCCCAAACCCGACGCTCAAAATGGTGTGACTTTTTTCTGGACATTGTGTGGACCATATAGAACAATTTGGTGTTGAAGGATAACTTTCACTTTGGATGTCTGGGTTATGCCATCTTTTGGATCAACTATACTATACTAGTATGAGAATGTAGTTTATAGATAGGTACTCCAAATCTTGAAGTACATACTCCACGTGTTAGTATCTACTCTTATGTACGGTGAGTAGAAACTCACCACATCAAAATATTTTTATTCATATGAAATGGCGTATTAACTTATATTTTATGCTCATACTCATGAGAACATGCTTAGAGTTTATACTCCGTTTTTATTCATACTTAATCATTTCGTTTTTTATTATTTTTAGCCCAAAACATGTAGCAGGGACTATTTTACCCGACTCTCTCCTGACTTGTGACTGGAAAAGTAGATATACAATATTTCAAATTACATTGTGGAATTCTCATAATTACACCCAAAGATTCTTCCGATACTGGGTTTAAATGTAATCTGAGCTACTCTATTTAATCTCTTTTCCAATATAATTTTTCCTTGTCCTTAAACTCGTGGTGAAGTTATGCGTAGGTACGTATATAACACAATTTTGATTGAATTTTTATAGAAATTTGCGGCTTTATGGTTCGCTTTTTTGTATTTTTCCAAATAAAAAATAGTACAAAAGTTAATTATGAATAAACTTCTGATTTATGTTGTCCTGATGATAAATAGTTACAAATAAATTTAGATTAGTTTTGGATTTTTAAAATCTATTTTTCGTGTACTTATTCTTTTCTAAAAATAAGCAAATATGCCTTACAAACATTCATAAACTTGTGTTTTTGTTCGACAAATTTTACATTTGACATAGCAACAATTATAAAACTTGCATTGACAGCGTTCAATCTTTTCTTCAACGACTGTCCTATATCCCCGTCCACAGCAGAGCTGTCTGCAGCTATCTGGTCCATTTGACGTTACGTTGCAGTGCCTGTGGACAAAAATATTTAAATTTAGTTTACAACATAATCGTTTAGTTTTCTTCATCGAAAGTAGAGAAATAAATAGAAGAATAACAATGTGATGAAGTTTTTTTTCTATCTATATTCCGGTTGTTTAAGCGTATCCTCCCTTCTGGTAGGGATCTTAATACTGAGAAACCGAGACGCAAGTACTCTTGAGGTACTACTCATCCATAGGTAGATCCGATACATCAGCGTATTCCAGTCTAGAGGGGCGTGTCCATATCGCACGCTGGTTTCCGATTCAGAAAACCGAGTCTGTGTTCGAATAATCCTAATAACAGCGAGCAAGTGCACTTTGGACAGGTCCGTTTAAATACGAAGGATTATTTGCACACGGACTCGGCTTTCTGACTCGGAAACCAGCGTGCACTATGTACGCGCCCTTTTAAGTGGCAGTTTTACATCTAGGCTATGCAAGTCCGTCTTGCATGGCATATCTCTTGCCTAGCCTGACCTTTGTACATCAAAGCTATTTCTGTGCAATTTTAGATACCACTCTCATTGTTGTCAACAAGAAATTTATCAGAACATTAACTTTAGATATTTCACTTGAAAATTTCAGTCCAGCATTAAATACTTATATTCAAAATATAAATCACAAATTATTACGTCTAATAAATAATATTTAAACTTAAACAATATGGCTCAGTTTTATTCTAAACTATAAATTATGTTATATTGGCAACATGAATTTTGACAACAACTTGCGTCAAAATAGCGTGAAAGATATAACACGTTTTAATTTTTCCTCTAACACAAGAATTGCAGGACATAGCCCGTGGGCATGCGCAGTTGCATAATCTGTTTTGTACGGCTCTTGCCTAGCATGAAAATAGCATAATGTAAAACTGTCTTCATAGTCCTAGTACTTTATCATTCGTCTTCATCCTTAACACTGCATAGATACTAATATAATGCCTATTTTCGATTTCATATTTTACCGTTGTTTCCTATCCCTGATCCATTCAGGTAAAAAATGGTCAGAATAAGACGGGGATATGTATTGTGGAATAACAACATCGGTGCACCGGTGGTTAGTGTTGCCAAACGGAGGGAAATTTCCCTTTTTGAGGGAATTTTCAACATAAAAGGTGATAAAGGGAAAAGTTAACTCAAAAGGGAATTTTTGTTCCAGTCCAAATTGTAAAATATTAAAAAAATCAAAATATTTGAAAATAATTAAACATATCTTCTTAGATTTTGTAAACAGGAGGGAATTTTTTTATAAAAGTGGGAATTTTAAGGTAAGTTGACAGAAAAAGCTTACTCGACGGTTGGCAACACTAAAGCCTTTGGTTGTGGGTTTTGGCATGCTTTGGTTCTGGAATAGCCCATATTGAATTGAATGTACCTACCTAAATTCAAATTCCAACGATGTAAAAATACTCATGATAAACTCGAAATTTTAAAGTTATTTCAATTATGAAAACGAATTTTTAATAATAAACGGTAATACAATTAATGTTTAAACTTTTTTACCATACAACAATTTTGAGTACATTCGGTACGAGAATATACTTTAAAGTATATGCAAAGAACATGAAATTTAGAATGTTTTTTAAGGTACATGCTATGCGTGTACTACGCATATACTAAAAAGAATATACTCCGACGAATGTTGGCAGTATATGCTTAGAACATGATGCGAACATCATTGTTATGTGAGCCCACATAACAATTTCATGTTGTTAGTAGATTCATAGAACATACTTTTCAGAAAAAGTATTTACTGAGAATATGCGTAATTACCATTGCGAATGTGCAGTACTTAAACGTTCTATGTATATACTTAGAATGTACTACCGCACTTCTTTTCAGTATATACCAAGAATATCCTTTTTAGAACTTTCCAAGGAAGTGCTATAAACCTTCTATTTATATACTTAGAACGTACTACCGCACATCTTTTTAGTTTATACCAAGAACGTACTTTTTAGAATATTCCAAGGAAGTGCTATAGACCTTCTATTTATATACTTAGAACGTACAACCGCACATCTTTGTATGGGAAGAATTATATTTTTAAGAATATTCTAAGAAAGTGCTATCAATGTGCTATATTGCTCAGAAGTATGTTTTCAGCATCACCTAATCTCATCTTAGGTTCTACTGGTTCTACCAAATACCTTTTATATTTACATATTATATTGTAATTGCATATGAGAATGTAGTTAGTACCACCTATTCTACAATATTACTTAAAAAGTAAGTACATATTTATAAATTTTAGTTATTTATATAAATTATTATATTAGATATATTTAGCTTAACTAAACTATGTATAAGTAACTAAAATTTATATACTTATATGTACTTACCTAGATAATACCTACTATTTAAGTAATATTGAGTTACCAAAATAGATTAGATATATTTTGAAGCACCGCAAACAAAATAAAGAGATTGTGTTAGTCCTAGTACTTTATCATTCGTCTTCAACCTTAACACTGCATAGATACAAATAAATAATGTACGTTTTCGTTTTCATATTTTACCGTTGTTTCCTATCCCTGATCCATTCAGGTAAGAAATGGTCAGAATAAGACAGACGGGGGAGGGGATATGTATTGTAGAACACTGTGGTTGTTGGTATTGGCACGTTTTGGTGCTGTAATGGCCCATATTGAATTGAATGTACCTAAATTCAAATTCCAACGGTGTAAGAATACTCATGATAACCTCGAAATGGTAGTCATTTCAATCATGAAAACGAATTATTAATAATAAACGCTTAATACAATTAATGTTTAAACTTTTTACCATACAACAATTTTGAAATGAAATTCGTCCAATACTACCTACATACAAAAATTTTATTAATTATTCTAAAAAATAACGAAGTTGATAATCTGTAAGGATATTATACTTCCTATACATACATTATACACATTATTTTTAAGATATTTTAAAAGTATCTACTTATAAGTATGTGTTAAGAATATTCGATAAAGGTATATTCTAAGAATAAAGTTTTACAAATATTCCGAGATACTACGTACACGAATGTACTCAGTATATTCGGTACGAGACTATTCCTTGAAGTATATGCAAAGAACATGAAATTTAGAATGTTTTTTAAGGTACATGCTATGCTTGTACTACGCATATACTAAAAAGAATATACTCCGACGAATGTTGGTAGTATATGCTTTGAACATGATGCGAACATCCTTGTTATGTGGGTAATTACAAGACGCCATCTTCAAAGAGCTCTAGCTCCCGTAGGAAGCATTTTCGGACTAGGTAAATTGGGTTAAAATATCTTAAAATTATCTGAGGAATCTCCTGTCTTCGTTTGTCGGTAGAGTTTCTGGACACCCTGTATATGCCAAAAAATTATAATTTTAACATAAAATCGACTTGTTTTGGGATTTATCTCCAGAGTCGCCCATTCTCGAGAAAATGAATTTATTCCAACTCAAACGTCCTCACTGTATACTAAGCAAAGAAAAACTTCAAATAAGAATGGCTGGTATAATTTCAACGACAAAATAAATTTGAGAGATTTATATTCTTTAATTATACCTGCACAAGCTCGTTACATTGAACGTTTATAGTGCTAAATTTTTTATAAAAGATGTGCCGTCGTCGTTTAGTCGTGGTATTAATCGTTCCAAATTATGAAGACTTTGGTCACATAATTCCTATAAATTAACTGAAATGTGAGGGAAACAAAAATTGTGGCTCGTTACTCTAAATTAAAGTCGTTGTCGGGGCGATGTCATCCTCTACCCCTTAGTTTAAAATCTTAATTTAGTCGGTGGTGGCAAAATAAATGCATCAAAAACGTGAGATTACTGCGGAACGTGATTTTCAACACTTGTTTTTTATGTACCGAAAAACGTTTATATGCAAGTATAGGTAAATATATGGTAATGCTCATACTTTTCTCATTGAAAGGAAATACTAACAGGTTAACGAAAAATTAGACAACCAACGTTATTAAGAACTCCGCAAAAAATAAATAAAGTATGTCCTGGAAGTCCTAGGATTATGTCATCATCATGAATCATCACTGATTTGTCCATTGTTGAACAAAGGCTTTCTCTAGATATTTTCATCTTCTTCTGTTCTGCGCTTGTGTTATCCTTCTTCTTCTTCTTTACGTACCATCTCCGCGACGAAGGTTGGCAATCATCATTGCTATTCTCACTTTCGATACTACAGCCCGAAAGAGTTCAGTTGAGCTGCATCCAACCAAACCATTCTTAGTACATTCTTTCACGGTTTTTGCTGTAAATTTTTAAGAACCGTTTGGATTGACATGAAATTTGGCACACGGATAGCCTAACATGTCAAAGAAAAAAAGTGATATTGTGCCGATGTGTGCTTTTGCCCTAGGGGTGAGTTTTACCCCATCTGTGGGGTGAAATATATATGTCTGACTAATGAAACTGACTAATTTTAAGCAACTTTTGTTCTATAGAGTTTTTTCACCAAATCAACTTTTCGAGTTATTTGCAAGTGAATATGTTCATTTTTCAACAAAATAATCACGTTTTTAGACGATTTTTCGCAAATAACTCAAAACGTAGGCATTTTGTCGAAAAAAATATTTTTACCAAAAATATATCCTATAAAAAAGTGAAAAAAACGGTGTATATATTAGGTCTCTATACCTAACAAAAGCAGAGTTATAGCTAATGAAAAATAGGTTCATATTCGAAAATTCCAAATAGAATAATTCAATGTGAAATATCCAAATAATGAAGCATGCCTGGGGAAAACACATTACAACTTTTTTAAAGGGTTTAAAAAAAGCTTTATTTCTGTTTTTATAAAAAAAATTTCTAGCATCAAATGTAACCAAGTTACGCTCAAAATAATGTTGGTACCTTTTGTTTTGGCAAAAAAAAATCAGGAAGATCAACCCCCAATTAGCAACTTAAATGAAATTAATAGTTACCGCTTCAGTTTTAAAGTAAATTTTTTAAAAATTTTAATTTTGAAAAAAATGTTTTTTTTAAATAACTTAAAAATTGTTAGAGATACCAAAAATCTTATACAATAAAAAGTCGGCTTTACTTTTCTGAATATTTTGTATTTTTTTGTTTTTCTGAAAGACAAAAATTGGTGTTTCTAAATTTGCTTACACTTGTGATAAGTGACTCGTTCACTTTGACTACAGCTCTTTCAAAAATAAGGACTTTGAACCGATGAAACTTACAGATCATATGATCAATACATACGCGAGTAAAAAACTTGAGAAGTGGTAACAATTAAGTTCATTTGAAATGCTAATTAGGGGGTGATTTTTCCGATTTTTTACCAAAAAAAAGGGACCAACTTTATTTTGAGCGCAACTTGTTTACTTTTGATGCTAATATATTTTTTTTAAACAAAAATAAGCATTTATTAAACACTTTAAATAAGTTAAAATGAGTTTTGCCCAAAAAAGTGCTTCGTTTTTTGGTTATGGCACGTTAAAATATTCGATTTGGGATTTGAGGAATATGAACCTATTCTTCATTAGCTATAACTCTGCTTCTACTAGGTATAGTGACCTAATGTATACACCATGTTTTTCACTTTTTTACGTGCTATGTTTTTGATAAGTTTTTTTTTGACCAACTAGGTACTTACTTTTTGAGTTATTTGCGAAAAACCGTCTGAAAACGTGGTTATTTTGTAAAAACAAATAAGATATTCACTGGCAAATAATTTGAAAAGTATTAACTTGGTGAAAAAACTTTATAGAACAAAAGTTGCTTAGAATTAGTCATTTTATCCATTTCCGGACTTATTTGTTACATATATTTTTCACCCCCAAAAGGTGGTGAAACCCCCAGAGGGTTTTCTGTAATATTGGTATAACTCGAGGTTGAACCTTATTCTCCATATACCATTGTCGAAAATGGATCCCAGTCATCACCATTCTCTTTGCCTTATCCCTATGCGGGGTCGGCATCGCTAATTGCATTTCTCCACACAATTCTATCTTGTGTCATACCAATCTTAATCCCCTTTACCAACATGTCCTGCCTTATCGTCTCCCCCAGGTCTTCTTTGGTCTTCCTCTCCCACTTTTTCCAGGAATCTGCACTTCAGCTATTCTTCGTATTGGGTGATTAACGTCTCGACGTTAACCTATGCTCTCTCATTTTGGCATCAATTGGTGCCACACCTAGACTTCCCCTAATATACTCATTTCTAATTTTATCCTTCTTTGTCACTCCACTCATCCATCTAAGCATTATCATTTTCGCCACATGCATTCGTTGTTCCTCTTTCTTTTTCACTGCCCAACGTTTAGTTCCGTACATCATAGCCGGTCTTATGGCTGTTTACAGAATTTTCACTTCAGCTTCATTGGAATTTTTCTGTCACACAACACACCACTCGCTTCTTTCCACTTCATCCATCCAGCCCTGATTCTACTGCATGCATCTCCATCTATTTCTCCATTACTCTGTAATACCGATCCTAGGTACTCAAAACTATTGCTTTTCACAATCATTTCACCATCCAAAGATACCATTTTATTTGTAGTAGCTCCATATTTAAATGAACATTCCAAATACTCTGTTTTTGTCCTACTAAGTTTTAAACCTTTTTCCTCCAGAGCTTGTCTCCACATTTAAGTTTATAACAGATAACATTATTGTTGTTATCTTTAAAATATATATAGCTTCTTGTATAACTTATGTCATTTTAGAGTTACATGATATATGCTTGTCTAACTCAGAGATTGTTAAAAATCTAGTAGTTATTTTAATAAATATTTATTTATTTTGTATATCATGAATTTTACTACTCCTTTATGTTCATTATTACAGGTTTAATATATTTAATATTTGAAAGCAGTGTAAGATACCTGGAAAAATGATCGAAGATCATTTTCATGGCGCCCATGATTAGTTAGTTTTATTTATTTTGTTCGTTTTTAGAAATTATTCATCTTCATTCCTCTTCAGTACATTATTCTTATTTTATTAGTTCACCTTTTAGTCATCATTACTATCTATATAGAGCTACTGTTCTTCGACAGGCATGCAAACGAGCCGTATCCATCCTTGAGTGTCAAGTGGTTTTCTTGCATCTCTTGCTAGCCAACTCTATTCAGTTTGCCTCTGTCTCTTCCCACTTCTACTTCTATCCCTTCTAATCCCCCTTTCTTCAGTACGACTGTACTTTAGTAGTATTTTTCTTATTGCGGCTTCTCAACGTAGAAGCCACTTCACCCTTTTCTTTACACACCCCACTCTCTTCTTTTCAGCCACAACTACTTAGTTACCTTAGTTCTTTTTTTTTCCTTACTTCTGTTGGAGTACCTATATCTTTCTTTTTACTTTCACTCCAACAGAAGTTTTCTTCTTTTTGTTACACTGGCTTTGTTCTAAGTATCTTTCACTATTTCCTATTAACACTACATCATCAGCATACATTAGGCACATGGAATGCTACCCTGTAGTTTCGCTGATATCTGGTTCAAAACTAATGAGAATAAATAAGGACTAAGCACCGAGCCTTGGTGCAATCCTACTTTCACCTGTTTATCAGTCATATCTGTCCTAACACTAGTCGTTACTCCCTCATACATATCTCTCACAATCTTTACATATTCGCCAGGAGCTCCTTTCTTATTGAGTGACCACCACAGAATCTCTCGAGGAATTCTATCATATGCTTTTTCACGATCAATGAATACCATATGAGCGTTAGTCTCTTTATTCCTGTATATTTCCATCAGTTGCCTTACAATGAAAATTGCATCTGTTGTTGATCTTCCCTGCATAAAGCCAAATTGATTATCAGATATTTCGGTTTCTTCACGTATCCGTCTATCAATTACTCTCTCCCATATTTTCATGGTGTGGCTACGTAGTTTTATAGCCCTGTAGTTTGTACATTGTTGTATGTCTCCCTTGTTTTTGTAGACAGGTACTAATATATTGCTTCTCCATTCTTCCAACTTCCATAATTCTATTAAATAGACCTGCTAGCCAACTTATTCCTGTCTCTCCCAATGCTCTCCATACTTCCCCAGGAATATCATCTGGTCCGACTGCTTTTCCTTTCTTTATTTTTTGAAGCACTTGAGCCACTTCCTCGTTTGTTATTCTGGTAACGATTGCTATTACTTGTCGCAAATGGATCCCTGTATCCTCCTTAATATCTTTCTTTCAAAAGTATTAATAAGATCTTTTCAGTCTTTGGATTTCAGGATTAATAGTCTTTTCAGTCATGACTCACGTTTCTACACCATATGTTGCTATTGGCCGTATGATGGTTTTATATACTTTAAACTTTACTTCCCTATGGATGTCGTTGGACTCAAACACCTGCTACAGAGGGAAGTATGCTTTGTTAGCAAGCATTATTCGTTTCCGTGTTTCTTACTCCTCGTTGCTATTCTCAGTTATCTGTACATCCAAGTATGTGAGGTGTTCTACTACTTCTATATTAGCGTAGTCTATTGTTAAATTGTCAAGTTTCCTTGGTTCCTTGTTTGTATTAGGTCTTTAGTGTCTTTAGGCTTTAGTATTTTTTCGCATTTTTTTCAAGCTCCACATATAGTTCTGTGACGTCTCTTGCGGTTCTTCCCATCAAGTTTACATCATCTGCGTACATTGCAATTTCGTCTTCCTTCTTCTGCATAATTTGTCTGCCTTTCTTCGTTGTTCTTCAAATCTTTCACGTCTTTTTTTTCTAGTGTTGTATACATTCTTCATCAAACCAAAGCTCTTTTCTTGGATGTTTTTAGTTCCGATCACTCTTTAAGCCGTTTCCCATGTTATTCTTTTAATCTTATTCCATTCTTCTTGTATTGTATTCTCTCTCTGTTCTAGCAGTTCTCTATTTAGTTCTTTTCGAAATCTTTTTCTATTTCTGGATTTTTCAGGTTGTCCAGGTTTCATTTTTCTCTTTTTGTGTTTGTTCTTCTCCTGTATGTTTATACGGCATTTAAATTTAATTTGTAAAAGAAAGTGATCTGAGCCGCATACCGCTCCCCTCCTGGATCTCGTATCTATTACGTTTGTTGCCGCTCTTCTGTCTATTAAAACGCTCTTCTGTCTATCTGATTGGTTGTTTGACCATTCGTTGATAGCCATGTGCCCTTTAAAAAGGGATAAAATCTTTAGCGTCCACCAAATTATGGAGAAAAGATGGGAATATAATCTTGATGTCCTCAACCTTTTTGTGAATTTTCAACAAGCCTACAACAGTTTTCCTCAAAACTTCACTTTTATTAAATTTTTTACTAAAATGGTTCGTTAGTAAAATGCAACAGGATTTTTAGTATGGTATAACTAGACCCAAAGCCACACATCCAAAGTGAAAGTTAATATGTGGACCATATAGAACAATAGGGAACTTGCACATTTTTTTATCACATAATAATGTTCAGTTTTGTATAAAAATGAGATTTCCAAAATTTCACGCTTCAAAAACTCATAATAACTTAGAAGTACAAGTTTAAAGTCGACTTTATCTTAAAATAGTTCAAACGACCGGTGACGTTACAGAGTTTGACTATGTGGTTCAGTTTAAGGTTATATTTACGTATATTCTTCTTCTTCTTCTTTAGTTTATTGGCCTCCACCTACTTGGGTATTTAGCCAGATCGTCGTCGGGGAATAAAGGAAAAATATTTATATTCTAGTGACATTTATCGTATGTCATTGTAATAAAATATACCTGTTTGTTGAGATTGCAGTTTGATACAGTTTTTGAAGGAAAGGAAAGAAGGTTTACTATTGAAAATAAAACCATTTTGTAAAAGTACAAATTTTCTATGAATAGTTCAAACGATCAAAAACATTTGTAACGTCACATAACTGTATTTTCTACTGACGTTTATAATGTCTAATTTTAAATTATATATATAATTGGTGTAGAATGTAAACATACAACCCTGTGACGTCACGACGCGTTTTGGAGTGGCTGGTATAAGTTGAATTTTTAGTCGTCTTTAGGGGCCAAACGAAAGACAAACAAAACTTTTTTATTTTTGATACAGGTTCTAAATTATGTTCTGTTGTGATTTATACTATTTTT